>NC_134506.1:13652358-14281011 GCF_027942865.1 Odontesthes bonariensis | reverse complement strand
ACTAACTCACTATCTGTATCCAGCTTACAGTCAGAACTGTAGCCTACTGACAGAAAAGGATGCTGAACCACAAAAATGATTTTCAACATAGTAATTATAACTTTAACATGTTATGGCACCACCAATAAAGGTTGTAAAATATCTATTGACAGTCGAGGTTAATGAAATAGTTTTAATATCAAGGTGCTTCCCCTGGCTATATAGCTGCAGGTACGAAGGTTAAAAAGCTCGTACTTCACCACAGTTTAATAAGGTGTACTGAGTATGTACTCTCCACCAGACTGCGCACGCTCGGTGCTTAGCAACGTATAACTGACGAGTACGGAGTAGTATTTCCGGCGTAGAAGAAGATGTACGCGCCTGAGATTTAATTACTGGTAGGCACGCTTGGGTCGGTACTGTGTTATGTGGCTTGGCTCGTAGACTCGGCAGAGCTACCAGCATCTGTTTTTCATTGTCTTTGCTAATGGTGCTAGGTCTGGATCTGTATCGGCTTATGTTTTCATCCTCAGCTAAAGATGTGAAGTATATGCTTGCTAACAGGAGCTAGCTACACCAGGATGAATGAGGTAACGGTAGCTACAATGTGTAAAGCAGGGACAGATGTAAAGTAGGATGGCAAATTAGCAATAGCATCCAGTCTAAAAGGCTCAGATATCACAGGGCCAAGCTGAAGAGAATGAGAAATGTATTATTAATTAAATGTTTTGCCCTTTAAGCGCTTGTGTTGATCACTGAATTGTATGTGCCAGTTACTTGTGTTTAGCTCACTTCACATTCTGCTGAAACTGTCTTACTTCAGCTCCGTTTGCTCTCAGGTTTATGTCGGGGAACAGAAGTGCTTTCACAGTCTATATCCAACAAGTGCCTGCCCTTGCTTGTTATTTCCTGGTTTCCACGTGGTTTAAAATATCACATCAGGATATGTGTTACTCACGGACTCTGCTCATATTGTGACCATACTTTAAGCCTGAAACATAGACTTGCCCATCACATGAAATATATATTTCATTACTAATCTGATAGGTACACCAGATCAGCGCAGAAAAGCCAGTAAATACATTAAAATAAAATCTAAATCGGTAAGTAACAAATCAAAACAGGTAGATTTATCCAAAAATAACGCTGTTACAAATGTTCCGCTCAAAACTTTCTACATAGAAACAATATACAAACAGTTTACTAGTAGAGTGTCCAAGATGGCTCATAATGAATTTTTAGACTTTCTTTTTAAGAGGTTATCGAAAGAAAATACTCTGTCAAGTATTGAGTTGAGATGCCCCAACAGAAAGCTAGTGATATAACGATAGAGGACACCTTTAAACTAGATCACTTAAACACAGCAACAAAATCCTCATCTTGCATCACCATCACAGTATTAATGTCGTCTTAATATTGTCAATATCAGCCAACCCATATCAGCTCATTTGTTTAAAAAAAAAAAAAAAAAAGTGTGTATGAACATTTGATAGCAACAACTTATAACAAGTCCTCCTTGCTAGATAAATGACTTTTCCACATTACTCTGCTCCTCAATGTTTGTGGTAATGTAAATGTTGGATAATTTGTGTCTTCAAACATTTGCATCATTTGTTTTGTCATTTTTGTTTGGCTATGAATGCAGGGTCAACTTACCACGAGATAAATCTGTCAACATTTAAAGACCAAGCATGAGCAGCCTGGATGAAGACCAGCGAGTTTCTCCTCGTTGCCGTGACAAAACAACAGTCTTTGGGAACTCATCAGACATCCATGAGCTTGCCAAGCACCCTCTCCAAGGCCTACAATTGGCATCACATGCAGTGCTGGAGAAAGCACAGCAGAATGGCAGGTTGAAGTGCTCTAAATGTGGAGGATCAAGGATGTTCTTCTGCTACACATGCTGCTCATTAGTGGGTGTCAGCAATCAGGAAATTCCCTTAATCAAGGTCAGTAAGGGGTTAGGACTCACTGTGTTCTCCCATTTCTACTAAATGTTGTGGCTTCATGTGGTGGAATGTGCTGGATCTTTTATGTGAGATCCATGAAGTGTATACATGGTGCGGGTGAACTTTCTATTTGACCTAACTACATATTATTTGTTTTGCTCAGCTTCCTGTGAAGATAGACGTCATTAAGCATCCCAACGAAACCGACGGCAAGAGTACTGCCATCCATGCCAAGATTCTCGCATCCAGTGATGTCACAATATATACCTACCCCTGCATTCCCGAGTTTGAAAATGACAAGGTTAGGAGCTGTTTTCATTGTAATTATCAGTGTGAGGTATTACTTGTTGTGGCTCGAATTAACATTTATATTCCCGGTCCAAAGCTGAAAAGGCTCAAGATACTGTGGAAACTACTAGTTACATTTTTCTAGAGGCTACAATTGGATGTTTTTTTTTCTTCCTCCAAACTATTCTGCATCAAAGAGTCTCGGTTTACTTTCACACTCCTCTTATTATTCATATTATCAAAATACTTACAATCTCTTTTTCAGACAATTGACATTTTCAGCTCTAAGTGTAGGGATGGGAATTGATAAGATTTTTACGATTCCAATTCCATTTTCGATTCTGCTTAACGATTCGGTTCTTTGTCGGTTCCCTTATCGATTCTCATTTGGAGAAAAAGGACAACAAACCGGTCGATTAGCATCAACTTTGTTTAGTTTAGAAGTAACACGAGTCATGACCTTACAAGCCCAACAACGGTGAGGTCCACATTCGTCTATCATGGCCTGGGTAATTTAACTCTTCCCTGCTCTGGTGAAAGGAGAAGCTGGAGGTAGACGTGAACTGGGGGTAGTACCACCAGCCTCTGGCTCTGAGCCAGTCAGGCTCTGTCTCTCATGATTTCATCTAAATGTAATGCCTGAGAAGGCATTCATTTAACCTTAACCGTTACTAATAGCAGGTTTTACAAGGAGGCAAATGGCGCTAACATGATAGGCAGTGTTTGTTTGTTAGTTAGTTACCTGCAGTGTTAGCCGAGGACATGCTAACGTTGCTAACGTTGCTGGGTTCAGATTCACCAACGTTAGTCCGGAGCGGATCGAAAACGTGACATTCATTCATAGTTATTGCATGTTGGTAGTATTTCCTCCCTTTGGTGAAATATTCACTTTGCAAGTTGCCCTGTTGTCGTCTTTTTTAGGATTGTGTAATCAAACTTTCGAGCGTTTGTACCACTTGGGCGCCATGTTTACTGTTGGCTGCTGGCTGCATTGGACTCGCCACGCAATGTTGCGTGGTGACATCATTCGCGCCCACTGGAATTGATAAGGGAATCGTTTTGCAAAATCGCCAAACGATTCCAAGGAATTGAAAAACTGGGAACCGGTTCTCAACAAGAACTGGTTTCAATTCAGTTCAAATTCAAAAATACTTTATTTATCCCAGAGGGAAATTAAAGCTGCCGTCGGCAACTTTTTTTTAGTCATATTAGCTTGAACTGTCATGGGATTCTGAAAGTAGAATATTAAATAGGCTGTTTAGGAAAAATCCCGAAATCTGTAGCTCCCTCTGAAGCCTGTAATCGTGCTCGCAAAAATCGAGCGCTCCCGGCTGTTTTTAACCAATTACGTTAGGGTGGAGGAATCCTACCTGTCAATCACAGCTTGTGCACACGCTGCTGAGCGTGAGTCTGCCCCAGCTTGTGTGCGCTCACACTGGTGTGAACTCACGTGCACAACCTCGTCCACAGAGGGGGAGGGGTTTGGGGGGCGATTCGGAGCTTGTTAGAGGTTGGGAGAGGGACCTGAAAGTTGTATCAGTTCGAATTTTCCGACTTTAGACTCGGAATTTTGAAAACCTGCCAACGGCAGCTTTAAAGGGATACAAGGTAGTTTAGCGGCAGTATAGCGATCTCTATTGGTCAACCTGAAATTCTACACTGTCGTAAAAATGCCCACCTTTGTATTATACACATCCACTAACTAAACATTGTGGCGAATGCTGACGTTGTGTTATTTAGTCAGTGCAGTTAGGTCATCTGATTCACAAGTGTAGACTGCCCACGTAAGATACTATAATCAGAGATTTTCTGAAGAGAGAACTCAAGATAATATGCTAGAATACTGTTGCTGGAGGAAGTGGCCGGGGACAGCTCATCTGGGTTTCTCTGCTCAGGCTGCTGCACCCGCGACCCGTAAGTGCCAACATCGAACATGTCATATTCAGTCTGTGAAAGGCAGAATATGAAACGCTTGGTGTTGGCTCTTCAACGCAAGCAAACACATAGCCTACAGCTACAACTAGCATACAGTACCTAGCTAAGTGCCGTAAACACAAACGACTCTTCTCGCACATCACTTCAGAAGCGGGTCGCTCCTGCCGAAGTTACATATGGGATTTTCAGCATACAGACCCCTGTTGGGAGCGAGACAGGCTTCATTCGCTTACCATTGACTTGTTTAACCTTTGGTAAACTCCTGAAGGCTATAATTTTAGGTGAAAATGCTACCTAGTGCCCCTCTAAATGTTGATGTAACTCAATTAAATCAAGGAGTTATTATAGATGCTCCTCTGTGTTTTTGAAAGGATCTATAAAAATAAAAAAAATGTATTAAACGGACACCATGGGCACAGGACAGATATGCTTTGTGTTTTAGTTGAGCTTCAGTTAAGCAATATTGGTAAAACTGGTTGTTTTAAAGCCAAAAATAAACCATCACTGACTCCTTAAACAGAAGAAAACACGGTTTTAGTGGACTGAAGAGAAGCAGTCGTGGGCCGTGGACTGTTGGATGAAAGTGATATTCAGTGATAGATCATCACTGGACAAGGAGTGCCGTACTGTTGTTTGCTGCAGGTCCTCTGTAAAGATGGCAGCTTGAAGGAAACAAGCTCATTTCCACAATCATTGATGATGTGGAGTTGATGTCGGGTAAAGGACCGGGGGAGATGGCAGTCGTCTCCACAGTTTTGTTATTCCATTAATCAAAAGGTAATTTTTCAGGATGATTACGAATCTTCAGTAAAGACATATCAACTCACTGACATAGCCAGCAAACAGTCGGGGTCTGAATCTGGTTTAAAAACGTATGGTGTCCATGACAAGGCTCCATCCTACAAAGCTGATCTGTCATCTCCTTTACGAGAGTCTGATGAATGAACCTGAACAATGAAAAATTTGTTTTTCATTTGTGAAGTTCATGCCTCAAAGAATTCAATGTGTCATAAAAGCCAGGGGAGCTACAACAAAGTACTAACTGATTATTTATTTATTTATTTTTCTATTTGATTCATGGTTCCATAATTGTTTCCTCTACTTCATCTGAAAAAGTGAAAAAAAAAACTAACTCCAACGCTATTATAGAACAGACTGTTCACCAGGCTTCCCAGATTTCAATCCAATTGAGCATCCACAGGAGTTGTTGATACACAGAGATCCCACTTTGCAACCCACAGGATCCCAAAGATCAGCTGTCCTGCTCTGTCCTGTGTCCTAACCAATGTAGTCTATTCCTGCTGCTCATTGACCTTGTAAGCTAACTCCATGCACCATATTTGCTGTATTTATTTGAAGTGCATTTAAATTCTAAATGCAAACAGCTGCTTTTGAGTCACACCGTGAGTTATTATTCATTACATCCACTTTGTACGTGCTTATTTTTCAGCATTATGTACTCCCATTTGTTCAGCATAACTAATTCTCAACTTCGATTTATAATGTGGCTGTTTCCAATGGTTCTCCCGCCTGTATTTTAGTTAGCTGGGTGATCTCATGTTTTCAATTTTTCAGCTTCATAGGACTCCAGTCAAACTGTTTCTCTTTCACGGCTTCTCAAATTTAGCCGTGTATAAATCATGGCAGTAAAGAAACAACATATGTTTGAAATTCTTTTTTTAACCCTAGACTTTGTGTATGATGGACCTCCAGTCAGCATGTCTGCTCTCTCCAGGTGGTGTTGGTGTTCCCTGGCCCAGGGGCCGTCTCAGTTCAAGACATGATGCAGTGTTTGCGTGACAGGAGGAACAACAGGTCGCGTGACTCCTCTGATGAACCCTGCGCAAAGAGGCTGAAAAGTGAGGAAGTTCAAGGTGCCACACACACTGCCAAGAACCCAGAGTCAGGAACTCCAGATGCAGCAAAGAGCTTGGAGTCAAAGTGTTATCCCCTGCAGAGGGTGGTCTTCATCGACAGCACGTGGAACCAGACCAACAAGATCAGCACAGACGAGAGGCTGCAAGGCAAGTACTCTGATAATTGGTGATTAGTCAAGGCAACTTAATTTCACATGCAACTCTGCTTTTATGTGAGTTCACTCTGTTCTTGTCTGCTTTCTTCCCAATGCTTGTTCTCATCCAGGTTTGCTCCAAGTAGAACTCAAGACGAGAAAAACGTGTTTCTGGCGCCGTCAGAAGGGCAAACCAGACACTTACCTTGCAACTATTGAGGCTATTTATTATTTCCTCAGGGACTTCCACCAGGATTGCCTTACTCAGGAGTACAATGGAGAATATGATAACCTCCTCTTCTTCTACTCCTACTTGCACTCAGTTGTCAACAAAGCTAAGGCATCTGCTGGAAAATGCTGAGGAAAAACTGGAGTTTTGAGACTGAACTGTGGCCAAGGAGCAGATCTATATGCAAGCTCTTGTTTTATGGTTTAGCAGGTTTGTATTTTAGAAATAATACCGTGACTTCAGTTTGTATAAAGGTATGCAATAAAACAAAAAGTAAAAAATTGGAACCATATGTGAGTTGTTTGATACAGTCAATGTAATAAATACTCTGACACGAAAATCATACTTGTGCAACAAAGACAATGGCAACTGAAAACTGGGCAAAGTTTTTCTTCAGTTTTTTCTGAACAAAAATAGCTCCATCTTGATCATTATATTAGGATGGTTTAAGTTATTCTGATTATTGAGCTTTGCTGATTATGAAGAAATGCACTTATAGCTGCAAGATGTGTGGATTCCTTGGAATTTGAAGAAAAAGAAAATTTAAATAATTTATTCGTAATCACTGACACCTTCACAATAATTTCTAACTTGTATACCACACCAAAGAAAAAAAGTACTTTTCATGTTTTTACTGAACACACTTAATAACTGGACTATAACAGCTTTCACAGGACCTAGAGATGCATGAAGATAGAAAAGGACACAAAAGCTTTAAGACACACGAGTTCAACCCACAGTAAGAAACTGCCTTCAAATGGAGCAAGTACAAGATAGTTTCAACTGTCTTTAGATGTTTGCAAAGGACAAAGTGCTTTTCTGAAAAAGGTTAATATCAAAACGCCTGCAGAAAGAAAAAAAAAAAAAATCTGTCAGATTTATGTAAAACCTCAATGAGATGTTGAAACATGAACTTTAGAGGAATTTCCAATTGGTACGTCTTAGAAATACTGATGACCTGAAATCACCATTGTCAGAACAAATGGCCAAAAGTTCCTTCTCATTGTGATGTCTCAAAAGCAGCTGAAGGAGGTTTGAGTTGCCAGAATCATCTCGCCTGGACTAAAAGTAATTATCAGTGTGTTCAATGTGGACATGAAAAGTCTGAATGTATATGCAGCGTCTGATTGCATTTGTCTTAAATAGGAAGTTAGATAAAGTTAAGATCATTTGATGAAGTTTCACACACACATTCTTGTATCAGTATGGCTGCATTCCAGCAGGCATTTTGTCTTTGCTCGTGGACGTTCGGTACATTTAAACTTTAGTTACCTGTAATTCAATCCAGTTATAGTGTACAAAGAAATGGACTTGAAATGCATTTAAATATTTTATTTACAAATCAATAAACATTTGTTCTGGAGTTATGCATGTCCCCAATTTTAAAAAGAATTCTGATAATCATCTCCATATCAATCTTGGGCTACCTACGCACTGAAACTCATTCAGATCCATTTACTTGTTTCTCTGAAAATACAGGACTTTAAAGCTGGGTGTACAGTCTGATAACCTGCTTTTTGTACAGAAACACAATGAGTGGCATCTAGTAGAAGACCTCTCTGATCTTGGCTTGCAGGTTGTCACATGTCTTCTTGGCATCTCCCAGCAGCATTGATGTATTGGGTTTGTAGAAAATGGGGTTATCTACAGCAGCGTAGCCCACGCCCAAGGTACGCTTCATCACTATCACCTGCAGTAAAGTTTAAAAAAAAATATATATTAATGTGGTCACTCTCTGTACCAAGATACAATAAATACAGAAACAACTGGTTAATCAACATGTCAGAGGTGTATATAATAACGCTAGAGGAACCTGTTTGGACTTCCACACTTCCAGGACAGGCATGCCAGCTATTATAGAGTTGGGATCTTCTTGTGCTGCAGAATTCACTGTGTCGTTGGCTCCGATGACCATTGTCAGGTCCGTCTCTGTGGGTCGCAAACATTTACAAATTTAAAAACAAAAGACAGAAACAATCAAGCACAGGCACCACACCCATCTTCCTCTGTCAAACAGAACCATGTGTCCTAGACGTCATGCTGGTTGCTGAGACAACAGCTGCTGTCCATATCACATGGCATGTCTAAATATCCACACAAGCTCACACAATTCTGCTCCAAGTGTAGATGAAATGTGGACGTGTTTAATACACAAAAATTGATCTCGTAATTCTATCCGACACCGTCCTGCCAAAGTGATAACCATGTCACAATAAAAATAACAGCTAGAATTTATTTTAAAAAGAGTTTGCCTGGGAAGTCGTCATTGATCTCGTCCATCTCCAGGACAATATCGTAAGGAACACCAGCTTCAGCCAAGAGGACGTTCAATTGACCGGGCATACGACCAGCCACTGGGTGGATACCAAATCTGTGGGAGAAGATCAAAACCTCACTGCTTCGTGCTGCTCGTGTTGTGCGAGGGGTAAAAATTCACTCGTCACTTTCTAAACAAGTTTATAGGAGGAGGACAGAGAAGCAGAAGTAATTGTGTTCAAAGTAAGGTACAGCATGAGTGGGGGAACTCACCTGACAGACTTGCCTTGTTCCTTCAGCATCTTCACCATGTCTGCAATTGGGTACTGGGCTTTGGCTGCACACAGACCCCAACCTAAACACAAATACAGAAACACACAGCTTAAAGAGAGCACTCTTATCTTATGATGTGTTTTTTTTTAGCATGTCGAGATTTCCCCCTCAGATGTTTGGGTGTTATCCAACAGCATTTCATACACTGGATTTGTGTTTTTGACAACCAACTGAGTTATTGTCCATTGTTCGATAGAACTGTGATCCAGCAGAAAGACAAGACCCATTATTCTCTTTTTTGTGCTCATCTACCACAAGCCCCCCACCTTATTAAAATAATTGCAGTTCAATTTTCAGAGATACATTTTTCAAAGGAACTTAGGCATGGATTTGGTACATTTGGGACCCCTGCGTGCAAAGAACTATTTTGCTTGGCTGTATGACCCCCGTTAAACCCTGGTGGACCTCACAGAGTTCAGCGTTACCCCTCGACGAATTTTGTGACGGCAGTCACTCAGAACCCGTATCTTCCAAGTCCCCTGACAACCGGAGCCTTCTGTTTCCTCATTGCCGGGCTTTGTTGTTGACAACGCATAGAGAAATCTTGAGTCTGGACTCAATAGTTCCTATGACTTTTCCCTGTTTCTCTAATCAAACCAGCATGTTGGAACGCACAGCTGTCTTCACGTTGGTCAGGGGCCATTGGAAAACTGCAATCCTTGTATCCAACATATTCGGAGTGGTCCCTCTTGCTTGAGCTGCTAAACAACTCCTCGGCTGGAAGACAGGTCTGGCTTTCTCTTTGTAATTAATCAAGATATGGTCATTAACGTAACTATCATTTATTTTTATTTTTTTACTGCATGTTGACAGATGATTGTAGGATTATTCGTGTGCACGATACCCCCTTGTGGTTCCCATGTTTCACCATCCAGATTATTTCCAAAGGATTTCAGCTTTTCCATTACTGCTGTTTTGATCCATATTCTGGTAAAGTAGTCATGCTCAACCTTTTGTCAAGTGAAGTTAATCATCAAACTCTTCTCTTGTGGGGTTTTTTCCCAGGGTCATCTTCTTGTTTTTTTTTTTTTTTTTGCTATTAGGGTTTGAAATCATCTCCCAAAGTTCTCATCTGGGCAAAATATCAAACCCAGCATTGACTGTGGTATGATTTGAGCTACACAAAATGTTTTTTTTTTTAATGAAAAATTATCTTTGCACCACAAAAAATAATGTTAAATTGTCCTCCATTTTTTCTTCTGATACATTGATGGCTAAGAGCTAATCTGTGGTCTTTCTATCTATGTGTAGATTTTGTTAGCTGCACTAGTCCATTAGGGTCCAGGGCGCTGCCTAAAAATTTGTGACTGTACAGATCACCAGCTTCACATGAACCACTAAACCTAAGCATGGGATGCAAATGCGATTCTAGGAGTATGTGCACAGCCCAGTTTAATATGAGACTGCGCAAGGAACTTTGCCATTATCCACAAATTTATCCACAACTAATGGAACTGCTAACGTGTCCCAGTTCCAACTGGTTTGTGCATGTTGAAACGGTAAAGTGGGTTTAACTAGCTTTGGCTACATATCATGAAATTATTCCATTTAAACACACACACCCACATATATATATATATATACACTGAAGCCCTATGTAAAATTTGATCGCACATTTCTTTTCATGATGTCTTTTGAGTCCATGTCATTTACAGCTAAAGACCACAAAAATCTTCAGACCCCTGTCGCCTGCTTTCAATCTCCATTTGAGGCTTCAGCCACCAACCTCACACACCCGAATGTGTTTATGCATTTAGCAGCTTTTGTCCAAAGCAACTTACAAATGATATGTGTGCATGATCATCTTGTTTTTCTTATCGAGGGGCGGGTTTGTTGATGAGAAAGTTACTTCTGTTTTTTTTATCTGTATGTTTTCACCTTTTTGACAAAGTCGGCCAAAGAATGCCAAGATAATTTCGGTAGAAACTAACAATGAAGTCGTATTTCTGACGTTCATTATAAATACCCAGCAGACCCTGTCCGTGTTTGTCGTGCTTCTGGCATCGTGTGTACCTGGTGTGATGATAATGCTGTGGGCTTCTTTGATTATGTCAACAGTCTGGTCCACGTTGACCTCGGTGTGAGTGCCAACAATCTCCATGGGTTTCCCGCCTGCTGTGGAGGTCGTACCGTAGCCACCCAGGATCACATTGGGCAGCGAGCGGTTCATAGCCTTGAAGAGGGAGAGGACATTCACTAAAGTAACTCCCCCAAGGGTTAATCGTCTTAATTCATGCCCATAGCGGGAAATATGCATCTACTCACCACACACATGATGTATGAAAGGATGGCACCAGAAGAGCCAATCAGGGCTCCTACAATTGTCATGAGATTGTTGTCTAGTAAGAAGCCTTCAGCACAAAGAGCCCATCCTGAGTAGCTGTTCAACACAGTGATGACCACAGGCATGTCGGCACCCCCGATGGCTACCGTCAGTGTTACACCCTGTTAGACCGGGTTGAGGGGAGGGGACCATTCCAGCCACACAGTCCAGTAAAACAATCACCTCTTTCATAAACTGAGTGCAACAATATTCAGTCGACGCCAACATGGAGTTAAAATAAAACTTTTTGGCCGTCTAATATAATGAAATAATAAATGTTACCCACTGAGTAAAAGTCAGTGACCAAAGTTGTTCCACATAAAAATATGATTTATCTAAGGTTAATGGTTTAGCAAATTCCAATCCAGTAATTAAAAAAAAAAAAAAAGAAAAAGTTTTTATAAATACATTGTTTTGCTCAGCAGAAAATAATCACATCTGTTACTCTTCATATACCTTTGCTTCATCTGCTAGCAACTAATCTAATCACGGAAACTCACCATAATGGTGGAAAGCCCAGACACTCCCATCAGACACCCCATGCCAGTACCATAGGTGGAACTGAGCATAAAGGGCACCATGCCTCCCACGGACGCCGCCATCAAACCAGCGTTTAACATGTGTCGACCAGGCAGCATTAGGGGAGCAGAGCTTAGGATGCCTGCATCCAAAAGAAATTTCAAAACGGGCAGAAGTTATTGTCACTCATTTGTAGGGATAAAAGGACATAATTGAGAACATAAAAACAAGTAACCACACTTTTCCCCTAATCAGTGTCAAATGTCTTTGAACCCCAAGACTTCTCTGTGGAGGCCTTTAATTCAATTTGACCGAGAGAGACGCTGCCGCATCCACAAATAAGCCAACAGCCCCTCCACCAACCACAGCCATGCAGCCACTGCCCTGCCCGCCACATAACAAACTGACACATGCACACAAAGCTCCAATCTGGGCCTGGATTTAACAGAGGATCTTATGCTTATCTAGATGAAAGGGACAATCAGGGCAAGAGGACGTAAAGCTTAGTGCGTCTATATAGATTTTTGTGACTGTCAAAAGAAATGGACAGCCTGTATCACATGAGCAGCATCTATACGCACAAGTATTCTGCAAATGCTATGAATATATTTAATTTGTAGTTATTACCTTGAAGCTTTCCATAGGCCACCAGCGATCCACTGAAGGTGACCCCTCCAATGTAGGTACCCAGATAGGCCACAGTCTTGAGTACACCTGCGGCTGGGTGAGTGTCCAGGTGAGGGAACTCAATCATGTACTCAGCCACGCAGGTGAGAACAGCTGCCAGCCCCACGAGGCTGTGAAAGGCTGCCACCAGCTGCGGCAAGTCTGTGATTTCAATACGCTTGGCAATGGTGAGACCTACAGTCGAGACATCAAGATAAATACAGAAAGACAGATTTAAAAAAAAAAAAAAAAGGGGTGGGGGGGAAACCATTTCAGTGAGTTACTGCATATGGTAATGTCAAACACCAGAACCAAGCTTGTTTTTTTTTTAAATACACATTGCCCAACTGCAGAAATCATTTAGTAAAAACAAAAGCTAAAGAGCTAATGGTTATGAGGCGCACACCTGTTTCCTGTTATGTTCCCTGATCTTCAAAGCAAATCTAATGAGCACGAAGCTAAGCATTTAATCGCGTTTTCTCTAAAACATAGTGACACCAACACCGAGTACACCCCATGCACCTTTGACTGTGTGTGCATGCATGTTGAGAACATCATTCATCATTCTGTTTCTTAAATTATGGTGACTGACGTTCTGTTATGAGTTAGCAAAAGAAAATCACTCCCCCAAATGACTGCAGCAGGCACATACAAAGTTATTAAGATATAACTCCTTCCTGATGTGGTCTTGTAATTTTCTAAATAAGCTGTTGGACTTCAAAAGGAGCGATGCCCAAAGTTAAGGGGAAACTGAAGCCCAGAGGTTCCTTGTCAGCCACAGATCTCCATCACATGATAGCTAAACATATGCCTAAGGGCTTTAGTAGTGGACAACAATACTGTTCTGAAAATAAATAAGGCAGTGCTGAAATGAACAGTGTCAGAGTTAGGGCTGGGCGATATGGATCAAAAGTCATATCCTGATATATTTAGGTTGAATATCGATATACGATATATATCCCGATATTTTTTCCGCAAAGTGAGAGCTGTGAAATGAAATGCTCAGTCAAACCCAAATACGAGTAGTTTTATTGAAAACTCACTATAAAATGTAAACATAAACACTGTATAACAAAGCTCGTAAGGTGCACATTTAAATAAAAAAAAATATCTCATATCTCTAATATAATAAAATTAGCCTATAAAATGGGTAAATCTTTTGAGGGCAGCATTTATATATAAAGAGATAACAAAAAAAAGTGCTCAGTTTAAGAAAAACGTTTTTAAACAGCTTGAAATTACCCGTTTCTTTTTGTTAACTTAATAGCTTATCTGAACAGTCTCAACCAGTTGCACAAGGAAAAGACTATAAACTCAATAAACATGTTCTTTTTTTTTTCTTTGATAAACAGTAGTGCTGTCTTGAGGTAGACATTAGAAGACAGACAAGCGTGTCCTCCTTCATTTAAAGATTTTGTGCGAGAAAAACCAGCCTCAGTCAACGGCATCGTCTTCAGAGATGCTCTGTGGGAGGTCACGATATTTCCACTGCAGCTAAAAACCCTTTCGGAGGGTGAACTGGTAGCTGGTACCAAGAGATACTTTTTAGCCAGGTGGCTCAGAATATACTCAAATATGCTCCACTGCACTCACCAATAGCCAAGTATAGTCTGTGACCGAAGCACTGCATCCTCAGCCACTCGTTCAGCTGAACCGCTTTGACGATGTTGCTCCCGTTGTCGGTTGTTATAGCAACCAGATGCTTTTCTTGAAGTTTCCAGCTTGCAATTGAGTCCAGCTGTTTTGTTTTTGACAAGCTGTTTTCATCTCCCAGTCTTGCATGAAGTGAACTGTCACGCTCATATAAGGTTGACTCGTCCTGCTTGACCATATATCGCTGGTCAACGCAAAATGGGTGACGTTAGCGAGCCGGCCCGCAACGTTCTGTCTGGCTTCACTATACATTTGCGCGGCAGTGCTTCTCGTGCAAAATTGTTGCGACTGGGAAGCTCGTATCTCGGGTCCAGCTTTTTAGCTCTTTGAACCCGACCTGTTCCACTGTTGCAACAGGGACCATGTCTTTGGCAATGTGAAAGGACACCGCCTTTCTTATTGCACGCCACTTGTCGCTTTTCTTCTCATACGGCACACAGCGGGAAAATGAAGCTTGCAGTGAGCTTTGTTTGGGGGCTGGAGCTTTGTCAGGTTGGGGACGGCTTGTGCCTGGGGCTTCTGCAGCGCGCAGTTCCACACACTCTTCATATTGCACTTTGTGCCACATTTTTAAGTGATAAAAAAGATTGGTAGTGCTTCCACCACTGGCTGCAATGTGCTTATGGCACTCCCGAGTCCCTACATATAGCTTGGTTTTGTTGCTCGTCTGACAATTTGTATCCGAACCATCTCCAAATGATTGAGCCACTGATTTTTCTTTTACCAACCAAGGGGCTCTCCTCCGTACGCTCCGCAGACGTTGTTGCCTTCTCCATGTTTGTTTAAGAGTGCCGGAGTGTCCCTCCCCTCTCTGTGCATGAAAGAGGAGGGGCGGAGCCGGAGCGAGGGAAGCAGTGCAGAGAGCTCCGATCAATGGCTTGCCTGAAGCAAGTATTACAGCTCAAATTTGAATCGATATATCTTTAATATCGATATATCGCCCAGCCCTCTGCAGCACAACAGTCCCATCTTTTAGCTGTTTGACAAGAGCAGGTAAGCATGGAGACACCTACCCAGGGTTCCTCCAGTGGCCATGGCCAGAGACATCTGAGACAGCAACTCTGGTGACGGTTTGAGGGCACCGATGGTGGCAGCCAGGCCCCCTGCCACTCCCATCATGCCCAGGGCGTTCCCCAAACGAGAGGTGCGCTGGGCTGAGAGGCCTGCCAGGGCCCCGACACAGCACAAGCCTGAGCCCAAGTATATCATCTGAGGGTTTTAAAACAGACAAGTCAGACTTAAAGGTAGGGTAGGAGATCCTGGATTTTGAGTCCAGCGAAGCTGCATTTTGAAAATACACAGGTAAAAAGCCCCAACCCTTTTCTTCACTTTCCCCCCGAAGGCACGCCTCTAGAGTACATGAACGCGCACGAAGGTGCACAAGCGCTGTTCTGACAGCAAGCATCGATCATTGCCGTATTTAGTATATGCTAACTATACGTTTAATAATGCTAGGTGCTAGCCAAGCTGGCTCTAGTTTAGCTTCCTGCCAAGCTTCTGGACGTTCACGGAGCAGGGTACTCGCACAGGGAGAAGGAGGGGGAGGGAGGAGCAGATTGCAGTTTGATAGACGGCATCAATATCCAATCATTGTGAACGGTCCGTTCACAATGATTGGATACTGTTTTTCCTAGATTGTACGTTCTAGAGGCCACTAAAACTTTTCATATTTTTGTCAAAACTTTTAACTAATTGGTTGCAATGGGGGTGTGAAGAGTATTTCAAGCAATATGTAAAAAAATGTTCCAGAAAAAGATCCCCTACCCCGCTTTTAAAGCTGCCGTCGGCAGGTTTTCAAAATTGCGAGTCTAAAGTCGGAATATTCGAACTGATACAACTCTCAGGTCCCTCCCCCAACCTCTAACAAGCTCCGAATCGCCCCCCAAACCCCTCCCCCTCTGTGGACGAGGTTGTGCACGTGAGTTCACACCAGTGTGAGCGCACACAAGCTGGGGCAGACTCACGCTCAGCAGCGTGTGCACAAGCTGTGATTGACAGGTAGGATTCCTCCACCCTAACTTGATTGGTTAAAAACAGCCGGGAGCGCTCGGTTTTTGCAAGCATGATTACATGCTTCAGAGGGAGCTACAGATTTCGGGATTTTTCCTAAACAGCCTATTTAATATTCTACTTCCAGAATCCCATGACAGTTCAAGCTAATATGACTAAAAAAAAAAAGGTGCTGACCGCAGCTTTAACAAAAAATAAATAAATAAATCACAGCCAGGTCATGAAATATTCATTTTTTTTAGATCATGTTAAGGGAATTAAACTATTTAAAGGTTTGAATAAAAATTCGATTATAATACTTAAAACTGGTAATTCAGGATTGTTTGAATTGGTAATTCAAACAATCCTGCATAAAATTTGTTGACAGCTAACTTGATATTCAATAATCAAATAAATGTTAAGATAATCTTCTCTAATCACACTGAATGAACAACTAAGTTTTAAGCTTCTGGGAACACAAAATAAGTCAAAGTTGGACTCGAGCAAGATCTTATCTTTATTGTGATCTCAGACCATTCGTGTCAATAAGCATCAATAAACTTTTTACAATCTAAAAGCTGAATTGTGTAAGATCCGCACATATTTCAACAAGCTGGATACTCCTGCCAATCCCCTAACAAAAGCGGTTGTAAGAATAAAGAAGTCGAACTGCAGTTATGCTCATCGCCATTGGTCAAGGTGCAAGTGAATTGGAAGACAAGGGTTGCTTTAGAAGGGGCATTTGCTTTGACCCTCTGGGCCACTGCAGTAACACTGCAGTGCAACATGGCAGAGCAGTGACGTTTGTGACCTGCTGCTTTTTGGTTATAAACTGCTTCATTTAAGGGTATGAAAACACATTCTTTACTTTTATGTAATTCCACACCAATGCCGACATACTTCTGGTTACTATAATTTACTTCTGGTAATAGATCACCCTAAATGTTGACACCGGAAGCTTGTCGTTTCTCTTGCCTGTAAGCCCTTCTCAATCCTTTGTGGGCAAACAAGGTGTTTCAGACAGTTCAGGAGTGCAGTGTTTTCTGGAAATACAAAAATTCTTCCAAGTGTGAAATAAATGGTTTGAATGGGTAAAATAACTATAAAATCTCTACCAACACAACCTATCATCCTGAGTTACACATACTCACTTCATAGACAAGCTGTCCAGTTAAATAGTATTACTGGAATAAATGTGAGAGAGATGGCATCATGCATATCCTGTCACCTGCTCAATGTTATATCCAGCAGCCAAAGAGGCGCCGTATCCTCCAACAAATGCAGCCCCAGGCAGTGCATACAGGTAATTGTATTCAGGGGGGTCAGTAGAACGTTTGAACATGTCCAGCATCCTCTGGGTGATGAGAAAACCACCTGCGCATGCACAGAACAAAAAGAAAATCTACAGAGTCCACTTGGTTGGGTAGGCAATAAATCATAGTCTCTACAGTTATTTTTGTGATGAGTTTCAGACCAGCGATGTTGATGGAGGAAACAAAGGCAGCAGCTAGAGCAAGACTCTCAGGCAGAGAGGAGGGTGTGAGACCTCCACCCATCAACACCAAGCCTCCAACTGCAGTCAGACCTGAGAGAGGGAACAAACAGCATAGAGAAAAAAAAAACAAATGAGAAAAGAACCACTTGGACAAAGGTCATAATGTGGCCGTCATATATTGTCCTGACCTGAGATGGCGTTGGTGACAGACATGAGGGGTGAGTGGAGAGCAGGGGTCACGCCCCACACAGTGTGGTAACCCACAATCCCAGCCAAACCGAAGGTTGTGACCATCTGAGTGAAAGCTGCGTTGGGGGAGATGATGCCCAGAGCCAAACAGGTGGATACACCTGAAATGAAAAGACAGTTTGCCTACTGCTCTGCAGTTCTTTCCCCATTGTTGTCATTGGCAAAAGTGTACAGTTGTTTTTTTTCATTGTCCAAAAGAACATGGAAAAAACAAACAAACAAAAAAAACATTAAAAGTGAGGTACTTCATGAAAACTATTAGCTCATCTTGCAGAAAGGTGTTAAAGGGTTCGGATGAAGGCAACAAAAGGCTGGAAAAGTAAGCGGTGAAACAAAGAAACAGCTGGAGGAACATGTCATAACCAATTTGGTTAATTGCCAACAGGTTTAATAATAGCACCTTAGAGAGACAAGTCTCTCAGAAATTTAGCTGGGCAGAGGTTCAGCAAACTAAAAGAAAAAAAAAAAACTACAAATTGTGGAGCAATTTCAGAATCTGGAGATTTCTATGTGCAAGGAATGTGACTGAAAGTCAATACTGGCTACCTGGAATCTTCGGGCCTCGGGCAGCACTGCGTTAAAAACAGACAGGATTCTGTCATGGAAATCCCTGCATGGGCTCAGGAACACTTCGTCTTTCACAGAAATCATTGTCTGTGAACACAGTTCACCGTGCCATTCACAAATGCAGGTTAAAGTTATTTCATGCAAAGAGTAAGGAACATGTGAACAGGATCCAGAAACACTTCTTTTCTGGCCCACAGTATTTGTTCATTTAAAATGGACTGAGACCAAGCAGAATATATTTTTTGGAAAGGGTCAAAGAGGAGATGAAACATCTCCTTTGTGATCAGCACTCAGGTAAAAAGCCCGCATCTCTGATGGCATGGGTGCATTAGTGCCTGTGGAACTGATAACTTGCACATCTGGAAAGGCACCATTAATGCTGAAAAGTTTATACAGGTTTTAGAGCTAAATTTGCTCCAGTAAAGATGATGTGTTTTTCAGTTCAAAAGCACATACTGCATTTGCATGGCTTCATAGTAGAAGAATCTGGGTTTCTAGATGTTTACAGACCGTTGTTAAAAGAAGTGGGGGGTGCTACATTGATAAGTGTCCCCAAGACAACTTTTTTGAGACATGTTGTAACCATCAAATTCAAGACTTATTTTTCATGAAATGGTCAAATGTCTCACCTTCAACATTTGAAATGTTTTACATGTGCTGTTGTGAATAAAATACTCGTTTATGAAACCTGCACGTCAGTGTGTTTTTTTTTTTTTTTAACTTTTTACACAGCATCTCATTTTTTTTGGGTTGATGGAACCAGTTTTCCAAACAGTTTCTGTGTTTCATTCCACAGCATACATGAAGATTATTACCTACCTTCTGCTCCCTGTTAAGGAAGAGTCAGCCAAATTAACTTCTCTCAACAAAAGTCCTCTACGCACTTCACTGGTTACCCAATCACCTGAGATAGTTACTTGCTGCAGTAGTAATCTTAGCTTCAAAAGCTAATGTTAACAATGTTAACACAGTGTTGATTGGTTCAATATAGCTTCAATTCATACTGCAGAGGAGCCAAATCTTTTTCAAAGAACTGGAATAAAACACAATCCAAATGTCACTGAATGCAACGTTGTGCAACATGTCTTTGTTTGCATATTTGTGCATGCATTTGTGTGCTCGTGTCTGACCTGCAGTGTAGACACCAGCAGAGGTCATGGTGCGGTTGAAGGGGGAAACCGCTGCGGTTTTTTCAGCCTCCATCTCTGCAACTGATTTCTGTTTTACTGGGGCTGGGGGGACAGTTTTGGGGAGGGGAGATGGGAAAATGTTCTTGCCTTCCTAGACACGCCAGAAAACACACAAAACAACCAGTGTGAGAACACAGAGGATGTCCACAAAGTTTTTGCGTGAGAAACAGACATCAAAACTTCAGAGCTTTGCATAGTGGGAGATCTCAACTGGATGGTGGGAGCACTCACAATACAAATACAGGGGCTGCACACGAGATTATGCTGAACAAACAGCAATCATGAAATGGTTAGCAGGGGTTTTGAAAGATAAATTTACTTTTAAGCGGTATGAGTAATGCTTAGTTTAACAAGGGGTAAACTGATATGTCCTATTGAGGTTGCATGCTTTCACTGCCATAAACAATGCGTCTGAGCCAAAATTCCTGGAAAAGTATATTCTGAAACGTTCATAACATTCTTGCTGGGATTCAACTTGAGCCATTCCAAGCCAGGAATGGGTTTTTAGTACCCATTTGGCCCAGTGTCTTAGCTTGACTGAATTGGATAGTTCATGTTGAGAGGGAGGGAGGGAGCGATGCCAGTGGAGAAGCAGCCAGTAGACATTTGCAGCAAATTAAAACCAACCTGCATCACAAGAGTCCCACGGATGACATGGTCAATTGTTCCATAGTCAAATTCGTCTGTGGGCTCATAGTGGAAGTATTCTTTGTCTGGGCTAATGGCCTTCAGCAGTTTCAGGATGTTGTTTGAATACAGAGTGCTGGCCTGGGTGGCCATGCGGCTAGGGAGGTCTGTGTAACCGATATGTGTTACTCCCTTGTTAATTGCAAAAAGAAAAGAAATAAAAGAACATCTGTAAATTTTCCACAGTGGAGAACAAATCAGGCACACTTCTTTGTAATCATTTAGAATTTCTTTTGCACTTAAAAGCAGGCACAAACCTCACCTTGTGAACGTACAGCTCTCCAGGCTTGGTGGTCTCAATGTTGCCCCCAGCCTCTGCAGCCAGATCCACCACCACAGAGCCATCCTTCATAGACTCCACAAACGGCTTTTTAATCAAAACAGGAGCCGTCTTTCCTGCATGGGAACAAGTGAGATCCATCAAACTTATCTCAATTCAACCACAAATCAGAAAAAAAAAGATTCTTATCATTTACATTGGCTTTAATTTAATTGCACATGGTATACATTTTCAAGCTCTGTCAGACATCCATTTCAGGGCTCTAATGCATGAAAAATAAAAATGGGATGTTGCCAATTAGGGCTAACAATGAGGTTAAAAAAAATGGAATTATAAACAGGTGATGTCAACACGGGATTCTGTGTTGACATCACATGATTGATTACTTGTGGGAAACCTTTGTCAAACTCTACACAGAGTTACATTCACAATGTCTACAAATTTAACACACACACAAAAAAAGAGTCTAGGTCAAATTCTCTGGGCTTGATGAAGCCTGGGATGGACCATCACACAGTGGAAACATGTACTGTGGTCAGACCAATCAGAATTTAAGATATTTTTTGGAAGAAATGGACACTGTATGCACTGGACCAAAGTCAAAAAAAGTACCACAAGTCCAAAAGCTGTGCTCTGAAATGGCATGGGGTTGTATCAGCGGCCTTGGTAAAGGTAAATTACACTGCTGTGATGTCAGCATTAATGCTAAAAAGTACATAGACATTTCTGAGCAACACATTCTGCCTTTAGGTCGGCATCTTTTTCAAGGTCATTCGTGTATTTTTCAACGAGACACATTATAAAAGATAAAGTCATGCCTGCTGAAGAAGTGGGTAAAGTTACTGGACTGGTCTTCTGTCTGTAATCCTGACATGTCCCCAAAAGAGAATGTGGGGAGAAATTTTTAAGGAAAAAAAAAACAAAGGAGCATCAAAAAAAAAAAAAAAAAAAAAAAAAAAACTATTTTCTTTTTATTGGTATACTAAATGCCATTAAGGTCTCAATTTGTGATTATTCACCAACATGCTGTAGGAAGGCTTAAAACTAGCAACTGAGACCTTAAATTTGTTTTATGAAGTGGGGTCATTTTGTCATTGGCAATAGTCGGGGGAAAAAAAAAAAAAAAAAAGAGGCTCCATACAATCTAAAATCTTCTAAAAACCAGAAGTGTTGCTCCAGATGGCCATTAGTGAAAAATAAGGTTCAAGGCTGTTCTCTACTGGCTTTACTTCTCCGACCAGGAAGCTTCATTAACCCCCACTTCCACATGGGGTTTATGTGGAGTGAGTTTGGAACACATTTTGCCCCCTAGTGTTCAACATAAGAAAAGGTATTCGTGGATGGATGCAAAACTAGTGTTTTTGTCCAGTTTTAGCAAATATAAGCATAAAAGTTTTTAACATGGTCAGGATTTTTGCACACATATCAGAGATACCCATAATACCAAAACTGCCACCTGATTTGCATATATACACAAAGCCAATGTGGAAACAAGGAGCGAGACCACCATGGTAACCATTAATTGCCTCCTACACAACCAGAAACAAAGCAACATTAACATTTACTTGATGGTTTGTCATCTGACTTCTGCCCATCTGACATTGTAAAAGATTCATTGTAATTCCAGGTAGCTTTATCAGTTCAATCTTATTTATAAAGTACCAGCTCATCATAAAAAAGTTCTTTCATAGTAAGATAACAGACAACTGTTTTCTATCACGTCTGTCATTTGTCTCAGGGTTTTTGTGGAAAAAAAAAAAAAAAACAACCTTTTGATCAAGCTCTAAACACTCAAGTAAAAAGACAAAAGTGGCATCAGTGACTGTGACTGACCTGGAATCAGGGCAGTGCTAATGACAATGTCGACCTCTTTGCACTGCCTGGCGAAAAGAGCGAACTCTGCCTCGATGAACTCCTTTGACATCTCTTTGGCGTAACCTCCGACCCCCTCGCCAGACTCTTTGATGTCTACTTCCAGAGGCTCTGCCCCGAAAGACTTGAACTGCTCCAGAGCTGCTGGCCTGACAGGCGAGAGGCAGTCAGCTTATCGTCAGAACCGTAAAGCATCAACACAAAGTCTGCAGTGTGAGATATAAGGTGTTTTTCTCCTCTCATCTTATACCTGGTGTCAAATCCTCTGACTATGGCTCCCATTGACTTGGCTGCCCCTGCTGCTGCTAAACCAGCAACTCCACCTCCAATAACCAGGACCTGTGTGCAACAGAAACATCCATATGTACCAGGAGGAGACTCGATGCACGTTACAGATTAAATTAGTCAAAGAAAACGTTACAGGAAGACGGAAATCTGTCATACTGACTTGCAATCTAAACAGCAAGTTACCTTAGCTGGAGGCACTTTTCCTGCAGCTGTGATCTGACCAGTGAAGAACCTTCCAAAGTGGTTGGCGGCCAGAACCACAGCCTTGTATCTACAAAACAAAAATCCAAACCACATTTGCTGAAACCAGACAATTAAGAACATCTGCATGCATATGAATTTGTACGTTGAGCAACAGGTCTGTTTACCCTGCGATGTTAGCCATGGAGCTGAGTGCGTCGTAGCCCTGCGCGATGGTGACTCTGGGCACCTGGTCCATGGCCAACACATTGCTCTGCCTCTCTGACAGCTTCGTCATCAGCTCTTGGTTCTGTGCTGGATAGATGAAGCTCACCAGCGTGGACTTGGGCTTCAGAAGTTCTGTCTCACTCAAACTGGGGGCTCGAACCTGAAGCCAAAAAAGCAAACAAATGAACAACAAAAAAAAAAAAAAAAAATTACAAGTATGCTTACATGAGACGATTATCTACTAAGCAGACAGGTCGTGTGTACAACCTTGAGGACCAAATCTGAGCCCAGGGCTCCCTTGACATCAGTAATGGTGGCTCCTGCATCTCTGTACATCTGGTCGGAGAACTTGGATTCGTCTCCAGCTCCACTCTCCACCTGCACCATGAAGCCCTGTTTGACCAGCGCCTCAACCCCGGCGGGCGACAACGCCACACGACGTTCATTCTGCACAGTCTCTTTTGGAACTCCTACCATCAGGTTCTTATAGGGCACACCTGAACACACAATCCAGCTGTTCATTAAACCTGCAGCTCATTAGATTGTTTTTATAAAAACATGAACATTTTCAGATGAGTATTAAAACCTTTGGCACAAAAAAAAAAAAAAAAAAAAAAAAAAAAAAAAAAACTGACAAATAAGACCGTTTTTATTCAACAACATAAAGGAGCATGCGTGTGCAGCTAAGACTGTGTGTTTGGGAGCAGCGTCGGGTTGCATATTTCTCTCCGTACATGGCACGGTGACCTCGCCACTCTGGTGACATAAGTAGCAGGTGATTGGAGCCGAGCCACAACACACACAGAGAGGCCTGCACTCTTACAGACGCACTCAAAATTCAAACTTAAAAGCTCCCAGTAACTCATAAAACTCTCACAAACACTCTGTGGCATGTTCCCTGTGAACTGACTGCATAAACAAACGTCTTTCAACAGCATCTGCCAGACGCCAGTTAGGATTTGACATGTCACCTTTAACTGACCTCTCAAATGCTCTTACATGTTAGCACAGGTCAGCGAGCGGAGCAATCGCTTCCTTCACATCAGCTTTCCCTATTTTGGGAACCACTCAGGCAACCTGCTACAAACATTTGACGATCCGTGGAGTTTTCCACTCCACCGGGCCAAAAGCAAAGTGTCCTCGGGTGAACTCTTACGTTCTCATTCCACAACTCAGACACAGAGGAAATCCAAACCCAGAGAGAGCAGCTGGCCGTAAATACTGGAAGGTTAGGCAGATAAATTTTATTTGAGCTGTGATTTTCCTACCTTTGGAAGCCTTTTGGTCCCATAATACAGGGAAAGTCCTAAAATTCCTCCTTCCCAGTGTTTTCTGATGAACTCTTCTATGGGACAAAGTGAGACAGGAGCTGGAGATACACCGCAGGAGGGTCGACATGGCCTCGAGACACCTTCTGGCTGTTGACTGTGAACACAAACAAGCAGAGATCGATGATACGTTGACACTACTTCTGCATCTGCTGTCAGATAACACAGAACATTTTGATCTCCTCAAGTAGGTCCTGAATCCCCCAAGTCACACACTGTCTGCACTACCAAGGCCTACAGACAGCAGAGTGACATTTCAGCTTTGCAGGACACAACACATAAGGCCCAGGCTGGATTACAGACAACGGGCTTGTTCGCGAGATTTGAAATTATGACGGCACAAAAGGGAAACTGCGCCAAGTCTGGCCTGCTTGCTGGGAAGTGGGCAGAGGACTCAGTGCTCAGATGACACGCTGTTGGGCAAGAAGAGACAACTCATGGCTCCAACACACAGCTTCCTGCACAATCAAAACTGGGCAAAATTTTACATGTATTGGCCTTTCATAAAAACACACAATGTCAAGAGAAAAAACATGTGAAAGAGTAGTTTTTTTTACCATTAATTCACCAAATCACAGACAATCAGTATCCTTCACTCTCCACCTTTCACTAATTTGTTATGATGAGAGACTGACCAGTGTTGTCATTTTAAGACTTGCCTTTCAGATTCCCAGAAAGAGCAGATAAATGATTCAACTCCACCCCAGCAGCAGGGTCACCAGTGAGACGTCCAACCCAAAAACCCCTTCGTCTGCTCACAGAGACACACTCGACCTTCCTTAATTTCGATATCACTGCTGCTCTATTTATGTATAAATAGCAAGC
Organism: Odontesthes bonariensis; assembly: GCF_027942865.1. NCBI lineage: Eukaryota > Metazoa > Chordata > Actinopteri > Atheriniformes > Atherinopsidae > Odontesthes > Odontesthes bonariensis. The sequence continues at coordinate 14,255,692 of NC_134506.1, read as the reverse complement.
CACGTGACTTCACCCATGACCACCCAAGAAGCAGATAAACTCCTTGTTAATGATGCCGAAAACCAGTAATACTTTTATCTGAAATACATTTTTACATTTTAAATGAGTACAAATGCAACCGTGGATTGTCAATTTTGGGTTTTTCTTCTTAGAGTTGATGTAGTTTGTCTTCTGAACACAGGGTGTCGCCAAGGTGACAGAGAGATGAGGAAAAGTTGTTAAATGTTGGACGACCATGACTATTTCTTATCACACTTATTCACAAATTTAAACTACTTTCACGTCTGTTTAAATATATTCCAGACGCTTTTGTTTTCAGCATACATGAGACTTAGAGTCAGGTTATAATAGCTGTATCTATGTATGTATAAGTTGTCGGATAAAAATTTGTATTTGTATCATGGTTAAATTTATATTTATTGAACCAGGAAATAATCCATTGAGACAGATAATCTCCTAATATCCTGGTCAGGAGCATAGACGTGGTCAGGAGGACTCACTACAAAAAGGTAAAATTTAGTAACTTAGTACATATACATTAGACCAAAATATATGTATGTATTAAAAATATAGTTAAATAGTTTCTTCTTTTTTTAAGTAATATTTTTATTATAAAAACATTTCATTCCTGATTAAAAAAAACCAAACAAATTGTTTTACGTTATTCTTAATGAGAAAAAAAGCGACAGTTGTAAAGCGGAAGCTTCCTGTCGCCCTCTGCAGGAAAAGTTTTGTTGGCCATCTTGTTTTAACTGCCGCCGCGTGGATTTTGTAAACATTAGCTGGTCACCTGCAGTCCTCGCCGCTATTATTGAATAATTCAGCCCCTGACTTATGTCAGCCGCTATCTTATGTGTCAGTGTATGTCACCTTCTATTCAACAGGAATAGGCGCAGTTAGAGTCAGTTTCTGTCGCAAACAGCGAGCTAGGAGCTTATCCTGGCTAAAGTTGAAGCTGCAGCTGAACTCGGACTCTCTGCTCCTTCTGCGCCTGTCTTTTAATGGACAATGCGGCCTCTGAGGCTCCTATCAGTGGATCCCTTAGACCGGGGCTCCCAGAGATGCAGGCTTGGCCCGAATTTGATGTCGACGCTGGGTCTGAGTTTGGGCTCTCCGCTGCTGGTGTCTGTTCCCGGGGGAAGCTGCCTGTGCACCGCATGGCCCCGGCCTGACCTGGCAGAGGGCTTCCTACAGATGGACCTGAAATGTTTTTCTCCCAGTCTCATCTCTCATCTCCCCAAACACCTGAACCTTGACCCGGGTCAACTCACACCCGTACCCTGCCCCAAACTGAAAGGCGTTAAAGTAACTGTGGTAGTCCAGACTATTGATTTTAAGAAACAAACATCTCCTCGTCTTGTTCATGAGCTTGTAAAGGACATGCTGAAAGGTGTATATGTCCATAACGGATATGTTATAAACCTGGAGGACTTTGATGTAGCGATCAAATATGTCATTATTGACGACATCAATGCAGATTCAACCAGTGCTGGATTAATCACCTCAAAAACTGGTATGGAGATAGTTGGCATCCAGACAGTCCGGTATTACAGGAATCAGCTGCAGGACCAGCAAAGGGTGCCACTGGGAGGCCTGGAGGAGGTCAGCTTAAACTCGCTGTGATGACTTCACTTACATTCACCTGTGGTGTTTATCCCAGCAGTGCAACACCCACACGTGTTTCTTACTTTATTGTAGGTGAGTGCATCCCTGAGAGAGGTGCTGCAGCTGCCTCTGCTCTATCCAAACACCCTGAGCTCTCTCGGGGTGTCCTGTCCCAGAGGTGTGCTGCTGGTGGGGCCTCCAGGAGTGGGCAAGACCCTGTTGGTCCGCAGGGTGGCTGGGGATGTGGGAGCCATCCTGGTGGTGGTCAGAGGGCCAGAGGTAAAAATAATATTGACACTTGTTTCGTATATTCTTTACATGTGTATGTTGCAGAGATATTGTACATGTATTCAGTCTCACTCCCCCCTCGTCCCATTTCCTAATTTGGAAACACTGAATTCTTCTTACTCAGCTCATCTCCTTACGTCTTCATCCCTCCCACCAGAAATGCCAGCACGTGAGGTGGGGTGACTGGCATTTAACAAAAGAAATCCATGGTTCAAAATCATTATTTTAAGTCAACATCAGATAGATGTGACAGGTGACACAAAAGAGTCTTTCTCTCTACTTCATTACGGAGCATTTTATCTTCCAGTTCAATAAAATTACATTTGTCATGTCCATCCGTTCAATCACTGGCTTAAAATAGGAGTGGAATGCGGGATGATATTTGTGCATAAAATATCAGTGTTTTATATATATATATATATATATTTTTTAAATAAATGTCATACATAGGCTTGTCCCGAACGACGCTGAAGTTGGCATCCGATTCGCCAGCCTCCGATTCGCGAATTAAAGGGGTGGGCATAAAGGGCCATATCACTGCTTTTTTTGCATTTTGATCGACCAAAACAAGGTCCTGTATGGAAACTACAATAGTTACACTGCTCAAATCTGGATGGAATTATTCTAAAGAGGTTGTAGATTCATTAAAATCTTGTTTTGGATTTGTGAAACCTTTTTCTGATTTGTGAAAAGGCAGAACAGGGCCATTTCACTGCATTTTTGGTATTCTGATCACCATAAACTGGGTCCTGTATGGAAACTACATTACTTAGACTGCTCAAATCTGGATAGAATTATTCTAAAGAGGCTATAGATTCATTAAAACCTTGTTTGGGATTTGTGAAACCTTTTTCTGATTTGTGAAAATGCAGAACAGGGCCATTTCACTGCATTTTTGGAATTCTGATGACCCTAAACTGGGTCCTGTATGGAAACTACATTACTTGGACTGCTCAAATCTGGATGGAATTTCTCCGTTGATAAAATAAATTCACAACTCTACAACATAAAAATTCATAAAAAATCATGTAGAATATAGCATATACTTTGTTGTCTACAGTAGTAGATCACTTTGAAGCTCCCAGATCAAGGAAGTGACGTCGACGCAGCTTTAGCAACAGAGAAGCTATTAGGCTTCTGTTGATAATAATAAACTCCTGGACTATGTACAAACTTCCAAATGCATCGTTTTGTGAGTACAGACCATATTTGTACTACTGTAGAAGTTTGGTGTCATGGCATGTGATTTTAGTGTGGTAATTTTGGAGATACTGCCAGGTTCCATTAGCGCTTGTACTAAGCTATTCGGGATAGCTCAGTAACTCGGCTGATGTTCAGCCAAGATCGAAAAAACTTCGGGTGGGCTACTTGGCTGGATGTCATGGTTCAAATGACCCTAGGGTGAATCTACTCCGAACTATCACTTTAATAGACTATGTTCTACTCAGGTTGTTTGTGTGATTTGCTTTTTTAATACAGTTTACAGTATTATTTGCACTTTTTACTGTTAACTGATGCCATTTCTGTTTGTTATTTATAATTTTGTCAATTTTGTGTTTATCCCTGAATAAACAGGAAAACCCTTTTCAACATGAGTCTGACAACTAAGTTAGTAGGCTAAATAACTTTAAACTTTAATACATGCTTGGATAGGCCGGTATCGGTATCGGATCGGAAGTGCAAAAACCAGGATCGGGACATCCCTAGTCATACATATGCATTGCTTTATAAATCTTGTGAAAAGAATGCATATACACTTTTCTGCCGTTTCAGAGTCTTATTCATCCGGCCCCAGGTGTTGTTTATTACACTGTGTCTCAACCTTTTGGAAGTAAGTTTCCATACTGGGATGATCACAAATCTTCAGGAATTACAGAACAAATCGTGTTAATCCAAAGAAAAAATCGTTTGGAGGCCTAAAAGGGGGTAGGCGTCATGGTGTCGTAGGCCACAAGGAGTTGTGCCAGATATATTTTAGGTGGTTCAATGAGAGTAAATAAATGAAAATAACTTAAAGCCTCAACCAATTTTCAACCAAACTTCAAGTAAATAATTTTTCTGTAATTGTCTTTTCTTGTCATTGTTTCATAAAGCATATAGAGCAACATTTGGTTGATAAATGCAGTAGATTGCTCATCAAAATGATTAACGATCATTTCAGGTGGTGGGGTCCCGGCCGGGTGAGAGTGAGGAGACGCTGCGGGCTGTGTTTGAGCGCGCTCGGTCTGCAGCGGAAGAAGGTCCCTGTGTGTTGTTCCTGGATGAGTTGGACTCTCTGTTTCCGAGGAGAACGGGCTCGTCTGCTCCGGAGAATCGGCTGGTGGCTCAGCTTCTCACGCTGATGGACGGGATGAATCGGTCCGATCGCTTCCTGATCGTTGGAGCCACCAACAGGCCGGACAGCTTGGACCCAGCACTGCGCAGGCCTGGAAGATTTGACAGAGAGGTGCGGTGTTCGCTGTCATTTTTCATCGTTGTCCAACTGTAGATGGACAATATCAGTTCTGGGATCAGTGAAATGGTGCGGGTACATTTGAAGCAACCTTTGAGCCTCTGAGTATTTGTCCTTCCTTCAGGTCATCATCGGTGCTCCCACTTTGCAGCAGAGAAAGGCCATCTTGGCTGTTCTGTGTGAGAGGATGCCGGTGAGCCCCGGCGTGGACATGGCAGAGCTTGCACAAAGAACCACCGGTTATGTTGGAGCAGACCTCGGTGCCCTGTGCAGAGAGGCTGCCATGCATGCTTTACAGGAAAGTGCAAAGGTAAATCCAGCAACATCTCACGCGAAAACAAAACGCTGACATTTACAACAGTTTCAGTGAATCATCTGCTTGGATGCACAAGTCATTCCAGATCGGAGTGCAGCTCAAATGTATCTTCAGATCAAATTCAGATCTTTACTTATTTTACTTTTATCTGTAAACTATAGATTCTGCTAAACTGTAAATAAAGACTTGGTGCTAAGTTTTACACCTGCAGAAGGAGCGTTTAAAATGTAGTGTTTAAGTTGTGGTTTTCTCAGATTATCTATTTAGGAGTTGTGTTGTGCTGTAAGAGTACTTTACGAGGTGCCTGTAATGCAAATCAGCATCAATATGTCCTGGGTATCCTCCGGTTATCTGACTGAAGTAACTCTATCAATGGAGATCTCCTGAAGCGGTGTCTAGATGTTATCAACTTGGTGAGTCGACCCAGGTTTTCCGACTAGGGATGTGCACACTTCTAAAATAAGATGAGACATACTCAGGGCCTGAAGATCAAAGACAGTCAATGCTGATTATCCAGCCAGTCAATTGAATAAGCTGCAAAATGTCCCACCATTTTTCTTTAAAGCACAAGAACGATTTTCCCATCCGTTTTTTGTCCACATTAATTTTGATTAAAACAATATTCTTTTGGGAAATATTAAGGTTTATCAGCTTCACCGTAACTCATACTTTCATTCAAACATAAGGTTGAAATGATTTCCAAATTATTGCGTTCTTTGTACACAACCCAAAATTTGATTGGAAACGACTCAGATTTCTGAATTGTTTGTTGTGTGTTTTCTGGACGTTGTTGTCTGCAGGGTTCAGGAGAGCAGTCGGTGGATATGAAGCACTTCCAGGAGGCCCTGAAGTCGGTGCGCCCCTCCTGCCTGAGGAGCAGTCTGGGCAGGACAGAGCTCTCTCCCGTGCTTTGGGAGCACATCGGAGGCCTGGATGAAATCAAAATCAAATTAAGACAGGTAGCAAAATGAATGGCGTAACTGAAATGGCGCAATAACAATGCACGATTTATCATCGGATAACTTTTTGCTTCCTGTAAATGACAGATAATACCTATGATTGGAAGTTGTTTATTTTCCCTGCATCTGTCCTCTGTTATGTCGCCACACCAAAGAGTATTGAGTGGCCAATGAGATACCCCGAGGCGTTTGTTCGTTTGGGACTGCGTCGACCCCGTGGCGTGCTGCTCTACGGACCTCCAGGATGTGCAAAGACGACGCTTGTCAAAGCTGCAGCCACTTCCTCCCACTGTGCCTTCCTGTCTGTCAGTGGTGCGGACCTCTACTCTCCCTACGTCGGGGACTCAGAGAAGGCTTTAGCGCAGGTACTTTCTTTTTTACAGTTTGTAATATGCAGACACGAATGCCTGTGTCCTCCTGTTTGTCATTTCCATAACCTTCCATGCGCCCGTCTGTGCACATGTAGCTTTTTCGCCAGGCCCGCGCCTGCACGCCCTGCATCCTGTTCCTGGATGAAATTGACTCGCTGATCGGCTCGCGGTCAAACAGCCAGACACCAAACAGTGTGCAGACACGTCTACTGTCCGTGCTCCTGAATGAGATGGATGGGATTGGCCTGAAGACGCTGGAGAGGAGAGGGACGGAAAAGGTCCTCCAGGCAGAGGGAGGGCAGGAGAGTCGCACACAGGAGGAGGTGAGATGTTATGGAAATGTGATCGAGGCTTGTCACAACACAACATCTGATCAAAACGGGGTGTAATGAGCTGTTTTTGCTCTTTGACAGTTGGACTGCCAGGAGGTATGCAACAAAGATGTGATGGTTGTAGCTGCGACAAACAGACCTGACTGTTTAGACAGTGCCCTCCTCAGGCCTGGAAGGCTGGACCACATCATTTACGTCCCACCGCCTGATCAACAGGTACGGTGTTTATCTGAAGATGCATCAGATATGATGGCAAACTTCAAGGTTTTCAAGAGTGATTTCAGAGATGATAGGCGCATCGTTTGTCTCACAGTATCTTGAAAAAACCTCCCTGGTATGTACATTCTTTTGTGTTTCAAGGCTCGACTCGCCATCCTGAAGGCTTGCACAAAAACCATGCCCATCGATGACGGTGTGTGTCTGGAGGAGCTGGCTGCAAAGAGTGAACTTTATTCTGGAGCTGACCTGGAAAATCTGTGTAAAGAGGTAAGTTCATCTGAAGGCGCCATTTCCTTACAAGTTGCAATAAATACAACATTCAGTTCTGCTGGCAGAGAAAATCATGGTAAGACATAAGGCCTGAAAAGGTTTTTGTTTTCTAGGCTGCTCTTTTGGCGCTGCTGGACGAGAACATGGAGGCCTCGGCCATCAGACACACACATTTCCTGCGTTCCCTCAGCAAAATGAGTCCTTCGCTAACAGCCCAGCAGATCCACACATATCAAACACCCCGCAGATGATTCTAATCTCTTCACTGCTATTTTATTTTTGCACAAATGTACCTTTTTTAAATAAAATCTGTGAAAGGAAAAAAAATAAGCATTTGGTTTCTCTCGTTCTTTTTTTTTTTTCCCACAAGCGATTGAACTTTTCAAACCACACAGCAGACCTCGCTTTCAGTTTCGAAGTGTGGCCACAGGAGGGCGCTGCACGCTCAAAAAAAAAAAAATCGATCAATTATCACCAAATGGATGTGTTGACCTTAAGTTGTGCCTTACAGTGCAGAAAGCTTCGTCTGTCTACGTGCCAGTTACCTCGTACAACCTCTCATCCAGCCTACATCAGTCCCGCCCGTGCTGCGCTGCCCTGAGAGACTTCGGGGACTTTCAGGCAGCAGGTGGGAGCCGTCGCAAATAGCTTTGGAGACTTTTTAGGTGACATTTAAGGTGTAGAGTGTTTTTTCCTAAAAAGAGAAATTAACTTCTGTTCAGGTGTTTGAACATTTTGAAAAATGTTTGGATTTTTCCAAATGCTGAGAAAGAAGAAGGAGGTAAGCTGTCTGCATTTACATCTACAGAGATCAGGATTTTAAGATGTTGGATATCTAAAAAAAAGAGACTTTATTTGTGTTTTCTAGCTGATTCCTCTGATAGGGTTCATGGCTTTTGCAGCAACTGGTGCCACCTCTGCTGCTATCTACTTTCTGCTAACTAAACCTGATGTAATGTGAGTATAAATGATTCATTTAACAAAATCATATGAATAATACTAGGCTATGAAATGATAATCTGTCATTGTAATTCATTGTTTCTAGTTTAAACAAAACCAGAAACCCAGAACCATGGGAAAGAGTGGACCCTACAAAACCCCAAAAGGTAGTTTACTAACTAACTAACTTCACTAACACTGCTTAATTATGTACAGTAATTAATCATGTTTGGTATTTTTCTTATTGCCCCTTAAATGCAAACACAGTCTCCCACGCAGCAGCTGAAATTTGCTGAGTCACTTATGAAGAAATGTTATCGTTCATGCCAGTCGTCTACTGTGATATTCAAAGAAATTCTGTTTACATTTCCCCATTTAATGCTTCAGCACACAGTGCAGATATTTCTGTGCACACTTGTAAATGGCTCAGGTGAAGCCTCATTTTTCTCTCTGGCATCTCGATGCAGCTTATCACCATCAATCAGCAGTGGAAACGCATGGAGGAGCTGGAGGCGGTGAAGTCCCTCCACAAGTAAAACAGGCGGGCTTCTTCTCTTCTTTTAAGATCTCCCCCCATCAGTCCAACAGAATCCTTTCTGCACAAACTAGGACGCTTTGACACTCAGTGTGCGGAAATGCTTCTGCTCAACTGGTGGGGTTTCGCCCTGCTCTGTTTTTGCAACGCAAGTTCATCATCTTCATCAGCAGAGCAACATGTGTAATACATGGGTGTAAATGTGGGCTTTATTTTTACTGGATAAGTTGTGGTTCCTTTGACAGGGGGTTTGGTATCCAAAGCAACCTACATGTACCCTGTGTAGATGTGAACATTCAATAGTGTCTTACTATGGAAGACACACTATCAAATAAATGTACTGTACAGTGTCAATAAAGTATTCTTGTAAACATTCAGTTTTTGGTATCAAGAGTGTTTTTGTCTTTCTATTCGTCTTGTAATGCGCTGCCAAATTTTATTTGGCTAAAAGAGGTGCTGCAGCCAGGCTTCGGGTAAATGCGGTCCACGTAAAAAGGGTGGGGAAGTTCTTATTGTGAACACTGGCCAAAAGAACTTCAGGTGCTTATCTGCTTTAGGAAATGACTGAGTCTTCTTTAAAAATATGTAATTAGGAAATGAACTTCGAGGTCAGGCGACAAGATCTGTCTTCAAGTTTGTGGCGACAACGAGGTCAGTTTCACAGCTCTGGCTCTGGTCCAAAGACCACAGAATCAAGCTGTGAGCTCTGAAGTGCTTAATCATTCCGGCTCGTAACGCCCTGTCAAACCGCACTTTGTTGTACTGTTTAACAGGAACTTCAGTTCCCTATCTTTAGAGCTGCTCGTTGCTATTGTTTAGTAACTGGGAGCAAGTTTGTGTCCTCATTTTAAGATGGCTTGCAGAGCTGGTGCTATGTTAAATCCAGCTTCAAAGCTATGGTGCAAAGATGATAGCATCAAACTATTCCTTTGAAGAATTTGTTCAAATAAATTGGTTTGTGGGTGGATGCCACAGACGGGCAGAAGTGGAGGACTCACACATTGCAGAATGCCTTTTTACTGAAATGAATCTACTTTAAAAAAATTATTTTAATTGAGTTGTTTTTTGTATCAACACAATACATTGGAAAATATAACGTAAAAAAAAAAACTTATAGGGAGTCTGACATGGGTGTAACCTCATGAAGTAACAACAAATTGATCAAAAGATCATATCAGATGGTGAATGCTACCCCTCCTGCAACCTGGAAGGAGAGATTGAAAGTAAGAATGAACTGTTACTCTATAAGATATTTTCCTATTGCAAACCCTGCTTGCCTTGTCTTAATTTACAGGGGGAAAAAATAATCAACATTTTCCTGGTAGAACAGGAGGCCAGAGTCCAGCTGAGTCACAGCTCTGTCATAGGCCATGTGAAAAGAATTCATATTATTCAAGTTTTATTTAATTCACACACTGAGGCACTCCCGCTTGGTAAAATCCCCGACTTAGTCCGAAACACAAAAGGTCTGAACATAAGAGTTTAGAAAAATAGTCGAATTCTAGAAGAATCAGAAGTAAACATGTTACTGCCTCGTAGCTTTCACAGGTGCAGCCAATTAAGTCATTTCGTCTCTAATTGCGCCCATTGTTTTTTGACACACAGTTAACAGAACTCCAACAATCAGATAGCTAAAGTCCAGGAGGCAAACTTGCGATACCTTTCTTAATGGAGTCAAACATTCACTAATTCCCTTACTTACCTATAATTAAAGCTGCACCATTGAGCCTCTCTTCGGCTTTCTGTGATTGGTGGTACAAACAGACAGGCCCACCTCTCAGTCAGTGGCCTTTTTATACCACATCCATTTTACGAGATATTTCTACCTCCTATAAATGTCAGGATTTATACAGAATGTGGTCTGTGGGCATAAATACAATAATTCAGCTGTTTTTCATACCTCTAACAAAATGTTGAGTGAAATCAAGTGAAATATGCTTTATTGTCTCCAGTAGGAATTTTCTTTCCTTAAGTCAAAGTGCTGCAGTAACAGCAGGACAGTACACTGTAAGAACCAACAATAAAATGTAGCAACTTTACACTAGGACACTTCATAGACGATGTAGACTGAATGTTAAGTAAGATAAATGTAGCAAGATTAGCCTACCCATGAGTGACCGACGCAGATTACAACAAATCAAACAGTATATCACAGAATTAAAGAGAACCAACCAATAACAGAAAGAGTTTTACACAGTGCAATAACAAACAAAAAAAAACTACTCGTATTTCCCAAAGGTTTGCGTAAACTGTAAATCAGTGAACATATTTTCATCAGGAAGACACCTGAGGACAAAACAGAAGGAAGGGAAAAAAAAAGGTCAGTCATTTTTAGACACTGTGAACCTCACAACTGATCTGAAATGAAGCGTTCAAGATGTTGCTGAAGTGACGGAATTTAGCTTTTATGCACAAAAACATTCTATCAAACAAAGATATACAGAAATTTCCCCTCTATTTTCACAGACTTTTTTCTTTGCTGCTCATCTGTGAGCATTCAAAATGTAACCGGGACTTAAAGTGAAATGTTAGCTTCCACAATCAACACTGTGATATCATAAGAACATTAGGATACTATAATTGCAGTGATTATGTTAATTATTACAAGAATATTATATTTGAATGTGTAAATGAGGTACTATTTCTTAGAACAGTGAATACTTTGCAGATATTTCTTTAGATAAAGCCGGTTTGGCGACAAATTAGAATCAGACTTTTTTTAATAATGAATTTTGGATTCGTCCTAAAAGAAAAAAAAAGAAAAAAAAACATTTTCATCAAGTTTTCTGGAATGAATGTTCAATAAATGAGGCTGTGAACGGCATACAATCTTTTTTGAATGTTGTGTCTCTAAGTGCCACTGAGGAAGAGATTTCTGCCTTACAGTTTGTACCAAACAAAGCTCCTTTTGAGAAAAAAGACTTTAAAGATTTGTGAGGGAAGATTTTCTTACATTTTGATTAGAATGCTCATATTTACTGTCAAATGTTACAAGCAAAAGAAATCCCGATGCAACTTTCCTGATTGATGAGTAGTTTCTCTAGTTTTAGTGTTGTGAATTATGTTAGCCAATACCAGTGAAAATTTGCTGTTTTACATATACATTTTACATAAAAACACATGTGAAACGTGGACATTTTGTGTAATTAGTCAGAAAATTATTTACATAATGATATAATATAATATAATACCCAAGTCGGGAGTGGGCGCAACGAAGGCTGGAAAGGTAAGTGGTACTCATAGGAAACAGCGTGTGGAACATGCTGCAATTAAGTAGGTTGATTGGCAACAGGTTAGTCACATGACTGAGTATAAAAAGAGCACCTTAGAAAGGCATTGTCTCTCAGTCGTAAAGATGGGCAGAAGTTCAGCAGTCTGTACACAGTAATGTTTGTCTGCGTAAAATCATTAAGAATATTTACATATGCTTTGATTCAGAGAATCTGGAGACATCTCTGTGTGCGAGGGGCATGGCTGAAAGTCAATATTGGATATCTGTGATCTTTAGGCCTTCACGCAGCTCTGCAATAAAAACAGACACAATTTTGTCATGGAAATCACTGCTGGGGCTCAGAAACGCTTCCAGAAATCCCTGTCAGTGAACAGAGTTCACTATGCCATCCACAGGTGTAGGTTAAAGCTCTATGGTGCAATGAAGAAGCCAAATGCGATAAGGGTCCTAAGAGACCGCTGTCTTTTTGGGGCTAAAGCTTATTCAAAATAGACCAAGGCAAAATTTTAGCTAATTTTAGGCCTATCTCTAAGTTGTCTTTTATCTCAAAAGTTTTAGAGAAAATTGTTCTTTCTCAGGTCATGCCCTTTTTAGATGAACACAACATTATGGAGGTTTTTCAGTCAGGTTTTAAAACTCAGCACAGCACAGAGTCTGCTTTGGTGAGAGTTTTTAATGACATGTTCAGGGCAAATGACTCTGGTGAATATGTTGTTCTTGTTCTGCTCGACCTAATCGCTGCTTTTGATACAGTGGACCACAATTTTTTACTATCCCGTTTACAGACCCAACTTGGTTTTAGTGGCACCGCATTAAAATGGTTTAGGTCTTATTTGTCAGACAGAACCATGTCTGTAAACTTAGCTGGTTCTGAATCTTCCACTGCTCCTCTACTTTATGGGGTTCCACAGGGCTCAATCCTCGATCCCCTGCTTTTTTCTCTTTATTTGCTTCCTTTGGGTTCAATACTCAGAAAGCATGGGATCTCCTTTCATTGTTATGCTGACGACAGTCAAATATACATGCCACTAAAAAAGGAGCCTTGTCGATCAAGCCCCTACTTTAAATTTCCTAAACTTAAACGACAAGAAAACAGGTGTTTTGTACCAGCAGCCTCTGTGAAACATCCCTTATTGATCATCAGCAGCTTTTTACCATGTAAAAAAACATTGCCAGAATCAAAGGAATAGTGTCTAAACCAGACTTAGAAAGACTAATCCATGCGTTTGTCTCCAGCAGGTTAGACTACTGTAACGGCCTGCTCACTGGGCTCTCTAAACGAGCTGTAAGACAGCTGCAGTACATCCAGAACGCTGCTGCTCGAGTCCTGACTAGAGCCAGAAAATACGACCATATTAGTCCAGTGCTCAGGTCTCTGCACTGGCTTCCTGTCGCTCAGAGAATAGACTTTAAAACAGCTCTGCTTGTGTACAAGTCTCTTCATGGCCAAGCGCCAAAGTACATCTCTGACATGTTAGAGCCATATGAACCAACTCGGGCTCTGAGAACCTCAGGGAGGGGTCTCCTGCTGGGGCCCAGAGTCAGGACTAAACAAGGTGAGGCTGCGTTTCAGTTTTATGCTCCTAAAATCTGGAACAGACTTCCAGAAGATGTGAGACAGGCCTCAACTCTGACAATGTTTAAATCCAGGCTGAAAACGGTTCTATTTAGCTGCGCATGTGACACCTGAAAGTATTTTATCTGCACTCTTCACTTTTAAATTAATTAATTAATGATTATTTTTAATGGGTTTTTAAATTTAATTTTTTTATTAATATTATTATTATTATTATTATTATTACTATTATTTTTTTCTTTTTTTTTTTCTTTTTTTTTCTTTTTAATGATTTTATTGCCTTCTTGTGATTTTATGTAGCTGTGAAGCACTTTGAATTGCCTATTGTGCTCTATAAATAAAATTGCCTTGCCTTGCCTTTATTAGTGTCTTTGGAACAGGAAACCTGCACATCTGGAAAGGCACCATCAATGCTGAAAAGTTTATAAAGGTTTTAGAGCAACATATGCTCTGATCCAGACAACATCTTTTTCACTCAAGGCCTTGCATATTTCAGCAAAACAATGCTAAACTGCATCTGTTACAACAGCATGGCTTCTTAGTGGAGGAGTCCAGGTGTTTGACTGACCTGCTTGCAGTCCAGACTTTTCACCAACTGAAAACATTTGGAGCATCATAAAACACAACAAAGAAGGCCCACAATCCTATATCAAACAAGAATGGAACATCACTTCTCTTCCAAAGGTCCAACAGCTGGTCTCATCAGTTTCCAGATGTGTACAGACTGTTAAAAAAAAAAGATAAATGCTACACAGTGGTAAACGTGACCCTGTCCCGACTTTTTTTTGCTGATACCATAATCACTGCCAACATTTGATGTTTTCTATGTTTTATTGTGAGAAAATGCATTCATGAAATTTGCAAGTCACTGCATTCTGTTTTTATTTACATCTTAAACAGCAGCCCCGCCTTTTAGAAATTGGATTGGCAAAAAAAACTTGTTTTGCCTGTGAAATAATTGTAAGCAATAACAGTAACAAGAGCTTTCTATTTTGGTTTGCACCCTTACTTTCCCCCACCTTATATCAATAGTTCCATGAAAGAGACACAACTACAATACATTAAACAGAACTGTTTATTGAGATAAGGTTAAATGCTTTAGAGAGAAAATTAAATCTGAGTCACAACAGTTTCATTTTAAAATCCCTTTAGTAGCCGCTGTGAAGCTTTTGATCTTTATTTGATCACCAAAGTCATCAATAAGGTTGTCTTGACACTTAATATGTTTGTATTGCGTCGTATTGATGATTGTTAATTGTGTTATGAGATCAAGTGTGAACCCACCAATAATTCTTTACTTATGTATTGTCTGAACTCCACATTTTATCAGGAAGACTCATTTATAGTTTGAATGTCATTTGTAGCCAAGAAAATGGTGTTTAGGGCAAGGACAGCTATAGAATAACAGGCATCCAAGCAACAATCGAATGCATATCTGCTTAATTTATGGCTGGGTGAGCATACAGGGGTCTTACACGCAATCCTCTTAATGGCCATCCCATATCTCAGAAGAGAGCAAATAATTAGAAAATGTGTGTCCTACACTGTCGCCCCCGGTACTATCTGGCCTCCACAGGACAGCAGGCTGCGCCATGACACCGAATGGATTTCTCATTACTAATTAAACGAAAGGAGCAAAGAGAAACACAAACGATAGAATGTGGGTTTTGTTTCCTGCTCTGTGTTATCAGGAAGCACATTTTCACTTTGGTTTCACGTACAAGTCGGGTGATATATTCACATTTCAGCCGGGGTGTTTCACATTTTGAAAAAAATTTCCCTTCCTCTTTTTACTGCCTGACAACCTATATGTTTTTATGTAATCTCTTGTTTCTTCACGAATTCCCCCCCAATAACATTTCACAGCTTTTGAGAACATAAAGATGGTGATTGGACAAGAACAGACTTATTTGAGAGCACAAGTGTTCTTAAATACAAAATACACGCCAAAGGCAGGCGGCGCCTGCTACAGTCACAGCTGCACTTCACCTATCAAGCTGTGTCCAGCTGAAAGGTTATTTAAGGAAACAATGAGACGACAGGAAACATCTAGTGTCTATGTGTCTGTGCTTTGGAATTGACGTACGTGACTGTGGCACACGTATCGTGACATCACAGGTCATGTGACCAACCAGCAAAACAAGTAAAGACTCTCTTGCTGTTTATTGAAAGTAAGCGAAAGGTGGAATTTCCCATCTGTCGTTAATGCGCACATTAACCTCAGAACTTTTATCGCTTGTAATTTGTAGGTTTATGTTTTCAACACACACAGGTGCTTTGTGATAAAGTCTGCCGTGTCTTGTGAACACTGAGAACAACATGACTAAATACGACATTTAATGGCCCTCTAAAGAAAGGCGGGTTGCACAGGTGAGGTCAATGAAGGGTTGTCCTCTCTGTAAAACAAACAACTGACAGTGGATTTTATGGTTATATTGCAGTTGCCTGGAAACAGATGCTCCCACTTTATTCATGTTAATTATAAACTCTTGATGATTCTCCATTTTACACATTAACCAGATCAGTTAGAGAATCCCTTATTAAATAGGTAAGGTTGTATTTACATATAGTATGCTGCATTACATGATTATGAGTTAGACTTTATTATTCAATCTAAGGAAAAACAGTGGCGACATATTACAGAGTTGACATATTAATCCTCTACTTTCAGCCCTCACATTTATTGACTTATTTTTTACATTTTAAGGCTTGAAAGTACGCATATCTGTCTGCATGAGGAGGGGTTTAAATATACCACAAAACCCAGCATTTAGTTTATGATTTTAAGGTTGTTTTGGTCACATAGTCATGAGTTTTTTCTGTTATTTTACTGCAGTCCACCACCTGGTGGTGATAAAGGATATTACATATAGAGAAAGAGCCATTTATATTCATCAACATTTTCCAATTCTGTTCAACTTTCCTTTAAAAGAAATTCACTTACTGTTTTTCACATTACTGTAAATTAAATTTATGTATAATGTAGATTTAGGTACAATGTTTATCCTTGGAGGACCACTTGACAAGCAAGCTCTTGGGGTATTTTTGGTTTCTCCTGCACATTTGCTTTATCTACTGTATACTTTGTATGTTTTTGTTGTTGTTCTACTTTTTTAAAATGTTTTTATTTTCTTTTTTTCATGTGCTAATAAAAAAAATGAAATACACTTAATGACTAATTTCAGTCCAAATGTAGAGGTTTTCACAATGTATAGGAGAAATATGGATGACGATGTGTAATGCATCTGCAACAGTGACTAATTAGGTAAAGTTTTCAGTGGAATACTACTCAGCGTATAAATAACCCTTCATAGATTTCTATCCTGCTTCTTGACCTCACTTTATCCACAGAAATAAGGCAGCGAGACAAAATGTTTGAACACTTTATTGTAAACAAAAACGGTGATTCAGTTCTTAATTTCACTTTGTGAATAATAGAGACGAGAGGTTTTACCGATAAACTGCTCTCAGCCTCTCAACACTGTGGGGGGAAAAAAAACAACAAAAAAACACTACAAACCCCAATACATGGCTAATTTTAACTCACTCCTCCTCCTCAGACGCACTCTGAAATGCATAAATGTCCCAAACCTGTCTGCACCTATATGTCTGTTAATGATATAAAGCATTAGTGATATCCTTATTCTCAATCTGTAACATTTTGATTGTCAGTTGCCTGCTTGTCACTTTATTTAGAGACGTGCTAAAATAAAACCAGTGTCAAAAACAGCAAGTGTTGGTGAGTGCAGCCACCACAGGAGACTTCCAGAATATACAACCCTGTCTTTTCTCTTTATTTGGAAAACAAAATGTGCCTGGTGACAGACTTTGGTTAAGGAAGAACGATTAGGTGCATTTGATAAGCTGTGATGTCTTCTAATGGGACATTTCAAAGGTTTGTGCCTCACTCCCACCACTCATGACAAGTCCAGCTTCTATGCACTGAAACCACTTTTCAAATTACACGAGGTACCTTTTTCCAACTGCTGACATTTGTTGCAAAGAAATTAACATCTTAGTTTCCAGTTCTAACATCTGAGGAAAAAAGCAAGATATACAGCCGATGACAAACATCAGTTGGGATAAATCAAACTGTTAAATACAAAAAACTACCTTTTGGAAAAGGCTTTAACGGTGAATCAAGGTCAAGTGTTTTGTCATTCTTCTCAGCACAAGCAGTCAACTTCAATTCCAAAAGCTGTGTAGGCATAAATTCCCGGAGGGTTCTGTGCTCCCTTAATTAGAAATGTGCATCTGTTGTTATTCCCCCGACTATCCTTTGGCACCATTCTTTTTCTGCTCGTTTCTGAATAATGTGGCTCCTCCTGAGGCACTGAGCTGCAGCAGCAGTGTGATATACAGGCCCCTCTGTGTATTGTACTCTCTGTCATTTCCTGCATGGAATGAGTTGCTGAGATAAGTGTTGTTGTGAGTCTCTCTTCAGGCGCTGGGCTGCTGACAGTTTGCACAGCTGCGTACCATCCTCTGCCTGTGTGTCTGGACCTGCACTGTGCACCTGCTGAGACCGTAGGTGTGAAGCAGAAGGTGGCGGGCCTTCGCCTGGACGTCCTCCCAGCTGTTACCACTAGAGGGTGCTGGGAACATAAAAACACATTTGAATATGAATCAAACTCCTACCTAAAAAACAGAGCCACACCGTACAAGAGAAGACTTCTAAATGTACCAAGACATATTTAAAATGCAGCATGTCAAAAATGTCAAGTTGTATCCTCAGCATGATTTTCTGGCCATTCTTCACAATGTTCTGCGTCATAAAAACATTAAGCTGCCAAGTGAGCAGACAGTCCAACCGTGCAGTCATTTCATAATGTTCTCACTTCAAACTTCACTCTACAGACTGAAACGGATATAAGCTCTGGATGTAATCACTGTATTCAACTACAGAGCTTTATAAAAGTATTCATCCCTTTTGGCATCTTTTCCTTTTTTGTTGCATTAAAACCTGCAATTATGTTGGTTTATTTCCTGTATGAGCAAATAGTCCAAATTTGAGAAATGGAATTAAATGGACCGTCGCCTCACAGCGAGAGGGTTCCGGGTTCAACTCCCGGCTGGGGCCTTTCTGTGTGGAGTTTGCATGTTCTCCCCGTGTATGCGGGGGTTCTCTCCAGGTACTCTGGCTTCTTCCCACAGTCCAAACACATGCATGTTAGCTTAATTGGTGTCTCTAAAATTGTCCTTAGGAGTGAGTGTGAGCGTGTGTGTGGTTGTGTGTCTCGTTTGTATCTGTGTGGCCCTGTGATGGACTGGCGACCTGTCCAGGGTGTACCCCGCCTTATCCATGGATGGATGAAATTAAATGGAAAAAGTGCCCAAGAAAAAAAAGAAAAAGATGGGTTCCACTGGTGCACAACAATCATTAAGTGAAATGCCATGTAATCAGTCAGAGTTCTGGGTATTAACCAGACCAAACCATGATGTTTAATGGAAAACCACTGTGTTGATTTAGAAGGATGCTTAGGCTCACTGTCATCCTGAATGATGAATGCTCACTCCATTTTCAACTCTCTGGAGGGTTTTTCCTCATCCATTTCCCTCTATTCAACAGCATCCACCCTTCCTTCTATTCTGCCTGCTGCCTCAGACCCTGCAGATGTTAAACATGACCACAGCATTACGCTGCAACTACTTACATGTGTTTGGGGATAGTTTAATGTCCCGCCAGTCAACTCCAAACACGACTTATTTTGTTTGCTGCTTGAAGCATTGGCTACTTTTTCTCAATGACCAGCTTTTCTGGTGTGGTTGGCTTTAAGTGGTCCCAGACAGCTTTGCAGCTCCTTCAGGGTCACCTTTGGCCTTATTTTTTTTTTTTGTTTGGTCAGTGACTTTTTGTGATAACCCTTTCTTGGCAGGTTTGTTGTGGTGCCATATTCAACCCATTGACCAGAAAAGTTAAATGAACCTCCTAAGAGTGTGGGATTTTGAGTGGGTCCATCTCATAAAATCAAAACATAAATTACAAGCGACATAAATTACATTGCAATGCACCAAAACAAGTTATTGCCAAGCAGAAAATACCTTGTAAGAGCAGTAAATACTGAAAGTGAAAGAAAAAGACTGCAGTTTGAATGCAGAGAGTACGTGCCAGTATGTGCAGCAGACATTTTTAGGTCCCAGAGCAGAAGTAACAAAGGTGTAATAATCGCATTTTTAACGACTATTTATTTAAGTTAAGCAGGCATACGGCTCTGCTGCTTGCTGTCAAATTGTTTAATGGAATTCTTGATTAAATGAGCCTTGGTAAACATGGTTATTTACTCCTGCACTCTCCTTACGGGACAAGTTAAAACATGTATACAACGTCCTTTTCCAGCAACTATACAACACTATGAATCTACCTACCCTGTTATCACAACGGTGACGTGACACAACATGAGAGCAGATGCATGTCAGTCAAACTGTTGTATTGGAATATCCAATTAATCAAAAATATTCACAACATATCAAAAAGTTCTGGTTGTTTGAACTCTTTACAAAGTTTCTTTTCTCAAACAGCTCCATCTTTTGGCTGCTGCGTTACACTGCGCAAGAGTAAAGTCTGATAAAAGTCCAAATCAAAGATCCTAGGGACATCAAGGGTATTACTGTACAATTCTGTTTAGACCACCATGTTTATAGTTTGTAGATAAACTCTTTTCTTTTCATTGAATGTCTTTCAGCTCTAAATAATTATGTCAAAGTGCTCCAACAAGGAGTGAACAGCTCCCTCTTGTGGAGAATCTGTAGGATTGTTAAACTTAAGTAAACTTCCATCGCATTTCAATATAGCCAGACGTACAAAAGCAAACAGCATGGGGTAAAATGTGCTGCACTCTGCACTGTTTAGAATGGGCACTCTACTTTCTTAAGAGTGGAAATGAAAAAATGTTCTGTTTAAATCTACGTTTTTCTGGTACCCTTTAATGCGCTACATTTAGCAGAAACAAGCGGCGACGCCTGAATGTAGCAGCACCAACAACACAGAGATTAAAGATAAATTTAAACAAATTCCAGAGGAGACACTGATAAACACTCATAACGACTTTACACGAACATTTTGTTCAGACATGTCACTGGTGTTTGACGCACCGCCAACAATCTAGGTCAAAAGGCGGCTGAACAAAAAAAGGCTGGCATGTCTTATCTGAGCATATGAGGGATGTTCATTTGACTCTCACTTGAGAGAAATCTTAGCAAAACAAGATATGACAGACATTAGATTTTCACCAAATATAAAATCTGTCTCTGGAATTATAATATTTTGTGAAGACTCAGGGCCAAACTGTAGCTGCAGTTGAGTCCAGACTGGTGGCAGAGCACAAGTGATGTGTGCGACTTTGCTTTAGATGGAAGTCCATCAAAAAAAAAAAAAAAAAAAAAAAAAAAAAGGATTTTAAGAAAAATAAAAGCAACAACAAATTTTTCATGAATAATTCGGTTGTAGACTTTCATCTAACGTGTAGAAAAGTCATTCTTATTATCAACCTTTGGACAGAACGAAAGTTCTGGGATTGAAATCTCTACTTATTTCTACATTAAATATATGGATTGCTACTCACTGAGCTGAAGGTGCACTAGTGCCGCAGTCTTATCAGCGGTCAGCGCCCAGACGTTCAGCTCATCCACTGATTGGACATCCTCCAGCTTCAGGAGGTCCTCTTTAATTCGCTGAGTATCCAGGTGTCTGGGAGTACCTGAGAGAGTAGGATACAAACAACATCGGTACAGTGCTGGCGAAATGCCAAATTCTAACACTAAATAATGAACCCTGAAAAGGATCTGGGAACAGGACTTACCCTCCAGCACGATAACTATCGTGTCTCGTAAGATGCGGAATGTGGTGAAGAGGACCAGGACTGAGAAGATGTAGGTGCAAATGGGATCTGCCAACTTTAACTCTGGCTGTGAAGACAAAGGGGTTCTGTCAAGAAGATGTTTACAACAAGATACAGTTAGCAGAGTTCACACATGCTTAATATTTGTACAAGTTTTAGTTCAAATGTTTTAACAATAGAAAATAATATTTGCCAATTATGTAAAGGCAGGTAAATCTGGTTGAAATTTTTTTTAAATATTTTTTTTAACTGTAGACAACAGATAAGTTGGTCTTTGTTTTTTTTGGGGGGGGGGGGGTTCTGTCTCTAGTCTCATGTTCACAGTAACAAATTTAGTTTAAAGGAACGTTAGAAATTCTAATGGAGGGCAAAGACCATGATTCAGTGGTTATTTCAAAATATTTTTCACTTCCATCTCATCAAATCCATGATGACCGGGTCAAACGTGAATAGTTCAACAGAGAAAGGGAAATTGGAGGCTGACATGACAAGGAGTCAAAAGCCTCTTTCACACATGCCTTTTCAAGCTGGGACAGACACACTTTCTTCTGTCGTGTGAGAGTGCTGAAGTGGAACGACCGATTGAAGTTGATCCACCACTGAGGCGCCTCTGAGCTGGCAAGGGAGGTACTAACAGAGGTGAAATGATCCCGCCTCATGTATGCTTACACACATTAAGTCGGAATCCCAGAACTCGCCAGTCTAACCAACGTTGCTGCCATCACTCAGCTGGTTCCACAATGTGCATAAGGACGCAGCGCTGGGGGGCTGAGCCGCCTCTGTTTTGCACACGTGAATTACAAAGAGGAACAGCTGCGGGTTATTATGGCGCAACTGATGAGCGAAAGAGGCTGAAGATGTTTCAGATTGATAACAGGTTGGAAACAGGTGAAAATCTGTGCGTCACATCGGATGAGACATTTCTATCACTGCCAACTGAAGCTGGAAAAGATAAAAACCTGTCGAGGACAAAGACAATTACACGTGCATTTTTAATAAGTTGAATTATTTAAATGACTATCTGTTCAAGTAAAATAATTACTGAAATGTTAATATAACATATTCGAAAACAATGGCTTCAGGATGATTAAAAAGGCCTTTTTACACTTTTGAATAAGCTGGGAAAGTGTTTAATCTGCAGTCAGCCCCATGTCAAATGACCCTGCAGTAGCTGCTGTGTTTTTCTGCTTCAGCTCCAGTTGACACTGATATAAACACAACATCCCCGTACTGCAGTCGGTGCAACAAGAATGGGCACAGATCCCTTTTCTTTACAGAAACACACATCTATCAACCGTAACGTCTCATAAGGAGGCTCTGAAACTGACAGCAACAAAGTTGTCAAGAGACAAGATGCTTGGTTTCAGTCTCGCCGTTTTAACTTGATGTCCACCGTCCATTGAAAAGTAAGCTACTCAAGAAACTGTGAATCGACACAGCCTGTATATTTGCTGATCTCGCATTTTCAGCTTTGTTTCCTGGACAGCAGTGTAAGTTACTGGACTGGTTCTGAATGCATTGTACTTGGACAGCACTGAAGGAAAACATGCTACTACTGGCAATGCAAAAATAATTTGAGCTTGTTGTACCCAAATCTAAAAAAAAAAAAAAAAGCAAGTCTAAACATGTTATTTTTGGTGTAGAAACAGCATTAGAAAACATATTAATATTAATGGCAAACAATTCAAAAACAGGGTACCTTGAACCGGACAATATAAGCAGCTATGAGCACCCCGATGCTCTGGAGGAGATCTCCCAAAGCATGAATGAAGGCTGCTCTTACAGCGAGGCTGCCGTGCTGCCTCTGCTGACCCGACCCAGCTGATTGCGTACTGGACACTGTTGAAGGGCCGTGAGAGTGACCGTGGCCGTGGCCATGTGAGTGGAGGTGACCGCCTTGGTTTAACAAAAAACCCATTCTAAAAATCACAAGAAAAACAAGGCGGACAGGAACTCGTTTCAGACATTAACACTGGAGATAGTCTGTCTGAATGTCGTCGTAGTTTTACCAACTGAAGAAGTGAAGTCAGCCAGCCTACAGACTGTAGTCAAACATTACACACAGAGGATCAGCGACTGGAAACTGTGCAGCTTAGACAGAACTTTGGAAACTTTGAACTAGAATTTTTGCTGCTACTTTCTTGTCATGTCACTGCACTGTAGCTCCTGCGTCACTCACATGAGATTTACAGCCACCCCAACAGCTGCTGTGATGAGCATGACATCTCCATTTATGTTGAAGTCTTGGTGAACAGTCCTCTGAACCGCCTCAAAGAGCAATACACCCGTCAGGATGTAGATAAGCACCACACTGAGGACTGCCGATACCACCTCTGGAACGAGAAGTTGTGAATGCACAGCATTTTCAGAGAGAGTATCAACCATTACAAAGGAAAACTTTTCAAGGTTAGATGTGAAGGTAGTGAAAGTTTTCCTGAATTAATCTGGCAAAGTTACAAAATGCAAAGTCTTAAACAGCAAAAGGGTGATCAGCCTTTGTCACAAACTGCAGCCTGTTAATGGAAATCCTCATCAGGACTCCGTCCAGACTGTACCGTGTCAAGAAGTCTGAGACGCACTTAGCGACATAAGGTTTAGAGGGTCAAACAAAATAAAAATCAATGTGAAATCTAAGAAGGAGTCAGTGAAGGGAAGCAAGTAAATGGGTGATGTGGTCATACCTCTTCTTTAAATCAAAGCTCAATCAACAATCCGATCTATTTATTCACATTTTAATTAACATAAAGATGTCTGAGTGCTGCATGCTGTCTCTGATCAAATATATTTTGTATTGATGACTCCGGTGAGAATGCAGTTTCAAATCTGCCTTGTTGTCCATTTACATAAATTATGTTTCTATTGCGACTGTAAAATTCAATTTAAGTCGATAAAACCATTTTGAAATATGATAATCCATCGAGAAATACCCTTCATCCTACTTTTTGGTTTTTTTTAACCTTTACTCTTTATTTAATCTTTGCTTTTGTTTTTGGTTCGTTTTATTTCATCTTTTCTTCTGGGAGACTTGATGGAGAACTGCTGAAGTAATGTGAATTACTTGACAAATAAAAAGATGGAGATGATAAGACTCGACACTTTAAACAAGTTAGAATGATTAAGAACTTAAAATCACATTTTCAGACTTTTTCTTTTCTTTTGTAAGCAACATGGGGAACTAATTACAGCTGACAGCTTTCTTCAGAGGGTAAAAAAAATTCCTTACACATTTGCAGTCAATCAAATACACAATGACAATCTACTATAATAACTAAACGGAGATGTTTTACAACATTACCCCAAACTTGTGGGTTTTTTTCATGTTTAAAGTGAAACTTTAACTCAATCTCTGAGCCTAACTCCATAAAAAAGCTGCTGAGAGATGTAGAGGACAAGGGAGGAGCAGATTTAGGGGTGATGTACCACACCTGAGCAGAAAAAAAAAGGAACAGAATTGTGAAAATGGACCTGTCTGAGAGCGCTCTGATGAAATGGAGGACTTTTCCCTGCAAGAATTTCCTGTGTTGGACATTAACGTGGTGGAGAACAATAGTGGTCCCGACATGTATCCGTTTGAGCAACTGGCTCCAGGCTCAGAAATACTCAAAGGTGGAGAACACAGTGCTAAAATCCACCAGAGGCAGCCTCTGAGCAGTAATGGAACTTTTGTTGGAGGGGGAAGAATGCAGTCAGGAGGTGATTCTGCTGCTGTCAAAAGCACAAGTTTATGATGCAGATCATTTTTACTGGTTACTTTATGTCAGTGCTGAGGTTGCAAGGTTCAGAGTTACAGGAAATACGAAATGGCTTGTTTTGCAATTTTCAACCCAGGAAATGTTTTTTGTTTTGTAAAAATGTCAATGGTAACACATGTGCTTGTATGTTTAACCAGAGCAGTGTAATATTATTCAGTTCACAGCTCTAAAAGGCATTTGAGTGTTCTGTGACTGTTAAGCTGATGTAACTGGTGTCTGCAGCCATTTTACAACGCGCATGTACTTAGCAATACTCAGGACAGGTAGTATTCTTTGTACACCTCTACATATTTCATTAACTCCACTGATGGAAACTGGAAACAGTGATTGGTAATGAAATGATTAACATTCCTACTGCTGACAGCTTCAGGCATATTCAAGGCTGGTCTGCCTTGAATACTGTTGAAGACACACTTTCGCTTCTCAGAGTGAATAGCCTGCATTAAAAACCCACACATATGTTTGCTGCACACAAAACGGAGGATGCGGGCACAAAGGGGAAGTGAAAAGTGAGAGTGTGACGGCGTCTAACACTCACCGAGGCGATGCAGCCCAAAGGTGAACCTCTTGGTGGGTGGCTTAGTAGAAAGCCAGAGGGCCAACAGAGAAAACAAGATACCAACCACGTCTGCCAACATGTGCACTGCATCCGTCATAATGGCTAAACTGTTTGAAAAATAACCACCTGAAAGATCAACATGAACAATTAAAATCACATCAGTGTACAGGATCTATTAAGGTCATTTGTAAATGCAAACTCAGACTAATTTAGCTCCATGCAGATGTACATCAACAGCAAAGTATATGGGTAGATTTCTAGGCACACTTTATTTTTTTGGAGAAACAAATGCGTTTAAAGTTTTTGACTTTTTTGCGTTTTATTCACTTGATAAATAGAGGGATAATTAACAACAGTGAAAATGGAACAAAATCCGTGGTGCCCCAAGGAGAATGAAATGCATAACAGTTAAGAAATAAGAAGGTTAAATGCCTAAGACTATTAAATTAGAAGTCTTGTCTCAGTGGAAAACAGTCTCACAGTGAACAAAACCCCTGTCTCAAATGAAAAAATGTCTGTCACATGCAAACCCAATCTAAAAATTATCAGCACACAATACTGTCATTTTTAGGGTTGTGCAGAGATCTGATCTCTAGGATAATCGCTTTTATTTATTTATTTATTTTTTTTAAAAACAGAAAATATCCGAGGCTGTAGATTAGCAAATTGCAACTTAATAAAGTTGATCAATAATCCCACACATTGTTTGGTCTGTGAAACTAACCAGCACGGCAGGTTTTTATGTTCCCACAGCATTTCTGAAATGATGGTTGTAGAAGTGCAATAAATACCAGGAGATTTAGGCTGCTTGACTGACAAACTGTACAAATTACAATCTTTGTGTGAAGCAGGGAGATACAAAAACGGCCCTGACTGCATTTAATCAAACAGCGGAGCCTTAAAACATAAACTACAACTTTTTTTCTCCTTTTTATTTTGTTGGATGATTATTCAACTGATAATTTCTGATGGCACAGCGTGTTAATGTACCGCATTAGACTATTTCAATAAACTCCTTTCCTAAAGGTTAATATTTGATGGTGTCAGATAAGGTAGTCTCTGTTTTAGGCAAGGTAACCCAATCGGTTTTGTCTGATCTGTTTGATCAGAGAGGGTATATCTGTTTATGGACAGTACGTCTGAAACAAACATGTAAGAAGCCATTCAATGAGTTGTTGGGTTAGTTTTTTGTGATAATAAGTTAATGTTCAAACTGCTGTAATAAAATAGCATACAGTAGCCTGATGGAGGCCTGTCACAATTTGTATATAATTATTTGATCTCAGTTATTTCAGCTGCAATCATTTTGCATAAATACTTTAATTTTAGTGCAGGACTTCAAGTATCTCGGGGTCTTGTTCACGAGTGAGGGACGAATGGAGCAGGAGATTGACAGACGGATCGGTGCGGCGTCTGCAGTGATGCGGGCTCTGCACCGGCCCGTCGTGGTGAAGAAGGAGCTGAGCCGGAAGGCGAAGCTCTCGATTTACCGGTCAGTCTATGTTCCTACCCTCACCTATGGTCACGAGCTGTGGGTAGTGACCGGAAGAACGAGATCGCGAATACAAGCGGCCGAAATGAGTTTCCTCCGCAGGGTGTCTGGGCTCTCCCTTAGAGATAGGGTGAGAAGCTCGGTCATCCGGGAGGGGCTCGGAGTAGCCGACCCCCGGACAAGCGGCAGATAATGGATGGATGGATGGACTTTAATTTTACCCAGTATGTTTTACTGGGTAAAATGAAGAGAAATATCACATTTCTATTAATATTTCTGCTATTTTCCACCGTTTGAGCTCATTTGTTCTGCTGTAGTTTAACGGTACTAGCTGTTAATCTTTGGGCATTTGACTTCAAATATTCAACTGGTTGTAATTTAATGAGCAAATATTAACCAAAATGGCATGAATTTGGTAGCAAAGCCAAAACCATGGCACTGCTAACTTGGAGAAGACAATTTGTTGGATTTGAAGGGGAGAAAAAAAAAGTTGGTGAAAGGCACAAATTTCCCTGAAAAATGGAAGGAATTACAAGTTAAACACCATTTATTTGCATAGCAAACATTAACAAGTATGATTTCCAGCCTTCACTTACTTACCTATAATTTCACCAGTCATGAACAGAAAATAGAGCACAGCTGCAACGACCAGCCTCTTCATCACCTTCCTGTGTTTGATCCTCTCCCTCTTCATTGTGCAGTTGTCACATGGGTCCATGTTCAAGCCCGGGCTGCCCATGCTGGAAGAGGAGTCCAGCAGGGAGTCATCGTCATCATCCGCCACCACCAGCGTGTTCACCGCCACTCCGTTCGACGGGGCTCCAGCAGAGTAGTCGGACATCTCTCCGGAGACCACGACCTTCAGCTTGTTGAATTTCGGTGCGTCATCCTCCACCAGCTCGTCGGAAAAGTCAAATGGAGCCGTGTCGCTGAGGTCCCAGTCGGTCGGCTCCCTCCTGAAGGCGGACCGCACCTTGCTGAAGAGGTTCCCACCTGACATTTTTAATAATTAGCGGGACACGGTATATCCAGCTGAGATCTTTCTGCAAATCACTGTCCTCTGAGGTAATCATTCATGTCTGTATGTGGGGGCACGGTGGTAGGACAGCATTTCTACTCCATTCTGTCAAAAGGAAAGTGATTAAAAAAAAATTAAAAAAACACACACACACAGGGCATCGTTTCATGTCAGTACAGCTCAGTAATTTCAACAACAAGGTCTCATTAGAGTTATTTCCATCAATTGTAAGCTGGATAAATCTACTTCTTTAAGTTTGGCAGAGCTGAGAAACTTTGAGTTCAATAGTCCTCATAAAAACATACTTGGCTAAACAGTAACAGGCTAGCTTAAAGGTTGGCGTTACCGTGTCAGTTTGTGACACAGGGTCCTTGTCTTGCGTTAGTTCCTTTAATAAATATAAGGAAAAACTTACCAATAGATGTATGTAGGCTTGAATAAACTTAGTCTGTTGTCAAATTAAGAAATGTCATGGTAATACTCGTGAAAACATAAGAGTCTGGACGCCACCTAAGTATTGTCGCGGGTGTGACAGTAACGAGTTTGGTTTGGTCCGTGCGTAGTCACGTGATGACGCAGAATCACATGACGCTGTCTCGTGCACTGCAACAAAACGAAAATCTCTGTTTACTCTTCCGTGTTCATAACTCCTCTTATCACGATTACGGTTACTGTTCGGCAAACTTTTCAACGGGTAAGATGGCAGCTGAAAGCCAATGTTTATGAACTGTTAGAGGTGGCTAGCTGAACTATCGCAAACGTGTCATGCTGTTCTCATTATGAGGCAGTTCAGTAAGCTAGCTAGACCTCACCGTGTAGAAGGATACCTGACATTGGCTCTAGCGATTTCATTTTAGTGCTCAGTTAACGTGCTTAACTGGTTATTTTCATCAGATAAAATCCTGAGATCCAACCGATTGCTTGGTGCCTCTCTGTAGACAACCAGACTGGGTCCACTGAGACGTTGCATATGGAGGTAGAGGGGATGGAAGATGAAGGACCTTCATCCCAGAGTGAACTTCTACACAATGAAGGTGTGATTGCTCAATCCTTTACTTGCTCACCTCTATACATACCTGAATTTCACTGCACAGTGGCATGCAAAAGTTTGGTCAAAATCTCTGTTACCCTCAATAGTTACCAGAGTAGGTTCATGATGGGGAAAAAAAGGAAAGGAGGATAATACAAAATATTGTGGTCAGCTTTCAGACATGTATTACTTTGTGGCTTGTTCCCTGTCCTTGATAAGAGAGTCCAGGTCGTGCACATTAAAAAATGTTATAAATACTCACCTCTCAGACCTTGTCCCTACAATCCATAACCATGGGTTTCACTGAGTAGCTTCCCTGGGTCCTGAAAATTGAATTTGGTGTGGAAATTAAAACAATCTTCAGAGGGCATGAATGAAGAAAGACAGGGAAACCAGCACCTATCTTCTTTCACATTTGAGACCATATCTTACAAGGCTGCATTTCCAACATTATCAAGACTTGACATAGATGAAAGGGCTAGATATACGATAAGGGAAATAGTATTGTGTTTATACTGTACTGAGGCACATCCTTGGCTTATCATGGCTTCAGACACAAGGATGACCAGCTGGAGCCGAAGCTTCTTAAACAGAGACTATTAGAGAGGGCTATTGCAGTAAGCCAACAGTCATCTTGACATTATACACGTAGATTTTTCCTCAAACATAATGTAGGGCAAGGTTAAAGACAGCAAAGTATTTTCAGATGGCAATTTTCTAAGTTTGTATTCCCTTTAAAGGAGAAGTTGGTTTTTTTTTTTTTTTTAAACCTGGACCTTATTTCTGGCATAAAATACGTTCATCTACTCACCGATAACAGATTGGTGAAAGTTGGCATCCTATCCATATGTAGGGGCATCAACCGATGCCCCCGTTCACTCCTGTTATATGGAGAACTTCAGGAAAGATAAACTTGTCCACCTGTCAATGAAAAGAGATCAACCTTTCCAACAGGATTATGATCTTAAACTGGAGTGACCAATTCACTCATATGTTGATATCATCCACCAGTGCTTGCAATCACAGATGTGATGTTAGTCGGTATTGGCGTAAACATTTTAGGACACTTTGTGTCGTATTACAGAATAATTCTTTAAGTTCAGTTGTTATCAAGTAGTTTTTACTAGCAGAGGGTCTCTTCATTTGCCACACATGTAGGAGAATATGCCTCACAGTAAAGCAAACACTTGCATAAGTTGCTAACAAAAGGTAATAAACAGTTTTACCATCAGTTTATACTGTAAAACATTCTGTATGTGTATACAAAGAACATCAGCTGATATACACATTGATATGGGAATATTCACTCCCTGAAAATCCTTTATTGGCCTCTTTCTTACCTTGAACACATCCCAAAACCAGCTGAAGGTTTTTCATATTTATTTTCCTTAAAAAAAGGATTGAATTCATAAAATGTTGAATACAGTTTTCACCCATGTGTAATTAAAAAAAACAAGATCTAATTGAAATCACTTAAGACAAAACAATAATGCATCTCAAGTGTAAGCAGTGATGATAAAAGATGTGACAGGTAGCCTGTCAGATTTCAGGGGTGTCAGTATTTTGGGAGTATTTTAGTTATACTCCCAAAAGTATAATAATTGATGAATTCATTGAAGGAACCTTTCATGGCACCATTTGAACTATTTGAACTATTTAACAGATCTCCATTCAACACCACAGCAGCCGGTGGGTCTGGAGAGCTCAGTCCCTGTAGAGAATGTGTACGTGGATAAGAAAGCTGTGGATAAACTCACAGAGGGATTACTGTCTCACTACCTACCAGATCTACAGAACTCTAAACGAGCCCTGCAAGAGCTCACGTGAGTATTCGGTTCTTAGCGTTTCTTTTTCGTGTTTAACACTTTGTAGAAAATTCCGGATTTTCTACGATTTTTTTTTTTTTTTTTTTTTTTTTTTTTTTCACCAATTTTACAACACCATGAAATGTTTAGCACTGTCTCATGCAGTCTACTTTGAGGAGAAATTATTCCAGTTAAAGATAATCCTCAATAGACGGCAGTTGTACTATGGAGTTCAGCTGGATGAATGGTTTTTGCTGTGACCAAACAAGGTAAATGTTAAGATCCTTAAAACCTTAGGGAGATACAGCCAATGTGCTACATATCTGACTTAACTTGAATAGATTTGTAACAGGTATTTGCAAGTTGACCTTAAATATTCAAGATAGCCCAATGCGTCACAGGGGGGACTCCTTCACCCGTGCTCAAACGACTCCATCCGACTTTCCCCGTGTAGTTCTTTTTATTACACAGCTTAATTACAATCAGCATACGTAAAACAATCTTGTGAGCAAGATGCAGCAAATGTTTCACTGGGACATCTAGTTCCTCACCTGTTGAGTGGTTGCACATTCTCCTACATGGGAAGACCAGAGCACCCTGTTTCTCACAGTCCCCTTTAATGACTTTGTATCACACTAAGCAAAGTTCACACACTACATGTCTGTCTATAAAATGTTGTTTACTGAAAATGAAAATCCATATACAGTTTTCCAACACTATTGCTGCACGTAAACGTAACGTTTGGACATTTTATTGTCGGTTTACTCCGTTTCAAATTTCCGTGTTGAATATTCAGCACGTGTCCCCAAACACAGATGTTTTTATTTTCTTCTTTTGTTTCATGAAAACGTGATTATATTTACTTGTTGCTCGTCATTCTTTTCACAAACAGACAAAATCAGCTGATTCTGTTAGACACACTGGATCAAGAAGTCACCAAGTTCAGGGAGTGCAACACCTTACTGGACCTCAATTCTCTGGTATTGTTGGACTATTTTTGGAAAAATAATCTCATTTGTACTCATCGTGCTCTTGTGTGTACAGTGAACCCTTGTTTTTCGCGGGGGTTACGTTCCAAAAAGAACCCGTGATAGGCGAAATCCGTGAAGTAGTAACCTTTATTTTTTTTACAATTATTATACAATGAAATACTCCATAATACATTGAAACCAAAAAACAAAACCTTTTTACAGGCCCAATCATTTGTTTAAGAAATAAAAGTACTGTATAAACGTTTTTTTTTTACAAATAACTACTGTACTGTAAAATAATCATTTTAATCATCAATACAAACTGAAGGCTTCAAATTGCAGAGATCAGCACCGCCCCACCGCGACCCGAGTCATTGGATTAGAATGAGAGAAAATGAAAAATGATTATGAAAAAAAATACAAAGTACAGTGGGACAAATAGTGACTCGCATGTATTTCACTGCTCTTCTGACTGAGCTGCTGCATCCTGACTCTGCTCTGTAGCGTTTTTTTCTTCTAAAGCCCGCGGTGCAGGTGTGTTTTTTCGAGAGAAGAACAGTTATCGGTAGTTGTTGTCGCTCTTTTTTTCTTCTGGGCAAAAAGATTTTTATATACCGGCATGCCACCA
The DNA here is from genome assembly GCF_027942865.1 of Odontesthes bonariensis. Taxonomy (NCBI): domain Eukaryota; kingdom Metazoa; phylum Chordata; class Actinopteri; order Atheriniformes; family Atherinopsidae; genus Odontesthes; species Odontesthes bonariensis. The sequence continues at coordinate 14,223,505 of NC_134506.1, read as the reverse complement.
TCGATTATGTTTGAGAACTGTAATGAACGTGTACGTGTACATATTAAACGGCAACGTTATTGAGACGCAGGTAGAGAAGAAGCGGAGAGACTGTTTAGCCAATCAGAATGCAGAACACAATGCACGATGCAAATCCGTAAAGTAGCGAGACCGTGAAAGGTGAACCGCGTTATAGCGAGGGTTCACTGTACTCACTAAAATAATCACTAATCCAGTTTGTTGTCTTTAGTTTACGGAGGCAAAAGTTTACCACAATAAACTAGTGAACATAAGGAAAGAGATGATCATGCTCCATGAAAAGACTACAAAACTAAAGGTATTTTTCATTTCAGTCAGTAGTCAATGTCATAGCCTTTTGTAATGGATGCAAATAAAATGTTGTGGTTTTCTCTCAGAAAAGAACTCTGAAGCTGCAGCAACAAAAGCAGAGGGAGGCACTGGAGAAGGAGCAGCAACGTGAGAAGGAGCTCGAGAGAGAGAGGCAGCTTGTAGCCAAACCTGCCAAAAGAACATAGAGTCCCCAAAATGTCTGCTGTATTAAAACCACACAGGTGGCTTTGCATGTATCAAGCCATTTTCGCATATATACACAGGAGATGTTCAGGGTAATGTGCGGTCAATCTGCTCCGGTCTTTTCGAGCAGTTGCTGTTCACACAAACGCATCCCAGCGGGAGGCTTTCTGCCGGAGATGAACTCTCCCAAATGGAACTGCAAAGGTGGGGGGCAGGTGATGGAAAAATCTCAGCTAGAAGTCTGGAAGGAATGTCGCAGACATTTGCATTCTCATTTGCCATCTTTCTGGAACGCCTCTCGAACATTTCAGGACTTCGGTGAATGTGTGAAAACGGCTTGAGTCCATTTACTACAAATCTACTATACGTTACGCTGCTGACCTTTTTCCAAAGTGCAAAGTTTGAAGGATATTTCATTTTTTTTGTCTTTGTTTGACAGAACAGATTACATAATCAGACGGGCAACAGAAATGCAGCTGAGATTTTTATTATTGTTTTGTCATTGTATTAATATTATGGATGCATGTAATCCATCACTTTAGAGATTATCATCTACTTTCAAATGTTCTCTCACAGCGTTGCACTTAATGGTACAAATTTGCTTTGAAACTTTGCAACGCAACACAAACTGAGCGATAAAAGTAGACATGATTTTTACTTTTTTTTTTTTCTGCCTCGGGCAGGTTTATGTGATGCAGACAATTTTAACTGGAATTGTGACAGAAACGGTAGGTTTCTGTCCTGGTCTGCCACATGTTAGCAACTCAACTTTTTAAACAAGAAAACAATTGATCCTCTTTGAATTGTTGTCAGCAGATTAAGTTCCGATACCTGCTCACACCACAAAGAATGTGCAAGTTTAACAATTTACTCAAGAATGGATAATATCAATAGATGTGATATTCACCTGTGAAAAAAAGATCTTAGAAGGCAGTGCCCCCCCCCCCTCCCCCCCTCCCACACCAGAAATAACTTCCTGTGGACATTTAGCAAAATTGTCCACCATTTTCTTTTCTTTTTTCTTTTTACCATTCCTCCTTCAGCTGTCAGTTTTTGTGAATTTTTGCATATCTATTATTAACCTGTTGAAAAGGTCAAGTTCAGCTTTAACTTTCAGAAAGATGCCCTCATGGCGTCTTCACACAGTGTTCAAATGATTTTTCTTTCAGTGGAATAATCCTTTTTTTAAAAACAGTTTGTACATCTTTATCGGAGCCACTGGCATCCGCCTGAATTCAAGGGCCTTGCTGAGTTCTGTGGAAGTTGGCGTGATCACACCACTCACTTCAGTGTCAAAGAACACTAGAACCCGGATAGGAGAGGTTTATATAAAACTCCTTGTAAAAAAACAACAACAAAAAAAAAACTTATCTCAGCTCTAAATCAAATGATATAGATTTAAAAGATTTATAAATACAGGCCTGTGATTTTGAAAATGACGATAAAACGTTAATTTGATGTAATTTGTTTGAATTGAGAAGTGTCATTTAAAGGCACTGTTACAAAGAGGATCTAATTTTTGCTTGTTCAAATATAAACAAAAAAGTATAGTTTCCATGTGGCCTAGTTAATTTTTAGCCAAATGTATATGTACTGCAGTAGGAGATAAACCTGGAAGTGTCTCAGATGTTTAAAGTTAAAAAGTGTGAACCCATCTCTATAGAAAGAAAAAGGGGTAGCACTATGGAAATACACTTTGGAAAACGGTTTGTTTAATTGATGTATAATTTGAGTTTTAGTAAATGGGCTAAAACTTGCAACACCTCTTGTTTGGTTAATCCAATCTGACGTTGCCAAGATCACCCACAAACCAAAGACTAGGACTACATCATTAAATGCTGGTATTTCCCACTATCAACCTCTGGTGATGCACACATGTGTGCACCTCCCTGAGAACAGAACAAATAACTCCTTGACACCTTTGTAGCCATCAGACAATGGTCCAAGAGAATCCCTGTGTCTGCTGTCTTTTATCACAGTATTATTATATGTGGATCCTGGGCTTCGGGCCCTGTTAGTGTTGAATGTTGTTAAATAAGAATAGTCTATTGTTTAAAATCAAATTGTTCTGCACTAAATGTGACTGACTGTATTGCTGGGGTTTGAAAAATATATACAAAAATGAATGATGAAATGTACCAAACTATACACAGCATCTGTAAATCTCTTGATAGACCTTTAAAGAGGCTTCTATGCACTAGTTATGCCTGGAACTACACTGTTTGTACAATTAATAATAAAAGCAAAATAACAACTGGTTTGCAGTGAACTGATTTACTTTTGAATCCTTTCTGGTTGTGCAAGATCTACGTGGTGCATTGTCTAAGTCGTGCCATGTTTCCATGCATTTAAACTAAAAATTGGTGTGTGGAACGTTCATATGTTGTTTCACATATCCCTTGTACCCTCTGACATGCACAAAGACAGACTGGCACATGGAGCTGTATTGCTAATCTCAAACCACCAGGTGTCAGCACAGAACAGACAATTTCATTAGTTTTCACATGATTGCTAAATGTGCTTCCTGCCAGTCGCTGTACCAGGACGTCTACACCCATATATTACAGCTCATCATAATCTTTGGTTTTAATGATATCCTCTGGAGTCTGAGTCCTCCGCTCATCGACTAAACATTTAGGATGTAAACAAGTCCTTCACAGGCCTCGTTCCATGCTGTTTTTCATTCAAACCAACCAGATCATGTTGGAGTTTAAGAAACTAGCTGGTAGAAGAGAGACTTGTTGTTTACTGACTTTTGTTCAAGTGCGTTCCCAAGTAAACATTGGTAAACACTATACTCGTGCTTTCAACAAAGCATCGCCTCTATTCGCTCTCCTTTTTTTACGCGATTGCCACTGACCGTACAAACAGAAGTTTGTTGACAGAAAAGTAGGTTACATTCCTTTCGATTCGAACACCACCATGTGTGCCCCACCTACTTCCATTTTACATAAAACTCTAATTTTATACTTACTACTACAGCAGGAAATTCAGTCAAAACCAAAACTGTGTCCACCGCCGCCCAGTCGTTCTTTGACTGCTCCACAGTGTGACCACGGAGGGGTACACTCTCAGGCTGAGGGCGACCTGCTTCCACATCTTTGATATTGCTCCAAGTACCTGCACTTTGGGTTTTGTTTCACCCTTGCTATACGAATGTCTTTTGCCAAACTAACTGCTGTTATTTTAACTCATTTTTCTGAAAGTGGGTCACTCCAATGTGAAGACCTGAAAAAGTAAATGAAAAGAGGGTTTCATTGGAAGCAACATGTATTTAGTTAAAACTGTTTTATTGCTTTTGAATGGTCAGCACTCCTTTGTCAGTAGGACCATTTCATGTATTTCATTTAGGTCATTGGGTGATTAAAATGTATCAATCAAAAGTGAGAGCCATTTCACAATCTGTGAACTGTCTCAGATCCATACATTTACGTTGACTATAAATCACCCTTGCTTACCAACTTTATTCTAGACTTTCAGTTTTATCTTGATTATTCTGGATTAATCTGTACATCCTCATTTGAAACTTTTTTTTTTTAATGATTTTTCTGGGGCTTTTTATGCCTTTATTATATAGGACAGTTAAGAGAGACAGGAAGCAGGGGGCAGAGAGAGGAGGAATAACACGCAGCAAAGGGCCGTCCGATGCAGGATTCGAACAGGGGCCAGCTGCTGTACCCACTACGCCACAGACTGCAACCTCATTTGAAACTTTTAAGTCACTTTTCTTTCAACAGAAAGTGCGTTCGTTTTCATATTTTGTCAATGTAATACAACACTCTTTCCAACAAAAACTGCTTGAACACTGTAAAATGTAAATAAAAACTGCAAAACAGTCTGCATTCATTGAAAAATCATTTAAATCGTACACTGAGCAGAGTTTGGGCATGTTGTCCCCGTGCTTGCATGGCTTCTCTCTGTATATGCCAGCCTGACAGATATGAATTGCAGGCAGGTAAGTTTAGCACCTGGACTCTGTTACATAACAAAGCCATATTGTAACACATGCAGAAGGAGGTTTGGCCTTCCCTGAAAAATAAATCAAATATTTATTTGTGCATTAATGGAGCTTTCAGAGATGTTTAAATGGCCTATTCCGTGTGGAGTAATGCACCGTATGCCATCATTGTGCTGGCTAATGAATTTTGTGCTGATAACAAGCTGGTTGGCCCCTCTCCCATTTAACTAATAAAATACGCCTTTTATGATATTTAAATAACAATTTCAAATGGTCATTTAAAAGACAGAAAGCTACTCAACTTAATCTTGAGATCAGGCCCGGATATGGCTTGAGCATCTGTGGACCTTAAATACGCTTTTGTCTTTTCATGACTGAGTTTTAATCATTATTTTTTTGGATAAAGTGATGAGCTGTGTTCACTGACAATGGTTTGTGTCCCTGAGTCATTACTGAATCATGTCTCAATTTAATGCAGTCAGTGCTGTCTGAGAGGCTAAAGATCACAACCAGTGTGATCTTTAACAACATGTTCCCCTTTGAGTTGTATTATGAGCCAAAGATGAAGAAAATCTCTGAATTTTGTGTAATTTTGAATCTATAAACATTGTTCTTTGATGGTGAATTTGCCCACACACCGTCTTTCATACAGTGGTGAACCCTCCTCTTTGAGATATGTTCTTTTTTTTTATGCACAAAATCTTGTAATTAGCCTGCTGCCAGTTAACGTAACAAGTTGTTAGATGCGTACAATGTTTTTGGTCTTTTATAGCCCCTGTCCCAACTTTTTTGGAAACATGTTGCTGGAGCCAAATTCATAATAAGTATAAATGATTACAGAAACATAACATTTCTCAGTTTCAAATTCATACTTTGAACTTTTTCCAGTTAAAGTTTGAGTTGTTTGGAGATAACTGGATTGATCTTTTATCTCCATCTCTAAATGTACCTTTTTGGAACTGAAGTTGTATGTTATAGACTGAATCTCTGACATTATCTGCTTTTTAGTCATTGCTGTGATTGAATAGGGCTCTGTTCTTCCAGAAGGTGGGGGCGTTAAAGCCCTCAGAGGTAGACAGCTCAGACACGTAGTGGTTTCCGAGGCCGGGCTCTTGTTGTCTGCAAGCATTTGGTTTGAACTTGTCTCTACTTTTAGAAAGTTGGCCGTCAGGGAAAACACAACCCCCACCCCCCATCCCCCCAAAGCCACAAACGAGTCAGACTTGGAGCAGCAGCAGCAGCAGCAGCAGCAGCAGCAGATGATGCTGTAGCAGGCGGCCTTCCTGTCTAAGTAAACAGTGATTCAGATGGGTGAGGAGTGGGAGGCTGTGGTCTGCTTCAGACTGGCAGCTCCAAGCCTCTCCCAGACCCACCACAACAGGATATGGTCCTTGAGCCCACACCGAGCATGGCTGAATGATATTATTATTTCCAGGTTTTACCATTTGGTTGGTGTGGTAATGTTCATGCACGCTGAGGACCATGTGAAAAGTTCGACCAGCAGCTCTGGAAAATATATCTCTCATGTTTTTGTCTAGAGTGACAGTGAATGAGGTTACTTTCCCTTCTCAACCGAGTCTTATATAACTCTCCATACGCAGGTCTGGATAAGTGGGCATGGAGAACGTTTGTAATTAGGTTTTTGTGACTCAACAGATGGTAGGGAGTCTCTATTTTAGCACAACAGTTTACCATGTAACCACCAAAGCTTTCCAAAACAACAATTTAACATTTAATGTTTTTTTCAGCTTAGAACATGGATGGGAACCAGCTAAAAACACATTTTTTAAAAACTTTTTTAAAATTTTATTACTTTCACAACATTTCAGATTAAGATCCTCTCTCTCTGACTCCAAAACATCTTATCTATGCAACAGTTGCTTAGCAAATTTCAGATATAAAATATGATCAGCTTCTATCATGCAATAAATTAACATAAAGTACTTTAAATGAGTTTGTGCATTTGCACTATTGTTTCCCTTCTGAGATGTTATTTACTGTCAGGTTTGCTGTCGGACTATTTGATACCCAGGGATGTGAAAGCAGAAACATTGATTTGCAAAAGTCATAAAAGTAGATTTTAATCAAGGGAATTTCTAAAACTCTGTCACAGTCCATGGTGTTTTTGTCAAGTTTTTTGTTCTGATGTCTATTTTTTCCGTATCAGGCTTGGTTAAGTTAAGGTTGTTTTTTCTGTTTTGTTTCATCTTCTGCATTCTTGTTTTTTCCATTGGTCTGTTCCTTGAATCGTCTCAGATAGTCTTACTTTCTGCTTTCCTTGTACACATGGATTCAGTTAGCTATTACCACACTTACCCTTACTTTATCATTAACTCCCTCTTTATAAATACTCCCTTGCTACTTTAGTGCCAGCTACTTTAGTGCCTCATAGTTGTTTCAGTCGTGTTTCCTGATTTATGCCTCACTATGAGTTCCTGTAAGGTTTGTCTCTGTTTTTGGATTATCTGGCGGCTACTGCAGCACTTTCTGTTTTTACTTTAAGAAAGATTTTCTTTACTCTGCCTGTCTGTCAGGCTGCATTTGGGTCCTCTTCACCACTGTGTCATATTAGTGCATTATAGATTGCAAGATTACAGTTTTATTTTTGTTTAGTTTTTTTTTGTCCATCCATCCATCCATTTTCTATACCGCTGAATCCGCCGGTCGGGTCGCGGGGGGGCTGGAGCCTATCCCAGCAGTCAATGGGCGAGAGGCAGGGTACACCCTGGACAGGCCGCCAGTCCATCACAGTTAGTTAATTTTTTTTCAATTCAAAAATAGGCATTTAAATGGAAGGTTTATGATAAAATAGCATCGGATTTAGAAGGTGCATATTTCCCAACAATCCCCAGCTTAATCAGAGGACATCAGTTGAAATACATGTAGTATTTCAAAAACAAAAACAGCATGTTGGAGAATACTTTGCTCGTCTAACTTTATTTCAACAAAAGCTTAAAAGTCAATGTAAATAATGGCTATTTCTGCATATTGTTATTGTTACTTTTACTGATAAAAATAATCTTAGAACCTTCCCACAGCATCTTTTCCCAGTTTAATATCTAATCCTCTGTAAGTGTTATTCAGTGTCTTGTTGTGTCTGCACTGTGGTATAATCTCCCAGGCTAGTTCCACTCAGTGTAAACACAGACGGAGTGGGTTAACCGCAGTACATGTTTTCAGTTCAGCCCCACACAGGTAAAATGTCAGCCCTGCACAGCTTTCACACTTTCAAAACAAGTCCTTGCAGCAATTCCACTTGTCAATAAAGCTTTTATGGAGACAATGGCTCCTCTAGGACTGCAGAAAAAGGAGTAAATATAGAAACAACCCGTAGGCCGTAAATGAGGCTCAGTCGAGCAGAGTAGCTGTGGTGAAAGCAAAGAATGAATTGACCCAATGAATGAGCCCTGTCCTTGTTGTTTTCTTTGGTGAGAAATGTGTTAAAGAGGACATTGCAATTCTGACATAAAGATATTGTTTTCAGACTGGCAGCCACAGAGTTGCAGTCACCTCTCCTGCCAGGATGGTTAGTGGTTGTACGGCTGTGTTCTGTCTGACCTGCGTGAGGTGGAGATATGATAATTCAAAGCGTAAATGTATGGAGTTAGAGGTCTGAGGGGAGGATTTATTGGGTTGTTTATATTCTTTATTTGAGTCAACCACAGCAGACTGTTGCTTCCTCTGCTTTCTGGTCACACTGACGAGGTGTGTAAGGAGACAGAGCAAGAGCTGGGTGCAGCACAGATGCTCATACACACACCCAGACAGACAGAAAAGCAGGCGTACACAAACTTACACAAACAAGATCCAGTAAGAGCCAGTCCTGCAACCCTCGTATCCCTTAGAGTGGTGGTTGGTGTGGTTTAGAAAACTGCAGGGTTTGTTGTCATCCAGAGACAGCATGGATGTCAGAGGCTTACGTATTCTATCAACACAAAGCTTTTCCATCAAGGTTTACCTCTGAGGACAATGAGTTCACAGTCATTTTGGATTAAAATTTTTTGACAACTTTCACTTTTACTTCACTATATTTCCGAACTTAATTACATACTTTTACTCCAATACATTTTCATTGTTCGGTTTAGTTACTCGTTACAAAAAAGAGAGAGAGAGAGAGAGAGAGAAAAAAAACGCAACAGTGTTTTGACCCCATGCATGTTATGCCTGCCCAAAGACGTGGAAATTCTATCTTACAGAAACTCCCCTTTTTTAGGTTTTAAGGTAGTTTTACAAAAAAGGTCTTCCTCTTCAAATGCCAGATAAGCTGTAGTTCCCTCCAATTTCTTTTTTCTTTTGTATAATGACCGGTCGTGTGTGCACCTCCTATAGCTTGTGAAGTACAGTAATTGTAACAGCTTTTTTTCTTGGTGATGTTGGCCGCATTTTCTGTTCTGAGTTATTTTATTTATTTTTTAGAAAGGTTTACAGAAGGGGTTTCAAACTGGACTCCCTCTTCAGATGCCAGATAAGCTTCAGTTTTTCTTTAAATTGTGTTTATAATGATGGCAATAACAGTAGCAGCCTCTTGTGTTTCATTTTTTTCTTAATGGTGTAATGTATGCCTCATTTTCAGCACTGATCTTACTTGAAGAAGAAAAACTTAAAGGTTCACAAAGTTTGTATTTTCTGTCTAAACCTGGTCTAAATTTTGCCTGCACTTGGTTGTGTGTAGATTTTAAATGTATTTGACCTTCAAAGTTTACCAAAATATAAAAAATGTCATTCAAACTGCATTTGCCTTGTTTACTTTTTACTTATACTTTTCATTACATTACTTAAGTACATCTATTTTTACAATAATTCTCATACTTAAGTACAAGACGTTTCCAATACTTTAAGACTTTAACTCAAGTAACATTTCAGTCAGTGACTTGGACTTTTACCAGTCATATTTTGGAGGGGTACCTATACTTTTACTTGAGTGTGAGATTTCAGTACTTTATACAGCACTGTTCAAAATTAATTTAGGCATCGAAGTTAAGCATATTGAACCATCTGTGGACGTGGGCTCACAAATTACTTACTGCAGAGCATGAATCTCTCATACGCAGCATTCAGAAACTGATCTTCTTGCAACTTTGCAACACAAAATTCCTGCCGCTGGGTCCAAGCTTCTAAATTGTTTTTTAAATGGATGGCATTAGATATGCCGGTGTTTGTCCTGCTTGAAACTGAAGTCGGATGTGGGAAATTCCCAAGCAAGATAAGACTGTAATAAGATCTCCCACTCACTAACTCTCCTTCTAACTGTACACATAGAAAGGCGGTGGCCTGAGTTATTCAAAATAAACACCTACAACAACCTATGAGATTAAGTTATCTAATTCAAGCTTGAATGTACATGAGCAAAAAATATTCAAGACTGTAAGTGAAATAATTGCTTAGCTTGCATTTGTTTTTAAGAGGCAGTGAATGAGTAGATGCAATGTGAAGCATTTGATTGAACGCTCTCAGTCCACACCAGAGAAAACAGAAGTTGAGTGTGAATATGTTGTAATGTTCTCGAAAGAAAAATGGAGCGATTGCTTAAACATGAGCAGTTCGATGTCCTGAAAACAATATGAACCTTAACTAAAAACAGAACACAGGTGCGTTAAAACATGCAACAGACAGATGGTCAGAGACAGATGTTCACTGTTTTACTTTGCTGTGCCTGCAGAGAATGTCACGGTAACAGTCACACAGTGTGTCTGGGAGCAGCGGTCTGCTGTGCACTCTGTGAATAATACAACACTTGTGCCAGTTGTCAAGCTTCCACACATGCATGCGTGCATGAAGTGTAATATTAACATCTGAAGGTTGCAAAAAGGTACATTAAGTGGAAAAAGCTTCTAAAAATATCACTTTGTTTCAAAGGGCAGGGCAGTGGAATGCTTTGGTGAATCCAACTCGTAAAATTTTTAATACAAAAATAAATCCAGAACACATTTAAAAAAGAAGCCTCTGTCAGTGAGCTCTAATGAATAAAACAGGAATGACTATGCATAACTACAAGGAGGAAAAGCCCTCTAAGATATAGGCCAGGAGACTTTTTGGAACTTACTGTACGCAGAGTTTTGACCTACTTCCATACGCATTTGGATGCATTACATAATATGTTCTTTTACAGCAGAGTGAAGAAAGAACAGAGTGAAACCAATTTCACTGTCTCAGTGGGGCCCAACACACCCATTACTCAGATAGCTCCAGACCTCTGTGGTAGCTTAGTTTAGATTTCTGCTTAGATTGCTCCTGCTGCAGCGACACATTTGGGCACAAATAGCTGCCTTATATGAATAATAATATTGGACTAGCTGGCAACAGCTTTGTTTTGTTTGTCTTTTAGTTAAAAACGTTTTTTCTCTAGTTTTACAAACAATGGAAAAGTATATAGCAGTGTGTCACAACATATGTCGTCTCAAGGCACGTGAGACTAAATTACTATCCGAATCAACCCAAATCAGCCAGTTAATTGTAGCTGAGGCTCAAAAAGAACCACAAAGTCAATTAGTACAAGGTTGGGATATACATACACGGAGAGTAAAAAGTGGAGAAAAGGGTGAGGAAAGGTTGTTAATGGGAGGTTTCCCTGCAGTCCAGGCCAGTAGCAGTTTACTAAAGGGATTGGTTCTGGGTCTTCAAAGCTAGAACAAACTGTAAGATTTATCATAAAAACATTTTGAAATGTTTTACGTTTGATCTTAAAGGGTGAGAGTGTGTCTGTCTCCCAATCTGGGAGCTGTTTCCACTATCGAAACCCACATAACTGAAGAATCTGCCTCTCGCTTTACTTTTAGAAACTCTAAGAAGTGCATGTAAACCTGCAGTCTGAGAGCAAGGTGCTGCGCTGGGAAAATAAGCAGTGATAGGGTCTATAAGATACAATCAAGCTTGTTATTAGGAGCTTTATAAGTGAAGAATTTCTAATTCGATCCTGGATTTTACAGGTAGCAAATTAAGAGAAGCTGGAAATGGAGAAATATCTCGTTAATGATCATTTTAACATTTTTGATACGCCTACTTCCATTTAGTTATCCTTTAAATCTTTAACTACAATAAAAGAATACATCGAAGTAAATGATTTTTGGGTTCTGTTTTTAGCAGCAAGTCGTGATTATAAGTGGCAAAACGTTATTTACAGACTATTTGCAGTAATATAGCTTAAACTAGGCTAAATATATGTTAAGATACAGTGCTCTTGGCTTTAAATCTGTTTAAGTGGATCCATAATTTGGGGCCGTTCATCAGAAAAAGGGAAGAAAAAAAAATGTTACTTGAAAATACAGACATGAATGTTTTTTGCAAATCAAAACGTTTGAAAAGTTTGGTGGAGGCAAAAAAGCCCGTCATGTCAGACCAGGGGAGTATATTACAACCTTTAGCATCTTTATAATATACTTAAGTGTTTGTATAGCGCATTTCTTAATGTTGGAAGTGCTTTACAAGACTGAAGGTGACCATAGATGGATATTCACATGAACACAATTTTAAAAAGTATGCTAATAATATCAGGCAGTCGAAACCTTTCACAGAGAGGATGGTTTAGGGGGGGGGGGGGGGAATTGTGTGTTATGCGTCGGTTTTATGTAAAACTGTTACAATGGATCCATCGCAAGAAAGACAAAATCAGTGGCTGTATTGGAAATGTCACTGAACTAGAAATAAAGTCCCTTTGTCATAAACACTAAGGAGTAGTGCATCCAGTGATGCTGCAGCACAGAAACTTTGGCAACAACTGAATTCTCATGGCGCTTTTTGCTGTAATACCCAATGAATACAAATTTCCCTTACCTGCAGAGAATTAATCCAGATTAAGTTGTGTAAACTATACATTTCCCTGTCAATATGACATGCAATAAACACTCTTGCTTAAAAGCAACTTAAGTAATGCAACTGCAAGTTGTTTTTTCTCTGAAGTACTTCCAGAGAAGCAGGCCTGCCCTGGTCTGAAATTAGATAAATGTGCCCAAAATGTGTGGTCATGGGGGCAAACGTGTGACTCTGCTTATCGCTAACACCAGCTGTTGCCTGGGAGCAAGATAGCGAGGGCCATCTGCTCACTGTAGCCTCTCCGACCCAAACTGAGCAGCTTCTCAGGGCTCCAGGTGTCAGACTACACAAATCGGGAAACGTTTTGTAGCGCTCCCTCTGTGCTACTTTTTATTGTAACGGGTTGGGAGACGAAACATCTGATTAAAGTGATCACAAGAGCACCAAGGTTGGCAGGAGGATCATTTATTAACATATGCAACAGAGTGCAACCATCCCGTGAACATTTCCACAAACTCTCTTTGGAGTGTAGGCTGTAACAAAGCAATAAATATGAGATAAAAATCACGCCAGCATTTTATGCTGTCAAACATTTACAAAAACGTAGCAGTCCACTAAATGAGCTGCCAGGTAGAAACTTAAGGCAAGGCGGTCTTCTGCTTGCAGGTTGAGTATATGCTTCCTTAAGCCGATCGGATGACCTGCAACACAGAAAAACAATCAGTGACTAGTGCGGATAAGAGACTTTTGTACTGAATGCAAGCAGATGATGTTATTACCTTTGTTAAAGAGAGTTCTGGATGTTATTCAGGATGTCGCCGTAGACAAAGTTGAACATTTGCTCCTTTGACCACGTTCCATTGAGCTGCACTGTAATAACACACAGACATTAAATCAGTAATGTGCTTTCATCTCTACTAATGTCAGCAGAGACATTAAAGAGGAAGAAACACTTAAAAAAAAAAAAGCCTCCATTAACATGTCAACTTACAAACATCAACAGCTGATTCCTCCATGATGTTCTTGTGTTTCAAATACATGGGCCAGACGTGGCCATCAAACAGGCCAGGGGGATCAGGCACCAGGTAGTTCCTTGAGCTGCAGACACAAAACACCATTAATATACATTTAAGAAAAAAAAAAAAAGCACAAAGATTGCAGACATCAGTTAAGGACAGTCTGAGCACTTACCACCTCCTCTTTTTGCATTCTTCATAGGGGATGGAAATAAAGTAGCGTTGGTTAAGCACGTCGATCAAAGGTCTGCAAGAGTAGAGGCAAATTAGTCTCTTCATTTGATTCTTTCCAAAGTAAGATTAACATTTTTTACTGAAATGTAGTAAGAGCTTACTCGTAGGTGTAAAGCAGGAAGCCCTCCACAATGAGGATGTGAGTCTCCTCCTCCTCCTTGCGGTCAGACTTTGGCACAATCTCAGTATCCAAGGTGTTATTAACGCCATGAGACTTCTCAAACTTCACTGGGTTCTCCAGCCATGCGTAGATTGTACTCATCATGGCTTCCATGTCCAGAGCAGTAAGGACTACAGAAAAAGTAGGAAGTAAAGGGGGGGGGGGAGAAAAAAAAAAAAAAAAAGAAGAGGTGTGCAGAAAATTGCAAAGAGCAAGTAAGAAACACATGTTTAGAGTTCAACTTTGTCTTTAATGCATGCAGATTGCAAATGAGGCAACACACACACACACTTTCATGAAAAACCCAGGCTTACCATCGTACTGCTTAAAGCCATCTTCACCAACTTCAATCTGATCTTGGGGCTGAAACATACATTGATAAGATGTACCCAAGTACATTCCACTAGAGCTACACTCTGCTATATGGAAGGCTGAGATAGCGTAATTACACGACTATAACTTATTAACACAAGTGGCCAAGTGTTAACAAACCATCAGCTGGTGTTACTCAGAGCGAGCCCTTTGGTAAACTAAATACATAATACAAATAGATGCCGGTGTTTGCTGCTCACCTTGAAGAAGTCATCCTGATGTACCACGCAGCAGTTGGGTAGGTTCTTGATCAGTCTGTTGGTGAGGGTGGTTTTCCCTCCGTTGGTCACTCTGCATGAAACAAAAGCAACAACATTTATAAAAAATAAAAATAAAAACAGACCACCTAAACCATCACAAATCATTTAAAAAGGGTGAGTATTGTCTAAGAACAAGTTGCTCCATTATGTTTTGTTTTTTTTAACAAAATCATGTCTTCTTATTACAAAACAAAAGAATCAATTTGAAACCACAGACAGTAACGTAGACCATGTATTCAGGAATTAATAGACGTTAAGATTTAGATTCGCATCACATGAAAAAAAAAAAAAAAAAAAAAAAAAAAAGGGTGGGTCGACTGGCGGGTTTCCTGGTCTATTACTTTCAAATAACAGTTAGCTTAGCTTTTGTGTACAAATCAACAGCAGTGATAAGCGGCCAAGTGGTTGTGTCAACAATAACATATTTGATAGTGAGAAGATCTCAAACTTTAAACGTCACAAAAGAAGCAACACTATAGCGGATGTCCTGACCGCCTTCTCCACGTGTGCCGGGCTTTCAGGGCCTCAAGGAGGTTGGTTAGCCTGCTAGCTTAGCTCAGCTACCAGAGCCATTCAAACGATGGAACTCACCCGCCGATGCCGATGATGTACTTCATGATTTCAGATGGTCAAAGCTTGTAAAAGTTGTTCAAAACGTCAATAAACCGGGTCGAGAACACGATGATCAGACGGGAAGAAAGCTTAAAAAAGAGAAGGTTGCAACAGTAAACGTCAACTAGTCGAGTCCTCCATGGTACTTGAGTTGAGTGAGTAAGGTAAGCGCAGAGACGTGCTGTCACTCGGACACGGTCTAACACCGAGAGAGAACCTCGTTGTGCTGAAGCTTCTACACGTACTACAGAGAGCGCCGTGATTGGCTATTTAAACACCCCGAGCTGTATGGAACAACCAGGACAGCCAATCACAAAGGAGCGTTACCGCAGCTCCGCCTCCTCCTTCTCTGCCCTCCACTGAACCTCAAACCATAATGACATTTTGAATTTTAACCCAAGAAATGATAAAATAATAATAAAGAAACAAAGAAACAAACAAAAAAAAAAAACAAAGCACAACAAACAAACAAACAATAACTTTACGAGTAAAGCTTCACTTTTCTTGTATAACTCCTATCCAGAATTCTCTCCAGCATATTTCCCAGAATTCTAACTTTTACATAAGGAGAGATCTCTGCTTGGATAAAAGTGTGCTTGATACACTCCAGCAAAATGCACTTATGGTGCATCACATGAGCTAACCAAAGATGAAGGAATCAGGCTGCTACAAACGTCTCTTCATCCTCCAGCAGACACCGTGACAACAGGCTACTATCAGCCACAAGTCATATGAACTCTTTCTTCTAAATTCATGACCTCTCAATTAAACCACCATGATATAATGAAAATCATCACCTTTACAACGTGACTGAGGGTTTCACAGCATATTAAAGATTAAAAGGTGGGGCTAATTCTGGTTTTCATGCAAATACTAAATACGCTGATGGGCTTTTTTTCTGTGAATTCCCATTTCGGTCTTTGATGCAAAGATTTGTTGGTTTTCTCCTAATTGCATGTCCTCAGAAGGTCCCAGGAAATAACATACCACGCTCTGACCTCAGTTTGATATGT
Organism: Odontesthes bonariensis; assembly: GCF_027942865.1. Taxonomy (NCBI): domain Eukaryota; kingdom Metazoa; phylum Chordata; class Actinopteri; order Atheriniformes; family Atherinopsidae; genus Odontesthes; species Odontesthes bonariensis. The sequence continues at coordinate 14,207,618 of NC_134506.1, read as the reverse complement.
TACTATCCTAAATCCTGGAAACCTCACATGCTTTAGATTAGGTGCGTCCTAAAAGTTTCAACAAAGCTGTTTTTCAGTCAAAATATTTTAAGTGTAACTGCTCATGAAGGTGCTGATAGCTAACTGGGGAGTATGACTAATAGATTGAAAATTTACTACAGCGACAGGTACAAGGTAGATTTTACCTTACCAAATTTGAAATTTACTTAAAAGCCTTTACATTAGAGAATTTCATTTGCAATTATCTGACTCATGCAATTTATTCAATGTGTACACTGCAGCTCTGAATGTTTCCTCTGCCTCTGTCCTTTGGTGTTTGTGTCAGAATATTTTTAAGACTGCCATAAATCTCAGCTAAGATAAAAGTATCAAAAACAGTAAACTACTATCTTGAAACACCAGCTGTTCTAATTTTGCAAAACTGCTTCTGTTACATCTTATATCTGAGAGAAATTTCTTCTTTTGTTTGCAAGACATAGCAAAGATTTATTTATAAGGAATCTTGTGAGCTTTTTAAACCACTTTCACTTGAGCTTACTCATCAGTCAACCTCTGACAAATAATGCCACAGACCGGATTAAAGGGTCCTATAAAACGGGACATAGAATATTGTAGTAGTGTTCTTAAACACAAATTGGACATAAATGTAGAAAAGAAAGTGAAAAGTGTCAGAAACAGCATAAAAGACTGTATGTGTTCACACGCCACTGCTTACACTGACCTTATCTAATAAGAGAAGACGGATCTCTTACAGAGTCATTAACAGATTAACTACGAGGTAGTTTTACACCGTTTTGTTCCACATATTGCACTCTTCAAACCATAACGCACAACAATATGTTCATAATATACAGAATACCATACCGATGCTGCTATGGTTTCCGAATCAGAAACACCAAAGACACAAATAATAACATCTCTTGACACGTTCGCATTTCTGTGGTGTTTATTTCGCCAGCCTGCAGCTGAACTCCCTCTTTTTAAAGAAACTTCCCAACCAACTCCATGACAGAGTTTCCTGAGGTTACACCAAAATATTTTGGGGTTTACACCCTCGACAACCTCAACTATGAAGAGGATGTCGCCAAGTGTTCAGTTCAGCTTGTAAGATTTCTATTCATAGTCTGACTCCGCGTCATTCTTCCACTTTAAAGTCTGAAACTTTTTTTTTAAAGAATTGTGCAACAACATACTGCACTTGGCTTTGAATCCATAAATTAAATTTGGTGTAGTTTTCCATCAAAGGCAGACAGTGAAACTCTCCCCACTGACTGGATACCCTGACAATATCTACACACAACGTTACATAAAATATTCTTTGTGAAGCTAGGTGGGTATAGATGCTTGAGTTGACAAATTTGTAGCAATGACCAAATTTCAAGGTTGTGGTACTCAGCAGCTGTATTGTTCCTGTCACATACAATCCACTCTTATCAAGTACAACAGTGACACATTTTGACATATCACACGCTGTAACCAGAATCCAAGAAGCACCCAGATCCCGTACTCATATACCTCAGAATACTAAACAAAAGTCGAGTGTAAACAAACACATGGAAAACAGTAAATATATGGAGGTATTATACAGAGTTAAAAGTAAAAATAGACAATTTGCCGCCAAATAGCTTCTTTCAGTCTAATGTTAACATACATTCAAGATATTAAGTTGTTATCACTGACACATTGCTTTGCGTCATGCTGGATATTGTCATCTATCACAATATTCATAACCTCATTATGACTCATTTCTACAATGTTGATCTGCAAGGGAAGTAGTAGTTTGTGTGCGAAATAAATGTGTCGGAGTAAATAACACGTTTCCCCCGTGGCATAAAATAGCAAGCATAATTCTAAAGTGGCATCTCGAATGGGAAGACATGGTGTATTCTGCCGCAGGTTCCAAAACCTCTCAGCAAAATGTATGAACACTGTGCTCGTGTTTTGTGAAGAAATGATACCATGCAGCACGTGGACAGACATCCACGATGGAGCAAAAGTAGTGAATAGTGAACTCTTCAGCCACCAAAACCAAACATTTATTTTGTGTTTTTGAGAGCCTCGCAGTCGACTGACTTTTGATCACTTTTGTCCATTTTGGGGATACACATGTGGTCATATAACTGTGAAATTACACCGTCTGATCTTATCATTAAAAACAAAATGTGGGTTACATGGCCCCCATGTTAGTGTGTCTTCACAAACTTCTGCTGTGAATCTAAAGCTTTTCGAATATTCTTTCATCTGGAATTATTTGTATGGAAGTTTTTCTGTGCCATCAGAGTTTGAATACGAATTTCTAATATCGAATTTTTACAGCATCAAAATCAGACTTTAAATTTGAAAAACCAACAGTGGAAAAAAATTCAACTTAAAAAAATTCAGTGGAAAAAGAACCAGACTTAAAGCGACACTCCGACCTCATTTCCGAGTCAACCAGAGTGTAAGAAATGTGTGCAGATGTTTTTTTTTTTTTTTTTTAATTCCATGCAGCCCTTGTAAAACCACTGGTCGCTGTTGCTAAGCTAGCGCAAGTGATCCACTTTTGGTAGCCTGCCACAAAAAAACAGTCTTGCCCAATTCAATAAACACTCAAAGCACATCAGTTATTATGTCAGGCAGTGGATGTAAAGGTTTGTGGTAATAGAGTAATGTTTGAAATAAAACTGACCTTGCATTACATGGATTTTTGTCATATGAGGGACTAGTTTCTAGTGGTCAGCGGAATTTTACCTTACTCTCGGCAGTTGTGATGTAACTAACTCACAGGAGCTGCTAGTTCCAAGCTAGTTCTACATCTGCTGCGTTGGATCGAGCGGATTATAAACCAACAACGTGGCAACATGGTAAACCAGTGTGCCTTTGCTAATTGCAACAATAGAGCCCATAGATGGGTTCCGAAAAGTTTTCATTATTTTCCATTAAAAGATCCGGAAAGAGCAAAACTCTGGCTCCTAGCTGCAGGATTAGACGTACAAACTCCGATGGAGACGCTGCGTATCAGGGTCATCTGCAGTGATCACTTCAGCTCCGATGATTTCATAAAGTCCAGAAAGTCCGCAAAGAAAATTCTGAAACCGTCTGCAGTGCCATCCGCCTTCCCAGGTATACCAAGGACAGCCACTGTGGTGCAAACAGTCTCTGAAGAACAGGTTGGTACAGGCTTTCTGCTTTCATGATGGTAGCACATGGTTCAGTGATGATGACTTAGCTTACGTTACCTATAACCTTTGCTATGCTTTTGTATTTACCTGCTATAGTGATTTACTGTTGGTTTGTGTAATTGCTGTAAGAATGGGTATCAGAAGTTATGTGAAAGTATTTGCTAAACCGTAAATGCCCATGTAGTAGTAACGCTAGTGCTCTGGTGTGACATTGTGATTTTTTTTTTAGACGAGATGGAATGGGGCAATGAAAGCGGTTTTAGAAGAGATGCGTACACTGTTCACAAACCTCTACAATGCACTGTACACTCAATCTATCGTAGCCTAATGTCCCATAGCCATCATATTATTTGTATGTGTATATTCGTTGACACTAAGTAAAATACTTTAAATCAAACTGCAACGAGGAGCATTATTCTTCATGCAAGAGCCGATACAGAGTGTAGCATCATTCTTCACAAAACAAACTATTGGCAGCGAGAGCCGGTAAGATTGGTGCTAGATATTAGTCCGCGGCTGCCAAACTTTCAAACCAGGAAGCACGAATGGCTGCGGGTGATAAAATATAATTGTAAGGTTGGTTTTACTCCCTAAATTTCTCTATCAACGTAGATATTTGCATCGATAGCCTGGCAAGACAATTGATGTGCTTTGAGTGTTTATTGAATTGGGCAAGACTGTTTTCTTGTGGCAGGCTACCAAAAGTGGATCACTTGCGCTAGCTTAGCAACAGCGACCAGTGGTTTTACAAGGGCTGCATGGAATTAAAAAAAAAAACAACAACATCTGTACACATTTCTTACACTCTGGTTGACTCGGAAATGAGGTCCAATGTCGAAAATTCCGGAGTGTCATCCGGGTAAACAGGGGGAAGCAATCGATCCCTCGATCCCTGTCTCAATACATCCAACGGCAGCCAATGAAGTTACGCTACATTGGACAGATCAGCCATGTCCACCAACGCGGGTGATGGTGCTTCGGTGAGTGAGTTTACTTTATTTGCCATTTGTGTTAGTAAAATTGAGTAATAGATATTACTAATATCTATTGAGCTGATCTGATGAATTGAGACAGGGATCGATTGCTTCTCCCTGTTTACCCGGATGTTGTCTGGTTCTTTTTCCACTGAATTTTTTGAAGTTGAATTTTTTTTCCACTGAATTTTTGGAAGTTGAATTTTTTTCCACTGTTGGTTTTTCAAATTCAAAGTCTGATTTTTGATGCTGTAAAAATTCGATATTAGAAATTCGTATTCAAAATCTGATGGCACAGAAAAACTTCCATATATTTGTACTTGATGGCATATTCACAATTCCGATAGACTGCGATGATGGAGTGCAAAAATATTTTCTGTATATAAATCAGAAATCAGGCACTAAAAAGAAAATAATAGATTTAACAAAAATATGACAGTCATTGAGGAAGGAGATGATTTTAACCATGTAAAATCTATTTAAGGGGATACAAAAGTGACAAAGTGTCCCATACATTTTTTTTTATTTATATTCATATTAAATAATCCATTCACACAAATACAGATCCCTCTTGACTGATGACTCTTTTAGTCATCAGTGAGAGCATAAATCTACTTCTATTCTTAGAATTGCTGCCACTGAGATGGCACTTAGATATTCCTTGTGAGAAGTATCCTTGCATAATGTTATGTTAACCTTTCATGTGACACCTACATACTGTGAATTCTGCTGTTTTGTCTGCTTGTATGACATAATGCAACTGTTACATAAGTAGTTAGAAGTGACTCTCACAAAGCTGAAACTCAGTGGACGGTCAGCCCTGATTGGTTCTGCAGGTGCAGATTTTATCACTTGGTATAAGACTGTCCCTAATATAAATGTCTCATACACCTGAGAAATACTACAGGGTCTGTGGACTTACATCAGGGACTGCACATTGTGTTCTTATCACTCCCCTAAAGCTTCCCTCATTGTAATTGTGCCTCCATCAGTGCTAGATTTTTACATTTTTTTCAATCTTTTTCACGACTGGTGTTCTGTGCATTTGGATAATCCTTGTAATGTATTGTCTAGTCTGTATTTGGGATGCAAATGGTGGATCTTGTTAAATCAAGGCATGGATCACTGGCCTTAGTCTTGAAATGTTTTCTTTTTTAAATATCACATTTTTAAAAGGTTTTTAAGTGTCAGACAAGTGAGAGTAATTGCAGTTTTTTTTTAAAAGACTGCACACTTTGTTCTGCCCCTGCTGTTTACTGAAAGTACCCAAACTTTGGACTGCCATCTGCTGGCTGGTTGTGAATAAACCCTTCTTTTTCTTTTTTTCCCCCTGAACAGTCTTTATTTCCAGGTTTCATCTCAACCAAATATCACCATTTTTATCTAGCTGTAATCTTTGAATGCAAATTCTAAATACAAATACTTTTATCAAATCAATAGCTTCATTCATCTGCAAAAAAAAAAGCTCGATTGTTGCAACATTTATAGAAGAAATTGCTTAACATTATGATTACAATGAATTGAATTCCAATTTGCTTATATTGGACTCTATTATTTAAGTGCCTTGAGATGACATTTGTTGTATTTGGCGCTATATAAATAAAAATGAATTGAATTGAATTGAACATTTGCTCAACCTTAAACTTGGTTCTACATGACTAAACTTTCCTCATAAATATTTGTTTGGATCTTAAACAGAGTAGTACTTTTATTTGAATTTATTCTAACTGTATATCCTAGAAGTAAAGTGGCTGATTAATGTTCAGGGTATCAAAATATTTCCATTCCATTCTCAACTTTTCTTTGAGTTTGTTCACATGCGGGTGTAGAACAGAGGGGCTACACTGTCGTTGAAATCACAGATATTTTGTCTGAGGTGCTCGCTACCTGAGTTGAAGTCAGAACATCAGTTAAATGTCCTCAGTTTCACTGAAAACATTGGAATATAAATTCAGAGACTATAGTAGAAAAAGAAGGAAATCGAAGAGTGTGACTTTGTGACTGAGAACTGGGAGAAAGTATTGAATAAGAAAATAACTAATCCACAATTCTAATTGTAACCTTGTCCATTTCTTTGTCATCTCTGAAATTAAATCATACTGAACATCATCTTTTGACATATATAGAAATTGTGGCGGACGCAGACCGAATCACCACAGCTTTTGGAGCTGCCCAAAAATGTAACTATTTTGAAAACACTTTTGGACTGTCAAACAGCAGTGTTTCCCGCAGCGCATTATAGTCAAGGCGGCCGCCTTATGCTGCGTGTACACCAAGAGCGACCTACGCTACCTGAGCGCCGGAAATCATTATTTCTCTATGGAGGATGAGCTACCTGGGCTACCAGAGCGGATTCTCCAGTGGCGAAGCTACCTGAGCGACCAGAGCGGATTCTCCAGTGGCGAAGCTACCTGAGCGACCAGAGCGGATTCTCCAGTGGCGAAGCTACCTGAGCGACCAGAGCGGATTCAAGCGATTAAACTCAAGCTAACATTATGGTAATGAGCTATGACGCGTTTCGGCGAAAACCAATGACAACCCACAGATTGTAGGGGTCCGACAATCCGCGGGGTTCGCGGAAACAGACGTGTAAACTTTGGTTCCTATCCAAACAATAGTCGTTTAATCCTGAGACTGTTGCAATTGCCGTGTCGAGTGCTTCAATACAATAGTGTAGTAACCCCACGCATACCTTTCTCACTGCAATTAAGTTTTATTTCGGATTTTATTTCGAATTTAGTTTATTTTCACAGCTGCCTCTGCTATTCCTGCTCTTCTCAGGTGTACTTAATGTAGTTTTACATAATTTGTAACGTGATGTATATCTTGTATAACAAATTGTAAATAACAACACGTTTATTCGTGTCCCTGCCCTCTCTTTCCTCATGTTTTTTTCCGCGGGGGTGCTGCACAGCCGCGGGGCCTTTAAGAATTGAACATTCTAAATGTGACATCACGAGCTACCAAAGCTACCAAAGCAAATTCTCAAGCGAAGCTTCTCCAGCTGGTAGCGGAGGTCGCTCTTGGTGTACACGCAGCATTCGCAAACTTGCACTGCCGCCTTACCAACGTTCAAAAAAAAAAAAAAAAATTATAATTATTATTTTTTTTTTTAAACCGAAGTAATAATGCTTTGCCAGGCTCAGACATTAAAAGACAGCATTGATAACAATGAATTGCGACACCTACTGGTTGTTAATGTAAATAGTTAATAATGTAAATAAAAAAGTGTTACAGCTCTTAAACAGCTTCGTTATTGCTCTAACAGCCCCTGTCCCATTCCAAGTACAGCCTCCACCCGACGGAATGCTATCCGCGCAAAACCCCTGGTCCCGGCCGACGACTCACCACCTTGACTAAGCAATTTCCTGCGGGAAACACTGAACAGTCTTGTTTTGGGGCAGCGGATTCCACTAACACGTACATCTCTTTATCTGGCTGAACGGACAGAAGAGATAACAGGAACCAACATCTTGGGAAGATACTGACTGCAGAAAAAAAAAAGCAAACACACGTAAATGGTTACTGCCTGAACCACCTACAGGAGATAACTGGATAGAGATTATAAAAGAGACTCATGACATGGAAAAAGACTTACTCTTCTGCCGAGACTGAGAAATTAGACACATAAAATGTAAGATGGACAAAACAGAACAAGGTTTTTGCTTAAATAAGCACAGCATTTTCTGTTTTTATTATCTAACTAAGCCGTGCTTAAAGTTGCAGAAATTGATCTGTCGTTGTTGTTTATTAATGTTAATTTTTCCGAATAATGTTTGCATGTATGGATGTTTGTGTTTATGTGTGTCAGTGTGTGCAATTATGGGAACTTTTTCTTTCCTCTATGTTATGGTTTTACTGTTTTCTGTAGATTTCCCAAATTTTCCGATTAGACTGTCCATCGCAAAGCACGTAGCCGGCTATAATGTGGTTTGCAAGCAAAGTTGCTGTGCTGTGATATGAAATTTGGTTCTTTTTTTAAAACACAAGAATCTAATCATTTATTTGATTTATTTTAAAACATATTGTGACATCAATGAATATAAGAACTGGAAAGTGGAAACCTTATATTAACATTGAGACGACGGACACACAGTATTCAGTCAAACATGACTGTAGCCAGTTAGAATCCTTTAAAAACTATAAGGACTCATTTGTGCTTGACGGTTATTCTTACCAAGTTAATCATCAAACTCAGGAATCACTGGAAATAACAGCTTAGAAATACTAAAGGACGCTTTTAAATTAAAATTTATCAAACTTTCAACAATAAAGTGGGAAATAATAGTTTTGATTGAACTGATGGCAACAGCACAGTGTGTTAAAAACAGACACATCAAATAGAAACAGTGTGGAACGTATACAACAAAAAGAGACCATGTTCAGGTCTGCTGCAGCAGGTGGCTATAATCGACACTAGTCGCTTATAGCCGCTAGTGTCGAACCCCCTAACCCAAAGATGGAGAACCTGACGTTCACAGTTTGTCCTCTGGGGGCAGTAGTACTCCTGAATTATCTTGCGGTGCCAGGAATCAAAGAGGAAGAAGAAGAGCAAGATGGACGGTGGTAAGGTACCAAACGTAAGAAAACAATTGCACGAATTTGGTTTTAGCCATTTTAATTACATCAACATGCATATGTGATTTTCGTTTAATACACATCCATTGAGTAAATAAAACGTTTAGAAAAATCAATTTTTTTTATAGTGATTCAACGACAGTTCCGGTCCTGCTACCTCTCCAGGTAGCTGTAACTAATACTAAATACAGTAACGGGCATTGTTTGTTAGCATGTTTGTTAGTAGGCCAATGATAATTCAAATTTACGTGAAAGCACCGATTTGTTATTTAGGAATTGCAAACAACAGATATGAAATTCAACATTACCCACGGTAGAAACTTGACAACAGATGTAAGTTGTGCTGAACTCTGATGTTTTCTCTTGTTTAGCTGGCGCCTGTAGTCTGGTTTCCAGAAAGTCACATTTTATATGACATCCCATTCATAAAAAGTAGAAGTAGACAGCTAGACTGTTTATTGGAAGCCGCAGCTGATACTTTCTGAGTTCTGCTTTTTTCGGTGTTATTGGGACTGTTTTTGGTCCCACCACAGCAGCTTTAGCTAGCCTCCCAGAGCCACGCGGATGACATAAAATTAGTATTATTGTCGTGTTTGAAGAATAATGAGAAGCAAAGTCTTCAGCTTATCAGGCCTTTCTTCTGTGGACTTTGGGTTCGGGAGGGGGACACTGTCTCTACTCTTCAGATTAGACTAAAAACTTTCCTTTTTTGATGAGGCTTACAGCAAGGCCTGGCTCAGCTAATTCAGATCCTGCTATACCATTCATAAGAGTTTCTTCTGACTATTCTTGGCTCTTCTTATCCAGCTGGTGCAGGATACCACAGTAGGACTTCTCACAGGTACCAGAAAAACAGACCGCAGTGCTTAAATGGAATTTTCCTTTCATTTACGTCTCATAAAGCACAGCCCTCCGTTTTTAATGAAATATTCCTTCTGAGCACCTCTCTCAGCTTCCGTGTTCCGAATTGATCGCCGAAGTCATACACTATAGTCAACACTCACAGAAGCACGTCCTGGACTTGGAACAGTTGAGAAAATGAGAATGTGTGCCTTTCCGAATTGCGGCAACATAATGAGGAGGTATTTGGCCTTAAGTTTTCATCGCCTTCCCGTCCGCAACCGGCAGACTTTACCTCTGTGGCTTGTTGCGCTTCACCTGGATCCGAACACTCCTCTGAAAACACTTCGCGAGAAAGATCATCGTGTTTGCAGTGAGCACTTCGATGAAGACGACTTCACCGAAAAGAGTGTGAAACACCGCTACCTGAAACCAAATGCCATTCCAAAGGCTAAACGCCCAGCTGCAGACAAAGTGGAGGTAATATCCTAATCATTTGTTATGATCTTCCATGTTAGTTGGAACACGGAAGCTGAGAGAGGTAGGTGCGCTGTTTTTGAAATCTCCAAATGTGTCATGTCTGTGCTAGCTAATGGTATGGTTAGCCCCTGGGTTGAATTGTATTGCTACTGACACCACGGCCAATTCGGTCAAAAGTATTTTGACACACGTTAAGAGCCTCAGAAAAGGTTAAACGCTTGCCCGAAAGAGCCCGCTTTCATGGAAATCAGCGCAATTGGACAACTTTGCGCTGCGGGCATGAATATTTCTCGCGGTTTTCCCTTTGGCCAACTTCCCTGGGTCTCCAACAGATGGGATATGTTTGTAAAATGGCCGAAATTCTCCATTAAAGCATTTGGAACCTCGTGTTCTGCTGTGTGTTTTATTCTTGTTTTGCCATCGTTGTGCCCCAAATATTGAGTGCAGCACTTCAGTAGACTCTAGTTGTTTTAATTGTGCGTTACAGATACATTTTTACGTCTATTTTTTTTCCCCCCCAGTTTCATCCATCCATCCGGAAAGGACTATCCTTCCCTCCTCTGGAGATATGCGTGACCTGCTGCTCCCTGTATCATTGTCCGCTATGTTCACCTGTAAATTTCAAACCAACAAACCGCTCCAGAGTTATGACTCATTTGGACAATCACATAAGGAAAGCCTGTTATGTTGGGGGTAATTATTTTTCTGTGCTGTTTAAACTAAACAATCTATGTCCTTTTTTTTATTATTATTATTCCTAACTACATGTGTTATGCACATTTTAGAGTACACAATCCACAAATGTGGACTGGAGTGCAGGGGCCTGCCACATTACCACTGTTTGCACTGCGATGGCACCTTAGCAAAGAAACAAGATTTCCTCAGGCATGTTTCAGTCTGCCAAGAGAAGCGTGAGAAGAAAGAAATACTGCAGCTGGCAGAAGATCCACAGCGAGTCCAAACCAGCAGATTTACTGGCGAGAGTGTCAGTTCTTCATCTTGCATCGTAAGGCTATGATCATGATCCATGGGCTGTTTTTTTTTGTAATGTTTATTGACTTTAAAAAAAAATAATAATAATTCACACGAGAAAAAATACAACCAAGCAGCAGAACAGACACTTGAACACTACACAATACCGCAACCTCAGACACTTCACACACACATGCCACACTCGCATCAACATTAGGTTGAATGTAAATACAAAACATTCCCCATTATCATATTTGTTTTCGTGCAGATGACGCCTAATGTTCACATTTCCACGAACCTTTGTATTCTTCTCAAAGCTGTTTAAAGTTCCTCTGCCTGCCCCCACAGATGTAAGCCAGTCTCTTCAGAGCAATGCATTCCAAGTTTTGTCCACATTTTTATTGAAAGGAGAGTCAACTTCTGCATGCTCTTACAAACATTTCAAACATATTTCTGACACATTATTAGCAGACTTACGGCAAAGCTTTACAGGAGTTATAGAAATTGGAGTAACTTAGATATGTTATTAATCTGCTTTTGTGCTTTTGAACATGCCTCATTCCAGTCCACCTCTTGTATTATCCTTTATTATTTTAACTGGGTTTAAATGGCCTCCTAATTTTTTTTGGTTTGTTTCTTCAATGTTATAACAAGACATTTTGGTACAGGTGCGCAGCTCTTAACAATATTTCCGGACTTTTAGGTTTAAATCGTTGCCCTTTATGTGGTCTTACGCAAAGAAGAAAAAAAATGACATTAGGCTTCATCTTTTGAGACCTTTAGCTGTTTTGATTACTGTTGAAAACATTTTTCATTAATTCAAGCAAGTCTTTAAGAGCAGAAGCACACATCTAGAAACATTGGAACATGTTGTGTAAAAATGTCTCTTCGGTCCTCTGTCTTCACAGGAGAGCAGTGACGACAGCGATAAAGAAACAATAATCCCTGATTTTGAGGATGACACCAGCCTAGAGGGGTGCAGCAGGCAGCCTCTCTTCTTCTCCAGGTCTAGCGAACGTGACGGAGTGGGGAGGATGATGAGTGCACAGCCAGACTCTTTCCAGTGTGACAAAATGGTGCAGACCTACATTGAGAAACCTCAAGACTGTGATGAGTACTACTTCATGAACCTGGTGAAAATGTTTAAGAGGTTGACACCTAAGAAAAAAGCAGATGTCAGGATGAAAATCGAGAGGATCCTCTTTGAAGCTGAGTTTCAGTAGGCGTTTATCGTTTACTGTTTCCATGCTTCATGTGAAGAAACGGCATCTAAGTACTTCATTATTTCAACCACAGGTTTCGACCTGTGACCTTGTTGTGGTGAACAACCGTTTGGGATCCTTGTTGCTTATCAATCAGTTTGTGGCAAACAACCATTTGGGATCCTTGTTGCTTATAAATCAGTTTGTGGTGAACAACCATTTGGGATCCTTGTTGCTTATAAATCAGTTTGTGGCAAACAACCGTTTGGGATCCTTGTTGCTTATCAATCGGTTTGTGGCAAACAACCATTTGGGATCCTTGTTGCTTCACCAGCTGAGATTTACCTTTAAGCAACCATCCCCACCTGAAATGCGCCACCTGTTTCTTTATTAGAATGCGTTTCAGAGCGATTATTGAATGTATCGAACTGTCATACAGAGGTTTAAGAACCAGCAGGATGTAAAACGACACTGGATCTTACGAATGTTCCTGTGTGTGCTGCTAACTGCTTTTTTCTATATTCAGCGTTCCTAAACCACAGAGTGGCAGAAAGACTATTTTCTTTTATTATGTGCCTAGAAATGTCCAGTATGTTTATTTTGAACTGTTACAAATAATTTTTTTTTTTTTTTAATTTTACATATATATATATTTTTTATGTAAGTGAGAGATGTATTACAAGGAACACCCAAAGATTTGTGCTATGGAGAACTCTTATTCTACCTCAGACAAATGCACAGCTGCGTGCTTCTAGTAGTCGGGTCACTTGTTGTCAAGCTGCTGTTTGTCAAAGCTAAATATGTTTTTCTTTCAAATGAAGTTCCAAGACTAAATGGCCTCCACGTGTGTGTGTGTGTGTGTTTTTTTTGTTTGTTTTTTTTTTAAGCTGAACATTTCTGTATGTTAAAGTTGTGTGGGCTTTAGTGGGCTCATGATATAAGACAAACTGAGACACGGATCTTCTGTGCAAAGGTTTTAATGGTAAGGAAAGGCACCGTCTATTAATTTAACAACATAAAAATCAGCCAACACCTTTAGTTTTTGTTTCTGAGCTGTCGGGTTGCATTTCACAGCCTTTATCAAGCGGGCAAAATTGCAAGCACGAGTAGAAGTGTCAAGTTTGCTAACACTAGTTAACACCATCAAAGGTGAGATGGCATAACAGTAAAATGAATGTTTGGCTTTCATGTACAGAAGAAGGAATTATAGAGAACAAACATACAATGAGATGACAGTTTACATTCGTATAATATAAGCATCCCTGTACTGAGTTTATACATGAAGCCTCCGTTGAAGGAAAAATCTGATTTTTTTATTTTTTTTTATTTATTTTTTTTAAAAGGTAATGTGTTCCTTCTTTTGCATGAACACTACTTATGAGGAAAAAGGGATTTCCTCCTAAGAGGTCAATTCTGAATTACCTCCAACAAAAAAAGAAAGGGCACTCTTAATGCTGCTTTATTTGCTTTCACCTCCTGATGATCATCGTGTGAAGTCGCAGCTTTTTCTTTTTGTTGTGATTTACGTGGTGCTCATGTACCTGCAGGTTGAGTATTGGTTTACGCACTGTTCAAAGCAGCGTACCTGATGCACTCATTCATCGTCCAGCTTGTAGCAGTAGACTCCGTGCTTGTGCTGGGGAGGGGGAAAGCCAAAGCTGCGTACCCCCGGCTCGGCAGGACCGCAGTTTCTGCGTGGCCTGGTGATGGGATAGCGAACGCTTCCATCAGCCAGCCAGCCGGCGTCACAGCGGTCCAGCCCAGCGAACTTCCAGGCGGCGTACAGCTGCCCAACTTTGGCGATCTGTGCTCCGTCCCCCTGACACGCCTCCTGAGCCTCAGTCAGGTTCATCTCGCGAGAGGGCTGAAGATAGAAGACTTTGCCTTTGAAGAAAAAAGAAAAACAGTTTACATAGTGAGAGAGATCGGTCAATGTGTCTGGATGAGTTCAAAGTTGTCTTTCTTACTATTTGTATTCAAATAAAGCTGGTTTGGAGTTTAACAAAAGAAATCGGCATTAAAGGAATGAGGTGTCATATTTTTCAAATGAATGGGTGTGAAGACAAAGTACAGGTGAACATAATTCAGTTTATTTAATCCAATTCAGTTTTTATTTATAAAGCGCCAAATTACAACAAATGTCATCTCAAGCCACTTAAATAATATAGTCCAGCTCAAGCCAATTGGAGTTCAATTCATTGTAATTATAATCTAATAAATTCATTTCAAAATAATCCAATTCATTCATAGAGCCAGTTCAAAAACAATTTCCTAGCTAAGGAAACCAACAGATGGCACAGAAAACCGGTCCTCAGTCCAGTCTCCCGCCCTGAGCCTTTAACAGGAGATGCTGAATTTAGCTGTTTAGGTTTCAAAGTGAGCATCTGTTGGAACATCTGGACAGTGCTGATGTTATAATGAAAACCTGTGATTTTCATGCTTGAGCAAGTTAAACTGCTTAAAAGATTATTTTCAACCTGTGACCATGTTGCTGTCACACCAGCCTACGTCTTGAAAAAGACCACCTCACCTCGGAGTGAAGATGAGAAGCAGAACACATCATAGCGATGAAGGTCCAGGTGCCGTCTGCCGTAGGTCCGGACCCCCGGGGCGAGGCCGTGCCCTCCGCAGGGCGCTCGGGGCCGTGTGATTGGGTACTGGACTGTCCCGTCGGCCAGCCAGCCTGCGTTGCACCAGTTCAAGCCCTCTTTCCAAGACTGGAAAAGCTGTGTGAAGGTGGCCAGCGTGGAGTCCTGCTCCTCACAGGCTTGCTGGGCTCCCAGGAAGCCCAGTTGGTATCGACCATGAGGGTGCTGGAAGGGAAACACCACACCTGGGTGGAGGAGTTACATTAGAAGGTCAAAACGGGCCAATAAGAGACAGTGACACATTGCTGCCATCACCTGCTAATACTGTTAAGTTATTACCCCCCCCCCCCCCCCCCCCCCCCCACGCGATCTTCTACTGTTGCAACAAACTACAGCATGCCTTTTTCAGGAGGACATGCTTCTGTGGCAGTAAAAAAGCACCGGTCAGGTTCAGAAATGGTGATGTGTGAAAGTTTCTTGTGAGCAATGCCTTCAGAATCAACAACAACCACAGCTGAAGCATGAACAACTAAAATATATATTATTTTTATTCTGAAGCATTTCTACTGCTGGTGCAAACGGTGCTATGAATAACACGGTCTGTGATAGTCAAAAATAATTGCAGCCTTCGTTACAGAGAGATGTACATGCTATCCACTCTGAATAAAAGGTATGGAAGAAGTATTTCTTTTTCTCTGGACTGTACCTTGTAACTCCAGATGAACTGTCGTGCTCTTGTCCTCCAATCCATCCACCACCTCACATCTGTAACGGGCGATGTCACTCAGCTGGAGTTCAGTGATCACAAGCGCAGCATCTCCTTGGAAATCCCGTCTGAGCTCCACACGACCTCTGACCAACAGACAAACAAGGTCATACGGTTACTATGTAAAACATTTATTTTTGATCTGTGTTTTTTGTTATTTCAACAACCTAAAGACTCCAAAACTTTGATTGCGCGAGCCAGTCGCCACCAGCACATCTGCCTCATGTCCCCCAGCAGCGGGCAGCCTGGACCACCTGACCATGGCCTCCCGTGGTGAGCTGAGCTCCGGCTCATACCAAAACCTGCATGGAAGGGTGGCGTTGCCTCCTCTGACTGCAAACACTGATGACTGAGCAGAGTCCACATGAAGCTTCACACCACTGAAATAAACTGCAGAATAAAGGCTATAGACGTTTGTATGCAGCATCAGCAAATATAAAGATAATGTTGAAATGATGACATCTATTATACTGATAATGAGCTCACTCTCTTTGTTGCCGTGTGCACTGAGGATCCGATTGTAGAAGAAGTTGTTTTGGTTTGAGGGAGCAGCCGAGATGCAGCATGAGAGGAGCAGCTGAACCACCAACAGCAGCACAGGTTGGAGGCAACAAAGCGTCATTCTGGGTTTTATATCCTGATCGTTTATGTTATTTATGCAGTCTTCAAGCCTGTAAAGAGAAATCTGATTAATGGTTTATTTGAGTACAGCAAAAATATTTTTCAAGCTATTTTCTCTGGAGTTTTTAGTCCACATACAAGCGCTGGTATTTCGAGCATATTATGACATGATAGTGCCAGCAGAGGGCAGCATGACACCATGTTAACACGTTCTGCTTATTGCTGAGAAAATGTTGTGTTGCCACGTTTGATACTGGTGCACTGGGGGTTCTCTCTGTATTACCACAATAGTATTACTTCAGTATACTGATTTGAACATATAGATGTTCATGATTTTGGGTTTAGTTGTAAGGGTTTATTCTGCATTGGTTTGCATGTGGGAAATGACCATTTCCGAAAACAATTTATTTTACTCTTTGTATCCTCTCAAAGTGTAAACATTGGCTTATTTCAGCAAAACTGACAGATGCAACATACAACAAAATATAACACTGACATCAAAAGACAATGGCACAACAGAATAAGATGATATTTTGTAAAACAGGCAGCTTAAACAAAAATTAAACTTCAGAAAATAAGCTTCACAAAACACAATATCTCACACAACAAAACAGTGACTTCATAAACACAACATTACATTACAACAGCAATCCAGACACAACAGCAAAGCTGGAAACACAAAACACGTTTGAATTGAAATACTATAGTTTAGATTATATGTTTGGGGTTTTTTTTGTGAAATTTTGAAGTTTTTTCGTTTTTCTGTCTTTGGAGTTTCTGAAATGTATGTTTCCTGTAATTGAATGTTATTATTTGTTGTTTGTGTTCTGTTTTGCACCTTTGGCCCAATGCATGCTAGGAGAGTAAAGTAATTGGGACGTAAGACGGCAATAAACGACAAAAAAAAAGAGGATGCAAAAGCTCTAAGACAAATTAGACTTAATACAGATTCCAGAAACAACAAACTGGTGTAGTTTTTCATCATCATAGAGTTTTTGACATACCGTCGCTTTTATTCACCTCTTCACTCACCCCTCTGCGGCTCAAATCCCCTCAAAAATGAAAATTTAAAAAGCTTAAATGTTGACAATCTTCAGAAAAAAATTCTGCAGAGAAAAAGTCCGTCTTCAGGAGGATGCACGACTTCTGATGCGCAAAGCATTTATCCAGATTTCAGCCTCCTCCCAGGCTTTGTTGGAGATAAAAACAGGTGCAGGTATGACAGCTATGTTAATAATAATGATGATGAAGCGTTCTCGAGCCCTTCACTGAAGAGCAGCAGGGTCAAGTTGACGCTCCCCTGCTAAAACTGGAACAGCAAAACATGTCTTTCTGCAACCTGTCAGTGTTCAAGTAGATCTAATAACTAGAGTCTTAAATGGAAAACTATGCCATAGAAAACTCTAAAGTATCCATTTGAATGATCAAAAATATTCAGTGTTTCTTCACACACTGTAAAGACTTAGTGCAAAGTCTTAACGTATTAACGTATCCTCAAACAGTTGGCACTGTTCTACAGCACAGATAACTGTTTTGGCCCTGTTTCCACAAATATGAGTTTAAGAATCCCCCACACATTTATTCCATAAGGACCAGCCTACTTGAATACAATTGTTGTGGAGAGAAATCTCTGGAGATCTCAGATAGCAGATGTTTGCTGTTAAGGGTCCTCACCTCCTTCCAGATAACAGCTGTATTTTCCTAAAAGCACTATATCTTTTATAAGCACCTCGTGCAGCGGACAAGATTTGCGTACAGTAGACTGTGAGGACAGATGTGTCAGAGATGCCTTCGTCCTGCACTGCATTCATTCCACAGAGATGAAAGCTGTTGCCAGGGGCCAAACATACCAGGGCTGCGAGTTTAGGGTGATGAGGGGGTCTAACAAGGTGTAATTACTCTCATAAACAGCAGGCCAAATTCTTGTTGTCCGGGGCTCTGTATTTCAAACTGTCAGACTGTGTTGGGTTTCGGTTTAGAGGTTCTTTGGGGGTTTATTTGGATTCATGTCTGGCTCTGTTGACATGTTTAATCAGATATGCTGTTATCATGTTTATGTTCTCAACTTCCTGGTGTCAGTGGTCACTTACTTTTATCTCCCATTTTTAATCCTAACCTTACTTCCTGTTTTATGTTGTTGCCTTTTGTGCTTCCTTTGTTCACTGCAGTTACGTTTTCCTTCCTGCCTTTGACAGCTGATTTTAGTAGCTAAATGCCTCACCTGCTCTGTATTAGTTTTTACTTTCCTCAGTAGGAAAGCTCCTTAAGTTTTTCATTGTTCTTTCTCAGTTCCTCATTGTTATGCGTTTTGTTTGAAGCTTTGGTTGTTTGGTTTCCCTTTGTTTTCCCTTTGCTCACATGGATTTTATTTTACTTATTAAATCTATTAAGTTTCTTCATCGGGTTGCCTGCAACTTGGGTCCCACTCCTCCCCTCCCTCAAGCACAGATACAATGACCCAGAGTCACCAACAATTTTAAGAAACACAAATTTCTGTGTATAAAAAAAAAGATAAACACGGGGCAAAGCATTTAATACAAAATAAAAGCTAAAAGTATCAACTCTAAAATGTTTTTTTTTTTACTTCATATTTGTAGTTTCTTCAGAGACTGGGAAATTAAAGGGATTAGATTTTCCAGAAGACTTTGGTCCTCAAGTGTTTTCACCTCACTGAAGAATCTTTTAATGCCACTAACCTGTGACTCCGAGACCAGCACCAGAATCTGACTGAGTTCAGTGTAACAGCTGCAGCACAATCAGGATCCATTTTTATCTCTTAATCAAACAGGCACAAACAGCAAAGACTTGGTTTATCATTTAATAATGATATCAGTTCATGGCCAACAATGGGTTAAAAAAAACTAAAAAAAAACATTTTTTCTACACATTTCAAATTTGTAGTAAAAATGATTCAAATAGCATTAAATCGTAAAGTAAGAAGAAGCAGAAAAACGTGCCAAAAAACAGAAAGAGGAAAATAAACAACTTGCAAAAGTTTGCCTGACTTCATCAATGTGCCTCTGTTGTCTACTCATGGACAAACTCTCTCTGCTAGAACACGTGGAAATGTCAGAATGTAGTCTGTAGTACACAGGCCCAGGGCCATTTACAATAGTATGTACCTGAGTAACAAAACACACATTGCATGGTAGGCATGATAGGCAATGATCCTGGGGTTGATGCCTATCATCCATATCCATCCTGTAGAGACTTCACTACAATACAAGAGTTTGAATACTAACATGTAGTAAATTGTAAGGACTAAAACCCAATTATATATCTATCTATATATATAGAGTTAAAGCTACTAAAGTATGGATAGTCAACAGAGAGCTCTGTGAGCAACAAAAGGGTGCAATGTCAAACATTTTCATCCATGTAAACATAAATAAGTCACTAGTCAGAAAGTGCTACAAGTGTTAAAGTCCAAGCTATTCAGCAAACATGATCTCCATAGAGTGCAAAACAGGTGATTCTTCTCCAAATCAATTTACCACAGTGGTCTGAGGAACTTGAGCGACCGACCGGATGGGGATGGAGGACGGGGTAAATGGTTTTTAATGAGTTTCTAGTCATCGCAGCCCAGCAGCTCCATGCGGAGAGTGATTCGTTCGTGCCATTCCCAGGGGATGACCTTGACATATCGAGCGTAGAAAGGAGGCTCAAACAGGTTCTTCTTATGGGTGTTGTTGTCAATGTTTCCTTGGAAAAGCTGAAAATAAAAGTTGAGTCAAAGTTTTACTTACATGGTGAATGTGCAATTTTCCCCAATCTTCTTTGAAGGGTCTCAGCCCTGCTGTCAGAGTTACCAGCTGAAGGAGTGAGGAAGGCGACCAACTACTTCAATTTGAACCAACATTTGTGTGATGTCCATTAAACTGAGCTGTGCTCACAACCCAGATCCACCAGCAACACCCAGACATTCAGAGTCGCCAGACAAAGCACTGAGTATGTCACCGGTCTTCAAGCTCTGTGCTCAGTAAAAACATCAAAGCTTGTTTTGCAGTTTTAATGGATCATGTGTTCATCTGCTGTGGCTAAAATTCTCATTAAAAGGGAGTTTACAATGAGGAGAAAAGCTCTTCCACTCCTTCAGCGAGGACCAGCTTACAGTAATCTTTAACTTTTTGTACTTTTTTGGACTACGTTTTTTACAAAAACAATTAGAAGTGGAGGTATTAAATCTTTCAGCATTCATATTCATCAAAGCAAAAATAACACTGACTTAGACACACAGTGCTGTGCTACAAGTCTTGAGCCACCCCTCGTTTCTTTATATGTCGCCAGGAAAATGACAAATAGCTGCGGATTTTATTCAAACACGTGCAAACAAAAATATAAACACTATATAAAAGGCAAAAAGAGTTTGTACAATTCTAATTATCTTGAAAGGCAGTATTTGGTGTGACCATGTTTATTCTTTACCACAGCCTGAACCCTCTCAGACGAGCTTTCTGTCATTTCTTTAAGG
Source organism: Odontesthes bonariensis (assembly GCF_027942865.1). Classification (NCBI taxonomy): domain Eukaryota; kingdom Metazoa; phylum Chordata; class Actinopteri; order Atheriniformes; family Atherinopsidae; genus Odontesthes; species Odontesthes bonariensis. The sequence goes on along the minus strand of NC_134506.1, from coordinate 14,186,965 downwards.
AGTCTTCAGGAATAGTTCTCCAGGCTTCTTGAAGGACATCCCAAAGCTCTTCTTTGGATGTCGGCTGCCTTTTGTTCCATTCTCTGTCAACATGATCCCACACTGCTTCAGTAACATTGAGGTCTGGGCTCTGGAGGGGATTCATCCCTCCATAAGACCTGTTGTCACTGATTTTCATTCCACTTCTTGTGTCATTTGGCACAGCTCAGCCCTTTCTCCCAGTTTCCCTTCAGTAAGAATGGATACTTGACCTCCTTCGGTGAACAGTAGATGGGTCAGCTAAAGGTCCAGATGCATCTCTCAAGTCCCATATCAGGTCTTTGTTTGATTTTTTTTCTATTTCTTAAAGACATCACTTTTAGATACTCTTCATCTGCTGTGGATACATTTTTTTTTAGTCCTGACACTTTTTCTGTCCTCAAAGTCTTTGTCCAGTTTCCACAGATTTTCTTAAGGACACCCTTCTCACCCTACAGGGATATGCCAAGTTATCAGCTAATAACTCTGAGAATCGCCCTGTTGGTTCAAAAATATTATTCTAAGTCTGTCAGACTGTTATCTTTCACAATTTTCATAGATGCAATTATATTTCTTTGCGACAGGCTAAAGATACAAATAAAAATGTTTTTTTTTGCTCAGTTGCCTGTTATGTTTAGGCACGACACTGGACATCCCTTGAGTTGGGTGTCTTTCTATGCCTCTATGATTCATAGGTCAATGTTTAGTGGCTGGACTGAAAATGAAGCAAAAAGCAGCTGATGTTTAATGAAAAGCTTTAAAAGACCTTCAGAAAATCTGGGGAACTATTGCTCAAGATCACTTAGATTACAAACAATTCTGGCTTCTTGGAGGCAAAATAATAGAAATTTGGGGTGGCTCAAGACTTTTGAATAATACTTTATGCACAGAGAACGCTGTATAGATGGAAGACATTTCAGGTATGACCACGTTTGTCTGACCTTATCGTTGCCGGTGCTCTCATCCTTCACTATACGCCATGATTCTCCATCATTGCTGTATGCAACTTTAAACTCTGACACAAACTGCAACACCCCAAAGTCCTTTGCACCCTGAGTGATGATTCCTGTGAGGCGTTTTGTCTTCTGAAGATCAACCTGGGGAGGGACCACAAAAAAACAGTGAGATTCTCCAGAACCTGCAGGCTTCAAGGAAATATTATCAGTAATGACATCACTAAAGTTTCCAGCACCTGGATCCACTCTGAGCAGTTGTTGTTGGCGGGAGACCAAGCGTTTGTCTTTCCTGCCTTATCCAGTCGGGCAAACTGAGGATGCCAAGTGAAAGTATCGATGCCCCACGTGCGGAAAGTGCTGGAGGCTGAAAGTTGGTCGTCGGAGATGAGACGAGACTTCATTCCCAGAGGTTCAGAGCAACCTGCCATGTTTGAATATACTGTGAATCCAAGGCAAAAGGCAAGATGGAGGGAGAGGAAGGAAAAGAGACAGAAAGAGAAAGAAGGGACAAGAAAAGGAAAAGACAATTGAAATCACCCGATAAAGAGAGGAATGAGCTTCACCCACCATTTGAAGAAAATGAAGAAAATCCACATAGCATGCGACTGATTAATTTAACACCCACCAACAGCCAAATGGAAGGAATAGAAAGAGGTGCACAGAGTAAATAAAAGTAAAGATAATAGAATAAAAGTAAAGATAATAAAGTTCACAAAGATACCCATCTGTTTACATAAACCCATCTGTTTACATAAACCCTGTTTCCCTGTAAAGGTTATAATTATTACAATCAAGAGAAGACAAAGGATGAAGGCGGACAGAAACCCAAAAGTTTTTGTTGTGCGTGTTGTGAGTGCTGTGACTGGCTGCTATTATTGTTGCATGGCCAATGCTACCCACAGACTACTGTTTATACAATACTCTTTCTATGTGGTCTAAAAACTAGACGTTTTGCAGTTTAAAATAAACTTTTAACTACCCTTTTGCCCGTCAGTGTGATATCAACGCAGTAAAACAATGGAGAGTGGATGAATTAAACAAAACCTCGGTATGCCGCTTCTCTTAAATCAGGAGATTTACAGAGGCCATGTCTTGACTTGGCTTGATTTGACATCATCTTAGACTTTTACCTGCCTTCAACATCTGTTGAAGTTTCAGAACTTTCTATGCGTGTTAAAACTGTAAGGGGTGTTTTTTCTTTGTGTTTACCATTGAGCTCACAGCCCACCAGCTCCAGGCGCAGCGTGCAGGCCCTGCGGCAAACCACAGGAATGATGCGGACGTACTGCGCCACGATAGGAGGCTCAAAAAGGTTGGTCTTTGTGCTGTCATTATCGATGTTCCCCACAAAAACCTTCAGCACACAAACAAGAGGTGAGTATACTGAAGAAAATATAAGCCATAAACACATTATTTATAACAGTGTAACGTCTAACCTTATCCCTGCGTACGGAATCTGCTTTGTAAGTGATGTAACTGATTCCATCCAAGCTGCTCGCCACTTTAAAGGCCTTGATGTACTCAGCCGCGCCCATGCGACTTGCTCCCTGAGTGATGATGCCCGTCAGACGCATCTTCTTCTGCATATTAATCTTTATAGAAAGATTCAGGCGTCAGCCAGTGGCATTGCTCTTATTTGTTGTTGTTATGACTTTAAAATGCTTGCTTCTCTCACCTCAATCCACGGGTTCCTGTCATGTGTGGCTGACGTCCAGGCGTTGACGATGCCTTGGTTGTTGAGCCGAGCCAAGTCTGGGCCCCAGCGCTGAAGACCGAGAACGCCATAGTGCACCGAGGACGCAGAAATCTGGGACTCCACAATCGCTCCTCCTTCCATCCCCAGCAGAGAAATACAACCTGGCAAACAATATTTCTGATTTCTTTACCTCTAAACTGTTTAAATATTTTACTTATCTCAAGGTAAACCAGTCATTTTACAATATTTTGTAATGGTTTGGAAAGAAATCACTCTGTTTATATCTGGGAAACGATAGATGGTGAACATACGTTGCTGGCATTGTTTTCCAACATACGGTGAGGGGCACTGGCAGGTGTAGTCTCCATCAAGATCTCGACATGTCCCACCATTCGTACAAGGCTGCTTGGCACAGTCATTCACATCTGACAAACACAACAATCAGTTCATTTTAAATGTCCTAAAACTAACTTGTGTCATAGATTAAAGAAATATTCTGTGTCAAGCAACAATCACAAAAAAGGATGACTGTTGGAGATCTTCCCAACAATGACTCAGAGAAAACAGGGGGCTGAGACAGGTGAACCACCACAATGGACTCACTGTGTCTCCAACATTGTGACAAGTAATTTCTCTTGAATCTAACACGACGACAGAAATGCCCCAGAGGGCAACACAGAGCAGGAGGAGCAGGTTTGGGATGAAAGGTGAGTCGATGAATGCGATTTTTAGACGTTTCATTAATATTCTGTCCATCTCAGACATCCACTCAGGGAAAAGAATTAGCACAAACAGGATTATTAGGAGAACATTTTCCAATATAAGTAATTATTTATTTTCAATTCTTTGACAAAAGATTTTAGGAACAATCTCTGCAAATCAGCCATGACTTATGTATTGTCACTGTCACATAAATTCAAAAATAAATAAATGCATAAACTACAGAGAAGAATACCCTCTCTGTCACAGTAAAAATGCAATGCACCCTAATTTCCACAAGGTGGAAGACTTCCACAGCACCAACAGATGATTTTTGAAGAGAAGTCGGGTGGATGTGCAGTTTCAGCTGATCAGCAGCAGATTTGAGTCTTTCCATTTCTCTAATTGACCTACATATTCTAAAAGAGGGCTGACAAAGCAGGCAACAAGAGTGATGATAATCAATCAAAACATAAAGCTCACCTTTGACAGTATTTTTTGGACGTGCTTGATATCAGTTGATGTTTATGATGTTCCCTTGATCCAAATGCATAAATTTAGAGCGTACTCACCACACCCAGATAAGGTCTGAGTACAGACTGTTTGTGTTGCTTCCAAACAGAACCACTCAAAACCCAAAGCTAGACACAGTCAAAACAATCTGTTAAATGACTCATGTATGCATAAGTCTGTGTATATACCCACTGTCTGCATCTGTTTGAGTGTGTAAATGTACTGGCTCTACATTTCCTGTATGTGTATTTATACATTTAGCTGCCAGACCAAAGAACAGAATATCATTTTCAACCAGTCACCTCAGAAAAACTACTGCACAAAATTTATTCGACCCTACCTTGAAAAAAAGAGCAAACCTAAGCTGAGCACAAGCTATCAACTGTGCCTGTGTGCCAAGTTTTTTCTGCGTTCTTAACTAACTTCTGAACTGAAGCAGATGACAAACTGACGTAATGCCACTTGGGTCTGTTTGGGTCCTGTTCCCGTTAATGCTAAGAGGATTGGTCACAACTCAAAAACAAATGCCACAACACTGGCTCAGCACGGCTAATACCATTGAGAAACAAGCGATTCTACTTAGAGGTAGACTGGGAAATTACTTTTATCCGACCTGCAAGAAACTGCCAGTACTGAATATTTCATCGTCTGAAGAGAGATTTTCTTTTTTTCAAACTGAAACTTTAAATCCTGTTAATTTTTCAATTGTCTCTAGAATAGCAATGGAAATTTTCCTTCTTACACAACAACCTCTCCTTATTCACCTCAGATTGCTCATATAATTATTCTCAACTGTGAACGTATGTGAACAGTTAATACTGGACAGGTTCCAACTCATTCACTTTGATTGTAGTCCAACCAGTAAAAATTTAGCTGATTCAAAATTAGAAGATTTTTGTGAGTAGACTTCACCAACATTCCAGTTGGTGGTCAGACTCTGGGCTTTGGGAAGATTAGGTCACAAAAAAATGCTTCCTCAAATTGAAGGATTAGTTAAAGTTCTGAGAGTTAAAGCTACAGTTTCAAATAAAAGAGATCAACATTTTCCTTCAGTGAGTTCTCCTTTCGGAATCTGCCTCTTTTAAAGTGAATTTTTCCTGTAATAAACCCCAAAGCTGTCCAATAATTAAAGAAGCTTCAGTATCTTCTGAAGAGGACACAGTGGAATGAATTATAATCAAAACTTAATCTGATTGGCTCAAACTTCAGCACAAAAGAAATGCAGTGTTGACCGTGTGTGGAGCGAATGTGCATGCTAAGAGACTTGGAGGGGTCTTTTACTAATTAGCCAAACAGAATAACCACAGCACCCACTGAAAGAGTCCCTTTCATGAAACTGCTGAGCAGACACATCACTTTCACTGCTGACATGTTGGCAGGGTGGAAAAACTTCTCAAGTGCTCACACTTGTAGAGAAATCTGCCTAAAGTGGAATTTTCTCTTTGGACACTTTGGGTTCTGGCCTGCTGCTGCTGGAAAAAAAAGTCCATCATTTTAAAAATATAAATGATCTGCTGGGATTGCAATGGTTTTGTAAACACGTGACTTTAAAGGTGCGCGAGGCAAAAAGCTGGCAGCTCAGAGACCTGAGATCCAGGCAGAAGTAAACTTACTGATCTGGCAGTGCACTCCCTCAAAGCCGGGCTGACATCTGCAGACGTATTCATTGAAAACATCTCCTCTTCTGGTCGGAGCGATGACTTCACACGTCCCATCGCTCTTACAGGGGTTAGGACTGCAGGGTCCTGAAGGAGGGAAGAAAAGGCATTCGTTAGCCCAAATATACCAACAACCACGACTTTCCTCCGGAATACTGTGTTTCCAACCTACCTGTCTCTGTCAGGTTACAGGTGTCTCCACCAAAGCCATCCGCACAGATGCAGATGAAGGGATCATCTCCTACGCCCGTCACGCATGTTGCTCCATTATGGCAAACATTAACCTCACAGTAGTCACCTGGGAGAATAACACACAGCGAAACAGGGAGTGTAAGGCTTATCAAAACTACCATAACAACACATTTGAAAAACAGAGGGTGTGTCAGAAAAAATCTTTTACTCTCGTGTATCTTCTCATATCCTGGTACATGAAATTGCATTCCATTGCGGCATCTGTATTCTTGTTTTGCAGGAGCTATCTCCTCAAGTGAGATGGAACAAAAACCAGACAAAACTAAATGATCTTGTTTAAGAAACACTGTAAATATTCTTGTTTTTCTCCTCTCTCTGGGCTTCTTCCCTTTGGGCCTTGCTAAAGGTTTTCGCTCAAATAAACATAGACATTTGTTTCACTGCCTCACTTATCTTCATTTGGTACATTATCAATAACTTATTACTATTATTTTACATCATGTACAAGTATTACAGGGTTCCCGCGGGGTCTTAAAAAGTCTTAAAAGCATTGAATTTATGAATTTGGAAATAGTACCTTAAAAAGACTTGAAAAAGTCTTCAATTTTGATATCTGGGTCTTAAAATTTGTGCAGTAACTTCTCCGTATCGCATTCTCCTCAAACGTTTCATTTGTCAACTAGGCGACAATTATTTTAAAAAGCCTAAATAACGTAGCCTAAATGAAGAGTGGCGGAACCAATCATTGAGAACGCAACGCTGCCGCTACCGCTGCGCCCCGGGTCCGAGCACGTCACATTGCTACAGCACTGACACAGACCACAGCAACAAGCCAAGCAGAAGCGTGAAAAATCAAGGCAAATCTCAGCAGAAAACAAGGAAGTTTAACTTATGCCGTTATGTTGTTTTTTAACATTTGTTTGCGTTTCCTTGCTTCCCATCTCTTGCTGGGATTATGGGGAAATGTCGTAGAGTCTCACACCAAGTACTTCAGGCACATGAAAAATATCAAAGCGAAGGATCAAACTCCTTCCATCGCCGGGGTGTTTCAACCGGCCAACGCTAGCCAGTTAGCTATTAAAGCTGCAGTCTGCAGGATTTGTTGTTGTCATACGTAAAGTCCAAATTTTTGGCATTTTAAGAGTTTACATGATCTATGAGAACGCTTGTAGTTGAAAACGGTGACCTCCGTAGTCGCAAAATGCAAGAAATGCTTATTTTTTAACCGAAAAATAAAAAGTTATTCAACTTCCTGTCCCGCCCCATCAAAACACATGAGAACTTGTGCACGTCTACGTGCACGCCATATTCGAGTACACGACTCCTCATTCATCAACTCACCTGTCATTTGCAATCATGGAAGACACAGTAAGTAGACTAGCCCGTAATGAAGTTCAATAGTCTAGATAAATAAGCGTGGGGACGAGCCTACCTTGTATCGCGCGTGCACAATCGGTGATTGACAGGCAGCAGAGCCCAGCTCGTAAACCTGATTGGTTACTTTTTACCGGTCCGATCTGCAATTTTGTAAACAAACCTGCTGGCTTTGGAGGGACCTAGCGGAACATATAGGGGACCTAGAGAACTAATTTTTTTTGTATTGGGGTATTTAATGTACTACTTTAAGAATCCCCAGACAGTTCCAGGCATTATGCTTGAAAAAGAGTTGCAGACTGCAGCTTTAATGTATCTGAGCTAGCAGATAACGTTAACCAGCCAACTGCTAGTACAGCCCCTCCAGTTACGACTGTCACCGCAACTCGAGTAGATCTGCAAACAGCTTTTGGGTCCACACCAAACATGAAAGCAGAGGTGTTGTGGACTCCTAACACAATCACCAAACACCATTCATATAATGAAAACGAGGGTATTTCAGAGTTGTTTAAATGCATGTTCCCCGATTCCGACATCGCTGCCACAATTACTTGTGGTCCCGACAAAACGGCGGACATAGCCAAGTTTGGTTTAGTTGTGTATATTAAAGAGGAACTGGTGTCCAAGGTAAACAAATCACCGTTCGTTCTTATGTTCGATGAGATATTCTATGTTCTCATTTTTTTAGTTGATTTTCATTGTTTATAGTTCTCACTACTCCCCATATTCCCAGCATGGAATAAGTAGCTAGCTAACATAACCAATGTTAAAAAACAACTTAACTGTGTCAGTTAAACTTTTTTGTGGTCTGCTGAACTTTTCTTTGATTTTTCACACCTCTGTTTGGCTTGTTGTCTGTGTCTGTGCTGTGGTGTTGTAGCGTTTACTACTACTATGCTGCAATGTTTCATCAATGCTTTACACAGTCCACACTTTCATTTGTTTGAGAAATAAATGAACAAATTTAAAAAAAAAAAAGTTTTTCTTTGCCGGTAGGTCTGTGAAATAGGCCGTGAAATAGGTATTATTTTTTTTTTTATAAATGGTCTTAAAAAGGTCTTAAAAAGACTTAAATTTGACTTGAAGAAACCTGTAGGAACCCTGTATTAAATCCTCTCACTCAGGTCCATATTCATGGTTGACAGGGTGCTATTTAATGTAATTTCACTGTTACAGCACAGCTAAAATACAATAAATCGAAAAAAATGATAAATGCTTTAGAAAGTAAGTACTTATTTTCTGCATGGTTACTTATTGGATGCTGTCTTGCACTTGGGAAATGAATTGATAGGTGGAAGGGAATTTCAAAATAACGCAGTTTTGAATCTTTTGTGGATAGGTCTCCGGTATTTTTAGACCAAAAGGCTTAAGTTCAACTGAAAACATCAAATCACAAGTGTTAAAGTCAGAGGTTATCTTAATGTTGTCAAGTATAAAGTCACCACATAAGTGGGGTCAAAATAAACATATTCAAGCGACAGAGCACACTCTGAATTATTTTTGGCTTGCTTGAGTGAGGAGATCTTTGATGTGGTGTCATCGTTACAAATTCTGTATGTTAAATAGAAGAAAATGATAAAGAATCAGAAGAATTTGGGTTGTGTAAAATAACAATGTACTTTTACTCACTGTCATTATGTACAAACTTTTCAACTTTTTTGATAATTTTACTCCATTATATTTCAAAGGGAAGTGTTTGGTAACCAGTTACTTTACAAGATTAAGATTCTAATCAAACAAATGCATTTGTATGTATTTGTAATGTATTGTGTAATTGTCATGTGTCTATGCATGAAATCTGCACGGTATCTTTGAACTTATCTTGACTGTTGCTTGTTTTTAAATGAATTTAAATTATTTTTTTTTGTTTCTCTTTATATTCTTTCATGTACTTTTAATGCTTCTTCCACTCCCTGCTGCAATGATTTTATTTTATGTAAAGCACTTTGAATCGTTTGTACATGAAATGTGCTATACAAATAAATTTGATTTGATTTGATTTTGATAAAAGTTTTTCTTAGATTAAAGTACAGCTTAAAAGCTTGGCTGATTGAGCTAAAATGAATTAAAAATTATTTCTGAAAAGCTTTCAAGTCACTCTCAATTAAACACACCAACGTTTTAAGACTCCAGCTTTTTAAATATGCAACTGTATTCTTAAAGCAATTTTAATACTTTAGATGTTTGTGCTGTTGAGTGGACAACGCTCATATTTTGATGATGCTGCTTTGAGACCAAACACCAATAAAGTAACAGAAAAAACGATCCGAAGATTTATTTATAATAAAACAAATCATTATCTGCAGCCTGATTTTAAATAGTTGGACTCTGAATGACAATAGTAAAATGCAGTTTAATAATGAAGGCAGCATTTTCCTGCCGTGAGTATTTATAGTAATTACCGTTTCCTTATTATTCTTCCATACTTTCACATAAGTAACACTATCACTGCACTGCAGTCCTTTACTTCAAAGTAAGTATTCCCGAAGTTTTACATTGATACTTTGACCTAACTTCCTCTTACTTCTTCTTCCACTGTTCAAGTGAAACAAAGTATAAAAACAACAGTTCCATTCCTGGAAAAATATAACTATATTTGAACTCTTTGTCTTGCAGAACCTAGAAGATATTGATTTAAAGAGTCACCAAAACGGAGGCAGGATAGCCTGAGATATCAAAACCTTTTGTCTCTTTACGGAAGGCCATCACTCCAAACATTAGCCTGGCGACGCCATCCTACGTACTTCCGCCCAAAGATTTTGGCTCCGCACATAGTCTGGCCAAATCCCCCTACCTCGGTTCGCTCAGTGTTTTGCCAATCAGCAAACAGTTGCGAGTGGTGACGCAGAACTCACGCGCGGAGTCCATTGTAGTCCATATAATTGTAGTTCAACCGCAGCGGAAATAAACATGGCGACGGAAGAACGCTAGAAGCTATCCATGAAGTTGTCTCAACTCTGGAGAGCATTACACAATTAAAACGAGAGCAAGAGGAATGCCTCGTCAATTTTGTTAGTGGCAAGGATGTCGTAGCTCTCCTTCCAACTGGCTTTGGGAAAAGTTTGATTTATCAAATGGTACCGGTATAATGAAAGCGGATGTGGGAAGCGTGATTCGCGAGCTAGAGCCTCGCGAGAGTAAGCATGAACCTCGGCGCATAACCAACGTCATTTCTAAACATTATGATTGGTTAAGGGAACTCCGTTACTCCAATGAATTTAAGTTGCTGGGTAAGGTCCCGCCCTCCATGGAAACGGATTCCTCTTGGGTTTTCCCAGACTGTTTGACAGAGTCAACAGTCGGCTTTCGCCCAGGCTATCCAAACATAGCATGGATCTATGCTTCTATTTTTTCCCGGTTGAGAGGCTGGGATACATGCATGGCTTTGTTGAATCTTCAGAGTTATGACAACCACTAGATGCACTGTGTTTGCTCTTTGTCGATGGAGTTTCAGGCCTGAGTATTTGGAACAACAAAGTGGAGCTGCAGCTGTGACACCACATCTGCTGACTCACAGATCCTGGCTGGACAAAGTAAAACAAAGGCAAAAACCTCCAGCAGGATACGCAGAGCATAGATTTACGAGTCCCACTTGACCTGTCAAAATGGCAACACCTTTTACTCATGTTGCTCCTTTTTTTCCCTGCAGTTGACTCACCAGACGCCACGTCAGAGTCAAATTTCAAGCTTTGAGCCGCCCAAGCAGGACCCACTGAAGTTTATATTCATTTTGTTTGCCAGTGAGGTCAAAACATGAAATGAATTTATTCATTTGGCACTTACCACATACTAGTTAGGTCAATGCAACCTCAAATGAACAACAATATATGACATAATACCGTGTCATTATTTATTTAGCAAAAACAAGGTCAAAATGCAGAAGCAGTGTGTGAAAACCCAATTCCTTCCTTACTGCTTCCATATGAATTAAGAATGGTAAGTAGCAGCCAGGTACTGCTAATCAAATACACTTGATTAATTAATCATTAACAAGTGTGAGCACCTTTATAAAAGCAGAAGTTTTGGCAGTTTGCTGGTCTTAAGCTTTTGGGTATGTGTTAGTGCAATGCCCAGGAGAAAAGACGTCTGCAATAATCTATGAGAAGCAGTTGTTGTTGCCCATTAATCTTTGAAGGGTTGTGTCATATCCAAACTATTTGGAGTCCATCGTTCTACAGTAAGAAAGATTGTCCACAAATGGAAAACATTTAAGAAATTTGCCAATCTTCCCAGGAGTGGACGTCCCAACAAGATCACCCCAAGGCTCAGAGAAACTGCAAAAAAAACCAAAAGCCTGATCTCAGACTCTACAGGCCTCAGTTAGCATGTTAAATGTTAAAGTTCATGACAGTATAATTAGAAAAAGACTGAACAAGTATGGCTTGTTTGGAAGGGTTGCAGGAGAAAGCCTCTTCTCTCCAAAAAGAACATGGCAGCACAGCTTAGGTTTGCAAAGTTGCATCTTAAAAAGCAACATGACTTCTGGAATAATATTCTGTGGATAGGTGAGAGCAAAGTGGAGATGTTTGATTATAATGCAAAGCCAGCATGTTTGAAGAATACCAAACACAGCATATCAGCACAAACACCTCATACCAAGCAGCCAGAGGACCTGGACGCTTTGTAGTCATTAAGTTGACCATGAACTTCTGTGTATGCCAAAGTATTCTAGAGTCAAATCTGTCCGACAGCTAAAGCTTGGCTGAAACTGGGTCATCAACAGGACGATAATCCAAAACACAGCAGCAAATCTACAGCAGAATGTCTGAAAAAGGAAAGAATCAAGGTGTTGTAATGGTCCAGTCAAAGTCCAGACCTCAACCTGACTGAAATGCTGTGGTGGGTACTTAAGAGAGTTGTGCATAAACCAATGTTTACAAATCTCTATGAACTGAACCCATACTGAGGGAACCAAAACTTTTCCACAACATGAGTCTGATAAACCTCATACAGAAAAGCAAGTTATTGCTGCTAAAGGTTCTACAAGCTGATGAATCACGGGATGTAATTCGTTTTTTTTCCTACACCGCTTCCTCATTTTGACTTAGTTTTTGCTAAATAATGACATTGTGTAATATGTCATGTGCTGTTGTTCATTAGAGCTTGTATTTACTTCATTCTAAGACCTGGCAAGGACCAGGTTATTTTTCATTTTGTCCTGTTACATAAAGATTTAGAATAGAGAGATCTTTCGAAAATGTGTACAGCAAACAACTTTTAAAATAAGCAGGAAAACTGGAATGTGCAACTGGTTTCTTGTTGTGCCAACAGTTAAAATCCTATTTGAGAACAAATTCACCGGAAGAAAATAGAAAGGCGTAAACATTTCCAGCCCGCTAATACAAAGCCACTGCAGACAGTTGAACATCTTTATTTTCAGGATTAAGAGCTTGCAGGATTAGCCATGTTGCTCTTTCAGGACTGAGCAGTTACACAAGAGTGCAGGAGCTCAGAGTAGCTCCGGGCATGCCGCACACCTGACCCAACAGGTGGATGATAATCAGGCGCCGAATGTATACAAACATCTCAGCAGCAAAGAGAATGAAAAACAAAGCACCTGATGGCAACAGGTGTTTGACTGACACATTTCAAGTCCTGCTGGTTAAACGGCACATTTGAGTGGACAGCTGGTTCACGCAGGCTCCAGACACGAGCCCATGTTGTTGCTTCTTGCTCAATCTGCATCGCCTCTTTGTGTGACCAGAAAGGTGTCCACAGGTGTCCACTTCAATACAATATAAGCCGAGCAGACTATTTCAGTAGGATACAGGCTTTGAGGTGCATCACTGTTTCCACATCTGTCTGTAAATGTAATTACATTCAAGAAACGATTGTGAATGGTGCACGAGGGACACAAATAGAAAAAACTGCCTCTTACAATAACCACTGTGCAAAATAGGACGAAGCAATAACAGTCTCACATGTAATAACAGAGTCATGTCACATTTAATCACGCACTCCACCGGGAAAATAATAAGCTGGTATGGCTATGTAATCAGTACCGATTACATCGCAACTGCCCTGTGGGAAACACTGCATCCAGAATGTTTCAGTCCCCTGACATACCAAATGAAAATATTTTCAGAACAGCTATGTCAAGATGACAATTACAAATGATGCGTTTCAGAGCAGAGTAGAAAGAATATTTCAGAGGAATTACTGCATTTTAATCGGTTACCAACCTGTTGCACATCTCCTATTTAGTCATTCATCTATCATCTATCTATCTATCTATCATTAACACCCTCCCTCGGCACTTTTTACCTCACAATGACACTTTGATTTACAGTCTAAAAAACGAGAAGCCAAAGAAGCCAAACAGGTTCACGACCTAGTTACGTTTCTCCAGGAGGAAATCAAATCAGGAAAAAGGAAAAAAATGTCATGGAAAATACGACTGGGTGGAAGTTTCCAAGTCACAACACGGACAAAAAGGATGAATGGACTCTTTAAAAAAAAAAATGTTTATCCTACATAAAGCCTACCTAAAAGCAACAAACAAGAGCCTGTGAGGAGTTTTGCATACGATTAATGAGTTTCGAAACGCTTCGTTAGTCTGAAAGGACACTTACCTCTGACCGAATACAGGCAAAGAAGAAGACTAAACGCTCCTAAATACGCTGTTATTACAAGCCCAGTCCGTTTCATATTTGTTTACCCTAAGTTGCGTTTGTTCGGAGCGACCGCTAAACTCAAGTAGTGTTTCCTTAAAGTGCTGTGGGAAATAACAGAATGGGAGCTGGGATTTATTTATTTAATTTTTTTTTTTTGATAATTCCCGATTGAGGTGACGACATGTGACGTTTTCCAATGGGCGGAGAAGTCCACTGAAGCTTGATTCATGGCACGTCTAGTGTTTTCGTTGCTCCCTGTTTTAATACTCGCAAATATTAATTATTTAAAATAAACAAATAAAAGCCGAGGAGGAGGAAATCTAGACAAAAAGAGCTGCTTGTAAATTCTGCGTTTAGTATTTTACTTGATTTATATATTTATAGGGTATATCTTAACATACTTGCACAATATCCACGGGCACCGTGCACTTAATACTTTCTCTTCTTAATGAACTAATCTAAAACTAAAGTGACTGAAATCTATCATACAGTCTAAGGTGGTTCGGTGTTAGACTCCCTGTCATTCGAAATAAGACATGATATGACTTAGTTCGAATGACCTATTTTATGATGATAAGTGAAGGCACCACTATGCCCATTGAGCGACACGGTAGGTTATTGAAGGGATATTTTCCACCAGTAATGAAAGAGATGTAAAAAAAAAAAAAAAAAAGTCTCATTGGTTTGACGACAGGGTGGCCACAGCAGCAACATCCTGTCTAATGAAGAAACTTGAATAAAAGGAGTGATTTAACATAGGGGCTCTTTCGAATAATCCCTGTGGGAAAACTCTGCTTTTGACTGTTGCCAATGTGGAAACAGAGCAGCACTCAGCCTACTTCATTTATCAGGCCACTCTTTACTTTGGCCTTGAGCATTGATTAGATAAATGACAAATATCGTCACTACATGCATTAGCGTTGGAGTCAGTGCATTAGATTAGATAGAGCGCATAGGAAAATAAAACTAAATGTAATCATCAATAAAACATAACTGCCCCACTAGAGATAAAGAAAAATGAATAGTGACAGAAGTTCTTATTGTTTCGAGCTATTTGACTGTAATCAGGCTTTTAAAAAAACAAACAAAAAAAAAAACGTAGTTTATAATTATGTAAATAAACCTAGTGGAATAATCGAGCCACTGAAACCTTCATTAACATGTCCCTTTTCAAACTGCACACAGGCAAAATATTCTCTGTAGGATATTTTACGGCAGAAATTGCAGTATTAGTAAAACAATAAACATAATTGTACTGATAAATTAGTAAATTGTGCATGACCGAGGTTGACAACTAAATAAAATAATTTCTTAAACTCTGTCCCCATCTGGTGGGCGCTGTGTTGTAATTGCATCGTATCTCTCAACTTTGGCCCACTGGGGACTAAAATAAACACTGTAAACATTTTCATCACTTTCAAAAACTTAGAAAGCATACACTTTTTAAGTTCTGATAAAAAAACAACAACACTCGACTGAACTGCTTACGGCTATAACTAGATTAGAAGCTGTAGCAACTGTGCCGTTGCCATGTTTTCATAGTGGGTGTGCCCTAAAGCTGAATAAAAATGAAATATCTCATCTGAACTGAGCAGTTACAACAAAGGGTTTGATTTTTGGTAGGTTTTGTATCATAGCAACAACTATTAGCCGATGTTATTATGTCTAGATCAAGTGGCTGGAAAGTTATGCAACAGTTTTAACTCACGTTCCTAGCACGTGCAACGAGGGCGTCTTTGTCTGTTTCAGACACTCATCCAAATTCAGTTTTATCCACAAAGAACTTGTTTTTTATGCTGGATGTTTTACTGCACAATTTTGTTCACACACGTACGATACATTGAGTCGAAGTAAAATGCAGCGCATAGAAAAATGACTTATACTGGAAGGGGCGTCGAAACAGGCTGTGTCGTTACGTCACATGCAGTTTCAACCAATGAGAACATAGGGGATGCTGATTAGCAGATTGTTCTAGGAAGTGCGCTGTCAGAGCTGTAAATGCTATTTCAGCTCGTACGGCTAGCTGCGTTTTTTCTTTTTCTTTTTCTTTTTTCACCTTACAACAGAGGAACTGCTTTATACCGGCTGACCATGCGATAGCGACACATTAAATAAACAAATGAAAGGCCACAGACGCATTTAAGCCTGTCGCTTTGAGGCAGCAAAGACATTTCTTTGAGGTAAGTAACGCTGGGATGCTGCTGCTGTTGAGGCTGGGTTGATGTCGCTTGTCAACTGAAGCTCCTACATTTTATCTTTGAATAACAGCAGAAATGTGGACAGTTAACTACTCTCTTTAAACTGTTTTAAGGGGAAAATGTGTCCAACGTGGGATGTGTTTGTTGATAATATGTGGCTGATGTGAAAAAAATACGTGTGGGAGGACAGGATATTCTTCCAAAGAACAACACTGTTATAAATTAGTGGATCCCAACGGGCGGGGATGCAAGGAGACTCTTGGCCTGCACATTTAAAAGCCAGCCATTATTCTTTTCTCCGTCTGAAAAGGTGTTTTGATGGGTAACGGTAACTAACGGCAATGTATTATGACTTCGAAACGCTTTCATGGTTTGTTGTGAGTCGTGAGAAAGAGGAAGAACCAAGGAGAGGTGCTGATCTGAAGCTAAACCGACTCCGTGTGTTCACCCACATAGTGCGACATAATGTAAACACCTTTCTTTGGTGTTATTTTTTACTGTCAGATGCACTCCTTAGACTGGTTTGTAATGGACGAGACCGCGAACGTGTTATGAAACAATGGATTCCTCTGTTCAAAGGCGTAAAAGCCCCCCTACCTTCCTACAAGCACAACCAGACTTAAAAGGGACATGAAAAAAACGCACAAAGCATGTCTACACTATTTGTTTTCATTGTTGAAAAAGGAAAACAAAAGATTTGTTATTTTTTATTTTATTATTCCACATATATTTGTGGGTTCTGAGTGTTTTTATTGGTCACTTTTTAAATGTCTTTAATCTACATTACATCTACTACATAATTTGGGCTTGTGTCATTACTTGTTTTCGTGCCTTTGCAACTATTCTGGGTATCTTTGGGTTAATTTTTTGTCATATTTGATTATTTTGTCGATTGGATGTATCTTTGCGGCCATTCAAGTTTCTTTTTGGTCATTTTTTTAGTTCTTGACTGTCATTTTGTATCAAACTTTTCTAGTTTTGCATTTCTTTGCCGCCATGTCGGCTCTTTTAATAAGTCATTTTAACCAGTAATCAGTCATTTTAACCCAATTCACCTAGTTCTTTTTTGGTTGCATACTTTCAGTATCTGACTGCAGCCCTTTAGCCCATTTGCCTGATAGATCCGTTCTGTAATCTGTCCATGGAATAGACGAGCTTTAGTGAGCTTATTTGATGACACTAATTTTATGTTGCTAGATAATATTCTGGCAACATGTCTGTATTGGGGCTTCGTTTTTGTTTACATGTCATGCTTGTGTAAACCCATTGCTTTGGCAAGACTTGGGTCGAGGCTATTCCTGCAGGGCGATGGCCTTAAATTCGGATTGTCTGAGAGCAGTCTTATGACTTCCTCTGTTTAGTCATCACTCTCATATGCAGATAGCAAACTGTGTTCAGCATCAGTAAAGTATTTATTAACAGAGGTGGCTGTTGCCTAACATGAACATGCTGTCCAGATATCTCTTGATGTGGTTTCAAGTCAAATATGCAAGTGTGAGGCAATAAGGATGTAAGCGCCAATAAATAACAGAATGCTTCAGTCATTTATGATAAAAATTAAAGAAATTAGTTTGTCACTTATTGATAAAAGCACAGTTTGTTTTGGACCACTGTTTTAGAGTTAGCTTTTGACTGTGAATTAATGAGGACAAATAAGCATCTTTACAAAAGTGTCACATAAATGGGAAATTTAATCCTTTTCTGTTTCTGTCATTAAGGTCCCATTGCATTTTGGGTGTTTTGCTTTTTGTGATTCTTAGGTTTGACCAAATCACTGTGACGTCACCTCTTCACACTTTGGGACTTTTTGAACAAGTTGCTATTGAAGGCATACTTGAGCATAAAATGTAAGTCAAAGATTTTCTTTTGCTTTTCGTTTAATTGTTGGTTATTGCATTATTATCCCCACCAGTGTCAGCAAAACACAGTTACAGCACATTTCCCCCTCTTTTTATGGAACCAATACTCACTGATTTGCATGAAATTATGTGTCACAACTTCCTTTTTTCGTGGTATACTGTGGCCTTTCTGTATTGTGTATATTTCCTGTTTCTTTTTCTACTTTGTTAATTCTTTTAAATTGTGTTTAAGTATAACTGTCCTGGTGCATAATGATGAAAGTGATACTCGAGAATCACTGTTGTTCTACATGTAATGATTTACTTAAAGTAAATGTCAGTAACTCTATCTTCAGAGCTTCCTATTGGTGATAGCTAATGTAATTAAGATAAGTATGTTAAATAACCTGCTGTGCCTTGTCTGACAGAGATACTCTCACTCTGTATTTCCACAGATCTGTTACTGTCAGGCACCAACAGGAATATTCAGGTAAGTCGGTGATCATCAGCTCTTTCTTTTATTCATTTCCGTGCTTGATCTAATCTCTCACCGTCTCAGTGTATCAGACACTCAATAACAGAATTTATGAGTTCATTCATACTTTTCATACTTTTTGTGGAAGCTATCCGTGCTTTCCCGTAATGGACATCAAGATAAAAAAAGCGAGTCTGAAAGAGCAGTCCTGTTTTCATCTGAAGATTAAATCTGTTTGTTGCTCAACTTTGTGTTACGCAAAAAAAAACAACTGAGCTCCACTGTTTCACTTTTCAGCATAATCATGAGCGTCCACGAGTCAGACGTGAACACCATCTCTCCAGAAATGCCGTTGATGTTTGACGGCATGAAGCTGGCGGCTGTGGCCACGGTGCTCTACATCATCGTCCGCTGCTTGAATCTCAAGAGCCCCACTGCGCCCCCAGACCTCATCTACCAGGACACGCCCCTGAACCGGTTCCTTCTAAAGTCCTGCCCTCAGTTGACCAAAGAGTAAGCTGCGAGCTGCGTTCTTAGCTCTTTTTCAGTCATTTAAAGGTGTTGCTATGGAGATTGCGCTGCTGCTCAGCCATCTGGGGCTGCAGCGAAGGTAGCATTTTGTCTGGCGGTGGTCCCATCTGTCACCAGTGTTCCTGAGTCTGCCGCATATCTCTACTGGATATGTTTGGCTTTAGCATCAGCTCTTTCATGAATTAAACACCAGGCTGTATTTTTGGGGGTTATCCCAACGGTAGGCTGGGTTTATCACACTTGCATTATGAATACAGAGTCATTCAGGGGGATTTGCATTTATGACGAAGCCGGTTTTCCTCTCAGGGCAACTCATGCAAACAGGTGTTTTTTTTCCTGCACTCTGCAAGTTATCTCTGTGAGGACTACATCAGGGTTTCAGCAAAGCTCAAACAACTGGAAATTTACAAGAAAAGCTCTTCCTCTTTTTAACCACAGCAAATTAAGTCAATGTTTCTTATTGACATTGTAATTTTTGATAGG
Organism: Odontesthes bonariensis; assembly: GCF_027942865.1. Taxonomy (NCBI): domain Eukaryota; kingdom Metazoa; phylum Chordata; class Actinopteri; order Atheriniformes; family Atherinopsidae; genus Odontesthes; species Odontesthes bonariensis. Next base: position 14,167,720 of record NC_134506.1, on the reverse strand, counting down.
AATTTGATGCTCAGCAAGGAGACTCTATCGAAGCACACAAGAATCTCTGCTTATATAACCGATCCGATCGTTACCGAGCCCTTTGCGATTCAGCTGCAGGGTCAGTGAAACATAAGGTTTTGTATACACTTGGGCCTAGTTTGTTATCATACGGCTCCTGAACAACCATATTATGCTCAGCATACAGACACATATTCCCCCTATTTGAACTGAATATATTGAAGTCCTGGAACCTGACTTTGTTGCTGATGTTGGGATGTCACGTTTTTGTCTTGCAATACCACCCTGTGTTGTTGTGTAATGGATCAATTACTCAGTGGAAAGGATAGAACGGTTTTTGTAAGGTTAGCGGAGTCCACAGCGTTTTTGTCTGGCTGTGTTTGGGAACATGCACCCTGGGGTTTTGGCTAACACACAGGACAGTGGAGAAGATTTTTCTTTTTTTTTTTTTTGAACTTCAGTACTTTTCTTTTAACCTAGGAATTTGTTTAATTTGACCAATAAGTCACAGTTGAATATGCCTCAGCTGGCTGTTGAGCACGATATTAAGATTGAATCATAAAGCAGCAACGGTGTTACAAATGTATGTAACAAGGTAGCAGCCAATAGCACGTGTAGTTAAATGGAGTCTAGAAATAACAAAAAAAATGTGTTGTATACATATGACATTGCTAGATTGATTTGAATCCATGTCAGTGTGGTTACAATACTGGCATGACTCCACTGGGTTGTTCTCTACCCTTGTTTTCAGCAGGGTTTCTCCTTAACAAAGTGTCGGAACAAGCCATTCAGTATTATTTATTGTTCTCACCAGATATCGAAGGGACAGGGAAATGTTTAAACCACACAGACGTATGCGTTTCCTGCTCTGTTACCTAATGACTATGAAGGACAATAGTGCACACATGTTATCTGACGGTGACATTCAGAGCTCTTGAAGGTACAGACATCAAATACACATTAGACTTTTCTTTTCTTCCAAAGGTCTTTTTACAAAACTATCTTAATTGTTTTTTAAGTTTATCCTTAGATATCAGTATGTAAATGGAAATATATGTGTTTTATTATCAGCTGTGGGACATGAGATGTATATTTAAAAAAAAACGAAAGAAAAAACAAACAACTGATAAGTTGTCTGATGCCTGCCATCGATGTACTTAGCAAATCTGGCAGGGTTCATATCTTCCTGCCCTCATGATAACGATAAGGTTATCTTCTTCCCGTAGTCTAGCTTAGTACCTTCTAGAAAGCTTAATCTACTGTTACAGTGCACGCTGGGACTAATTACATTATCTCCAAACAGGAGTGGTCTGCTTTTTCACAGCTCTGTTACGTAACATTGTATTTTCTAGGTGCAGTAATTTTTGTAGCCACAGTAATAGATGAGGAATTACAAGGTCAAAGGGCTTGTGTAACTGTTGATGTCACCAAAACCTTGACTCACTGCAGCTACTTAATGTCCCTGTGGTATGGTCTGTATACTGTACACAGTTGCATTGGCACCGCTGAATGGTTTTAGTGGGGCTGTGACCTCAGTAACCCCAAATTCCTCCTTGAATAGCTTTAAAAACTCTGTGCTGAAGAAGGATGTCACGTAAGCTCATTATACTTTACATCACATATGTAACGTTGTCTCTTGTCATCATCCATCGTTGTAAATATACAGTATACTTAATATGATAGACTTGGAAGCTAAAAGGCCACCATCTTAAAGGATTCTCCTGCCAGGTTGTTCACCTTATTTTTTTGTCTATGTGGAAATGCAGTATAATGTGCATCATTTCGAAGTAATACGTAACCCAAAGGTCTGACTCATACAGTTAACTCCCAAAGAGGGGTCACTGGAATTCCAATATGCGTACCAAGCATATCTTAGCAAAACATAGCAACAGACTGGCATGAAACATTGATCCTGGGTGCAGCAAGTGATCTTTAAAAAGCTGCAGCAGAAATGTCCCTTTGTATGCAAACTATGTGCCATAAGGTTCATGTCTGTGCCATAAACTGTCACTGCAATATATGCTCAGGCCGACGGTGCGTTGATGTATTGACTTAGCTTTAATCTAGCACATTGAGTACATTAGTTGTATTTTGACCTCAAATTTGATATTCCAGTATTGTATTTTTCAGGTACATTCCTCCCTTACTGTGGGGTAAGAGCGGTCACCTCCAAACAGCACTGTACGGTAAACTCGGTCGGGTGAGCTCACCTCACCCAAAAGGAATCAGGAAGTATTTACCCATGCTGGATGGGGCCACTGCAACTTTTGACCTGTTTGAGCCGCTGGGGGACCATCGAACAGGAGGTGATGTATTTAATCAGGATATGCTTTTATTAACCAACATTTTTACACTTTTTCATGGCAGTGGCAAGAAAAAGTATATGAATTACCTGACTTTTGTGCATTAACTGGACATGAAATATGATTTTTGTCCTCCTCTAATTCACCATAACAATCACAACGTGCTAAATCTGTAAAACGCAACCAGAAATAGTCTTGGAAACTCTTGGTTTAATGCACCCATTCAACAGCTACAGCGCTAGTGGAAACGGCAAGTTTGATGGAATAAACAGTCTAGCTTCCCTTAGCAACAAAAAGCCCCAACAACCACTTCATGTTGCTGCAGAACAGACATGATGCTAAAGAGGTTTTTTGTGGTCAGCTGTATTCATAAGATGGAAGGTGTGAATGGCTCTCCTGAGGTCATTCTGATACTTCTCTAATGTGGTCCAATTTTGCTAATTGTCTGGGGACAGGTTTATATGTCCAGCACAAACTTCAATTTACCGATGCTCTGTGATTTATTTTTTTATTTTAAATGTCATGCCAAACATTGAAATCTCAAATATTTTGTAATCCTTAGTTATATTCTGTAATTCTGCTTATTTAAACTGTATTGCTGCTACTTCTGTCTAGTTTTTTCGTGTAACACCTATTGAGTGTTTGTACATCCTGGACTAGGGATCCGTCCTGTGCTGATCTTCCTGAGCTTTCTTCCATTTTGTTGTTCCTGATAGTTTTTCCTTATTCGATTCGAGGGTCAGGAATAGAGGGTATCATAGAATGGAAAACCTCCCTGAGACAAACTTTTGTCTCAGAATTTTTGTAGGGAATATTTGGACTCTATCTTTAAAAAAAATAACAAACTGATATTTTAGAAAAACAAGATGGAGTATTATTGTCAAAAGTTTTTTTTCCCGGGTTTTCTAGGTCAGCCAATAGAACTGACTTTTACTGTGGCTCATTGATCTTTGGACATAATGTGCGTAGTTCGGTTGTGTCCTGAGAGCAGTTTTAATGATGGTTTCCTTTCTTTGAGGGTCTCAGCTGAACCCTGATCCTACCACCTAAATGATGATCTTGTAGTCTTCTCTGAAAGTTTAAGCCTCAGATGACAAGAAAATGTCAAAAGTAGCATTACTGTTTTTTATTCTGTTTGATGAAAGCTCATTTGTATGCAGACACAGCCTAAGCTGTTATTGCAGACTGGCTGCAGTGCTTTGCCATGCTCCTTTGTTATGGGGATCAACCTATTAGGAGAGTATCATACTCTCCCCCTTGTCTTTACTTTAATTCTCACTGGCAAATGCTTTTCTGATTAATCCATCTGTTTCATTAGATGACATCACCATGGTGATATGTCCTGGTATCGGTAACCATAGCGAAAAGCATTACATTCGGACCTTTGTGGACCATGCGCAGAAAGACGGTTACCGCTGTGCTGTGCTGAACCACCTGGGTGCTCTTCCCAACATCGAGCTCACTTCTCCACGCATGTTCACTTATGGTGAGACCAAGGAGCCAACTTAAGTTTCACTTTCTGCTTTTTCATACTGTTGGGGTCATACTGGTGGGGAAACAATGGTTCTGCCTTTAAGATCACAAAAGGGATGTCGTTTGGTCTGTTGATCACTTAATCTGCATCCAGCTTTCAGCTGTGGTTTGAAGCTTAAGAAATGTCAGTGAGCACAATTAATGCATTAGTTTAAAAAATAATATCCCTTGGTGGTGCCATAGCTTAGTTATCATCTAATATGGTTTAGTGATTTCCATATTAGATTATGTCTTATTTTAGACAAATCTTTGTATGTAATTTTTTGATAAAAGCTATAACTATGTTTAAGAGATAAGGATTATAAAAATGGAGGTAATGAGACCTGAGATCCTTAAACAGAGCTCATAGGAACATGAATCTGATACTCTGAAGCAAAGGCACTTTCAGCCCGAAGTGCTGAGCTGAAAAAAACAGTCCGCTCTGCTCAAGCGTGGCTTCATGTATTGATTATCATGTAATATAACTCTGTGCTTTCTCTTATGCAGGCTGCACTTGGGAGTTTTCAGCTATGGTCAGCTACATTAAGCGGGCGTATCCTCAAACCCAGCTGGTCGTCGTGGGGTTCAGTCTGGGTGGGAACATTGTATGCAAGTTCCTGGGGGAGAACAGGATGAACCAGGAGCGAGTGCTGTGTTGTGTGAGCGTCTGTCAGGGGTACAGTGCTCTCAGGTGGGTTCTTGTTCTCTCATCTCTTAATTAAATGCGTTGTCTCATCAAAGCACTGGCACTTCATGTGCACACACCTCCAAGCTCAGAACAATGCAACAAAATGATCAGTGCTTGCATAATGCAATCACATGTTTAGGCACAAGACTACCTATCATCTCTATTCAGCTGTTTAATCTGTCAGCTGTTTTGTTTACTATACTCGTGTTTTTTTTTCATCTTTTAAGACATTTTTCAAAAGTAAGCAACAAAGCAGATGCAGAAACATTTGTATTGAGAGCCCGTTAGTCCTCTTGTGTGGATGTTTTTTGTATTAGCTCAGGCTGTAAAAATAACATAAATCATTTTGGTATGTTTAAAGCATTAGTACATGTGGATGTTGGTACCTTGTATTCCTGTGTTGTAAATACAGCCTGCATCTCTTGGCAGAGTTGACAGGCCGGGATTCCTCAGGGTTTGGATTTGAGACAACGTAGGAAGGTTGTGTTGCAGAGAAAAATGATTTGCTGTATTTTATCTTATGAAGCAAGTCGGTGTCCAGACATTTGCAGGCCTCTTTGTATTTTAAGTTGTTCATTTTCTTTATTTGGCATCGAATTGAATCAAAATTCCACAACAAATATGAGTTTCTATGAACATCAGGGTATTACTGGCTGTCATTTTGCCTCAGCCTGTCTCTGTTGCTGAGCTGCTGCATATTGATGCCGGACACCATCTCCCCTCTCCACCCATGAATCTCTTTGTCCCGTGGATTAAACAGGACATTCAGTGTGTTATGTGGAATGTGGTCGGGCTGCACAAAGCTAACTTCCTGTGTTTTTCTCTTTTTCTCTCAGGGCTCAGGAAACATTCCTGCAGTGGGATCAGTTCAGACGCTTCTATAATTTTCTCATGGCTGACAACATGAAGAAAATCATCCTCTCACACAGGTACAGCTGTTGCACTGGTGTCGCCAGAATTTGTCCTTATGGAAAAGTTGAATGTTGTCAACTATGGCTGAAGACAGTGCTTTCCTTACATAATATTGGTTAACACACTCCAAGCATTTACCTTACTGTCAGTTAAAGGGGACATATTATGTTCTTAAGAGCATATATGTGGGAATTTGAGGTCACTGCGAACTCAAAAACTCTTTTTGTGGGAGATGATCATCATTTTAATGTCTAGTCTTCTTTCAAGTGAGAAGTTGGAACTCTTTATTCTGGCTTTTTACTTTGGTATTAACATCAATTCTCATCATTAATCATATAGTCCACTTAACTGAATAAATAAATTGGCTAATAATTTTGTTTAATGTTTAATATCCCGATGAGCAGATCTGACTACTTATGGGCGTAACAACTTGGGTCGTCCAACATATGACTCGTGATGAGATTGTGAGATCAGTAGCCTCTCAGCTGTCCATGCTTAAACTGCAGATGAGGAAAATTGAAGTATTTGAGAAATAAAATTGCCAGTCAAGGATTTTTCAGTTTAGAGTGTGATCTGACCATATCATACCACATAACATGTTCCAAGTGTTACTGAGGACTAGAGATGTCAAAAGAGGCAGATCAGAGTGGAGTGGGTCACTCCGTGCTCCTGAAATGATCCGCTTGTATAAAGGTGTAAATTAGCAGATGAAAAAGAAGCAGCGGGAGTGTCTCCCTATGTCACAGCCATTTAATTAATTACGCTGTAAATTCTGTCAACTTGTGAATAAAGTGCATTGTATGTCCCCTTTATAGCTAAGGCTTAGCTTCTAAATATGGCAGATTGTGTCTGTTGACTTTGATTGTGGCAATTCTTTATAGACTCCAAAACAAACCCATCACAGATCTGTGTTTGTTTAGTAGTTACATGGAAGATAGATGGAATCAAAAAGTACATTTTTTAAATCTGTCTTAAAAGTAATCATCGTGCACAATAACATGAAATCGATCATATTGTTGGGTATCATCCATTTTTAGTCACTGTAGCCATGTGCAGCTCCCTGAGAACAATGTACTAAAATGAAATGTATGTTTGTGTATACAACAGGCACAGTCTGTTTGGAGGAAGCTCGGTTAAAATGATAGATGCTGATCTCAGTCGACTGTACACAACAACGTCTCTCATGCAGATCGATGACAACATCATGAGGTTTGTGGAGAATCTTTTTTCTTTTGGTCAGTGTTGAGAAATTGAAATATCTGAGATGTGCGTTGAACTCTCCTGATCTTTGAGACTTCTTATTTGTGTGTGTGTGTGTGTGTGTGTTTGTTTCAACAGAAAGTTCCATGGTCACAGCACCCTCAAAGAGTACTATGAGAAGGAGAGTTGTGTAAATTATATTCACAATGTAAGAACTGTTTTTACTCACATCTCGCATAAGTTCATGTTTCCCTTTTTGGTCTGTTTGTGTTTGTGTTTGATGGTTGGAATTTTGCTCTTAAATTTCCAGGTAAATGTGCCACTGCTGCTAGTAAACTCTGCAGATGATCCCCTGGTTCATGACTCACTTCTCACCATCCCTCGCACGCTAGCAGGTAATTATCAGCATAGCTAGAAATCACTTTTGACCCAATGCGTCTCAGCAACCAGAGGGGTTCTTAAGATAATTGATTTAACTCTTATTTGGAAGCGTGATCACTTAATATTGTGTATATGATATGATTCTGCTCACATTTCAGCTGTGAATTCAAAAGAGAAGTTAGGCAAAGAGGTTGCTGTAATGCTGTATGAGCAATAACTATCAACAATCCAACAGTCAAACTAATGACTGTAAATTAAACTTGTTTGACTGAGTAAAGAGGGACCTCTTTTTAAAAGGATGACTCCGAAATTGCTGTCAATAATAACGAGTGAGGAAAAAAAGGGAATAAGGTGCTGTAAACCTCTGTATTTGTGTAATATTACGGCAGTCTCAAAAGAGCTTCTGATGACTTGGCTTTGCACTCTGACCAGGACAGGGTGGGGCTTAAAAGTCTAAGAGTAATGTTTTCTGGCATGTTGCAGCAGCCAGAAATATAACCGGGTTTCCCCTTCAGTTTAAACCTTCACAGGTTCCCTAAAACAAACAATGTTTTCCTTTTGAATGCATTGTATGAGGAGTTTGAATCTAATTATTATTGAAATAAAGATTCTGACTGGCTGCATCATCATCATATGCATCAAGCTTTCCTTCTCCTCTGCCTGTGCTATGTTTAAAGTTACTGAGAACATAATTATTTTGGAAAAGGATGATTCCTCATGTAAGACTGTGTGTGTGTGTGTGTGTGTGTGTGTGTGGGTGGAGTTACATGAAACTTTTTCCTACACAGAGGATAGAGAGTTGCTCTTTCGAGAGCAACACTTATAGAAAAGTGGATTAGCTTCCTGTTGGGCAACAAATGGGATTTGGGACAAGAATTTAGACCAGAGTCACTATTAAGTAGATTATGTTGAACTTAAACAGTTACATTAGGTTTAAGAAAGCTTGAACTTTTTGTGAATACTACCTTTTATGATTTAATGTGCTGAAGGAGGTTGGATAAACTAGATAAAGTTTAGCTTTCGCTGCTGGGACGGAAAGAAAAATCGTGACGCAGTCATGTCACTCTTAATGATGCGCCCATGTGTTCAGGTCTTCTTTTTTTAAACTCTGAGCTGTTCTCCAGACCATTTGGTTCCAACTTGTCACTCAGCGCCTGCTGAGGCGGGGACTGCAGGGTCTGGCCAAGCACTTAGTTGTCTGAGGGCAGCTCAGCAACTGTCATGAATAGTGCACAGTGGTTAAAGCCCTCTGGGATCTTAATCAGTGTTCATCCGCATCAGACTCCCCCACTAACCCAGATAAAAACAGGAGAATAAAGAGATCCAGGCCAATGCTTTTCATGAGCCCATTTTGCCTGGTTGTCCACAGCATTTTACTACAATCGGAGAGAGATTATTGTTAGTTCGCAGTTTAAAGGTGGTCTACTTTGAGTATTATAAAAAAAAAAAAAGTATGAATAGATTTATGACCTATTTCTGTGTTAATTGAATAGAAATTAAACAGATATAGCATGAACAATCTACTCATCTCATAAAGAGACATGAAGCATGTTTATGTGGAGCAGTCAGTCCTTAAAGGAGAACTGCGGTATTTTCAACATTAAGCCTCTTTTCTGAGTCGTCTGCAATGTTTTAGAACCCCCCTCACCGCTTTTTTGATGTTTACTGCTGTCTCCGGTATTTGCCTAATTTTGATTCTTCTCAACCTGCTTCAGAACGGCAAGTCATGCGCATGTCTAGAAAGGTCCGTAAAAGCACAATAAACGTCCGTTTTCAAAATAATCAACTCACCGGAGTGGTTAATGGTGTGCACTGGTAATCCATATCAAATTTCGTGGAGAAAAGTTGCTTCTGTCGTGTTTTATTTGGCAGCTCGTTCATGCTCGCACTATTTTCTTAGCGGTGGCGGAGTAATATCAACGAACATCCAGTACAAAATGTCAAATAAAACACGACAGAAGCAACTTTTCGCCGCGAAATTTGATATGGATTACCAGTGCACACCAGTAACCACTCCGGTGAGTTGATGATTTTGAAAACGGACGTTTATGGTGCTTTTACGGACCTTTATGGACATGCATATGACTTGCCATTCTGAAGCAGGTTGTGATGAATCAAAATTAGGCAAATACCGGAGAGAGCAGTAAACATCAAAAAAGCGGTGAGGGGGGTTCTAAAACATTGCAGACGACTCAGAAAAGAGGCTTAATGTTGAAAATACCGGAATTCCCCTTTAACAGTTGCATTATTTGGCCAAAGGTATGTGGGCAGAGGAACATTACACCCATAGAAGAATCTCAGCTCTGGTGCTTGTATAGGCTGAAGGTTATAGGGAAGAGGAATCTCTGCGGTCTCATACAAGACATTTGCTTCTCTGACAATTCAGCTCATGTTTGAATCTGAGATGTAACTCTTTTGACAATCCTTTGGAGTAGTGCAAAGAAGAAAAAAACATTTTTTCCAGCCTTCATCATGATTTTAGATAGCTGCACCTAAAAGCTAAAAGTATAAAAGCCTCGTATGAAACTGCAGCAAACACAGTTCTCTTTCCCTTCCTTCAGCCTATTCAAGCAACTGAGTTTTCACAATGCATTTATGAGTACAGGAATACGTGCAGGAGCATGGACACAACCCAAGTTATGCTGTTTTGTCTCTTGTTTCACAGTTTTTCCAATTCAGTTTGTAAAAGTTTAGGTTTTATTAGGTTATTGTTAGAGTATTAGAATTCTGCATTAATTAACCCCTTTATTTATGTGCACTTATCTTAATTGAATTATTTTATTTTACTGTTTTACTGACAGGTTGAGACAAATGATACTTTGATTTTTGTTTGATATCTCACTGTGCTCCTCTTGGGGGCTTTTCCATGATATCTTAAAATCTAGTCAGAGATCGGCCACCATTCTGATACAGGAGCATTTGTGAATGTGAATGGTAAAGAGGCGTTTGACGCAGTCCGTTTGAGTGCTTCCACAGGCAACATGGAAAAACACACGTCTTTGTTCTGTCAAACAGAGAAGAAGACGGGTGTGTCCACATACTTTCTGCTATGTTGTGACACCCAAACATTTGAAGTGGTGTCTGTGCAAGATCTGTTTGTCAAGACATACCTGTTTTAACAAGTGTTTACATCTTAGAATTTTCACAATCACCTCCACATTGCAAGAGAGAGGTCGTTATGGTGACCATCGAAAAAACAAATTCTTTATCAAGCTGCCAGAAGTTTATTCAGGCTGTTATCTGCTTGACCAAGCAAACACACCCTCACTATCTTTAACAGATATAAAATGAACCCTGGCGAGCCCATATTTGTATGTGTCCTGGGATCGTTTTCAGATGCTCTTAATTTATTCACTAAGTGGTGTGCGGAGGAGTAATTTGCACGTACTTTGTCGTCCTTCAGCAAAGAAGCAAAATGTGATCTTTTCCTTGACGCTTCACGGAGGCCACCTGGGCTTCTTCGAGGGTGACGTGCTCTTCCCCAAGCCCCTCACCTGGATGGACAAAGTGATTGTGGGATACGCCAATGCCATGTGCCAGTGGGAGAAACAGAAGCCACCGTGCCAAAGTGTCCACCTGAGTGAGCTCTCCTGCGTACAGGAAAAGGCTTAAAACTCTGTATCTTCTTCATTTGTTCTCCCTCCTCCCACCTTCCCTCTCTCCAGCACCACTGACCCTACACTGCACAGAGGAGACACTTTAAAACTGCTCACTCTTCTCTGCCTTCTCCTCTGGTGCTACTCACCATTATCGAACCACATCACACGCCTTTACCCCCCCCCATTATTGTCCCATCACCTTACAGTGTGTGAACAAACAAAAATAACTGCCTTCCTGCTTGTTTCCAATGCGAGGACTCAGAGCCGGAGCATTCTGTCTCTCTACTTCTACACCACCGTGACTCTTGGCTAATAGAGGCATTGACTAAATATGAGTGGAGGATTAAAAGAAAAGTGAGAGTATGACTCTAGAGTAGTGAAGTGATAAAAGAGCACACAAGAAGCCTCCGAAAACAGTTAGCAAAGACTGTGCGACAGTGGGTGCTTATTTAATGCACCTATGAGAAACTCACTGCTTATCACCGCCAAGGCCATATAGCCTAGTCTGCTGTCTTAACCAACGCAGCATCTTTGTAGTATGTCTGTTTGCGTGTATGTTTGTAACTCACAGATGTGGTGAGTACGCCTCTGTGCGCCTGTGTAGACCAAGAGTTAAAGCTCACGATGGGGCATGTGGGCTTTGTTTTGAGTTGGTATTATCCAAACCATGTTCATGGTCTGTTGACCCCTTTAATGTCTGTTGTTTTGGGTGAATTGTTTGTTTGTAGTAAATGTACAGTAGAAAAAAGTAAGTATTACAGTGGGATTTCATTCATTATTTCCTACTTATAACATCCTCCTGGGGTTTATGTTTGGCACTTGAAATGAAAAAATGTTCAGTGTTTGCCAAACGTTACCAGGGATCAATCCAAGAAGGGATCCATGCACATTCCCACAGGCGCATTTTTATCACTTTGATTCAGTGCACTTTACACCCCGTATGCCACAATCTCTTTTTTTCCCTGGAAGTGCAGGTATGGAGATTACTATTAGTTAAACGCTCCTTATGACAGAGAGGAAGAATTGAAGGGAGCGAGGATGATAACTAAACGTTAAATGACTCAGATGTTCCCCGTGTTGTCTGTCGTCAAGTGTCTTTGAGCCCTTCTACTTTCCCCTGCCTTTGATCAGCTGCAGGTTCAGCTAAGACTCTGATATCCTCCTCTTCCTGCACAGAAGCAGACCCACCGCTCCACCATCTTTGTTCGGTGCAAACATCAAAACAACCAGCAGATAATCACGTGGTTTTAGGATAATGAGAACACAGTGCACGGATTTACCCATGTGGTGCTATTCAAGGGAAAGTTCAGCAGTTGGAAGCTGTTTTTGAGTTTTTAATTATTTGAGCTGTGAGGTTTGATGAGTAGGAGGGCTAAAGATACCAAAGATTATCCAAATTTTTATTTTGGTGGATTGTTCGTGAAAATACCGGTGATTGTCATATTGTGTAATTAGAAAACAAATGCTGCGTGCAAGAAAGAAGATCATTTTTATTCTAGGAAGTTGTTTTGTTTTTTGGGTTTTTTTTTTTTTTTTCAGCGACATCTTTTCATCTTTTCCTATTTTCCACACCAGGCTGAGCTTTTAAGGCGTTTCAGCACTGCAGTTTTAAAAAATGCAGTGAAAGATGATCACAAACCTGTCCTGATGAAATCATACTGCGATGCTGGAACCTGTGGACCCGTCAAAACGTAAATCTGATTAAGAAGCTCTCACAAACCTTGTTGCAAGAACTTAGGAATCTTCTGTTTAGGCAAAAGTCCTGCCAAGAAATCTGTGGTCTAAAATCTGCTACTAAACACTGTGATGGGACACATGGGGTGGTTTGAGATGATGAATGAAGTGATTGACAACAGTGCCTTTTGTTAGGCTTTTCACGCCATAGTTTGTGTTTTAATACCTGGATGATAGTATTTGTGAACATGCTTGAGGTGGGAGAATTTGGCGTATCTGCTTATGACTCAACCGCCAGTTAACGTATGGAGAATATTACAAACTGTCTTTTTGCGGTTTTTTGTATAAATTATAGTACTGTAATGAGCACTATTCATTGTTTTTTTTGCTATTCTTTTTTGGCACGAAGATAATTTCATGACCATAAAGTTTATAAGATCCACCTGTTTTGATAAAGGTTATTCTGAGCAAATGTTATGAATTCCAGGTATTTATCTCACAAATGCTGGCATGATTGAGTTTAACAAAAAAAAAAAAAAAAAGGTTTCACTAATCCAGCTGAATCTCCTCCAACTCAGGGCTTCTGCTAATACCGAGCACCAGTCCGACACCTGTGCCCGCTTCACCTCTCATTTGAAATGTGTTCACTTTAATGTGTGGACCTCATCAAAACCATTTTTATGTACTATAAGGTTCAACCAGACGAGGACTTAGTGTGGCTGGAAATCATCAGTCTGCTGTGACTGAACTAATGAGGATCAGTGACGGGGTGACTGGTAGCCGAGCCTCTTCCTAAAGCCTTTCTCTGCCTCTAATGGCACTGTTGCCATCTGTTGTCAGGGAGAACAAACTACAGCTGCCTGACATTCATGGCAAGTATATTCTCATCCAACTGCAGTCATGTGGCTTATTGTTCAACCTGTCCACAGCTCTCATTTCTTAAAAAAAAAAATCCGGTGTGGTTGGGATTCTTCTGCCTCATTAAAGAATCAGATGAATATCGCTGACACCAGCACTAATCCGGTTTCTGCAGTAAGAGCCCTTTGTGTTCTTGTAAAGGTTTTTGCCTCTCCCCAACTTTGCACAAAGATGCAGGTTTGGATGTATTATTTAGATGTATTTTTTCTAGTGAAATATTTTTGAGTATTTTTTCCTTTTTGTACTTTGTATTGTTGATATGACTTCTTGTGTTATTTGCTTGTGCAAATGCAGCAGAGCGTGAGTGTTGAGTAAACATACAGCAGACATGTGTACTGTGTCACATCACCACCTCTGATCAACAGTAACCAAAACCTGTCAATTCTAACTAATAAAAGGCAAAATAGGTGTATAAAGATAGTGTATATTCAAATATATGAGGGACCATGGATGAAAACTCAAGGCAAAATTAGCAGCCAGGAGGGATTCTTATTATCTTCATGCTAATATGAAAGAAAATGGTGGGAAAGGTATGTTTTGACCAAAACATGTCATAAACACTGAGATCATTTTTTTTTCATGGATTGTTGGATCTAACAAGTTGTTTTACTGTACTGATATAAGAATGTGCTCCTTTGTATTTATCCTAACTCCAGCGCTTCAGACATCAAGGCTGTGGGCTCCCGTTACATTGCTTGGAACTGAAGAATTCAGATATCTCCAGTGACTTTAAATGTAACCACAACCAAAAATCAAGCTTTGGATTTTGATTTGGAGTATTGCTCAGTGTTGTTCTTGGAAAAATCATTTTTTTCGTTTTGAAATCTTGAATTCTCAGCCCCAAGCAGGTGGATGGCAGCCCGCAGCGTGTTAACCTACACTGATCATTATACAGCTTTAATTTTGTGTTTACAAACTTGCTGACGGATGGTTAAGGGGAGTGTGGTGATAACTTGAAAAAGACATACGGTCACACAGTATGATGTACTCTGATACTGAACACTGGGTATTTTTGTTGAAGAAAACCGGTGGTGTGTGGGATCTGATTATGTGAGGAAAATATGGTTATTGTGTTCCAAAATAAATTATTTTCTCAAAAGAAAAACATGTCCTCTTTATTTAACTTGCTTAGTAACATTTAGTAAATCTTTTAAGTTCTTTTGAGCTGCTACGTATTTAACTCTGCTGAAGTAACAACTATATTAACATAACATGAACAATAAAATCCCATTGTGGCGATTGTGTTGCATATACTTTATTTTGCTTCTTGAGCTGCAAAAGTGACAAGATAAGTCGGGCTTTCAAAGCACCATTATGTGACTTCATATTGGCTATTTCAGGAGGATATGATGGCACAATGGCATACAAAATGACTTGAATCCCCTGAGTCTTCTTGATGACTTACAGCAGGCAGAACCTTAGCGACTTGTTGTCCACATTTCCTAACTATTTGCTGAGGATCCAAATGTATGGTCTGTTGTCTCCTTTGTTTCAATATGATCTTGAATAAGATGTTGGGGATGCTGCTTACTTATGAGAACAGCCACCGGCCTATTGTTTGCCTTGGCTTTAGTTTGAATGCAGCGCATTTAGGATAAAAAATAAAAATCACTACCAGTTTAATTAGCAGTGTTCGACCAGAGCCCGTACAACCCCACTGATGTTCGGTGGCTGGGTATTGATTATGTTCTGGGTAGTTTTAATTAACCTCAGTGAAGCCTTGCTGTCTTAGCCATGCCAGTTTGTGATATCTAGTTAGGATGCTCTCTATGGCACCTCTGTAGAAGAATGACGACCGTCTTAAAGAAGTACAGTCATGTCTGACGTTTATTTACCACAGCGGAGATGTGAGATCATCCTGACACATTCTCTGCAATAATTCACAAAAACCACACCTATATCATGACTCCACTAATATGAACCATGTGCAAACCCTTCCAGACACGTGATAACTTTTTAAGTATGAAGTGCACGTTGCTCATGTTAACACGTATCATATTTATTGTTCAGAATTCAGTCTGAGGGCAACAAAAAAAGCAATCCATAAAAAAAACTACAGACACCAACAAAAAAAGTTTATTGAACATTTTCCAATCCAATGCAACAGGCAGAAACGATATCTATGAAACAATGCATTTGGAGTATCACACCTCACATGATATTTGCAGATTTTGAAACGAGACTTTCAAGAGCTAAAACAGTTTCCGAGGCACTGCATCAGGAGGCCCCTCATTCTGAAACAGTAATGTAATTCAGGCTTATCTCCTTATCCGTTCCCCCTATGAATACTATACGTAAAGTCATCATTGAGACTGTAAAGCACAGACCATAACACAGCAAAGTCTGTCCTCATACTAATCTGAAAGTGTTGTCGGCACGTTGTTCTTGTAAAACAAACTTTTAAGGCAAATGACATCAGGCCAAATTGATTGTGATCTAGATCATCATATCAACTCTTATTTCCTTCTTCATCTTTCATGACAAGGAGTGCTAGTTCTGTGAAGTTAAAAAGGTAAACTATCAAATATTCTCACCGAAATATCTAAACATCCTTTTTCTTTTCCATTTTTATCTCATTAATCATTTGCGAACCATTTCCTGCTTCTAACTCTAGATGCATTTTTTTTTTTAGAGTCCATGGATCTGATCACAAACAACATCTTGGGTGAAGGCCTCTACTCTTGGGTTTAAAAAGGAACTAATATTTTTTCAGAGAGCAGTGTCTTCGGAGCCAAAAATCTTCGTAGCGATGCCTTGGAAGTCAGCCATTGGGGCTTTTCCATCAAAATCTGAAGGCAGGATATCTGCATCAAATTCTTTGAAGTAGTTGTCCAGCTCATCACCATGAACAAAGACCTGTAGAGAGTTAGGAACAGCATTAAGAGGGGATGACTGACATAAAAGAGATAAATCTATCAGGAATTTAGCTCATAGCAACTGTTTGCTTCCCCATCCGTACCCTCTCCAGCAGCTTGGCTTTCATGAAGGGTTTAACCACGTTGTATGTGGTGGTGAAATACCAGGGCTGGTGAGTAACGTGGACCGCCTTGAAACGGGCGGGAAACGAGTCCTGCAGAGAAACACACACAGATATTTGAAATACAGTTCTGCAGTTAAACATGGAGAAGTTCTCCAACTATTTTTTCCAAGTCCATTCTGACCTGCAGCATGTCCACCATCTTCTTGAGCTCAGCCGTCTTTATTCCTGACGCATGCTGCATGGTGAAGCCTTTGAAATTCTCAATCAGGACAAAGCCATTTATCTGAGTCTCTTCATTTTCAAGCAGCTTCTCCAGGATCACACAGTATGCTCTCAAGACCTGTTAAACATGCAAAGACGCATCTTTTTTCTAAGTACAGAGAAAAAATTATCTCTTTTTGGTTTTAATGTGTGTTTGCTTCCCAGCTACCTCATCAAAAGTGATCTCCTCCAGGTCCCAGTTGTCGATGTTAAAGAGCAGGACCACACGGCCATGCTTGTCTCTGCGGGGCAGAACCACAGGGTATCCCGCCTCAATGGTGCTGTGGACCGCCTCGGGGGTCAGATTCTCAAACAGCTCAGGATAGTCCTTCCTGAAGCGCACATAACCTAGAAGAACCCCACAACACACACTTGCCTATCAGCTGCATTCTTATATGGGGCATCATGTGTTTGGAGTATAACCGGTCACTTCAGGCCACTGATGTGGCAGACACAAGGACTCTACTGCCTTACTCCTGAGATACAGAGGCACCAGTTAAGTTAACTCATGTGTGTTAACTGAGTTAGCACACATGAACGTGCACGTGCTTGATGAGTGAGTTTGTTTATGTCTGCAATTAACCCTACAGAACAAGTTCACATCACATTCCCCTGCCGTAGGAGCCACATCCGTTTATTTGTCTGTCTTTCATAGGTTATGTAAGGTCTCCACGAGTCGCAGTATAGCGTTTTCTTTATAAGCACGGGTGCAGGTAATCTGGGGACCATGGGGTGGAAGGTCATGTGTTTTTTTACTGCTCACTTACCTGGCTTTGTTAGTTTTTCCAGCGGCATCACAAAGTCACATTATTAGTTATTTTTGCATCAGTATAATCAGGTTTACATTTTAACCTTTTTTTTTTCTTGGATCATTAAACGGGAACATCACCCAAACGTGGCAAAAACGTATGGACACTGGTTTGTAAAGAGCGCGTCAAAAACAGTCTCCCACAACCATGCACGAGTGACTGCAGGAGGACAGGATGGTCGCTATATGTATGTTTTTCTTCCATGGATGCTCTCTCTATTTTACAGCTCCTTTCTATTCCTTTTATGTTTTCTTCTTTTATGATTTTGCTTTTTTTGTTTGTTTCCATTTGCTTTTGCTCTGTAATGGAGTTTGAGATCAATTTGTGTTTTAAAAGTGCCATACACATGTGTTTGAGTTTAATAAAGCACGCGTGTAAATAACAAGCAAGTCACATGGCATCTTCCCATAGTTGTGTCAAATTGTTTTGTTTTTTAATCTCCTCTCCTCCCCCAGACCGACACAGGCATGGGGACGTTCCCAGCATAACACTGAGTCTTCACAAGTAAAATAAACTTGCTGTCCAATTTGGACACAATGGAGCCCTTTGTCGGGGCAAACTCAGAGGCATCTCAGAGCCCTCAATTAATGAACACATGCCTCGCTGTCTCAGGGATGGACAGGGTTCAAGCAAACAGCGAAACAAAGGAGACCTCATCCTTAATTACTGAAGCTACTGAAATATGTGTGCATATGCCGAATCAAAGGATATGGATGTTGGATTGATGTGGGCGAGAACTTGAGTTTTTCTCTCAACAACAGAAGCAAAATAAAAGCCCTTCACATGAAGTTCTGTGGGCTAATAGGTGGTCGCCTCTGGCACTCACCTTTCATGAGCTCGTGCGCTCTGGCCACGTCAAACTTGCGGGCTCTGAGGAAGCGCAGCAGCAGAGAGTCCGGTTTGTCCCCAAAGCGCTGCTGCACCAGTGTGTACATGTCGTCTCCTTCTGCTGCCCTCTCCTTTATCATGGCCCGCAGGTCTTTCAGCGACGATGCCCGTCTCTCCTCTGTCTCATTCAGCTCATCCTTCGCCTACAGAATCCACACAAAACATTCAGAAACCCCAAAACGTTTCCAGAGACAAAATGTGAACCACGCGTCCTCTGTACCTGTTCCCATTCAGACATGACATTGTTTTACCTTTTGCACGGTGTGGCCAGGCAGCTTGGGGCACGGCCCAAACACCGGCCCATGATCCTCCACTGTCAGATGCTCCAGCTTTGCCCTCATGGCCTGCTCCTCCTCCGACACCATACGAAAAGTTCCAGTCTGCAGAAAGACGTATGTAAAATAAGCTTGTGCAGGTTGTTATCAGTCATCTTTTCCTGATGCTTCTTGAGTAATTTGCCAAACATTAACGCACCACTTTGATGCAATACTCCTTTATTCTCTTTAACACCAAACCACTAGCTCCAACTGGTCTACAACAGCGAACATCTGGTTAATCTGCTTCACATGATTACTGAAAGGACTTCTAAAGCCTTTTCTTAAACACAGCTTAAAGGTCCATCCCAGAGCCAGCATCTACTGGTACAATAACAGTATTAAGCAGCATCATGCGCTGACAGTCAAACCTCCAAGAGCGAAGGCGTTTCGCTCCAACCTGTTATTTAACCACTGAACAGGGGCCAGAACTGGACCAAACCAGCGTAAACAAAGAAAAAGGGGCACTCAAGTGCTCTCTATGAATTGTTGTGAAGTGATTAAACTTACAGCAGCCATGGTTGCAGCTTCTCACAGCAGCTACGCTAACACTGCAAAGAAAGAAGAATTGGCACAATCAGAGCATCTTCAGCCTGTCTTTCAAAACTGGCAACACTTAATTTGGTGTTGTCAGGGTCTGTTGAGTAAAAAGCATGTCGGATCAAGGCTCAGTCCAGCCATCTTTTGATCACAGAAAAAAATAAGACAATGTTTTCTTTTGATTCAGTGAAGTCTTAAAGTTGAGTATGCAGAGTGTCTATTAGAGGAGAAGGTATCCTCTCACATAAGGGGCTGACATAATAGATGCAGTTTTTCCACTTAATAATACTCCTAATGCTCGTTGTTGCTCAGTTTAAAAAAGCTGTTAACATGAAATGGCAGAAACTCATATTAAAGGACATTTATTTTTCATACACACATGCATAAACATCTGATATGTTGGATGCTGACATGCGATATATTGTATTTGCTAACTTTGACTCCTGTTGGACAAATTAAACTATAAGCTACAGTCAATCATCCTTTCGTGTCAGCCATCGTTTTCTGTTTGGATTTGGAAACAGAGGATAGATTAAAAACGTCTTTTTATGTCAAATGGTGGGATATTTTTTCAACAGGACGGGTTGTAGAGACCCTGGAGGTGCCCTCAGTAACACTGACTACTCTGCTGTGGAAACTTATCTTTGTAACCTAAAAATAATTGTATAATGTGCGAAGAAAACATTTGGCTGATATCCACACCCACACCTGTGTTTAGTTGAGATGTTTGTATTGCTTATCAAGGAAACTTTTAGAAACTACACATCAAGAATAATTTGAATATATAAAAATGATACAGTATATTTGCTCAAGTAATATTCAAATTAGTTGAAGAAATTCAACCCAGACTCGTGATACAGATGTGTTAGTAGGATGTAAAATTAAAGATCAAAAACAGAACAATAAACTTTAGAATAACATGCAACAGCAAACATATTTTTTCACAAAATTCTGTTATTCACACAAAAAACAAATATTGTGCTAATTAGTTGATAACTTTTAGTGCTACTGATATCCAACATGCCATTCATCTTTATTTGTTCATCTGTATAAGGGTTGATTTAATCAAAGAGATGAGTAGCCTTACCTTCAGCAGTCAGGATGAGAGACCTACAGAGTGGAAGAGGAGACACAAGTGGCACAGAGGACCAGGAGGGGAGGAGCTGCTGAAAACGTCACTCCAAACAGGATTAAGCACGACACAGTGGATTACAACAAGTGGCTAATCTGCATAATGCAAACTGTGAGTGGAGCTGGGGTGAAGGAGAGGAGGTGTGTGGAGCTGATCTGAATTACCTGTGGAGGTGTTAAGATGCAAAACACACGACAACATTGGACAAAACAGTTTTTTGGCCTTGTCCTGATTTATTTTGAAATATCTTGTTGTTGTTTTTTTGTCTCAGGTAGTTTTACTTCCTGCTTTTTGTTTTCCAGCCTGTGTTCAGCTTAGTTCTCCACCTGTGTTGCTCAGATTCATGTCATTCTTTTTTTGTTTGTTTCTTGAACTGTAAAGTCAGGCTAATCTCAGCTTGCAATGGCAAGCTCTTGTTTGCAGCAAGCTAGCTAATTAAAGTGATGTGTGGAATGGGAAAGCTTTTCATGAACAAATGGCATGTAGAATAAACCCAGGTAGAAGTGGTAATGTGGAATCAATTTGTCCATCCTGTTGTGGTTTAGCATGCAAAACCCCTTCTTTTTTTTAACCTCTGAGTAAAGTATTTGGTTTAGATTAGCCTGGCTAATTCAATATGATAAATCAATCAGCACTTTTGATTAACAATCAAATGAAGGGGGAGGTAGAAAATTCCTTACTTGTGTAAGACTATATTCTTTTTTAACAAAGTGCATGAAGACGAGGGGTGGGATAGACAACTTCTGTGTTTTTGGACTATAACCTGTTTTGCGGTCCTGTAAGTATATTCCATGAGTCCTCTTTCTTTAGTTATACCCACACAAATTTTTTCCAAGATTTCTATAAAAAGAAAAAACTAAAAATACTCCCAGAATCACACCAAAATTACAGGGAACATTGTAACATTGTATATGCTAAAAATATTGCAAATACCATGATCCATGTTTTTTTTGTGTGTGTACTGTTTTTTGTGTGTTCCGTTTTTGTTGGACCGTCCTTGGTTTGATCATGTTCTTTGCCTCATTTCAGCATTCTTATTAGTTTTAGTCCTTGCTCTTGCTCAGTTTACTCGTCACTATCCCAGATGTCCTCAGCTGCCTCACCTGTGCGCTGTCTTTGTTACTCACCTGTACCCATTCATCTAATCAACCATCCCAGCATATATGCTCCCAGGTTCTCAGTGTTCATTGCCAGATCATTAATGTCGTTTGTTTCTGTCGATGACCGCCAGCTAGCGATTACCTTGTTGCTCCGTAGAGACACTGTTCATCCCTCCTCGGTTCTAGTTTAGGTTCTGTTTGTCTCGCTCTGGCAGTGCTTTTAATTTACTTTAAACCTTTTGTTCACCTTCATTTGCCAGTCCTTGCCTCCCTTCCTCATAGTTCCAGCATTTGGGTCCTCAGCCTCCTGCTCCTCCATGTTCCATGATAGCAAAATTAAACAAAATGCAAACGCATCAAACGAAAGTATTAAATTACATTTTTAGAAAACCCATTGCTGAACAAGAAAAACACAGCACGCTGTTTGAGGAAGTGCACGAGCAAAACTTTACTGCTGCACTTTGAGGACACTGTATACTGACTGCACTGATGGCTGAAAATGCCACATACATCTGTTCACATACATGCAACTGAACAGTCCAATATGATTAAGGCTTTTATGGTATTTTATGTTTTCAATTCATGCACTGATTTCCTCTTCACATACTTTACGTTCACTTTTAAAATAATATATCACATCGCCTGGTGTGGCTGTCACCCGTTCAGAATGAATATTAAACCTCTTGTGACACAAGAAGGGGAGATTTTGGCTGTAAAGGAGCGCTCACACTTTCAGCCTCACATTAAACATTCCTCTGCACATTCTTTGAAATCCTCCTCAAAGGGGATCACTTGTTTTGTGTCCCAGATTATGAATGAATTATCCTTGACTGCACAACATCAGACAGCCGGGCCCCCATTGTGACTCCACTCATTAATCATACTAACAGCAACTCTTTTTTATTATTATTATTTAGAGGAATTGAGTTTTTAATGTGAGTAATTTGATCTTCGCTGATTAACCGTTTTGGTGCCACTTTTGCATTTTTGATATCTACCAGGAAAAAAAATTGTTGCCATATCACTATTTTTTCATCTTTCCCAATTGTTTGGGAGGCAAAGAGTATATTGCAAATATTTAAAAACCACTAAACCACGATGACAATCAATAAATTCAATGCCAAATATCTATTTCAACATAAGAATTGGTAGTCAATCTCATACTGAAGCCATGCATTGGTAATCGCCAGAGTCCTGAGACTCAGTGCCATAGGCAGAGGATGCCATGACCACTGGCTTATTGTCAAACACTTTCAGTCCAGTTGGGTATGGTTTGGCCCTTACATACTGGCGAACAGGGCAGCGACCAGTAAATGGAATCATTTGCTCTTCAAAGGACAATTTCCCTGTTCTTGGCAGACTTAGACATCCTTGCCTCACTTTGTCTAGGAGAGGCCTGACTTTCCACTGGAGATCTTTGCTTTTATCCTCATCAGACTCATCAAGGTCATTGACAATCTTAAAGGCATGTCTTAGTTTGTAGAACTGATTTACGGTCATGGATTATGCCACTATTTGAACTCTGGTGTGTGAGGCCCAATACATCTGAATGTTTGGATAACCTTTCTTGATCTCCCTCATCAGACAACTCATGATCTGAGTTAAGGACATTTTTTAAACAAGGAAATTTTTCAAGAAAATATTGTTAAATCATTTTAGAAAATGACTTAACATCTTCTAAAGAGGTTCATGTATTATAAAACAACAACATTTTGAAGCATAAATAGCTTAATGACAATTCATTTGAACTTACTTTTTGTCTTTCCATAAAATGTGCTTGTGGTGATGTCCACCACTTTGAAGAGAAAGAGGAAGTTCCCAAAGGCCCACCCCTACATATTTGGTATCAAAATAAAATCCTGAATGTCCTCTTTAGAGTACAAAATGAGTTGCTTTAGTAGTATGCAGGGGGTGAGATGTAGTCAAGGGTATAAATGTCATCTAGAAAGGACAAATTTGAGCTAGTCAGGAGGTTAAGTCTAGCAATACTGATAGCATTGTCACTGTTAGGACCGGACTATCGCTTCTCTTAGAGACTAAACTTTAACTTTCATGCCACCAAAGTTCTGCCCTTTGCGTGAGATGTCTGAAATCTGTTGGACATATTCCTATTCAGCCTGTCCAGATTTCCATGTTCTGTTTGGCATTAACTGTAACAACTTTAGATTATTACAAATCATTATCACTAATTTCTGTAAAGATTCCTGTTCAAGCATCTCCTGCCACTCTTCATCTGTCCACCAGATGTCCTCAGACTCTCCTTCCTGTCTCAGTTACCTGATTTTCCATACCCACATTTACCTGTTTTTCACCATTAATAGACTCCTACCCACACCTCACCTGTTTTCAAATGTCTGAGTATGTGATATTAAATCTTCTAACCTTCTTTTTTGCCTCGTATCATTCTCATTCCTTACGTTACTGTATTCTCTGTGTTTTACAACAATCCTTCATTTGTTTATGTGCTTTTTTTCCCTATCTTTCTGTGTTCAGATATGCTAAAGTCTCGGGGTATAGTAAGTGTTGGGTCAAAAGCAACAGAGTGAGCTGTAAAACAACAGTCTGACAATCTTGGAAATCCATATAATCTTTTAAAAGAGTTTGATGAGAGTAACAAATGTAGATCTGTAAATGTGAAAATGTAGCAAGGAAGCCGATTTATCTTTGGGTCAGATTGGAAAAGGAGGGTCAAAATTAGGGGTGCACAATGATATTGGTATATCGCCAGATATCACCAAAAATCCGCACTTTCAGTCTGGTCATTTGGACATTGTTGTCATTCATTTCAAGACCGTTTTGTTACATTTTTGGTGTGTTTTGAATGTAGACTAGAGTTGTTGTTCTTCTTTTCTTCCCAGAAATTGCAAACTTAGGCCACCACGATGTAGAAGAAGTAATCACAAGAACATTTTGGAGTAGCATCTTTATATTTAATTGGCACGAATGGTGTCAATCTACTCTTTGTGTGTTTTTCTTGCTTTATAACATGCAGCCCAAGAATGAAGGATGTTGGAGCAGCATAAGAAGCGGACAGTATCTATACTCAGGATATAATCTGAATCATCTCTGAGAGAAGAATCTGTGTCCAGATGGATCCTGCTGCTGGGAAGAGGTTAATGAACTGTGGGTGAACAAATAAAGCGTCAGTACCGCATTAAAACTCAATGCTCGGCTGGGTCTCCCTCCTCTACACACTGGAGCCTCTGTTATGCAGAACTGGCAGTCTTACTGTACTATTGTTCCCCTATCAGCACCTCTCATTAGTGATTGTTTATGAATGACCTCCTCCTAATCCCTAAAAGCGACAAACAGGGGTTAACAAGGCCTCCGTGTCTCACATCAGACAAGCGTTTTTGTCTCTGGGATACAGTTAAACCTTGATGTGAAGAAATTCCTGCAAGTTTTGTCATCCTGAAAAGCAATAAATAGGTCTAGATTGACTCCAATTACAGCGTTAAGATCATGAATTTGTGTCTGCCGTTATAAAATGTAAGGACTGGAGGGAGACTTTCTTTTTTTTTTTAAACCACGAGATCAACAAGATCATAAAGAGTATTGAGGGTTGGAACTGAACAGTGTTATATTAAAATGAACAAAACTCTGATATCCAAGATCTCGTGAGTCATGAGATTTTTTTTGTATTATAGAATGTTTTATCCTTTCCCAAGAAAGACACAAATCCCACGAGGTCGCCTCTAGGCCTTTAAAAGCTAAAATGCCTCGTAAAAAAGGACCTGTTAGTCGTCCAAAACCCACCTCTGAAGTATGACCCTAAAAGTTTTTTTTATTTGTATTATGGACTCTTTTGCCTCTCGTGAGAAAAAGACCAATTACAATGAAGTCACCACTAGGTTTTCAAAAGTTAAAAGACTTTCTAAAAATGCAGCTCTTAGTAGTACTAAACACATATCACTGAAGTATAAACCTGAAAGTATTCCAGTGTTCTTCCTGCTGCTGTGAGTTACGGTCCTTATTGGGAGGAGGCCATCAGTCTGAAGGGCAACACTCCCATCTGGTGGTTGGAATAATCTAACCTGCTGAAAAAAGACTGAGTATTCCGCAGTTTAACCTAAGAATGCTTTAGATTTGAAAAAGAAGAAGTTAAACTAAGATCTTAGGATATGATATCACTGACTCACACTTTATCAGGTGACTACACACAGCCATTGTTTGAAAAATAAAAACCCCTTTGCACTCATTTTTAGAGTCTCAATCTTTTTACTCTAATCAGCGACATAACAGTCACCTCTCTCAAGACATGAATGATCGTAAGGCACAAACACAGTGTTTTTTTACACTTTAACGAAGCACAATGAGTTATAGACACAAAAGTGAAAAGGAATGGACTTCTGGCAAAGAATATGCAGCATACTATGTTGGAATTGGAAGACAAGCTTTTTTTGCTGACAGTCACAACACACACATTTCTTTTTCCTGCTTATTTGCCCCAATGAGGAAACAATCTGACCATCACATGACAGACTAAAACAGGAATTGTGATAACAGCTCAGTGCTAGAACTCCATTTATACTCTGTAAATCCCTCAGTGTTAGCAAGTTGACATACTAATAAAATTATAAACATGAGGAAGTGTAGATCAGAAAAATCCCAGTCTCACTCCGCCGAGATGTGATGAAGTTTAAAAATAAATTAAAGCTGTGCTGTGACAAGCAAAAATGTCAGGTTTCAGTTTAAAGAAATAATTTTGCACTTCTCACTGTGCCGATACTTAAAGCCCCTGTGATTGTCCACAGTGAAACAGGAAGTAAATCGCTTTATATTTGACAAATGTTGGAAGCTCTCTATTATTGTCCCAACAAATTGTGCAATTTTACTAAAAGCAGTAGCGTGTTAGTATTTACAGAGTGATCCAAGGCCACCAAAGAAACCCTTAGAAAGAAAAACTGTGCAGCTGAGCCAAAGAACAAACAGTGTGAGGTTTGAAAATAATAAAAATAATACTAAACGAAGGCACAATTATTCATTTTTGGAAACAAAGAGACTTCCCTTATGACCTACAGAGATAATGTAAACGTTAAAGATTTAGAAGTATTAGTACAGTGGCATGTCTGAGTTATTACATGGTATCACATGTTTACAGCACTGCTCTTCATCTCCAGTTGTTTCCCTCATACTGCAAAAGATTAAAAACTGCGATTTGGTTTGCAGGCCCACAGCTTGCTTAAAATAAGGTCAGTGATATTTGAGGACATATACCCCTTTACTTCTCCTCAATAAACCTATTAGGTTCCAATAAAATCATCTTTTAAAAAAAAAATGTTTGGATGTTTGCTTCTTTAAAAGCAGTTGAAAGCAAGAAAACACCAGTGTGTTGTGGAGCTCCCTTTGAATGAAAAAATCTCCACAGTTGGATGTAACAAGGCAGCGATGAAGCCGCTCCTGCGTGGGTTTCTGTACTAAAGTAACCAACAAACTTGTGAAAGCTGCAGAGGATTGCACAAAGTGCGCAGGTTTTGTCCTGACAGAAATGCGCTGCCAGCCGAAATACAAAGTCTCAGCCCAGAAAGGTCAGTGCTGCCATGATGGTGAAGCCCAGCAGGATGAAGAGCACCTTGAGGAGCTGCTTCCCTGCAGAGTTTAGCTCATGTGGGAGGATCTCCATGAAGGTGATGTAAACAAATGTTCCTGCAGCCAGCCCCTCCAGGATGGCCTGTATCAGTGCTCCAGCTGCTAGCTGAGCCTCCATCACGCTGATGCCGATGGCGATGCCTAAGGGTGACATTACGGCGAACACCAAGATGTACAGAGCTATCCACATTGGACGAATGGCGCTCTGGACCAGCTTCACTGACAGGCTGAACACTATGATGCTCTTGTGGACGAGAATGGCAATACAGATTTCTAATACCTGAAAAACATAAAGATGATTTTTGGTTATTTCTGCCTCTTTAAACTGACGACAACATGCAATTTAAGATCCTTTACAATAGATGTGTCACCACTGCAGATTTCATGGCTCTTTATACCATGAAATCATCTATTCTTGATGCTGTGCTGCCTGAGGATAACAATCATCTCATATCAAAACTCAAACTTTACTAATAAGATATAAAAAGTTTTTTATATGGCAAATGGACTGTACCTGTACAGGGCTTTTCTAGTCCAGCCGACCACTCAAAGCGCTTTCACATTACAAGCCACATTCACCCCACACAAACCGCACCGACCTTCCGATTGGTAGGCGACTGCTCTTCCTCCTGAGCTACAGTCGCACCTCTGTACTACCTCCAATTAAATAAAGAGGTTTTATGGCTTGCAAATCATTACATTTGACACAGCATCCCGACTGTTATGGAAACTGGGTTTGTTTAATAATTTTAAGAAATTATTTTATGTAAGCAAATAATCTTCATTTTTACTCATGACATCTTCTTATTGTTTCTAAACGTTAAAACCTGGAACAAACGCTTTATGCACTTTGCTTTTTTCTTGAAATTTTAACCCGAAATTGCAAGGGGAATTATCTAATTATCAATTAAATGTCTGCATTTCTTTAAGATTACCAGCTGAACACATATATAAACAAAGACCTATAGATGAAAAGTCCTGAGGCAATACTGATTGTAGGCTGAGTCTGCTTAGGCTGTCTTGTGACCAGAAAATCGGACTCATGTGACAGTGTGATTCACTTCTTCTCAAAGCGTTCAGAGAGTCTAAACTGAAACTTTCTTATACGAGCATGCTGTGAATATGTGTCCAAGCTCATCTGAACAATGCTTTGACAGGACAAAAACTGTGTGACATAATACAGGAAAAGAGGAAGCACTGAAATGCAACGTGGGGAGAAAGAAAGTGAAGGAAACAACAAATGTTTCGAGCGAACATCAGCTGAGATACTCCGTCTTCATACCTTTGACTCGGAGTTCTGCAGGCCGATAGCGAGACCCTCAAAAACTGAATGGAGTGAGAGCGAGAGGAAGAGCATGAACGAACGAAAAGGAGAGTGAGCCTGGAAATCAACGTGGATGTGGTGGCCGCTGCTCTCCAGGTCAGAGCTCGTGGCTGCTCCATGGCTGTGCCCATTCCTGCTTTCCGCTAAAAGGGGCGCCCTCTCCTCTTGAGCCCCTCTGATCTCCCGGCAGTTCAGGACAGTCTTCTCCAGTATGAGGACTGTGAAGAAGCCTGCAGCCATGATGAACTCAGGAAGGGGAAAGCTGGTCTGTTGAAGACCAACACAGAGATTGTAGCATCAGTCTGATGTAGTCAAGCAATAAAGATAAATAGATTTTTTACAAAGACACCATTATGAGATCTGTAGATCATCAGAATCTGTTTTTTACATTTTCCACCGAGTCACAGGATTTATGGACTTGCACATATTTGACATTCTGTCACATTTTTAAAGAACAAGAAACTGCTCTGTTTTAACTTTTAAGAAAATAAGGCCGCCAATAGCTTTATTAGTAGCAGTTTTCCTGGAAAGACTTTATTATTTATTAAACAAATGGACACTTCAACAGAAAATGTACAAAAAAAACTCTCATGGACATACACTGTCTGATTCCAGGTTGTCAAATGATAGATTTATAGTAAGAATTGTGCAATAAAAATATTCCAGACTAACTAAGTAATTCGTACTTAGGGTGAAAAATATTATAATTAATCAAGATCAAATGTAATAATTCTGTTATTATTCTCCTGAGTTTGACCACATCTGTCTTTACATGTACGTACCTCCACCTTCCGAGCATCCAGCTCTGCGCTGATGTCAGACAGGTAATCTGGGATAATGTCGAGCAAACATGCAGCCAGGAAAACCCCGCCGGCAAAACAGCTGATCAAACTCAGAACTGTGCGATGGATTTCTGATAATTGGAAAGAAAAAACATCTCTTAAGTTTTTCAGCATAAAATATGAGGCTCAGTGACATGCTCCTTTCACTTTTTTCATTCCTCAGAAATAGTCTATTACTGAATCCTGAATGGTGTGGATTGTTACACATTATATTTGTTCTACCTTGCTATGATCAGTTGAGTAAATAAAACATATCAATATCAAATTACAAGGCTGTTTCAACGGCTTCAGCGGATCTAACATGTGACGCAAAGTATTTTCTTGCATCTATATGCAAAGTTCTTGTAAATACTATGTTACTGTAGATTTTATTAAATGTGATATTGTTTTTTATTTTTTTTGTTATTCTACTTTGTCTACATGGATCTTTGAGTTTGAATTAAAGCTGGTTCACTCCCTACAAAATTAGAGAGACTGTGAGGGTATCATGTGATAGAGGGGGAAATGACTCGTGGATGAAATGAAGAGAAAAATATACTTTCACTTCCATGTAGGAAAGCCAAAGTTCAGCATCCTGACTGTCTAGTTTGGCCCCTTAGACATGAAAATGAATGTGGCCATGTGTTAGGGGCCTCTGAGCCTCAGGCTTCATCCTGATCAGGTGACTCTTGACAGGGCTGAGAACAGGGTTGACTCCTGGTAGTGATGACCTATTAATTTGAAGTTTTTTCATTTATAGTTATGTTGTAACAGTGGGGTTAGAACAAGGGGAGACCACCACAAGACATTTATTATTACATCAGTAAGACGTTTTGATTACAATGATGTTTGTTCAGTGATCAAAGCTTGAAGCACATCCTGTTATTTACCGCTTCATCTCTGCTCTGTAATCACTGTAACCCACATATTGATATTGTAAATGATTTCTTAATGACAGTCGATGAGATCAACAGCAGCTAATTGTCCTCACAACATTATCGTCAGCTAAAACACGTGATTCACATACAGCAGGTTATAGTGTTATCTTAATGCTGTAAATGAGTTCATCTTTGGCGGAGTCTTAGCACCAAACTTCATTCAAACTTTTGCCAATTTAAGGTTATTTAGTTTATCAGCAAACATAACTATATAATAGAAATAATAAGAAAGTTTTAAATGAATTAACGACTTCCTCTTTGTAGCTCGGCTTTAGTGCCATTAAGCAACAAATGATCTAATCACAGTAAAATACTTATCTGTTCAAAAAAACATGACCCATGTTGTTTGGGTGAGATTAGAAGGAAGCTGTAATGTCACTTATCCTTAAATAGACAAAATATTTTGGTAACACAGACAATCATTAACACAAATCATACCGCAAACGAGTGCTCATATTCATGTACATGTTATATTAAAGTGTACTCACCTGTCCCGTTAGTGTCTCTGAACCATTTCACTCGAGCAGGAATAAATCCAAAAAGAAGAGTTAAAAACAACAAACCAATCAAAGCGCCGATTTTCACCTGAAGCAGGTACTCCATTGTGTATCAGAAACTGTCAGTTCAAGAGTGGGACTCGCTGTCTACCTGTACAAACATAAAACTAAGTGAAGAAGAGAAGCGTATCAACGCAATGCTTACATTACGATCGATGAAATGAGCCTCTGCGGGGAAAACAGCCAACTGTAGTGTTGCTACTGCTGGGAAGTATAAAGGCTACGGGTACGGTGGCCGCAGATGGTCAAAAATACTGTTTCAAAACAAGCTGAAACTACAACAGGATCGTTAACTACAGCAATTATGTTATAACTTTAAAGTTAAACATGTAAGTTAGCTCTTAGTACTGACTCGAAGTTATAGATATATTCATTACAAAATCATACTTTTCATTGGTTTTATGGTAATATGCAACATTTCTACATATGATTTCTCACACATAAGCTAAGTCTAAGTTGTGTTTTTATGCAATAAAAGCACATAGACTTGCTAATGATCCGGTATTCAAATGAGTTTCATAAGCAGCACCTGGCTACTACTTACCCCCTTAATTCCTATTCCTAAGCAATAGGTGTACTTAGTTTTTCACACCCTGCTTCTGCATTTTGACTTACTTTTCTTCAATAAACAATGACATGGTATAATCTATCATGTGTTGTTTATTTGAAATTGAATTTGACAAATTCCACACCCTGGTAAGGGCTGGATACTTTTTTCCAATATGCCCTGAAAAGTTAAACCTTTAAAGAAGGTGTGCTTTCTTTTTCATATGACCACATACATCAACTGGAGTTCCAGACAGTTCCATAAACTGCTGAGATACAGTGTAGAACCCACAAGCTCCCAGGCCACTGGTAGAGGACCAGAGCTTGAAAAAAGGATAACTGCCTACAAGGGCCAAGTGGTGAATGTGTACACAGCATATTAAAGACTAAACACAAATAATATGAAAAAAAACCCTCAATATTCAAGGGTTAAACCACTGGTTTTCAGTCTTCTTGCAATCTCCTTTTACAATGAGTTATACGTCTTTGAGCTCCATTAGAAAGTGTTTCCCCCTCTAAACTTCTGATGCTGTTTGATTACATACATCTTTTTAAGTTGATCCAACATTTCACCGATATTTTAAGAAAAAGTCCAGAAACAGAAAAGAAATGTGCGCATCAGCACATTTGCTACTCCTCAGAGATGAGGAGATGCAAGATGTGCAAGATGCAACCTCCGCATGTGGTTTTCCTGTGTACATACGGCTGTACATAAAGTACAGACTAGCAAGTGTTATCTGAGGATGAATTTGGCAACTTGTACACCCTGGTGAGGACTATATACTTTTATCAATATGTCCTTAAAGTTAAAGTTAAACTTTAGAATTTAAAGAAGGTGTGCTTTCCTTTTAACATGACCACATGCATAGACTGTATGTTGTCATCCACTATTGATAAATATAATCATTACAAAATTCCTTTGCCATATTTATATTGATTGTAACTTGGAGAAAACTGAGTCTATTCTACTATGGAAAGCAAGTAAAGGTTGCAGGAGGGCACACATTAGGGTATATAAATGTAGCTTTCAGCAGCAGGTTTTGCTTGATTTTCTTAGATGTCAAGTGCAATAAGTCTATTCGAAAGTCATGGACATTCAGCTGTTAGGAAATTCATATCTTGGCAAACACTTTGAATAAGTTGCTGAAATGAAGAAGTCCCAGCAGTGGCGGGAGAAAGCTGGTCTTAAAGAGGGCATGAATGCACAAATCATGGCAGCTCAAGAACAAGCCCTGAGCACAAGCAGTAGAGGCCGGGTTCTATGGCACCAGACAGGACCCCAGGTGCAGGCTGTGAAAAAGGCCTCCGACACAGTCCAGCACATAGTAGCAGGTGTATGATGCAGGCCGGTAAGGCAAACATGCACTGCTATAACCAAGTAGCAAGCAGAATAACGTACAGGAACATGTGTACCAAGTATGGGTTAGAGGTCTCAAAGTCTAAGGAGGAGATAACTACCAAAAGTGGTATCTGACAGAATTAACATCATGTGGAACTTCCAGATCCAAACTGATAAACTGGTAATTGCTAATCAACTACATTGTGGTAAAAAATACAGAAGAAGGCAGTCGTGATAGATGTAGTATTTCCAGGTGACAGCAACATCATAGAGAAGGAATACGAGAAGCTCAAAAAGCGACAAAGGGTTGAAGGAGGAAGTTGAAAGGATGTGGGAAGTGAAAGCAACATTGGTACCAGTGGTACTTGTAGCACTGGGGACTGTGATCACCAAACTGAGAGGGTGGCTGCAACAGATCCCAGGAACAACATCAGAGATCTCTGTCCAGAAGAGAGCAGTTGTAAGAACAGCTAAGATACAGCGTAGAACCATGAAGCTCCCAGGCCTCTGGTTGATTTGATTAGATACATCTTTTTAAATTGATCAAATATTTCACCTGCAATTTGAAAAAAGTCCAGAAACAGAAAACAAATGTGTGCATCAGCCGTTCTTCTTTTTCATCTGACAACCCCTCAGATGTTATTTTTCCTTTTTAACATAAAGCTGTAGCTACATCAAATAGTTCAAACCACAGCTCTGTTCATTAACTGTCATGAATAATAACATCAACCAGAAAGTCCAACACAATACGTTTACTTTCAAACATTCACTATAATTTAAAATTAGTACTTTCATGAAGTTTTGTTGTTGTTTTCCACCACTTTAAAATAATCAAACGCAATGTTAAGAGTGCAAACCGGAAATTTTGTGGATTTTTAGGATGTTTTAAGAACATTCATTTATACATATGGCCAGTAGATGGTCCCCTGTCTCCAAGTTTTACGAGTGACTTTCGCCTCTTGCAGGAGAACCGACAGTAAGTTGGTGACGACATATTCGTGCGCCGGAAATGTTGCCCCCTCAAGCCTCTGAATGCTGATGTGTTTCAAGGAATTACATCGCAGGGAGACACAGGAGTTTGATTTTTGATGCGGTAACGTAATAACAAGACGAAGCGGCGGCTGGTCCGAGGTCCATGACAAAGAAGACGCCGCGGAAGAGTTCATCGGTAGCGGGAAACATAGCGAATGGCGGTGAGAAAAGCAGACACATGCAGCCACAACAGTGACAAAATTGATCAGGAACACTCACTGCTCCTCTTTAACGTGAGCTTAAAGTATTTATGGTGTGATACCATCATACGCTGCTGAAGGAGCGAAACATTGTCAACACATGCAGCCACAACATCTGTTAATAAAAAAAAAAAAGTAGACATAGACCCAAACTCAGGTGACATTTTCATGCACTGGGAGATCCATGGCAATAGGTACCCTACTATGGGAAATTTGTCAGGAGTGTACTGCGATGTCATGAACAGCTGACGATAAAACCACAAAGAACAGATGTTGTGAAATTAATGTTTCACTTTTCCTGTAATATAAAAGATGTAAACATACAAACTTTAAAAGTTAGGTTTGAATCATGAACCATATACCCGGAGTACCCGGGGAGAACCCACGCATACACGGGGAGAACATGAAAACTCCACACAGAAAGGCCTAACTGCGATTTGAACATGGAAACCTTCTTGCTGTGAGGCAACAGTGCTAATCACAACACCACAGTGCAGCCCAGTGCACAATGTTTTAGTTTTGTATTTGTATTTAGGGCCATTTGATCGGTTTATAAAGCTGACAATGTATTGATCATGCTGCTGTGTGTATTGCCCAACAGCCCAAAGGAAAAGTTGGCACGAAGGGGAAGAAGCAGATCTATGAGGAGAACGAGGCAACGCTTAAGTTCTACACAAGAGTCATCCTTGGAGCTAATGTAAGAAGACAAATGAATTACACCATATTTCCTCTATTCTTTCACTCTATATAGATCTGACAGTATAGTAATTGCTCGTATTTTCTAATGTTTAACCCCAAAATTGGCAGTGTTGGACTAAACAAATACAGTGGATTTTTTTAAAAAAAAATTTGAAGAAACTACAAAACTCTGCTTAAAATGGTAGATGTCTGTAAAATATGAAAAACTAAAGCAAGAACCTTTTCCATATTATCTGCATATTGCAGCTTTTACAAAGAGGGGGAAATAAATCATAATTATTTTAGTAAAAAACAGGACATGTCTACAATTTTTAAACATTTGTTTTTTATAAGTTGGTACTTTGTTGAGGTATTCTTTGGATTTTCTGACAACAGTCGGTCATTTGAGGAATCAGACTTTTAGCTTGGCACGTCTTGAATTGGCAGCATTTCCCTGCTCTTCCTTGCAAAACTTACTGTGCTGGAGTACTGTGAGAGTATTTGCTGCTCACAGCCTTCTTCAAGCCTTCATCTGGACTGTTAACCGTGATCTTAATTTGATGAAATGACTCCTGCTGATTTTGGTGTATACTTTGCCTCCTATTAGATGGTATTGTGCCAGAACTGACTGGCATTTGGAGCAATTCTTGTTTCCTGCCTGTGTAACTCAAGCTCTTGTCCTCTTTTCAACTTTGGAGGAACATCATGTTTTTAGTAGCATCACTGTTGTGCAGCATTTTCCCCACTCATTGTTAGTTGTCCCGCATTGTATGCCCAGTTCCTTGGATATTTTTTGTGACAGTTCATGATTTGAAAGCACTAAGTAAATGGGTTTTTGTCATCACAGGAAACCAAGAAGTTATCAGAATCACACCACAGGCAAAGCTGAACTTTATTTTGAGTCCATCAAAATCAACTGATATCAGCAAGAGTAATATTTGGATGGATTTGAAATAGTGGTTTGACTCTCAGCATAATCTCATCCTCAGTTATAAAAGAGTCTGAACACTTCTATGCATGTAACACTGATGGTAAAATCCCATGAATCCAAAATTGCAATAATGCAGTTTTGCTCATTGATTTGTTCGAAATTCCCCACGACAACCTGAAGGTTGAAACCAACTGATGATTTGGAATAAACCAATGTAAAAATGTCAGCGTAGAGCTGCTGATCAGGGACTAATTTAAAAAGGGAAATGGAAATCCTCATTTTTCAAAGGCCAACATTGTTTGTTGGATCTTTAAAAACTGGAACCTGACACAGTTTCCCACCTTTTCCTCAGAGACGATCGAAACAGTTAATGGATTATTAAAGGTAGTTGCCAGTTACCATTTAGAGGGTTGTCTGTCTGTGAAATGGAGTTATTGCTACAGCACTGTTATACTCTTCTTACAGGTAATATACGCTGCTGTAAATTTCTTGGTTTTCTACAGTTCGTCTACATTTTGGACATGGGTGAGTGAATTAAAAAAAAAAAAAAAAAAAGCTATTCAAAGCCTCAGCATCCGTACGCCGGGTGTAAAATTGCCTCAACGCAACTCCCTTCCTGGCTTGAAACCTGTTCTCCATCCCGTAGCTGCTGCTGCTGTTTGCACTCGCCGTGTATGTAGGAAGTTACCGCTCCATGTCGGCCATGGCCAAGCCAGCATTTGCTGAGGATGGAAGTTTGTTGGATGGAGGAATAGACCTAAACATGGAGCAGGGAATGGCAGAGTAAGTAATCCCCAAAATACAAGGCGACTATTTTGAGAAGCTCTTTCTTAAAGGGATAGTTCGCCTCTTTTGACATGAAGCTGTATGACATCCCATATTAGCAATATCATTTATGAACATCTTCTTACCCCCTGCTGCGTCCTGTGAGCCGAGTTCCAGCCTCGTTTTGGCGTTGACGAAGGTAGTCCGGCTAGTTGGCTGGGGTTGCAAAAATAAAGCGTCTTGCTTCTCAAAACAATATGCGTTCAAAAGAGTAATACATTTGCATCACAAAATCGTTCTCCAGAAAAAAGTCAGACCTCACAATCCCTTGGCGCTGTTTCTCTCTACCTTCATATCACTATGGGCTGTGTAAACTGTGCTGACCGAAGTGCAGACCGAGCAGTCCCCTGCTTCCGAGCGGTAAACACCGTAACAGGTGCGGCTGTCGGCAGGTAGCTGTACACATTGATATGAAGGGAGGCAAAAATAGCGCCAAGCGATGTGAGGTCTGACTTTTTCTGGCTAACGATTTTGTGATGCAAATGTATTACTCCTTTGAACGCATATTGTTTTGAGAACCAAGACGCTTTATTTTTGCGACCCCAGCCAACTAGCCGGACTACCTTCGTCAACGCCAAAACTCGGCTGGAACTCCGCCCACAGGACGCAGCAGGTGGTAAGAAAATGTTCATAAATGATATTGCTAATATGGGATGTCATACAGCTTCATGTCAAAAGAGGCGAACTATCCCTTTAAGCCAGCACACGTAAAAAAAAACATGACAATGGGACTCAACTTGGAAATGCTTCTTTGAACATGGTTTTATGCCTTGTTCAGTTCAAAATTCATGTAAAATATGAATGCTACTCATGTCAGCAATGTTAACAGAGAGTTGTAGGCATTGATTGTCAGTTCTTAGAAGAATCCGAGTCTTCCTGAATGAAATGTTAAGAATCCTTTATATGATCATGGTTTATTCTAAAACCAGGTTAATTAAAAAGAAGTTCCACCTATTTGTGTGTTTGTGTGTGCCCTTATTTCTCTGTAGAGTAACTTCTTCTTCATTGTGCACAGACACATGTGCTCTTTCAGTGATCATTTATCCACTTTATTCTGGTTTTAGACACCTCAAGGACGTCATCCTGCTCACTGCCATACTGCAAGTGCTCAGCACAATCTCCTCTTATTTCTGGTATCTTTGGTTGCTGGTAAGAGCTTTTGTAGAAGAAGCCCAGTTGATGCTCTTTCCTTATTTGGTTTAATTCAAGCCTCGTCATTTAAATGCTGTCTCTTGTATGTGTGTCAGGCCCCGGCCCGTGCCCTGCACCTGCTGTGGGTGAACTTTCTGGGTCCCTGGTTTATGGCAGAAAGCCCGTCGGCACCGGAGGAGGTGAATGAGAAAAAGCAGAGAAGACAGGAGCGCAGACAGATGAAGAGATTCTGATGCTGCAAAGCAGACGGAGAAGTATTTTTATACACAGAATCTGTGATATATACAGAAAGTGAGGAACTCATAAGTTATTCAGGAAGAAATTTTCTTATGAAGTTAAATTCGACTGAAACCAGATATTGTGGACTCCGGTTTTCCATGTTTGTTTTCTATCTGCTTTCTGTTGGAATCTAATTTTTCTCCCTAAATTATGAAATGAAATGTTCTCTTTAGGTAATGTCCCCGTCCAAAGACAGTTTGTCTATGTCAAGAGATTTAAGAGTTCTACACAGTGTCCTTAAGTTACTCACCACCACCCAAAAACTCAAATGAAATAGTTGAATCAGTTTAAACTGTTTTGATTGTTACGTTTTTGTCACGTCATTTATTTGGCTTTTCTCATCAATAATTTGATGTTCCTTCATTGAAAAATTAAGAGACTTTGTTTATGAGCTATTCAGTCTTATTGAATTAACAGAATATTGAGTTTTAATAGAAAAATGGGAACAATTTTGCAATAAAAAAAATCTTCCTCCATTGTGCTGATGTTTTCATCATAGATGGTTTTTCAAGAAATAAATCTTCTTTTTTTCCAGGTCATTTAAAAATATTTGATGTAAAAGCCCAATTTGAGTCTTAAACTGTGGTTAGAGTTATTAGGCATAATATATAAGTCTGATTGTGAGAAAATACGTTGTTATTTAACCTTAAATAAAAATATATTTTAAACAAGGAAAAGTTAGTTTAGTCTCTGAGGGAAATATATATATTTTTAAAATAACCTAGAAACACCCTTCTTGAGAATATCTACCACAGTTTATTATTCAATTCAATTCATTTTTATTTATATAGCGCCAAATACAACAAATGTCATCTCAAGGCACTTAGATAGTAAGTCCAATTCAAGCCAATTGGAATTCAATTAATTAATAATAATCATAATTCATAAAATAATCCAGTTCGTTCATATAGAGCCAATTCAAAAACAATTTCCTAGCTAAGAAAACCAGCAGATTGAGTTATACATGAATATGTGTTAGTTTCTTGATGTGGTTATATTCAACTTCGGTTGAGGCAGAAACCACAGTTTCACAAATGCTGTTCACAGATATTGTTCTCGTTGGAAATCACATGAGAAGTTTTAGTTAGGATGTAAGTCGGGTTTGGAAGGTCACTATTTGGTCACTATCAAAACGAGCATAAAAACACATCATTTTTAAGGTTCACAAACATTCCTAATGTTGCTTTAAGACCTTTGCTCACTCGTCATGCAGTGAAGTGGTTGGACGTGGTGGAGCATTGTCCTGCATGAATGTAATGTCCTTCTTCAACACAGGAGACTTCTCCCTGAACCACGTCTTGAAAAAATTATCTTCTCGAAACTGACAGCAGGTTTGGGTGATGATTTGAGTCCAGCTGTCTCTGATTTAATGATGGCAGACCACACCAGGACCCAGTCTCCACCCTGCTGGGGTCTGACTCGAAGTGCCACTCAGTGCCCATTAAAGGATTGCTACACGTGTTTGCACGAGGCTCTGATGGGGTGACGCGTATGTTGACATCAGAGGGTTTGCAAGCAGCCCCATGTGGATGTTTGTGTACCTGGTGATTTGTTGTGACATGGCAGTAAACTCCAAGTTGTCTCGAAGATGTGAGCATCGCAGCCGCCTGAGTGATGAGCCGGCTTTAGAGGACAGTTTGCAGGTTGCTTGCTAAAGACTTTAAATACATTACTGGATGTAGACAAATAATGTCAGAAATATAAATCAAATGAAGCGTCGCATCAAAGCCACTCAATGCATCACTTCATAACACCTGTAAGTCATTTTTCAATGGCTCTTGAAATGACTCGCCTTCTTAAGATTAAATATTAGAGCCGACAGATTTATACACAGCTGACAGTTTAATCCCCAAATGCTGAATATATTTAAAACCTGTCCGTGCAGCTTCCGTTTCTATCCGGTGAGCCTTGTCCTTGGGGCAAAATGCTGTTTATTTTCAAGTCAGCAAAGTTACTCTGTATATCCAGTGATGACTAAGTGAATTTAGTGAGTATGCTGAAGCTCTAAAGAGAGTGAGTGAGCTGGCAAAGCCCTGGTATCTTCCCAATATAATGACAGATTTATCATTATTGTTACATCCACGCTCACCCAGCGCAACAAGCTCCAACCTGCAGTCTTCAGGTTTAAAAGGAGAATCCCTGTGATGGTGTCAATCCAGTTTAAAGGAACCCAACAAAGTTTGCTTTAACGTAATACATAGACATATCTAAACGGCTCCTCTTAACTCAACTTGATACTTTTGCATCAGTACCACCTTAGGTTTTTTCAAAGGGACTGCTTTTTCTGTATCTTGGCCTCCTTCATACCAGCACTGTGGTCCGATACTGTCTCTATTATAGGGTTATAAACAAAGTAACCAAAATTAGAGCAGCACGGCATCTTGTTGTCAAGGCCAATCCCAGATGTGGGCTTTGAGAGGAACCATGTTCCAGTATAATTTAGTCCTGGGGCCTCTCACTCACACGTACCCCCCCCCCCCCCCACACACACACACACACACACACACACACACACACACACACACACACACAAACTCAGAGATGTACTTTGTTGTGCTCGCTGTAAGAGGATGTGCAAGAATCTGGATTTATGTGTTATGAGTGTTCATTTTAAATGTGAATGTATTTCTTAAAATAACGTGCGAATCTCTATCTTTGCTCGTTATTTATGATGGACAGAAAAGAAAAGAAACGAGTGGGAGGGCAACATCCTTGTTTTTTACCAAGGCTGTAAAGCAGGGTTCTTCCTGACAATGTGTAACAAGGGATTTGGAGATGAATTCCATCTTGCATGCTTCATGTGTAACTTTGCACAGTTTAACCTGAAAGAAAGCCCAACAATCTAAACCTCATTTTACTGTGAGAGTAAAATAAAGGGTTACATGTTAGTAAGTGTCATGCAATCTGAGATTAAAAGCAAAGAGTCAGGATGATTGAAATGGAGCTCTGTGTCACATTGGCTCCAGCAGAGCATGATCTTCACATTTTAGATCCCTTAAGAATTGCAAAGTCAGACAAAACAGGAAATTGGAGGGCATTTGGGCAACAGCCGAGCCTCTGACCCTTGAACTGCAGCACTCCCTGTCTTTGAAGTGAAGAAATAGAATCACAAGCAATTACATGCAATGCAGAGTGTGTTCCCTTGAACATTCAGCCTCCACTGTGTAAACAGAGTTAGAGCTTCTCTGAGTGTGTTTGGTAGAGCCGTGGGCGTAGTCCTCTTCAAGTCCATCATCTGGGCTCCGTTTCAACCTTGTTTTGACTAAACTGACCCACACACTGCGCACTGTTTGGGTTTTAGTGAAGGAGCGTTGCTGCATGACGCCGATTCTTCATTTGAATTTCTCCTCTTCCAGAGCAATTTGAAAGGAAAATCCAGAGCTGATTATCTACTTGCTTTCCTTCTCTAATAACAAATAAGCATCAGTATTTCCAGCATCATCTTCTCGTTTAAAGATGACACCAGCCAGGCAGCGTTCACAGCTCCCGTTGTGGCCTTAAAAGGAAGCTGTCAATTATTCTTGCAGCATTTGACTCCCGTGTGGGTGTGCGAGTGTGTGTGTCTGCTTGTATAACTAGTGTTGTGAGGACATACTTCTGTTTACAAGGTCGCATAGTGGCGCCCTGCCTCCCTTTGGTAAAGTTAAAAAAAAAAACAAGTTTCCATTTAACTTTAAGGTGAAAGCTTTGTGTTAGGATAAAGTTAGACAGGTGGTGCGTAGGGTTATGGTTAAGTCTCCAGGAATTTGATATAAGTCAATGTAATGTCCTCTAAAGTGACTGAAACACTTTAGAGACTGAAAGCATCTCAAGCATTAGACTTAGTGGCTAATGCTCCACCCTCCTCGGAGATTGTCACCTCTGTTAAACGTCTCGATCCATCCGCTGCCAGGCTGTCATCTGCTCCTGTTTGTCACCACCTGCAAACCGAAGACGCATCAATGTAAGCCCATACTGTAACGTCTTAAATTTTAATGAGCCCAGCTCGTTTCACATTCATTTAACATATGTTTCATAACCTTTGATGATGCCCGGGACTTTCCTTTTGGATCATGAGAAGATTTTGAAATATTGGACAGATATATTCAAATATATTGGATATGTCTAATGATAGATTTAGAGTCTGCATATGAACACTTTGTTGAAAATGATCTCTCCTGTTCAGACGCCTCTGGTTATAATTTCTGCAACCATGAACAGTAAAGGAAGTAGAACTGATCTCAAAGAGCCTTAAAGTTAAAGATGAAACATTATTTTCCATTCTTATCAATATCTAAAGCAACATTAGTGTGTTATGTTTGGTTTTCTATAACTTTATAGGAAAAAGACATGAGAAAGATGCACTATGCGGATGAGATTTGTGCTCTCTGATAACTTTTAAAAACGTAATAAATTTTTTAGGTCTATTGCTAGCTCACATTCAACATTAAGAAAGGCAAAGTGATGTGAATGGTACAGATGTATATATACGTTTGGCTCCTGTTAGGAAAACTAATAAGAATATTCAGGACTACTGAAATTCTGAAAGCATGATATTTAATCATGTTGCAAAAAGGGAACATCTACATACAGAGGCTATGATGCAAATGTTCCAAGATACTAAGTTCTAAACAAGCTTTTATGGGGTAAACACACAGAGGCTTGCATTTTGTTTATACGAGTCATGAGACATTCCCTTCTGCCCTTCTGCCCTTCTGGGAGCAGACAGTGGTGTTGATTATGCCGAGCCTTTTGAATATCCTCTTCTCGGAGCAGAAAGTGACGCTGATACCACCAAGGCTGTGGGACATTCCGTCCACCTAGCACCGAGAGCAGAGCAGAGTGGTCACCTCCGAGTGCAGCTGTTTTTCTCATGAAATGATAGCCAAATGATAATGTGAGCATAAAGGATAAAAAGGATTCTATCATGTCCCTCCTGTTTATACTTTATGCTTACTAGAAACTTCAAAATAAAATTCATAAGATCGTTTCATCTATTACATATAAGTGAATCAGAGTACATCAGTAACATCAACAGACACTGCACTTAAGCCTCGTTTCCACTATGCAGTCCGGTACGGGTCGGGTCGCTTTGGGGTCAGCTTTGTGTTCCCACTGTACAAAGGGGACCCTCAGGGGTGGGTGGAGTGCGTGCCGAAGCGTAAATAGCAAATAACAGCAAATAACAAATAACATCCATAATTTCAAACCACCTCCAAGCTTCTTCAGCTTAATGCCACACTGGCTCGCGGTCCGGTTGAAACCACTCTCTGCCATTTTTGCGGCAATCAGCTGGAAAACTTTTTCGTTTCGCCATCGGGCTCCCGCTGCACAGCCTCCTCACCAACAACGGAGAGCAGAGCCTGGAACCGGTCCTGTGTGCTAGGTACCCCAAGCAGAAGGGTTACAAAAATGGTAACGGGTTCCATGGGACCGGTATGCTGTCGTGGTAGTGGAAACACTGAAATAAGCGAACCCTTCTGAACCGACCCTTACTGGACTGCATAGTGGAAACGGGGCTTTAGTTAGATTTTTGTTGGGTATGTCATAGGCCATTCATTCATGTTCACAGGGCACACATTTTCTGTATCATCATAGTTATCATAGGCATCTGCATTGGTCAGGATTTGTTGATACATCAATGTTTTAGTCACAGCTGTCGCTATCAGTCTCTGAATCAGGCTTCGGATGCAAGGGATGCAACAGCAGCACACACTGAGATCCAAGCCATGGCTACTGTAAGAGAAACTAACACAGATGAGATTAGTCCACTCCATCTACCAAACCATGATTCAAGTATTCTGGTGAAAGGATTGTCCGCACCAGAGTTTTCAGCCAATTCCTGGGAGAGTGCGCTCAGCACTTGAATGGCCCGTAACGCTTCCATCTGGAGCTGTGTTGGTGTTAGTGTGTTACTGAAAGTACAACACATATCTCCGAACATTCTACAAACGCCACCTTCTTTGGCTTAGAGCAAATCAAGTGCCATTATATTCTGCCATGTCATTAAATTGGTTTTGTCTCGTAGTTTAGCCAGTCTGTGCATGTGAGTGTAACTGACAAAACGTTGTTGGTTGTAATACAAGTACAGCTCAAAAATTTTGAATATCATGAAAAAGTTAAATATTGGAAACTCATGGTGTTGCTCCCTAATCAGCTAATGAACTCAAAACACCTGCAAAGGTTTCCTGAGCCTGAGTCAGTAGGCTACACAATCATGGGGTAGACCGCTGACGTGACAGATGTCCAGAAGACAGTCACTGACACCCTCCACAAGGAGGGTAAGCCACAAAAGGTCACTGCTAAAGGAGCTGGTTGTTCACAGTGCTGTATCCAAGCATATTCATAGAAAGTTGATTGGAAGGAAAAGGTGCATCAGCAACAGGGATAACCGCAGCCTTGAGTGGATTGTCAAGCTAAATCCATTCAAGAATTTGGGAGAGCTTCACAAGGAGTGGACTGAGGCTGGAGACGAATCCAAGACATGGGCTACAAATGTCGCGTTCCTTGTGCCACTCCTGAACCAGAGACAACGTGAGAAGCGTCTTACCTGGGCTAAGGAGAAAAAGAACTGGACTGTTGCTCAGTGGTCCAGAGTTCTCTTTTCAGATGGAAGTAAATTTTGCATGTCATTTGGACATCGAGGTCCCAGAGTTTGGAGGAAGAGCGGACAGGCACAGAATCCATGTTACTTTAAGTTCAGTGTGAAGTTTCCAAAGTCGGTGATGATTTAGGGTGCCGTGTCATCTACTGGTGTTGGTCCACTGTGTTTTCTGAAGTCCACAGTCAATGCAGCCATGTACCAGGAAATTTTTATAGCACTTCATGCTTCCTTCTGCTGAAAAGCTTGATGGAGATGCTGATTTAATTTTCCAGCAGGACTTTGCACCTGCCCACACAGCCAAAGGTACTAAAAGCTGGTTCAATGACACGGTGTTACTGTGCTTGATTGGCCAGCAAACTCGCCTTGTCAATAGGAAGATGAGAGACACCAGACCAATGCAGATGACCTGAAGGCTGCTATCAAAGCAAGCTGGGCTTCTATTACACCTCAGTAGTACCACGGGCTGATCGCCTCCATGCCACGCTGCATTGAAGCAGTAATTCATGCAAAAGGAGGCCCAACCAAGTATTGAGTGCATAGAAATGGACATACTTTTCAGAAGCCTGACATTTCCGTTTAAAATATCCATGCATTTTCTCTACCGCTGAATCTGTCGGTCGGGTTATGGGGGGGCAGGAGCCTATCCCAGCGGTCAATGGGCGAGAGGCAGGGTACACCCTGGACAGGCTGCCAGTCCATCACAGGGCCACACAGAGACAAACAACCATACATGCTCACACTCACTCCTAAGGACAATTTTACCAATTAACTTAACTGGCAGGGGACAGAGAACCCACACATACACAGGGAGAACATGCAAACTCCACACAGAAAGGCCCCAGCTGGGTGTTGAACCTCGAACCCTCTTGCTGTG
Organism: Odontesthes bonariensis; assembly: GCF_027942865.1. Lineage (NCBI taxonomy): Eukaryota > Metazoa > Chordata > Actinopteri > Atheriniformes > Atherinopsidae > Odontesthes > Odontesthes bonariensis. Next base: position 14,122,841 of record NC_134506.1, on the reverse strand, counting down.
AGGTGACAGTGCCAACCACCACACCACCGTGCAGCCCCTGTTTAACAAATCCTTTTTTTTATTGATCTTATGTAATATTCTAATTTCCTGAGGCACTCCATTTTGGGTTTTCATTATCTGTAAGCCATAATCATCAAAATTACAAGAAATTAAGGCTTGACATATTTCACTCAAATGAATCTATACGAGTTTCACTTTCTGAAATGAGTGACAAAATATTGAACTTTTTCACAATATTCTAATTTTGATTGTTGCCCACCAGAACAGACATTATTGAAACCCAGCTGTTACTTGATTGCAGGCTTTGAATTCATCAGGGAGTCCTTATGGTACTCCAATAGAGTCTATGTATACGCGATCATGAAACAAACTGTGTGGGGCAGAGCACTTTGCTCTAGTCTGATGGAGCCTAAACATGGCACTGGGAGCTTGTGGACCGTCATTAAGTGGTAACACATACAAAGGCATAATGAACTGAATTAGGAAAAATATTCCCCTCCAATTAGCAGGTAGGATAGGTCTCAGTGTCTTTCCTCCACAGAACCACCAAATGTCAGTGCGGGCAACAGTGTGATTGGTAACCCAAGCATCCCGAGTGAGATATGTGTCATCACCAGGAATGATAGTGACATTAAACCATATCAGCTCTCCCACGTACAGCCCATTGCCACCGCACTGTGCACATGTTGGGATCAGTACATAGATCCAGTGGGAATGGAATTGTGCCCAAACATGGCCAAGCTGCAGCATAAGCTAGACAATCTTGTTTTGGTCAAAATTTTTGAGCTGTGAAAATGAGCCAATCCAGCCATGTATTGTTATCAGCAATAAGCAATTTCAATGGCTACCACAGATTTAAGGTCAGAGCTTTTCAGGTAGGTTACTATGGCCTTAGATGGTGGTGGAGGTGGGATGGATTGGTTATTAGTCGTTACATTGATAGTATTGACTACAGATGGATTTTCAATAGCACTTCTTGGACAGCAGCTCACAAAGATGTGCACATGTACCTGTACCTGCGTCTCTACCAGAGTTATCACACCCTAGGGTGTAGCCAATGAGGAAGGTAGTGCTCTCTCCCTCACTCAACTTCACTGTTACCTTGTCTTTCTTATTGGGTTGGGATTTGCTGACCCGCTTTTTTCTATGGTGTGCTTCACCTGCTCCATCTGATGAAACAGGTGATGTTAAGTTGGTGTCGCTTGCGTGTGCCTCTTGGATGTGGTTGCTGCTGGTGGAGGCTTTCATTTCTGTAGCTCAAACCATAACAGAGGGAAAACAGCAAGAATAGTTAAAACTGTCAGACAACACATTGTGCCGCTAAGGCATCACATGCCAGGCTGCTTAAATGGGTGCCAGGGTCGGCCTCTTGCTCCATCCAAGTAATTTAGCAAACCTTAATCAGGTTTCTGCTAGCCTCCTCCCCCTCCATTTCCTCACAGTGTCGTCGGTTGCTTCACTGAGTCCTGCGACTGCGTGTGCCTTTTGCCTATAACCCCCCTCGTCAGGAAGTGTTCCTATTGATGTCACTTCCTCAGGATTCAGACTTACACTACTGAGGTGGCAGGTTCTCAGTATTTGCAGCTCACCTGACTGAAGCTTTGCTGAAGTTGATTTGTCTTTTTGCAGTGTGACAGATTAGCAATTTTCACAGCAGTTGGGGTGGTGAGAAGAACTTGATATGGACCTTCCCACCTAGGGACCCAATCTCTGGGATCCACCACAGATGTGGGCTACTTGAGTTCTTGTGTTGGAATTGACTGAGCAAACTGGACACTTTTGTTAGTTAACATTTTTGTCATGTAATCAGCCAGAGTTTCTTCAGCTGGTTCATCACTCCTGGTGAGTGGTCTCAGTTGTGGAATGACATAAGGTCTTTCATACATCATCTCAAATGGCATTAGACCTATGCTTGTGGGTCTAATGCCGGGTTGAGATTGCTTAAAGGGATAGTTTGCCTCTTTTGACATGCTTTTGACAGCTGTATGACATCTGTTAAGATGTGCTCTCATTTCATTTGGTTTAACAAGAAACATGATGTAGTTTTGTTCTATTTTGGTTTAATTTTATGCCCCGTTTTGTGTTTGTTTTGGTGGTATGAATCACGTGACCCTGATAGGGGAATTGTCCGCAGGTGTGTCGTATACGCTGTGTGTAATTAATAAAATAGGTGAGCCCGTGGGTGCGGGTCTCTCACTCACTCAAAATGCAAAGAAGCTTGACTCGTGTTATGTGCCACGTATGTGTGCTGTGTTAGATAAGTTACTCTGCTAACAGGTTATGGGCCCAGAGAATCTCATAACGCGAAGTTAAAGTGACTGCCAGGTGAAAGTCGCAACATGTACTGCGTGCACCTGAGAGCTGAATATACTAGCAATATTATTTATGAACATTTTGTGATGCAAATGTATTACTCTTCTGAACGCATATTGTTTTGAGAAGCAAATCACTTTATTTTTGTGGCCCCAGCCAACTAGCCGGACTACCTTCATCAACGCCAAAACGAGGCTGGAACTCGGCTCACAGTACGCAGCTGGAGGTAAGAAAATGTTCATAAATAATATTGCTAGTATGGGATGCCATACAGCTTCATGTCAAAAGAGGCGAACTATCCCTTTAAAGCTTAATCACTATGACCCTAGCAGAGAAGCCTCAGCTCACCCTTTCCTTGTAATCTGGGCAGTCCCATATGCCTTCAATAGGATCAGTGCACAACACCCTTCCACTTATGTTTTCAAAGCAACAACATCCACAGCTATAAGTTACTCAACTTTAGTCACCGTTAGTGTGAATTTTGTTTCTGTTATTTCATCACATGTTGTGGATTTAAAGAAAAAAAGCTTCTAATGGTTATTTTCCTCAGGCCAAGTTTCCAATTTTCTGTTGATCTTTTTCTAAATAATACATAAATGTATGTCTAACCTTTTCTCCTCCATGTCAGGCCCAATTCATGTTGGCATGAAAAATATGTAGAAACAAAGACATAAACAAAGAACTGCTTTAATCTGTATTCTGTATGTGGTTTAAATTTTGTCTGACCTTTTTTTTTAAGTCACGCAGTCCAGTCGTTGCAGCCTTCTCCTCCTCCCCGAGGTCCATCCTTTCTTTTTCTGCAGTCAGGAGCCCAGTGTCCCTGCTTACCACAAACGTAGCAAGAGTTTCTGTCATCTTGAGATTTGCCTCCTCTCCTCTCCTCCGGCCACGTCCCCTGCCATGCTCTGCTTGGAAATACACAATCTCCCTCCTCATCTGTTAACATAAAGACTTGTGCCTTTTTGCATCTTTTTCTTGTGATTAAAGTGATTTTCAGCACATTTATAATGCTCTAAAACGCTAGTCAAACGTCCTGTGCTGTGGTCTATCGTGTGTTTTGTCCCAAAACTACTGCCTGTACTTCCTGACCTTAAATGTTTTGCTTCCTTTTGTGACCGAGTGATATTAAACCTCGAAAACCCAGAATAAACTGGAACAAGGGACCACTATACTAAAAAAAATATACATTTTATTTACAATAAAATAAAAGGCTTTAAAAAGGTTAAATTGGCAGTGTAAATGCGGGTGCGTTACTATGGAGAATGTGGTAGAGAATTAATAGCAGGCTAAACTAGCACCATACATAAAACAGAAAACACCATAAATAATAGTAATTCACAACACAGCAAAACACATGCAGAAACACTACTCTCCCAATTAATCAGCTTCCTTCGTAAAGCCAAATGTCTCAGACAAAGAAAGAAATTTGTTATGCAAAGAACACTCCAAAAACTAAAAGTGGGATAAACAGTGGTTAGCACCTCCAATGCTATACTGGTAAAATAACAACAAAAATGAATGTTAACATTAAATAAAACACTGTCTGAACAAGTTTAGGTAAAAACAATAAGTAAATCTGGTAGTCTGGAGCACAGCCCCCCCTTTCTCCCAATCAGAGACATGCAGGTGACTGAAAGCTGTGTCAAGCACAATGTTAACCATCCAAGATATGCAAAATGATAAAATAACTTCTCCTGCTTAAGGATACCTTATATCTTGGCTGTTTTTCTTAAGCAAACACTCCAAGTTTTGTGATCCTCACCAAACAAGTCTCAAATCAACAGACAAAGGCTGCTCAAACACTACTCTCAGGTAGTGTCAAGTCAAGAAGAGGGACCCAAATGAACTCCCCTCCCTGTTTTATAGTCTCTGCCCCTTGGCTTAACTCTACTGCCATGCATACTAGTAACACACCATGCCACACTTTACTCTCTGCATTTTGAACTGCTGTCGGTTCTGGAGGAGGTGTTGGACCTGTCTGTGCTAATTGTCTTAAGTCAAGGTAGATTGGTGCCGTTTGATCTAGATCTGGGTAAGTTGGGGGGTTCGGCATAGGTCCAAGTGGAGGGTCAGGACTCGGTCCGTGTCCATGTCTCCTACCTGTTACATTGTCATCTTCTCTGTCAGTCAGAGTCATCACTTCTGTATGTGTCTCCGTCTTTTTTATCTTCTCTGCCTTTTCTTATTCCTTCTCATCTTTTCTTTGCCTCTGTCAACCAGTTTTTTTGCTTCTAAAAGACCACTAATTTGTCTTTTCTTAGGTTTAATTTCTGGCTTTTCTTCTGTCTTTTACTAATTTCTCACACTCACTTTTTACTAACCTTCCTGAAAACCCGTACTTGTTTTCCCATTTTATTCCCCAAGTACTTTATGTTATCTCGATTTCCACAAAACATTCTTTTTGCGTCTCCTCCACAACTCCAACAACTCCAGTTGCCCATTCTTAATCTTTTCTTTTAACATGCGCACAGAGTTATTTATTTAGTACCAGTCTTTATTTTTAAATTAAAGTCCCAGACTTAACCCGGATCTTGTTTATAAAGTCTCAACTTAAATCTGTTGTAGTAGGCAAAAATTAGTAGAAATCTTTTGTCCTACCTTATGAGTCAGACATCCTAATGGAGGAAAATTTATCAACGTTTGTGGATCTCATCAGCCCTCACGAAGTCCAGCATGTCCCGGCCTCTTTTGTCAGCAAACGCCGTGCTGGAGGTCTTTCATTCAGGAATAGTTGCAGCATAAGCAGTTACACGGAAGTAGAATTGATTATGTGAGCATAAAGGATAAAAATGATTCTATCGGCTCCTTTACCCTTGTTCCATCAATTAACAGCAATGGGACCATCCTCGCAGCTGCCAAATTATTTGAAAATTAAAATGATTTGTCCCCACAAAGCAGAAGAGTAGAAACGTAAAGGTTTTTTGAGTTCATAGCACAGTTAGGAAATATGACGGAAGTAAAGTTGAGGTCTGGAGGAGTGACTAAACTTTAAAAGAAAACTGCTTGTGGTATTGCTTGAAAGGCAAATTGACTGACTGCAGAAGACCTTTAGGAACATTTCACCAGACTCTGGAGTTGTGGCTCATTGTTTACTGTGTAAAGGCTGCACGGTGGTGTGGTGGTTAGCACAGCAAGGGGGTTTCTGGTTCAAATCCCGGCTGGGGCCTTTTCAATAAGTGGCAGGAGAAACGTTTCCCTGGTAGTGGGAAAAATACATTAAGTTAAACTGCATTAAATTCTGGTACAGTCCATCCATTGGTTTGATTCCCAGCGCCCTTGGACCAAATGTCAAAGTGTCACTGAGCAAGACTCCAAAGCCCACATTGCCTCCGATGTGTTCATCGGTTTATGAACGTATGTGATAATAAAAGCATTGTGTATCCTGTAACACTGTGGACACTGAGAAGTGTGTGTGTGTGTGTGTGTGTTTGTGTGTGTGAATAAGTTAATGTGGCTTGGACTGTAAATAATGCGCTTTTAGGGGTCAACTAGACTAAGTGCTATATTAAATTAAGTCCATTTACCATATACACTCTTGAAAATCCAAAATGGAGCTTATACCATGACCCTCACACTTATCCTGTTGGGTTTTAACTTTGTTTGTTTTATTATTTTTAATCTTTTTTATCCTATTCTTTTTTTAAGCAAACTTATAAATAACCAACTGAAACCATGAATTAAAAGCCTATCAGTAGGAATTATTTTCTAGTTTATCTGTCTATCTCAACTCTTACGAGTAGTGTACAGAACCTCACTTAAAAATAAAGAAACACAGAATATAAGATGTGATACAATGAACTAACTAACAGGATGCCCAAACTTTGTCTTCAGGCCTTTTTCCTTTGCTGTTATTTTTAATCTTTAATGGATTGAAAATAGAATTATGTATTTCTCTGACCTTTTTTATGCACATTCCCTGTCCTGAAACTACCCTCGAGTGCCTGGGGGCTGAGTTACCACAGTTCCCAACTTTGGTCTCCAGCCCTGCACCACATCATTTTTTTACGTGTTTGTAGGCTTTTGGTGGCATCTTTTTGGCCTCTTCAACATGACAAAAAATGAATGTGTAGGGCTGTACATGTGCAGGGCTTACACGTAGATTTGTTTGACAAGAGGTGTTACGTCCCATCATTGAATGGAGAGCAAAAAGAGCAAAAGAATCTGCCAAATTCTCCAAAGTGTTACTTTAACAATATACTTTTTGGAAATCAGGGCATCCTTTTGTGCCTCGGCTCTTCATTTTAGTGGAAGCTTAAACTAAACCTTAACATGCCACAGTAGATCAATAATACTGCTGTGGACTTTTAGGTGCTGTTTACACATACCCGGGTATTTTGATAAACGAAGACCTTTCCCTTTGTTTGTGCCTTTCGTTTATACACAAACGAAGTTTTTTCCTCCGAAAACGAGGGATAAAAAAACTCCGGCAAAAGTGGAGATTTTTAAAAAACTCTGTTTAGCGTTTGTGTATAAACTGGTTGAAAGAGACAAAAACTGAGTTTTGGGCAATTGAGAATGAGGAGTTGTAGTACAGAGCCCCGCCCCTATCCGCCATGTTGGCAGGATGCTAGCGTGAAAACGCCATTCTCTCCGTTCGTTTACAGTGTACGCGTGTGTTTTTAAATCAGTAAGTTTAAACAGTCCGGAATTGCAAGAACATGCCTGGAAATTACTGCTGTGTGAAGAACTGTACAGTACCTCACATAATACGTTTGGGACACTGCCACCGTCAGGCTTGGCGTAATTTAACAGCTCTTGACAGCGTTTTTATGCTGATCAATGTAGACGTGTTTTTTAAAAAAAAACGGGGCACCTAGTTATTTTTGCAAACGAAGGTTAGAAAATATGCGTTTATCAAAATACCCGGGTATGTGTAAACAGCACCTTACAGTCAAACTACAATGCACGTGGGGTTCCATGCAAAATTGAGATTGCTAAATTAGTGTTGATACTCATCAATACAGTAAACTAATGATGGAAGGAAAATGCTGTAAAACACAGATCTTAATGCTCTCACTTACTGTGAAGTTAACTTGACACAGAAAGCTACTCAGCAGATCTTAAAAAAAAGACCTCTCCAAAGTCAAAGTCCATTTCTGACGGCGTCTTCACACAAATGGAGAAATGCGGCTTGAAACCTTGTGAAGCCTTCAGCTTTGATAGATTGTTTGATTAGATGTCACTAACTGCAGCTGAGGCCAAAGGTAAAAGGTTAAAAAAAAAAAAGTGGGCCTGCAACGCTTGTCTATTGGCACAAGGCTGAGCCTCTAGTAGCACAACACACTTGAATGGTCCACCAAACTGTTGGCAGTTAAGTTGTATGTTGGTAACGTGGTGGCAAGTGTGAGCAGAAAGAACAATGCAGAGAATTGGAGTGCGACAGTCTGCTTGCCTTCGCCTGGCATGTAGTTTTGGTGTAATCATTTGGATGATATGTTTGGTTGTTAGTTGATAATACTTTGATGCATGTCCTAAACCTGGAAGTGTAAAAAGCAGGAGTTTGATTTAGTCATGTCTAATTAAAGATTCTCCAGAAAAAGAGGAAGAAACAACAAGCTTTTACAAAGAAACAGGATAAGATAAGAACTGTACAACAGACCTGTCATGCAAAGCCAACGGGATGTCCCAGAAGTCTAATGATGAGATGCATGCCATGTGACCCAGTAAATAAATCAGTAAATCAGGGAAAAAGAATAAAACCGTAGCGCCACAATTGAGACATATTTACAGCAAAGATAACCTCTTTTTTCAACCCGGACACTGCAGGAAAATTCCTCGACAAAATGACTGAAACATCCTGAGGATCTCAAGGTTTGTTTTGGTCATCGGCCTCATTATGTTGTTTTATTACTCGCTGTAGTCTTCCAAATCCTCACCCTCAAGGTTAGGAATTTGAATTAATCAAATCAAATCCTTTTGTGTACATTATATATTTGCCAGCTAAAGATAACCATGAAGCTTTGATCTCATACTTCAACTGAAAACTTACATGATTTTGAGAAATATAGAGTATTTCATCTGTGGATACACATATTTCAAATCATTTGAAGACCAGAATACGCATGTGTTTCCTTATGTGGAGGCTAATGCAATCCAAAGTGGCTTACAAGTGACCAACAGGGTGAGAACAGGACGACTCAAATGTAAACAGTGTAGGGGTTGTCAGTTGCAATGTAAATCAATTTAAGACAAATTTAAGAAAATGGAATAACAAGATCAATAATAATATGGGTTCAAACAGTCCTACACAGCCCAGTTCAGTCCTCATATGGCAGCACTTTCTTCCTTTGATCTACAGCCACAGTTGCTTCGTTGTATCTCCATTTTCAGTCAAAAAGTGGAACAACCTGAAGCACATTTAATTTAAGATAACTGCAAAACTAAGGCAGACAGTCATCAGGCCTCAAAATCAAAGAGTGCAAAGCTTCAAAAGAGCACGAAGCAGTTATTCTGTGGAAAATTCAGAGTGAAAACAAGGTGATATGATGCAGCATAAAAGTCTGGAAAAAAGGTAGAAATATGGAAAACCAGAATATTCAAGAATAAATGAAGGGCATTGTAAAAAAAGAAGAAAAAAAAGAACGAAATTTTATATGACATGAGGCAGGCGTATGTATAATTAAAACATACATAAATTATGTCACTATTAGTTTACCTGATTACATTTTTCATTTATAAGACTATTTCACAGTCTATGTTTTTATTAAAACATTTTAGTCTCCACAGTTTTCAAGCTTGGTTGTTAACTTATATGAAATGAACTCATCAGTATACTCTGACTGAGTTGCAATTCTGTGATGGCAAGACTCTAAAAATGGTGCAGCAGGGGCGTCATGGTGGCCCTGTTTTTAGCCGCCAACAAGCCACAACTTCCTTATTTGAATCCCACTAGCGACTGTTGATGCATTTCACTCCCCATTAACCTCTATTTTCTCACTTCCCGTCATTTCCACATTGTAATCTCTCATAAATGCATAAAAAGCATCAACAGCTCTGCAGCTTACAGTCTGATCCAATAATGTGATGCACCTACTTAGACGCCAGCTTTTTAATACAAGTCATCCTCAGTGAGGATCAGTGACTGGGTTAAATGCGATAACACATCAATTCCCCCCTCTGTTTTGTTTGGTTATTTGTTCTGTCATTAGATAAATAAATACAAGGTTCTCGGTGAGTGACAATAGGCATTAGTTGTAGCAGTGGCGCCACACCAAGATCAGTGACGGACAGTCTCCATCTCACTGGGTTCCCTTCCTTTTCCTTTGTTTTCATCCCGTTTCCTTCCACGTTTTCTTGGATGCTGTTCCCCCCAATGGAGGCCTAAACAAGCTACAATGCTGTGAAAGTAAACAAATGCACAAATATCATGTCACACAGCCTTGGCCCTCACCCAAGTCAGACTCAGTTTTATGACGATCCCAAGGTTTAGGTTTATGATTCTGATACTCGCCCAGGCCGCTAGAAAATGGGTTTGGAATTCGATCTATGAATCAGGTGTGCTACTCTGATTTAGTGAAATATCATTTTTAAAATGACTTATTGCACTAAACTAAAGAATACAAAGTTAATCAGAAATTAACAAGATGGTACAATGACAATGAGCATACTTGTTGCATCAGGGCCATTTTTATGTCTCATTTTATGTCTCAAAAGATCTCCCATCAGATCTTAAATCCCCAGCACATAGTGTATGTTGTTAGAATAACTGTTTGCCAAACTGATTTCACGATGCATTTAAAGGATTTTTAATGGCTCTTATCATTTTAATAGAAAAGACAACATGAGCTCTGATCTTCTAAACAAAATTTACAGCAATGACACAGGACATTTCCCGAAATAGTACATAAGACATTATTTCAGAATGTAACAGAAAACTGTACAGAAAAACACAACAAATACATAAAAGTGTTACGGGTCATTTTTAGAAAACCAAATCCTGTGTCCAGCAAACACAGCTTTTCAAAAATAACAAAAAAAAAAAGAAAATGCAACAACAAAAACACTTCTCAGAAATAATAATGTCTCAACAACAAAACATTTGACAAAATATTTATTCTGAATATCACTTGCGTTTTTTTTTGTTTTTTTTTTAAATGTTGTATTGCTTTCTGAAAGTTCTTTCTTAGGTTTTGTTGGATTTGCAACACAGAGCCTTCATATGGGACATTTGAGGAAGACATCAAACAAGAGAAGATTGGAGGGTGTGATATGTGACATAATTGAATAACCGTATCACTCTGGCAAAGCCAGTGACGTCCAGGAAGAGACTGGTTGACGACCATGAATAGAGTGGTGACGGCTTGGAGAGACAGCGGACAGCACGGAAAGACGGCAACTGGGGCAGGAAGGGCCAGCAACCCGCCCTGCATCTTCCGAGAGGAAGAAACCCTACTCAGCTACGAAACGTCTTAAAGGAACATACCCCCAGGGGAGCCCGAGAGGGGGGGAGAATGAGCACCCCAACCGGACGGACAACCAGGCAACGACCCATGCAAACGGACAACCGACAACGAATACAACGTGCATATGCGGCAAGAGCTGCAAAAACCCGCGGGGTTTGAAGATCCACCAGACCAAGATGGGATGTTTGGTGAGAGAGCAACCAGAGCAGCGCACAAGGAACAGCCTCTGCGAGCCGCAGGAGGAGCCAGTGGGGGTCGAGCCCCACAGGCCCCTACAGACTCCAGAGGACCTTGGTGAGACGCAGGAGGATCCGAGCCAGGAGTCAACCCACAGCGCCCAGAACCTCCTTGCTCGGGAAGCCCTAGCTCCAGACATTCCACAACACCAAAAGCGGGTCAAGTGGCCTCCTGCCAGTAAAGCGAGTGAGTGGCAGAAGCTTGATGACGATTTGGATGGTATCCTGGAAGCCACAATGAGAGGAGGGGCAGACAGGAAACTCCAAGTAATGGCCACCATGGTCATCAGCATCGCCACTGAAAGGTTTGGAATAGTTGAGAAGCGTGCTGCAGCAAACCCTTACTCCAAGAACCGGAGGGCAGAGAAGATCTCACAGCTGCGACGGGAACTCAGGGACCTGAAGAGCCAGTTCAAAAGGGCAAGTGAGGACCTGAAGCCGGGACTAGCAGAAATTCGCTGTGTCCTGAGGAAGAAGTTGCTAACCCTCAGAAGAGCAGAGTGGCATAGGAAACGGGCGAAGGAAAGGGCTAAAAGACGCGTTGCATTCCTAGCTAACCCCTTTGGGTTCACCAAACAACTGCTAGGCCAGAAGCGCAGTGGCCATCTAACCTGCGCAAAAGAGGAGGTAGACTCATACCTCCACGAAACACACAGCGATGCAGTGAGGGAGGAGGACCTAGGTGAATGCAGAGACCTGATCAAGCCACCGGAGCCAGCCTGTGAGCTCAACACCAAAGCCCCCACCTGGAAAGAAATTCAGTCTGTGGTCAAGGCTGCAAGGAACAACTCAGCACCTGGACCCAATGGAGTACCCTACCTGGTGTACAAGAGGTGCCCCAAGCTCCTGAGCCGTCTGTGGAAAATCCTAAAGGCAATCTGGAGGAGAGGGACTGTCGGCCACCAATGGAGATCTGCAGAAGGAGTGTGGGTTCCGAAGGAAGAGAGTTCTACTACCATAGAGCAGTTTAGGACCATCTCGCTGCTCAATGTCGAGGGGAAGATATTTTTCAGTATCCTTTCCCACCGGCTGTCAGACTACCTACTTTGGAATCAGTACATCGACACTTCAGTACAAAAGGGTGGGATCCCAGGGGTACCGGGGTGCCTGGAGCACAGTGGAGTGGTGACACAGCTGATAAGAGAGGCCCGAGAGGGGAAAGGGAACCTATCTGTGCTTTGGCTGGACCTAGCTAATGCATACGGCTCTATACCCCATAAGCTGGTGGAGGTGGCATTGGAGAGGCACCATGTCCCTTGTAAAATCAAGGCCTTAATCATGGACTATTATAACAGCTTTTACCTGAGATTCTCTTCTGGCGCAGTTACATCAGAGCGCCACCGGCTAGAGAAAGGGATAATCACTGGATGTACCATTTCAGTGATTCTCTTTGCCTTGGCCATGAACATGCTGGTCAAGTCTGCCGAGCCGGAGTGCAGAGGGCCCATAACCAAGTCCGGGATCCGTCAGCCCCCCATCAGAGCATTTATGGACGATCTGACAGTAACAACAACGTCAGTACCAGGATGCAGATGGATCCTCCAGGGCTTGGAGAAGCTTACCACCTGGGCCCGCATGCGCTTCAAGCCGGAGAAATCCAGGTCTCTAGTCCTAAAGGGAGGGAAAGTGACCGACCGGTTCAGCTTCTTCCTAGGAGGCTCTCAGATCCCATCAGTCCCGGAGAAGCCTGTGAAAAGCCTGGGGAAGATCTTCGACTGCTCCCTGAAAGATACAGCTTCCATCAGGGCTACCAATGAACAACTGGACGGCTGGCTAACTGCGGTAGACAAATCTGGTCTCCCGGGGAAGTTCAAGGCATGGGTGTACCAGCATGGCATCCTGCCCAGGATACTGTGGCCATTGCTGGTTTACGAATTCCCCATGTCCACCGTGGAAGGGTTTGAGCGGAGGGTCAGCAGCCACCTCCGACGCTGGCTGGGGCTCCCTCGGAGTCTCAGCAGCATCGCCCTCTACGGCAACAACAACAAGCTGACCTTACCAATCAAAGGCCTTGCAGAGGAGTTCATGGTAGCCAGGGCAAGGGAGGTTCTCCAATTCAGGGAATCGAAGGACCCAAAGGTTGCTCAAGCTGCGATTGAGGTGAGGACAGGCAGAAAGTGGAGGGCGCAGGAGGCAGTGAACCAGGCAGAAGCTCGGCTGTTCCACAAAGAGCTTGTGGGATCCGTGGCTATTGGCCGGGCGGGACTGGGAACCATACCAACAACCCACCTTAGCAGGCTCAGGGGCAAGGAAAGGCGGGACCGGGTCCAACTCGAGGTGCGTGCTGGAGTCGAAGATCAGCGTGCAAGCCAGTGGGTGGGGCTGAAGCAGCAGGGCGCATGGACCAGATGGGAGGAAGCCATGGACAGGAAAATCTCATGGTCGGAGTTGTGGAAGGCAGAACCACTCCGCATAAAATTCCTCATCCAGTCTATTTACGACGTCCTGCCCAGCCCGTCAAACCTCTTCCTTTGGGGTAAGGTAGAAGCTCCATCATGTACCTTGTGCCAGGGAAGAGGAACACTGGAGCACATCCTCAGCAGCTGTCCTAAGGCACTTGGAGATGGGCGCTATCGTTGGCGCCACGACCAGGTGCTGAAGGCAGTTGCTGAGTCCATCCACTGTGCCATTGACCACAGCAAGCACTTACAACCACTGAGGCTCAGGATACCATTCGTGAAGGCTGGGGAAAAGCCTCCTCCCCAGCCAAAGGCCCAAGCAGGAATTCTGGGAACAGCAAGGGACTGGCAGCTGAGGGTGGATTTGGGAAAACAGCTCAAGTTCCCTGAGAACATCATAGAGACACGCCTGAGACCAGACATTGTGCTGCAATCAGAGTCCTCCAAGCAGGTCATCATGCTGGAGCTGACGGTGCCCTGGGAGGAGAGGATGGAGGAAGCCAGTGGGAGGAAGAGAGAGAAATACGCTGAGCTGGTGGAGGACTGCCGCAACAGGGGGTGGAGAGCAAGGTGCCTGCACATTGAGGTCGGGGGAAGGGGCTTTGCAGGGAAGTCACTCTGCAGGGCCTACAGTCTCCTAGGCATCACAGGGGCACGTAAGAGGAAAGCCATCCGCTCTGCTACAGAGGCCGCTGAGAAAGCGTCACGATGGCTGTGGATTCAGAGGGACAAGGCGTGGAAGAGCGCTTCTTGGACACAGGCCGGGAACTGATCACTCCCGGTCGGGTCGCCTGGGTGAGGGGGTCTGAAGTTGAAAGACCCGAAACCCCCTGTGACCCCAGGTACTATCACTGATGATGTGTCCAAGATCTTGCATCACAAGATGTATTGAATAACCGAACTGACACAGCTCACAGGAAATCTCAAAATGTATGTAACCAAATACATTTTCTAGCAACAGTGTTTCTGTTGAACTGGTTGATAAAGAAGGACATGGTAAAACCTCAAATGTCCTTTAAGTGTAACAGGATATGAAATCAAGAGGAATTTATACTGAACAATTTCCAGTGGTCTGGTTAGATGGGGAAATATGATGCATCCAGTGATAATAATTTCCTGATGGCCTGTGGCACATAAGCGTGTAATTGTGATGTTCTGTGTGAGATTGAACAATAAGAGTCTGTGTTGTGTGTCATTCCACTTCTTTTTTTCTCATAAAGGCTAGAAACATACCAAAACAGTTGTGTGAGGTCACTTCAGTGCACACAAACACAACTGTTTGTTATTATTTCGCTTAAAAGTTGTGTTCTAACCTACAGCCAGCATCCAGCAACCTGCATGGCTGTTCACCTGCTTCCATTAACGTTATAATGAAGTCTTCTATACTTTGTTATTTTCACTTAAACCTAGTTTCCAACATTGTATTCCTGATCACCCTTTTCCAGAATTTCCAACTCATCCATCCCCACCCACCTCATACTGTTAGACATATAATGGAAGTCTAGATTAATGGTTAATTTCCAGGAAACCCCTGTGTTCTGTCATAAAGTGCTTTCCATTAATTAGTGACTCTGTTTCTCAGAACAGAGTGGAGAGAGGAGACGAGTGATTAATGAGCTAACTACACTCAGCAGCTCGATTAGCCCCAGTTGTGAGCGTGAGAGTTAGACCAGCAGAGACAGGGAAGAAAAATAAATATGTGGCGAATGAAAAAAAACTATGGAAATTCATTTCAAAGGGACAGTTGAGGCATTTTGAGAGGCTTGATTACGCCTCTCTCTGGTGCCAGGAGTCCAGAACAAATGGAAGAGTGTGTGCTGAACTAGGAAATGTTAACAAGGAGAGTTAGGCATCTTGATTTTCACTTTCTTAGGATGTAGAGTTTGTTTTGCTGAAGGCTGAGATGAGATACTGCATCAATATTTTTGCACTAAGGGACCTTCAAGCTGAGCACTGTAGGACTGAAGTGAATTTCAATTATATTTGCATTCTTGCATTTTGTTTTTGAGAGATTTTGGCAGATAGTTTTTACCTTTTCACAGATCTATGCTGGACTAACTTTGATTTGGTCTAACATTATAGTTTAATGTTAGAGAATGAGATGATCATAATCATCACATCCTCAGCTAAAGAAAGAAGGAGTATAGCTAAGCTTGATAAAAGAACAGCACATTTTCAAACACAGAAACTGAATCCTACTGGATCCCCTGAATCTCACAAGGGAAAACAATAAAGGCTCGCTGTTAACCCGTTTCCAGCTTTTCATCCAAACTAACAGTCAGCTAGTTTCAGCTCCCTGCCATCATATCTGTATTTCAAAGCTGCCTTTAGTGCAGCTCATATGTGTGAAGTCGGACCTGATGATGTAATTTAGGCATTTAAGAATAACGCACTCACCAACAGACGTGAAAATCCTTTAAAGGAGCAGTTTGTATTATTTAGGGACATCTGGTGAAGTTGCAGATTGCAACCAATTGACGACCCATGTCCTTATCATCCCCTAGATATGCTAGAAATGTGAAATGAATGAATCAATAAATAAATCGACTCTGGCACACCAAGAACACAGAAATGCAACATGATGGACTTGTCGGAAGGCGATCATCACCATCTGAGGCATAAATGGCTTCTTGTAAGAAAACACTAAGATTTATATGATGTGACAATAATGAAAAACATAGTTCTGAATGAAAATGTTGCTCTTCTGTCCACAGGTCCCTTTAATCCTACTAACAGGAACTTTAACTAAAGAAGAATCAGAAAAGCAAAAAATGTGCAATAGTTACAACTTCTTCTTCTAATGTTTTGTTTTATTGGATCAAGAATAACAAATTAACTTTTTGCACCACTGTGTGAGCTAGCTTTTTGTTACTCAGTTAGTTCCAGTCAGGAGTGAAAGCATCTTACTTTCAATAAGTTTCGGACCAGTTAGTGTCCTATATTGGCAGCTATGGGAGGATTGTAACTTTAACAAGAGTCAACAGTGGTGCGATGACTTCAGTGCTTGAAACATGACGCATAAAAATGAGAACTAAGGAGTATTTTTCCACTAAATTAAAAGGATAAAGAACAACGAAAGGTTTTTCTGAGAGGAATATATTTTTGCTCTTCTCCAAAAAAGCTTCAGCTTGAGTTTGACTTTGCCAACTGGCTCCGCTCTGTTGTTTACTCTGATTGGTTGAATCTTGCCCATGTTAGATGACGATTAATAGATGGTTAATCGAAATTATTCTTAGCCCAAATACATCCCCATGTGACATTCATACTGGCTGAAACAGCCTACAATTACATAAGTAAAGATATATGCAACCTCTAGTGGTCTTGAGAGCAGCTGCATGTGAACTGTAAACATGGCATCCATCAAGGTGACACTTACGGTTGCATTTGTTCGAAGAGTGTATGTTGGTCCTATTCATATCCTTTTCTAACTCTGACCAAGTGAAGCTGTTGGCCAACCAGGAAAGGATAAAAATTCATAGTAGCACTTTGTGTTTACGTGGAACCAAGACAATCAATGAGGAAGTCCACAAGGGTGACGGTCGTGTTGTAACAAGAGTGTCTTTTGACCTTAATCGTGATCTTAATTAATCTTAGCCAACTAATGTTATTGCCCAAATCCACCAGAAAGTGACAAAAGTGTTTTGGTAAAGTGTCCTTGATAGTAACTCAGAAGGGAAAAAACTGTTGTCATGTGTTAGTCTTGAACTCTTGTCACAAGCGTATGAACGATTGGATGATGTCCAACTTCCCTCTCCTTCATCCTTTTGAAATTTTTGTGGCTTTTTAACAGAAAGACTTGAGAATGTGTGGTACTTTACAGGACATCTTTATAGGTTGTATTTAAGGGTAAGAATAAATTACCGATATGAATGTAACAAATTTGGGCTGTCGAATTCATCCAATGCCCTATTCCAAACACTTTCCAACATCAGCTTCCAAGATTTTGTCTAATATCCTATCTGGTGCATTAGGTTAAGGGCATTGACGTAAATGTGAAAGTCAGGAAGGAAACCTTACCCAGTTTACTGAATAGAAAAACTAACTTCTGGTTGCATTTCTTAGATTTTTTTTTTCTCTGAATTTGTAATTCCTAAAATGCCATTGGGAGCTGTATAGTTGACCTTTTGTACCTGGCATTAACAATTTTAGTTAAAAACAGGAACACAACTATCAATGTTTGTATTTTATGAAAGCTCCAAAAATATAGTGCTGCTGTTCTGACATTTTGTGTTGCCTTGTGTTGCATTTTGTGTTGGCAGTCTAACTTTAACCATAACTGATACTAGGTAAGCAATTGTTAGAGGGAAAAAAAAAATCTTCCATCAGCAAAAGCATGCAATCATACATGTTTCATGTCTGCCAAAAGTCTTTGACAAAGTACATTTGATGCTTAATTTGAAACAATAAAACACTGTTGACAAAGCGCATGTGTCCTTTTAACTTGCTTTGTTATGGTGTATTGATTAAAACAAGTGAAGCCTTGAGAAATTAATGAATTGACCTAATGTAACTCTTTGAAAGAAGGTAAATTAGTACATTTTCTAAAGAGTTGGCCTTTTCCTTGAAGTCAGGAAGAGCTCCAAACAGATAAATATTTTTGCTGGCTAATGTCACTAACTTGGCAGAAATTGTACGCAGGGATTCCTATGGACATCAGGATAAGAACAGCCTGGCCTGGGTCCAGAGGTCTAGCCAGACATTATCTCCAGCATCCCTTAATGTTTTTATAACGGGGCCTGCTAGTCTCTGCAGTGCTGGCCTATAAGTGGCTGGGAGTGGGCAGCGGGAGTGTTTGTGCGTGAATGTTTATGTATACATGTATGTGTGTGTGTAAGTGCAGAATAAACTGCCGCCTTGGTGGGGCAACACGCTGTCTGCCATGTCTCTGCTGTAGAGTAGAGCCATTAGAGGAGCAATGAAGCTGATGACATGTTGTTCCTGTGACAGGCCGCCTGGCCCCAGACTCCTATCTGCTGCTGCTGCTGCTGCTGCCGCAGTGGGAGCCCGCAGGTCTGCCGCTGGACAGACACAGAGACGCAGGGACGGCGTTTATTTTGGGAGGTGGTTTGGTGCCGGACACCCTGTCTACTCTCCCACCAACCTTTATACACCGCCACCACCACCCTCTTCCCACGCTTTCTCTCCACACATACGCACACACACACACCTCTCATCACCATCACACACAACCAGCATGCTTTTATTTGGCAAGAGTAGCAAAACTGATGGCAACTGATAGCCTGACACAGATTCAGCTAAAGATTAAGTTCACACACAGAACAACAAAAAAAATATCATGCTTTATGTTGTATGAGTTGTTGAGATTCCAGCCTCCACACACAAAAACTAGGTTGCTGGGATTATTTGTTTAAAGACAAAATTCTTACAAAATTTAGTTTGTTGATTCATTTCATACAAATGTTTTAAGTCCTTCTGCAGCAGAGTGTGTGTTAGTGCAGTGCTGATTAGTATTTCTGATTGGTGCCATGCAGATGTCCTAAATGTTTAAGAAGTAGACGATGATTATTAATGTCCTGATATTAAATCCAGACGGTGACTCTTGATTTTCCATCTCTTTCTTCCTTCTTTTCTTGCGATCTCACAGCTGAATCTAATGAAGCCATAAAATGTCCAGAAATGCCTAACTGAGTTAATCTTGTATTAAAAGCTTCCATTTCAATCGCTATGGTTACATGACACTGGAAAAAACTAATTATTGTGTTAGCCTTACCAAAATCGTACCAGACTAACCAGACTAACACACATAACACACATAATGCAGCTTGGGGTTGAATCGCTGCATGTATGCGGTCAACTAAACTCAAACTAGCTCTTGGCACTTTGTACATGTTCCAAAGTTTCCGTCCGGTCCATACAAAAAGAAAAAGTCAGAAACAACAAAGAATAACCACAAGAGCAAGCTGGCAGCAATTTGTAAAAATTTGAAAAAAGCAAAGCGTGAGTATAATTTAATACAGCCAAATTCCAAATAAATCTGCTGTCGTTCACATATTATTCTGTTGCTTTTGTCAGACTGCTAAACGTGTCAGTAACCAAATCACAATTGAAGTAACTTCAAAACGTCTGTACAGTGAATTCAGCTGTACTTAGAAGTACAACGATCTGCCACAGAGAAAGTTAGAAGCAGCAGAATGTCTTTTTCCCCCACGGTTCACAGCATCATGGCTGTGGACATACTTCGGTTATTTACCCGTTTCCGCTCCTCTGAATGTAGAATGTTCAGTTCCATGTCTAATCAAATGACACATCACACAAAAATATGTTGATATGTTCATTCTCATTTTGATTGTTAATATACTCAGCTTGATGACTATGTGGAAAGACAGAGACTGCAGACAGAGCGGTAACAGTAAAGAAGGAGGATTCCAGCGCTTGTTCACAACAGATGGTGTAATCCTGGTCATCTCACTGAGAAGAAGCGTCTCTGCACCCCAGTTGTCGATCTGTTGGTTTGTGAGTTCCTGCCAATGAAGAATTCAGCTGTGTTACCTGCTGGCGCTGTGTGACATCATCAGCTAAGTTGTTGCCATGCTACATAAACAACACTCCAATAGATTCGTTGTGATCTCTGAATATATCAACCACACCTTCCTCTCTGCGACACTTCAACTTTCTCAAATGTTTGTCTGCTGATTTATACTTAATGTTTTTGTTTTCTATCCATAAGAACAGCATATCTTTAATGATAATTTATACTGCTGCAATATCATTTTCCATTTGGGGGATTAATACAATATAATTGAATTCAAATTCATTTAACTGATTTTGTCAGAAATACATCCCCAAAGCGCTGTATTTATACAAAGATAGCTCTTACAATATAATAGATTAGATATGACATTACTGTGGTGCAGCTTTCAGAAATTTAATTGGTATTTTTTGTACATAAATCTTGTATTATACATGAACACATTGCTCTTTGTGTATAAAAGTAGTTACATTGAACACTGTGGGACTTATATTTGACTTTAAATGTATATTAGAGTGGGATGTGATTTGAAGTGAATAATGTTCAGGTTACTGAACCTCTGTGACTCATGTTTATTACCACTCTTGTTTGAACTTTGGTTCTGGCCTTTTTATATGTTGTTGTTACTCTCAATATCACAAACTGTATGACTGTATTCCCGATTAAATCTAAATCACGCATGTACTTTTTATCCAACACAAAGTATGATGACATTAAGCAGATCTCAAAGTGTTCCTGCTTTGTGTGAGTGTGTGCAATTAAAACTTCTACAAAGCAGATAAAAACTCACTGAGTCTATAAGCCACGCCTGACCTGGTCATAAACCTGCTGTTTTTATTTCTCTTTGACAACATGATGCACCACTGTGTGATGGATTCTTGGAATGCATTGTACATGCATGTTGCACCCACTTTGATTTATGTGTTTGACTCAAATAGGGTAATAACCTAATTTATTATTTTTTTTCTTTTTCTTTTTAGTATTATAAATGAGTCACAGAAAACAATATTATAGAGCAACGTCTCGCAAGTTTCTGGAAAAAGAAAAGTTCTGGCTGTTGATTTTTTTAAAGATCTATAAATCAAGATTCTCGTGGTTGCCGTGACCGCAGTGGGGCTTATGTGGCCACTGAAACATTCAGCTCTGGATGAAGCTCTTGAAAAATACTTCTTTCTTCCCTCTCTGCATCCCTGCATCCGATTGAGTTACACAGGAGGGGGGGGCACATTTTGAACAGGTGCCCAGTGAAGCCACACACTCACACACAAACACACAAAAACTGCCTTCCTCTTCATCCTCAACTCTCACCCTCTCTCGTTGTAACTTGACTCTCGCTTCCACAGCCAGTCCAGTAGTTGCTCATACACTTTCAGGTTGTGCCCACTGGTGCTGGACCAGCACACATCATGTCACTGATACATGGAGTTAACACTTCACCCAAAACGAACACTATACTGACCCCCACCCGACAGCTATAACGCCATAGCTTATAAAATGCTCAGTCTGTGGGAGCAGTCATGTTGGCACAGGCACAGGCAGTGGAATCGACACTGCTGGAAACACTAACCCCCACTTGAAGCCCAGGGTGCTTATCTCGACCATCACAAGCATTTTGGGGGTTCAGTGTCTTGCCGTAAGACATACGCAGGAGGAGCCTGGGTTTGAACCTCTAACCCTGTAATTACTGGGCAACCTTTACCTGATCAGCTGTGAGACAACTGTCTGTTTAAAAACATTACCTGCTGTTTACGTGTTAAACAGAAGAGATCATCAAACTCTTTATTTGTCTAATTCCATAAAACTGTGACTTTATTGCTGTGACACCACTGGGAGAAAATAACTACCAAATATTTTTCTGTAAAAGTAAGGTTTTATTAATCAGGATGTCTGGCACTGAAATAAAAAATGTAAAGGTACGCACTGATTTTAAGTCTCACAAGCTGCATGCCGGGAATCTGTTGTACACAAATTTATCTGTGTGCACTTTAGCTCTTGATGCCTGTCTATAAGGCTAAAAATGAAAGCCTCAACCAATCAAGACACTCAGTTCCTGCATATAATTATCTTACATCTTTAAGTTAATTAGGATGCTCTATTACTCTTCTTGGCTTTATAATTGTAATATGGCTATATGCTAAGTAGGTCCACGCTGGATACAATCTATCAATTAAAGCTTCAGCATTTACATTTATATGAATAAATGTATCGATATGTTCACTGTTGCTCAGTGTGATTTTAGCTGCTGAACATATCCAGGGTGAGCACAGCAGAGCAGGATGTTGCGTCTTTAAGAGTTAAGAAACTTGAAACCGTGTTTGCGCAACAATCAGTGCGTCTCCCAGCCGCCAAAGTGTCTAGACTGGCACATGATGGCGGGAATCAACCAATGGCTCCAGAGCTTTCCTCTGGGGCCCAGTGTGAGCAAGAGAGAGAGAGAGAAATTGTCAAAGTAGACAGAGAGACACGGAGAAGTGGGTGATTTTGATTTCAACATAAAAGCAAGACGACAGTCCGGGGAAAATTGGCTTTTTGTTGCACACATATCAATGTCAATGTCTCGATCGAGGGCTGATCAGATCATTACCTTGGAAAGTAAAATTTTCATTCCTATTTCTTTAATGGATCCAAGAATCTTTGAGTCTTACACAAGGTGGGTTCTGTATGCGTACATTCATAAAAGACTCAGCCTCCAAACACACATCTAAATGATTTACCATGTTTTACTATTCAAATGTATTTAAATTAATTTCCTAGAAATAGCATGAAAACGAAGTATTCCAAGAATCTTCATTGGAAATGTTAGATGTGTAAAAGAAAGGCTCGACTTTAGTCTTCCTAGATCTAAACCCTTTATTTCAGCTTTTTATTTTACAGTTTCATTTGCTATATGATGAAAATTTGGTTCATAAAATATATATTTAATCCTTCAAATTGGCTGTTTAACGGTTGTTTCTTATTTTGAAAATAACAGTCGTGGGATCCGGGTTTTATCCTCTTTGGCTTGACTGTATGTGCGCGGCAGCGCGTGCGCTTGTGCCTGAGCGTGTGTGTTTGTGTGTGCGTGCATGTGAGTGCGTCCGAAAAAAGTCTTGCAGGGGAGTGGAGAGTAGAGTAATTCCAGCTCTCTTTAAAACAACTTCTCAGCACGGAATCCGTCCTGGAGTTTGTCACCGCAGTCCCCGAACATCTCTGTTTTATGCCGGGTCACCGGCGCGGAATTGTTGCTCCCAGCTACATAAACGATCGGGATTTCAAGGTTGGGAGGATTTATTTCGGGGTGAATGAAGGACCGAGGGGTTCGCAGAGATCAAGGCGAAACTCTGGAAAACTTTGGGTTCATGGTTCTGATGTTTTTCGTTCATGTAAACTGAGCCTGGTCCTTGGGCAGTCTGACTATGTTTCGTGAATTGTGTTCGGGATCTCCAGAGTGTTGGGGAGTTGGAGGCTTTGTGAGAGGGCTGGCAAAAGTTGTGGCTTAATTGAGTTGGCAACAGCAGGTCACTGGGCAGTGACTGTGTGTAGCCTTCTCCCTCTTCAGACGTTCAGTGATGTTAAACGCTACGTATGGTTGAACATTACTTTCTGATGCTGCGGGAGAGACAGAAAACGGTGACCACCGGCTGCGCATGTTGTGCGCACCGTGCACAAACTCCCGGTCTTTGGCGACAAGTGTAAATCGATGTGGCATCCCCCGAGAGGGGGACGGGACCGACAGGACTCATATAAAACTGTCTAGGTTGTCGTATGTTCAAGTCGAAACGCTCAGGTCTTGTTCGGCGACTCTGGAGAAGCCGTCTGGTCACCGAGAGCGACGGGCGGGATGGAAGCAGACGAAGTGAGGGAGGACGGAACGGTCCGTGTGGCAGACACTCAGGAAAGCTCCACAGGCATGAGCAGAGGTCGGTGACACACACTGACCCGGCTCCGGGGCTCGCGGGGGAGGCTGGAGACCTGGCGGAGAGCGCGGAGAGGGAGGAAGAGGAGCAGCCTGACGATGACCGGGGTGCCATGTGCGTCCCAGAGCGCAGTGGCTTCCCGCAGGAGCAGGAGGGCGACAGTAGGACGGTGACGTGTTGTTTGTTTGGGGAATGGGATCTCAGACCTCGGAGTCCTTACTGGGCCCAGAGAAAAGATGGAGGTGACCCTTGTCAGTGCGCACCGAGACGAACGGTTCTGGAGGAGGAACTCGCAAGCACCGCTCATGTTTTTTTAAAAAGACTCAAGGAGAGATCTCTGGACGCCTTGGTGAAGGCTGTAGAGACCAAAGGAGGGATACCGGGCGAGTGCGTCATGGTGCCGAGCACTGAGCTGCGGCTCGGCGCTCATCACATCTCTCCACAGTATCTTTTGTGTAAGCTGTTTCGCTGGAGCGACCTGCCGCTTTCAGCCCGACTGAAGTCGCTGTGGCACTGCCAGAGCTTCGGCGTGGTGGACAGTGCTAAGGTGTGCTGCAATCCCTATCACTACAGCCGCTTATGCGGGCCAGGTAAGGACATCAAGATTGAAGGGGCGGGGATGCGGTTGGAGGTTAATTCATAGGGCACTGACTGGACCAAGAAGATACCCTGCAAAGACTCGAATGTTTTAAAAATAACTTTGTAGTTGATATATTCATTTAATACTTTCTACTCTGCAAATATCCACCTAAATAAGTGTTACTGAAACAAAAGCATCACATATCTCCAAGAGGGCCCCTGTCACTTCTTTGAATAGCCCTGCAGGTCCAACACCAGGTGGAGGGCCTTGCAAGAAGGGGGAATCTTATTAAAGTGCGTCTGGAATTTAATTATACTTAAAGCCACCTAAAGATTGATGGCTCATTGTACAAACATAGCATGAAATAAATGGGTATTTCCCCTAGATAAAGTTTGCTTGTCTGCGGCCTGCAGCTGAGGAAGAATGTTCTTATTTTTCGAATACAGTGTCAATCACGAAAAAAAACACCAGTTACATTTTTTTTCTGTTTCTCCAGTTGTTGCTGATGATGCTATAAAACGATTCCAGGGTTTACATGTGTTATTTTCAAGCGGAACGTGCTGCACAATCTCCCCTTTCATGTTTTACGACCTGTCCTAATTTTATAAACTTTTCATTGCTCAGATTTGACTTTGGCACTCTCCAAACACATTACACACTTATTTAAATTTTTCGCGAAACTTTCCTGCTTCCCACATCATCCAAAGGAAGGCCGTTCTCAAGTTGCACTTCAGTTCTTTTCCCTCTGACAAGGAGGTCCTCCTCTTGTTATTTAGGTGAAGGAGTGCCGATAATATACAGTTTGCATAGTGCTGGCGCCAGACTGACTCGCTGGGTATCTGACTGGCTGAGGACTCCGGCAATTACTGGCTCTGCTCTTAAAGGGGCCGCAGCCACAAAGCCATGTCCACTTTTGACTGAAGGGACTATCCCAGCAGCAGCAGCATTGCTTAGCTTTTAGAGTTGATTTCATACAAAAGTGATTCTTAAATCGTGTCTTATTTTATCTAATGGAAAGTGCCGGTGATGATGTTACACAAACAGAAGATAGAAGAAAACATCTATGGAAGTGAAGCCCAGGGTGAATCTAATACAATTTGATGAAGGTGTATTTGACAGATGGATGTGGATGGTTAATTCAAACATATTTTTATGAAGACAAATAAGTGAAACACAAATAAAATAGAAGCCAATGGTTTCTTTTACAATTCCATTTCGGTGCCATTTGCTTTAAAGCCTCCTTGTTTAGAAAGGACTGTGCGGGTTTAGAGCTCCTCTCTTTGGAAGATATGTGTGTTTCTGATGAGTTCCCCCGGATGAATGATTGCAGAAAAATAATGTTCTGCTTTAAGACATAGGAAGCAAAGTTATTTGTGATTTAATGACATTTGTAGGATATTATTTTCTTCTCAGTCGACGTATCCCCACTGAAATGGCTCTTTTGGTGTGTTGAAAGAGCATGTTCGACAGACACTTGCGTGCTTCAGACTCAACAGATTAAACAGCAACAAAACCAACCTGCAAATTGTAAACATTTCTCATGATGCTCTCAGTTGTTTGTTCTCAGTTGACAGCCATTAACTTTGCCGTGTCTTTGTTTCAGAATCGCCTCCTCCTCCATACTCTCTGCCCTGTTCAGATGAACACAAGCCACTGGGTGAGTTTGAAAAAAAAAGGCTACCACATTACAAACCGGTAAATGACACAGTGTGTGTCGTCACATCATATTTTTAGACTGGAAACTCGGATTATCTTCGCAAAGCTGCTCGTGTTGAAAGTGACATCTATTATAACCAGTGAGGCTCTGTTTGTGCAAACAGGCACTCGACTCTCTGGCATTCATAGCACAATCCCAAAAGGGCTGATGTATTTGTGGATTAACTGATCAATGAGACATTGTATTGCTCTTTGTAAAATCCTTAGGTATACAAACTTTTTTGTCACATCAACAGTCCAAAACTCGAAAAATATTTGGAATAACCTGAAAGATTAATCAATCCCTGACACCTATTATTGATAAACAGCTTTAAGAACATGGGAATTATCTGGCTCTCACTCCTCAACTGTATTTTATGCTTTTTTAAATACCAGACTCTGCTCTGTCTTACACTGAAACTGCGCCCCACCTCCTCACCAGTCCGCCTCACATCATGCCAAGAGACTACACAGGTGAGTGTCTTCTGTTATTCCTGCTGCAGTACCTGGACACAGAGAACGTGCAGGTGTTTTTGTTCCAGCAATGTACGCCTATCAAAGCTGGTTTGCATCTCTGCAGAGGGAGCCTCTGCCACAGATAAGTTGGGAAGCGCAAGTGGAGGGGAAAAAAAGTTTTGTAGTTACGTGACACAGACGCACACATTTATTAATCGAAACTTACATAACATGCATGCATCCTCTCTGAGTGTTTACACAAGAGGGTGAATTTTATTTACTGGTGTTATCATGTTGTGCTTTCCTGCTATCTTCAAAGGCTGCTAAGACAACCAAAAACTCTGACACATAAAGCTCCTATTGTGAGAGGCATGGAGGGCTCGGTGGGGGTCTGGGGTCTCACTATTTGGATGCCGCAGCAGTGTAGCCTTTCTGTCTCTCCTTCCTCGTCTACGCTTTCTCCACAGCAAAATATTTCACCGGGACGAAGCTGCAATAAGATCCCCGTGCATACTCCCAATCCCCTTTGCCTCTCTAACCACCCATCCCCCTCTTTCCCTCTTTCTTCCCTCAAATCCCTTCATTCCTGTCTGCAATTGAGCAGTGGAAAGAGGCTGGCACTTTTGGGGGCGGGGGACCCAAGCCGCTCCGAGCCGAGGCGGCGATCTAGAGTTTTGTGTGCATGTGTATATGTGGAAAGAGGGGGGCTGAGGCCTGCGTTGGGACAGGAAACAGCCCCCTCTAGATGATGAAACTGGAGCTTTATTTGTTTACGTGCTGGGGTCGGGTGGAGAAGTCCTTGTAGCGTTAGAAGAAACCCACAAACCCACTCAATCAAGCCTCCCTGGGCTCACTTGTGGATGGCGTTGAAAGGTGAATGGGCACCTAGAAAGTCTGTGCAGTGTAGTCACGGCATCTCGGACCTGTCTGAAGAGTCAGCAGTACACCTTGAATGGAGAATTTTTTGGTTGGTCGTTTGCAGAAATGAACTTCAGACCTTTTCTGTAAAGTTGATGTCTAAAGTTAAAGTTATTCATTGAGGTGTTCCCAATGATTGTGTCAACTCTCAAAAATTATGACCAAAAATCTGAATAAAGAAGATGCTTCAAAAGCACTTTTTCATGATTTAATTTATATATATACATATATATATATGTATATACATATATATATAAACAAAATAATGTATTTCCTTGCTGGCATGACTGTTGTAAACTCCTTAGTTCCGACAAGCCAGGCCCATTCATAAAGATAATTTAATCATTACTACACACCAACAAAATTAGAAGAAAAAGTGTTCTAGCTGGAAGCCACGTCCAAAAATCATTCAGTCTGTTCAAGTTCTAGGTTGTGATTTTGAGGCATCTCCAAGCCGAGAAGCAAGAAAGGGAGCCTTCTATTGTCTGCCTGTTGAAATGAGCGGAAATACATTGGTTTTCTTACGAGATGTGGTGTGTGTATTCGAGTCTGGGTGTGTGTGTGTGGTCTCTGATCCCCTGCCCCCCTCACCAGAACACTGGAGCCGAGAAGCGGAGCTCAGGCCAAAAGCATAAGTAGGAGCTAGACTTGGATAAACAGAGGCAGCCAAGAAATCTGCATGTAGCTTTTGTTGTTAACTTTGACAGGTTATAGGACTCCTGTTTGGAGCGAGAGCCGGGCGAATAACAGGAAATAAGCTGAACGTGCAGCCTACTCCAACATGTATCAAAGAACTTACCGTAGCTTTTTTTCCCCCAAAGCCTTGATGTTGGTTTAAATGAATCTTTGTTTTGTGCAAGTAATCCTCTGGTTTATCATCTAGAGCCTGTGATGTTTTCTTTAGAACAAAAACAAGCACTGAACATGTGCTGAAGCACTTTAGCATCCTCTATTATTCCTTTAAAGCAGCCATGTAGCTTAGCTTTAAAGAAAATGAAGAAACATCAGGGTGTGGTCCATACATACCTTTGCCCTGGCCTCTTTTATCATTCAATCAGTTGGCGTTCCCTTTAAACTGCAGCAAATAGGCCTGCTTTGACAAAGGGAAAGACTTCTGGAAGTTTAGTGCGCTTAAATCGACATTGGATCGTCTGTGACTCCAACAAAATGTGTCATTCAGCTGCTTATTGTCAGCGTGTGTGTGTGTGTGTGTGTGTGTCAGTGCGTTTGTGTGTGTCCATGTGACAGGCAGAGAGACAGGGAGGAATTTTTGTCTGACTCTGTGATAAGATCGTCTCAGAGTGCACACATAGGGGCTCTATCAGAACAAAAACACACACATGCACACATACCCGTTCACCCATCACGCGATTTGTTGGGTGGGATGAATAGTTCTGCTTTTTTTTTTACCTTCTCAGCACATCTATAACTTAAAGCTACAGGTATGTTGGATATTGTATTTTAAAAAGCTTGTGTTTTGCTTTTCTCTAATTACTTAATCTGTCTGCACTATTTATATTTAGTATCTCCTCGGTGATGATAAACATATTACGGAAATTTGTTGCTCTCACCATCATTCTGACTACTGTTTCAAAGAACATGCAACTTGGCACCAAAAATAATGAGCCTGATAAATATGGTGAAATTTTAGGGCAAACCTCGATATATAACACCAGACTTTTCACGCGCTGATTGATCAGAAGTCCTTGTCGTCACATTTTGATGCACTTTGTAATGATTTTTTAACATAAAAAGTAGTGATCTACACCTGCATCTTGTTGCAAAACAGTCGCTAATCTGAGGTTGGAGGGTTGGTGGAGGGATAGAGCACAGAGCTTTCCTCCAAGAGTGTGTGCTCCATGCAATTTGAAAAATTTTGACAAAAGGGTACATTGTGCATTAAAGATCTAGTGTGTAACAATTATGGGGATCTGTTGGCAGGACGGCAACACAATATCAGTTGGTATGTCTTCATTAGAATAGAGTTAAATGAAAATTGTTCAAATTGTTGTGTTTTGATGAGATTTTAATGAGCCACTCCTATCAACAGACAACACAGATCATCTTACTTGTAGTCTGTGATGTTGCACCACCATGTTTTTAACGTGGCTCTAAACACTGGGTCAAGAAAGGGCCTTTCACAATTTTGTGGCCACAGAAGATTCTCCTTTACATTTACAAGGTGAGAGCAAGGCAGGGGGTATGAAATCGGTTTTAACCTGCAGCTTTGCTGCTCGATGTCAGAAACTCCCACGCACCTCTCCTTCAGAAAGTGACACCAAGGGATCCTAACCCAGTATCAGTATGTGAGACAGAGTTGATACGATTTATAGTTGGAACTATGGGACTAACTTTAGAAGTTATTTTTGTCCAAATGCCCATACATGCAGTAATAAATCTTCTAAGCTGATTCAGGCACTACGCCTTTCATTCATTCATCTATCTTCCATACTCCATCTATCCCGTTCAGCTTTGCAGCACACATCATATTCCACTTTTGTTTTCTCATTTGTTTTGAGTATCCCATCCGCATGTTGCTGCTAACATTATATTTCTCACCATCTGTTAACTGTAGATGGCATCATTTTTGTTATAATGGGTTCGAAAGTCTTGAGGAACAAGGCCAAAGAGTTAGTGATGAACTGGAACCGTTGGAAGCGTCAAACATTTGTTCACCTTGTCGTCATTAGGCTCTGGCTTTTCAACATGTGGAAACAAGTAAAGCAATGATACTTAGTGGACATTAGTGTGGCCTGGATGCACTAAAATGAGACAAAAGGACTGCTCCTTCTCTGCCCTCAGTAATCATATTTTGGGGGCTTGTTTGCTTAAGCAGAGTGAGGTATCAGCCAAACATCCTGTCTCGAAGCCCTGTCTGCACTCGCTGCAGCATTAACCTCATGAATTGGCCCTTTGACTGATGTGGCACAGCCCAGGAATGTTTGGAAATTGGGAAGGTGAGGGGGAGAAGGGTCTTTGAGTGAAAGAAGTGGGAGGGGGATAAGGGGGTCTAGCTAGGGAGAGTGACATCGGATACATGTTTGAACATATCGCTGTTAATACTTAAGAAACACATGGAACTGAGCTGACATTCTTGGAGGTTTGGAAGGAGGCAGTTGTAAGAGTTTGACTGCACCGTGCTGTGTTAGTGAGTTTAGTCCAGTAAGTGTGAAGCTCTCCAGGTCAGTGCAGGTGAACGCAGTTGAAGGTTTTGTAAATCATCTACCGAGGCCCTGCTTTCAAGCAAAGGTTTTGCTCATCGAAGCACGAGTTTTAACCAAGACACCTTTTCAGAAAAAAAGGTTCAAATGTAGTTATCAAGTGTATTGACAACTTCTGATTTAAAATTAGGGCAAAGATGGAAGATAAATTCACATTTTGCTGTGTCCAGTGAGAATATGTTTGTTTGAGTCTGGAAAGGTCCTCCCGGTGACCTGAACCTCCAGCCTGTTTGCTGGCACGTGTACAACACTTGCTCTTATGCCTGACTGAGACACATTAGACTATGGAATTCAACATCAAGCGCTGGCCCATTAAACATTTGCCATTTCCTCAAATATTTTCCATCATGGCTCTTTTTCACTATAAGCAGGGTGGGCAACCTAGGACGCAACACACAACTTACTTTGAGATCTGTATTGTCAGATCTTCTGTCCCTTTGCAGCTCTGGTTTAGTTGATGTTTTTAAGCTGAATATCAGAATCAGAAGGACTCTTGCCACTCAGGAGCTACCGCCCTAATTCCAATAATTTGTTAATAAAAAAAAAACTGACTCTCATTGACCAATATCTTACTCACAGTAGAACATATAAAATGTTTGAAGTGAGACATTTTACTATTTTCCATGAAAAATATAAGCTCCTCTTCAATTTGACGGTAGCAACATGTCTCAAAAAAGTTGGGACAGGGCCAGGGTTCCCAGTGTGTAGCATTCCCTCTTCTTTTACCAACAGTCTGTTAACATCTAGGAACTAGGATTGTAGCTGCTCAGCAGATCTGGGTCTTCTTTGTTGTTATTTTGATGCCCAAATGTTTTCAATCGGTGAATGGACTAGACTGCAGGCAGAACAGTCCAGCACCTGGAATCTTCTACTATGAAAACAGGCTGTTGTAATAGACATTGCCTTGTTGAAATATGCAAGACCTTACCTGAAAAAGGTGTGTTAGAAAGAGCTGGATCAGAGCATATGTACCTGTGTACACCTTACAGCACTGATGGTGCCTTTCCAGAAGTGCAGGGTCCCAGTTCCATAGGCGCAAATACACCCCTGTACCATCAGAAATGAATGCTTTTGAGTGCTGACAACAACACGGATGATCCCCCTCCTCTTTAGTTCAGAAGATGCAGCATTAATGATTTACAAAAAATATTTACAATTTGGACTCATTTGACTGCTGAACAGTTTTCCACTTTGCTTCAGTCCATTTTAAATGAGCTGTAGCCCAAAGATTTTTGTGGTATTTCCGAATCTTGTGAACTGTGTTCACAGACAATGATTTCTGGAAGTGTTCCTGAGCCCATGCGGTGATTTATGACTGTTTTTAATGCAGTGCCGCCTGAGGGCCTGATTATCACATGTATCCTGGTTTTTGGATGTGTTTCATGCACACAGAGATGTGCCCAGATTCTCTGAAGCTTTTTGATAATGCTGTGTACTGTAGATGATGAAATATACAGTCTTCACAGTTTTACGCTGTCAACATTATTCTTAAATTGTTCCACAATTTGTAGACAGTTTTTCTGCAGATTGCTGAACTTCTGCCCGTCTTTACTTCTGAAAGACTCTTTGAGGTCCTTTTTAAAATACCCAATTATGTTACTGACCTGTTGCCATTTAACCTAATCAGCTGCAACATGTTTGTCCAGCTGTTTCCTTTGAGTGCCACTTACTTTTTTACCATTATGTTGCCTCCTCCCCAACTTTTGTTGCTGCCATCAAATTCAATATTAACTCAGATTGCATATTTTTAATAAATATTTTATATGATTTGCAAATTGTTCCAGTTTCTTTTTATTAACATTCTACACAACATCCCAACGTTTTTTGGAATCAGGGGTTGTATTTTTATGCACTGGAACTGGTCACAGCATGTAACACATGCAAACGGTGTTTTCCTGCAACATAAATTCAAGATGGCAGGTTACAAAACACAATGCATTCACGATGTTCTCACAGGGATTTCAGTTTGGTCAAACTTTTTATGGTTGTGTTGAGGCACTGACCCCAAGGGATTAAGGTTTAAAGAAATATTGTGGTTTGTTGCCATTTTAAACCATACAAACCAATTTGAAAAAGAACATTTGAATGATATGGCAGCTTTTCTCCCAGTACCTGTCTGAGTCCTGCATCTATTCTTTTGCTGCGAAAAGATATAGTTTTTTGGCATATTTGACAGGCTGTAAATATGAGGTAGTATAAACCATTGAGAAAGTTAGCATTTAGGGTCAAGGTTGTGGGGAAATGTCTCAAACTCAAAGCATTCACACCAGAGACAGAGGTTTGTGTCCCATGTGGGACCACTACTTTGTGCTGTTTCACTTCCATGATCAATATTTAGGTCAGGTTTGGACAGCAAAACTCCTTGGTAATGTTTAGCTACATGTTAGATGAAAAACTCCATCTGTAATAAATCTCTCCTCATTTGTCTCAGTTATACTGTTAATCGGGCCCTTTCCACCAAAGTTGCATTTGTGACGTTTTTTTTTAACCCTTTTTTTCTGGTGTAAAAAGTAAGAGACACTGATCCTTTTCTCCCAATTTTCTTAAACACAGCTCTAAGACAGATTGATTTATGTTTGTGGCAACGATTTTTAGCTCTTTTCAGATGTGATAGTTTGGATTATTGGCTTCATCATTCTGTCTGTCAGTTTCTCATGACTTGATTCACCCAAATCTGACAGTGATGGAAAGCTCCGCAGTACGTGTGTGACGTATAATGCACAAGTTCAGATTTTCTTCATCTTCAATGACAACGCTATTAATATAAGCCTGACAGGCATGCGGAGGCTGTGTGTCACATACCGACAGTGGATGGTAGCAGTTTAAAATGTCCTTTTTCAAGCTTTAAGCTTGTTCAGGTTCAAGCTTGTTGAACAGGTTTTGTAATAAAGGACTCACACTGGGTGAAGACATAATTATGGATGGAAAACTTTGATCTTTGTTACTCTGCTGTCTGGAGGAGCAACGCCTTATTGTGATCAGAAGTTTCTGAATACATGACAGAAGTTAAAACTTGTCACTCCCAGACACAGCGGATGCTCCCGCCTTCATCCAGAAAATGATCTGTTCTGACATTTAAAGGCGATTTCACGCGTCTGGATTGTGACGTTGTGCCATATTAGTTTCTTACTTGGAAAGATTTTATTGCACTTTCAGTAACGAGATTAGGTGTTGTTAACTCAATTTACCTGGGTTTACTGTCTGTTCTGTAGTCTGCTGTCCACTGTGTGTAAGTCTAATCTTGTCTCACAGCAAAATAAGACTTTTTTTATGTTCATACAATGCCCATGAAAATGTAACTCCAAAGAGTAACACATTGTCTCTGTATTTCATGATTGTATTTGGTGGTGGGAGGGGTTGGAATATGGCGCTACGCATCAGGCTGCCAAGATCAAGAGCCAAGATTGAGTCCTGTCCTGATCACTAGTGCTTTCAAGTAATTCTAGTTAGTTTTTTTTACTTTCGCTTGATGTTTCTTCACAGTTTTACACACTGGATAGAATTAGGTTTTTAAAAACGACATGGTTATGGTCAGTTATTTAAAATGAGGCTGTTCAGGTTAGAAAAACAACACGGCTAATATTGTATCGCATCAAAATATCCTTTTCCTGGAGTACCGGTGGCTGAGTCCCGCACTCTCAGGTTAACACACAAAATTACGTCAGATGTCTCATTAGCCCCTTTCACACTGAGACCCACTACCTTAGCGGGTCTAAATTGCACCTTCGACCCGCGTCGAGCAATGTGAAAGCTTGGCGTGTTAGGTGACCCGTGTCGCCTGAAGCCGAGTTCAGGGGGCGTTGCCTAGTGGCAGAGCGTCACACGAAACATATAAAATGCTGGGCGTGTACAATGACGTAGGCACAAGCCATGAGTCGGAGGTAGGGTTAAATAGAGAGTGGCTTCCTCCCCAGATGGCGTGGCACATGTCAAAATATGGCCAGTCCAATCGCCCTCTGCCACTCATGCCGTTATGGTCATTAACAGCATGGAACTTGTTCCTCATGGCTTTTAATTTGTTGGTCACCTGCGTCTTGCTGCGTGGGAAACCGCGCTCTCCCATCTTTCTCGCCAGCCCTTCCAGCAGAGGTCCATCTTTCACCGTCCCGACATGTGGCGGTAAATAACGTCCTCTGCTCGGAGGCTGAGGAGCTCGCGGACCTCCTTGTCTCCCCAGTTGGCCATCTTCAAAAATGTCTCGAACTTGATGTAAAACAGAGTGAAACTTGTCCTCACCTGTCGCTGTTGTTCTGAATCAGCTGTCCATTCTGTCTTTTAAACTCCTCACGTCACGCCACGCCAACGTCCGACCCGCGTCAATTGCGTTCACACCAAACTCGGCTCGGCAAAAAGACTAGGGTCCGACGCGGGTCGAAAGGCGAGTCGAGTTGACACGCCAGCCCGGGTCATCAGTGTGAACGCAACAGCGGACACGCTAAATTTGCGGATTAAACGCGGGTTATTCCTCAGTGTGAAAGGGGCTAATGTTAACACATTATATTGAAAGTAATGCTGGGTAGTACAAAAGTAAAGCAAATGTTTTCATCAACATGATGACAAAAGTCTCTGTTACATGACTGTTTCACGTTTTGCTGTGAGACAGAGCAGAGAGGCATCACTATAAATAAAACTAAAAACACATATTATAACAATAACCATAGTTTTTTTCCCATATTGTTTGGCTCAGGGACTGTTAAATACCTTAAAGCAGCACCTAATAATGGAAAGTAAAACTGTGGTAGGAAAGTGATGCAGCGAAGTCTGAAAGTCACTGTTTGTTTCTCTAAGAGCAGATAATATGCCAACTGAGGACCTTTCACTACTGTATGCATTGAAAACAATGAAAACAACAAAAACATTACTGGGTTCGATGTAGTTTGAGTGCCATCACAACTTGTTAAGAGAAATGATTAGGGTGCTCTTTTCAGACATGAAGCCAAAGACTGATATGTTGTTAGATTAATGAAAAGGCGTTCATGTCTGAAAAAGGGTTTTGGAATAAAGGAGCGTTAATCTCTTGTGGTGTTGTCAGTTTTTTTAACAGGTCTGAGTGAAGACATTTGAAGCCATTATTTAAAAGTTTGTCTTTTGTATTTAATCAAAAATCTGTTAAATGTGAACTGATGGAGTCTTCTAAGTCTTTAAGGCTTAAACATCAATTATAATGCAGAAAGCTGGTTCTTGGATTCTTCTGAGTTAAATACTTGAGGCTAGCAGAGGTCCACAGGCGCAGATTAAGCTGTTAAGAGTGTCATTCTCTCTGATTTTAACCCAGTTTTTCTGCTGTTTTACGTAGTCGTCATTAGAGTACTACTCATCAGAATGTTCTTTACATTATACAGAATATTCACCTATGTATTTGGTTGCCCACAATCTTTTGCTCTCCCTCTTTATGTCTTTGTAACTTGTATTCCTCCTCCTCCTCTTTCAGTCTATGTTGTCAGGCAATCACAATTTAAAATAAGGTTTAAATTACAGGACTGGCTGTGGCTTTCCGTTGTTCCCTCAGAGTTTTTGCCAACTCGCAATTTGGCTTTTAATGGAACCCTGCCATGCTGCTGAACCTAAAGATTCTTTGCAGATGTCGGCAGGCTCTGACTATGAAATGCAACAAACTGTCGCCTGTGCTGTAAGCTCTGAATGCACCGTAGAGCTCAAACAAATACTTTGTTTAATTAACATTTTATTCGTTTCCAGGACATGTAGCTGCCTACTGTCAGTGAGAACAAATGGTTGCGTCTGTGCAAAGCTTTCACCCACTGAAAACCGCACTGACAGTGTTTAATCCTCTGACTGTTGAAAAATGTCATCTCAATGAGGTTGAAATATGTTAGTTTGTTCTGCTCTATTTTCATATTAAGGTTTGTCAAAAGTTCTATTTTTTTGTCCCCCCTTGACTGTGTGAGTCAAGAGTCTTGGTTGTGCATTGTGCAGCGCCTCTTCACAGCAGTTTCACATTCAGATAATTCATCCAAATAAAGTTTGAGGAGGAATTTCATAATTCCTTATTCATAGTGGAACAAATGGATCTATTCCACCAATAAATGAGCGTAATTATGTTGTGAGGAGTGAAGGCCACGTGAGGATCAATGAGAGACTTGTCAACTTGACCCCTGTGACTGGCTGAGCGGGGGGGAGGAAGTGTTGAGGAAGAGGGCCTGTCCAGGAATGTGTTGGGAGGGGAGACTTGTCAACCAGAGAGCTCTGCTACTTTGAGTTTGCTCCTGTCCCTCTATTCAGATTCAAATCATCCTTTGTTTCAGTAATTCGAGCAATCTCAGCAATCATTTATTTGTAAAGCTGCAATATCTTCATGAAAGAGTTAAATGTCTTAATCCAGGCTGATTTGTATAACTGTTTAGATGTCATAATTCATGCAGCTGTCCTGGATATCGCTCCAGGTACATGCAGAGCTGCATGGAGAGGAGCTTCACAGACACCATATGGGCTAAGAGGGAGCTGCTGTCTTTGTCAATATCTGTGTGGACCAAATGGCAGCAAATTGGAGAATTTCCTCCAAAATGATCACCACATTTTGAACTTGCCCGTTTTACGGCTACAATGACAACAAGAACTTGGTATGACAGCTAATGGATGACATTAGACATGACAGCTGAGTTGTTGGAGATGTAGGGATATATTCAAAACCTGAGGTATTTCCTTGGCCTGAGTTGTTTGGCGCTTTGATGTAGCAGCGGAAATGCAGGAAACTAGTTACTTTCTCTCTTCCTTTTGGAGGAGCTTTCTGCCTCCAAGATCTTCCCCGGAATTTTACAGGGACATGCACTAACTTTCCTGTAACTCAAAGGCCCTCTGGGTTCAAGGAACACGTCCGGATGGCAGTACACATCTTGTGTTACTGAATGAAAAACATTACTATGTGCATTCTGTTTCATCACTTGATCAAGTTTACAATGGAAAAACAGGGCGAAGGAAATGTGTGTGTGCAAGTATGTGTTTGTGAGCGAGAGCCCCAGTTGTGTTCGACTGTAAAGGCCTTGTCTGGCGATAAGGCAGCTCGCTGATGGCAGAGATAGTCGAGACGCCAG
Organism: Odontesthes bonariensis; assembly: GCF_027942865.1. Classification (NCBI taxonomy): domain Eukaryota; kingdom Metazoa; phylum Chordata; class Actinopteri; order Atheriniformes; family Atherinopsidae; genus Odontesthes; species Odontesthes bonariensis. The sequence goes on along the minus strand of NC_134506.1, from coordinate 14,085,186 downwards.
CTTAAATGTGGCTTGCTGGATTGAAGTTGCCCTGTAATGATAGTTGTCTCAAACAACATAGAATCTACCATTTGTAGGCAGGGAGGGGTGTTTGTTTTTTTCCCCTTAATTGATTTTATTTCTACTTTTGGGGGGTTTTGGCAGGAAACAGGAGGAAGTGGAACCATAACAAAGCATCTTAGATGCGACCAACAGTAGTCAGTGGCTAAATTCTATCCTCCCCTCTCGTCCCTCCCGTACCCCTCACACCTCCTTCCCCTCCTCTTCCCTCTCCCCAACCCACCCACTTCTTTCAGCACAGTGGAAGAGTCTAATAACTGGAGGGGAATCTAATCCTTGGCACTGGATGAAAGACGAGGGTCTCCCTCCCTCCCTCTTTTTCTCACAGTCTCTTTCTTTCTCTTCATTTTTTCCGTGGATGCTGGTTATGCTTGGCAAGTTCTCTCTGCCTCTTTTTCCCTGCTCCTCTACTTCCACTCTTTCCCTCCCCTGTTTCATTCCTTTCTGTGCAGGTTAAGGTTAGCAGGAAGAAACCACTACTGCTCAGGGTGGCGGGAGAGGAAAAGCGCAGGGTTAAAAGGAATGGTTTAACATTAAGGCACACATTTTTATATTATTATTTGGTTTATTTAAGTTGAGAATTAGAGGAAGATAAAGACAACTTTCATGATTGTTTATTATGTCTAAATCTACAGTCTGTTCGCTTAGCATCATGACTAGAAGTACGGGGAAAACAGCTAGCCTGTGTATTTCCAAAGGTAATTATCGTCCTACTATCACCTTCAAAACACGAATTAACATGTTGTATCCTGTAGATTTCTGATTTCCAAAAAGGAGACAACAGGAAATTATCACCAGCCAAGGCCAGCCAACCTGTTCTTATTCTTAAGGCATCAAATGATACGGGGTCTGGGATACGATCAAGTTGTCCTTTGGTGTGGTACTCAAAAAAAGGAGCAAATGCAGCCTTATGTTATAAAGCGATGCAGTTGTATGACAGAGCGTAAAATACGTATGTTGGTCCATTGAAATATACTTATACTTAAAAGTAAAGTCTCTAAAGTTGTACAATAGCTGCATTTTCGTTCCATAGTTCTTTGCTGTAATACAACACCCGTCGCAATACTGATGACATTTCCACTCCTGTGGCAGCATGACGACATTGGCGCTCACAAAATAAAGATGTCAGTTGGCTCTTTTGACTAGGAAACAACTATTGGATTTGGGATTGGTGGGTGGTGTTAAACCTCTGCCCTTCAAGTGTGAGATTGCTGGTTAAAATCCTGCCCTGCACAATCTTTTCCGCAGTCATTTCACTTTTCTACCTCTGCTGTCCATCTGTAATTACTTACTACTCTACTATTCCCACCTACTAATGGTAACTGTAAGGAGCTGAAAGTACATGGTTATGCTTAGATTAATGTGTATGATTAGGTTTAAATGTTAAAAGAAAATGGTTAAGATTAAAAAATTATATATATATATATATATGTATATATATGTATTTGTTATATTGTTAGTGTTATAGTGTTATACTCATTATTACCAGTTCCAGTTCCAGTCAAGTGACACCGCCCTACACAAAACTATTGCCCACCAAAAAAAAATTTTTAAGCCTGGATTGTGCAACTTCTGTTGAGACTGAGCTGTATACATTCTACTTTAGGAGGTAGAAGGGGTTGTAGGTGGAATGAATCACAGGTCTTCCGTCCTAGAAGAGATTCTGAATTTTCACTAATTTTTGGATTGTAGACCACAGTTTGTGTCTCTAGTGAGTCCCACTGAATTTCCCTCTTCACTCTCACTTTTTAGCGTGGTTTCATCATAAAACTTGAGAGGATTAGACACAAAAACTACTGGGACTGGGTGAAAAGATTATAATGTTTTAGTTTAAAATACACCCTCTCATAACATCAAACTTACACATAGAAACAAAATAGCTAAAAGGTGCCCAGTGCATGAAAGTCTGATGCCACCAGCTCTCTTGTGACTTTGGAAGTGTTTAATAAAGAAATGACAAATAACCTGCCTTAAAACTGCAAGTTGTTCTTTTTGCATGTGAAATTCAGTACAGATTAAACAAAAGAGATATAAGAGAAGTTAGATGTTATTGCATTTTATTCAATATGTAAAATATCTACCGGTATTCCTTTGTTATCTGTTCAGCTGTGACAAGACTAGAAAAGAAGAGAAGTTTGAGGAAACTGAAGGAGGAAAGATGATTGTTGTTGTCATCGTCTGAAGTCCAGATATAACTGTCAGGGAGCCAGCAGGAAACAATGTCTGAATCCTGAACTTTGATCACCATTGTTTTCTTCATTTAGAAAAACTACCCTATAAATTCAAGTGGCAGATTCTAATGACATTACAGCTTGTCATCAGTTTTTTTTATTCATGGACACACCATTCATCTCGCCACCTTTGTTTAGGCCTTCTCTTAAAACAGCTGTGAAGTTTAGTGGACGTTTCAATGAGATTGGCACTAAGAGACAGTGATTTTGAAATGAAATAACAAAGGCTACTTATCTAATTGGTAAACAGAGCTGTTAAATGGCGGTTGGCTTAAATGCTTGCAGGACGCTGTAATTGCTGCCAGCCCTCTCATACAGATGCAGGCATGCACATTCACATCATAGGCACGCACAGTGTTTCGACTTCCTCCGCTCGAACATAAACACGCTGATAACCTCGAGTTTGAACCCCTCTTTAAAAATTCCATTGAAGAAGTCGGTTGTTGCCCTCCCTCCTTCTGCTCTTCCCGCCTCCTCCCTCTTCCTCCCTCCCCAGTTGTTCTCACACGAGCTTGTTATACCTTTGCTTGGATGATAGCCAGGCTGAACATGATGACACTAAGGGCTGTGTCAGAGACATTAAACATGTCTCGCTGTTCCCCTCAGACTGTCAAACACTGATTAAAACAGTGATTTAGTGTTTTATCATTGCATCCTTGGGGGGCTAAAAATCAGCTCGGAGACAGCAGCGTGAAATGTATTTATCATCGCTCTTTTTTTTACAGTAAAATATGGAGATAAAATAAGTGGACAGAGACACTTTAAACCCAAATCACTCCGCACAAACGTAACTGAAAACTATGAAGCACTGAAAACGTTTAGCATAAGAAATTAAATGTGTTAAGACCGGCTATAAAGATTTTAAAATAAGATAATCATAGATATTGATTATTCCAACGTTTAAGCCTGAGCAGAGCTAGAGTTTTCTATTTTTTGATTTTCTGTAGACGCTGTTCTATTTACAATATGCTGTGTGTGCTATGAAATGAGCTTAAGAGCTACAAATTTATCAAAATCATTCATTACACACCATAACAGAAATTAAAGTGTGCTATATGTTTTAAAAAAAACCAAAAAGTCCCAGTTTGTTTCATGTTTTCTTTGGGAATTAATTTGATCATGAGCTCATAAAGTCTCCCTGTGTTCCCCCAGACGAGTTTGTGTTGCCTTATTACAGGGAAGAGCACAGCTTGTAAAAGTGTGTGAGTGTGTGTGTGTGTGTGTGTGTGTGTGTGTGTGTGTGTGTGTGTGTGTGTGTGTGTGTGTGTGTGTGTGTGTGTGTGTGTGCGTGTGTGTGTGTGTGTGAGAGAGAGAGAGATAGAAAGATCGTGCTAGCTGAGCAGCCTGCTCTCTTTTTGGAGAGCTGTAAAAACTCCAGACCGCAGGAGTAGCCAGCCTGGAATTCACTAATGACACATGTGGGCCTCAGATGAGAAGCGCAATTTTGTGTGCGAGAGCATGTGTGTGTGTTATAGCCGCACTGTTTGGATCAGAAGGCTCAATTTGTGTGAGTGCATGTGCATGTATGAGTCCCCATCTTATCTTTTATTGTGTGTGTGTGCGAGTATGTGTGTGCACAAACACTCATCTCCTCCTGCTTGTACCAACAACCCCTACGTATTTCTGTCCCCCTGAAATGAAAATGGCGGCTGTGCAAATACAGCACACCTAACCTAATCTAGGTCCTGGTTTCACCCAAAATGCAGCTTGTTAATGGGTGAAGGGCTGCCACCATTCTGGCCCCTGGTGGATGAAGAGGGGGTGTTTGCTGGAATATGAAAGGAATGGGGCCACAAGCACATGGGTCTTTAAATCCTCTGTGTCAATAGTGTCTCTGGAGCAAAATAATGGCATCACTCTGTGTGGGAGTTAATGTGAGCTGATAGCATGAGGGCCGGGGGGTCAGGGGTTCATGGGCTTGTGCTAGGTTGACAGAGAGCTGAATGCTTTCAACCCCCAACTCCCCTCTCTTTTGCACTAAACCTCCTCTTTAACTCCGGACCTGAAGGAGAGTTACAGAGGGTGACGCTGAGCAATGTCAGTTGAGGAAGTCGGGTGATCAGCGTTGACAGTTTTAGTGTCCTTTTCCAAATATGACAGATGGGTGACAAATTAAAGGGAAAAGCTTGACTAAATGCCAAACAAAGTTACAACAAGTGGTTCCATTCATAATATAACGGGATTATCGAATGGTGAAAATTAAGTCTATCATATAATATTGAGTAAGTACCAATCAGGTACAGTACTGTTGAAAAAAGAAAAGAAAAAAACAGTCATCAGCCACCCCTCACTTCTTACATTTTGCTTCCATGGAGTCAGACTTTCTTTTAATCTTTTAAAGTGGTATTTAGAAATAATTCTCCAGGCTTTCTGAAGGTAGTTCATAGTTTTTTTTTTTACTTATATTTAGTCCAATCTGGGTACTTGATCTCTTTCAGACCATTCTTTGTTTGTCGAGCCATGTGACGATCAGTAACGTAATGTGCTCAGCTGAGTTGAGCTACAGTTGGAATTTGACTTGGCTATTCAACTGGACCACCGTCCATGTCGCAGTGGACATGCACAGGAGCAAATTACTTGCCAAAATACATCCAACAATTTGATTTTGTGGACTTTGATACTGTGTGAGAAAACGTTCAAGACATTCTGCTGCTTCTAACTTTCTCGGTGGATGATTAGCATACATGTAAGTGTAGCCAAACTCCCTGAACAGATGTTGCATTTAAGTTTCTTCTAATGGGGATTTGGTCAGATGATAGGCAAGGCAAGGCAAGGCATCTTTATTTATATAGCGCATTTCATACCACAGGCAACTCAATGTGCTTTACATAAAGACAAGGCATTTAAAAGAACAGCATAAAGCAGCATAAAAACAAGCAATTTAAAGAGAAAAAAAAATAGAATAAAAATTAAAGCAATCAAAGAAGAGGGGAAAAAGAAAAATATAAACTCAACCATAAGCACACCGAAAGAGAAATGTTTTTAACCTGGATTTAAAAGTGCTTACAGTTGGGGCTGATTTCAGGTCTGCTGGTAGTTTGTTCCAGTTGTGTGCAGCATAACAGCTAAAAGCTGCTTCACCATGTCTAGTTTGAACTCTGGGCTCCACTATCTGACCTGAGTCAGTAGATCTCAGAGCTCTGCTGGGTTTATACTACTGCGCTTATGAGAATCAGGATTATTTTAGAGCAGAGCGACATGCCAACAGTTGTCACTAAGGCACATCTAGAGCATCAGCGGACTTCTGTCTCCCTTTGAGTTCTTGGTGGGTTCACCCCATCTCTTGTAGAACTGGCCTTTGCGGCTGCCAAGGATAGGACTCACAATGATTGGCTGTTAGGCATAGCTAATGAGAGCACGAGAAGAATTTGACATGTCACACACAATCTCTTCTCACTTGCCATCTTTATTTCTCAACAAAATGGCCGTGTTGAGTGAAGAAACTGGAGTCTAACTTATAATCATGACTCAGAAGAGAGCAGCTCTGTATCACATTACTCAGAAACACAAAGCATGTTTGGTGTATAAGAGCTCTAAGACAGAAATATTGGCCAACTGCTATCTCGCCTCAGTAATTCCTTTTTTCCCTTTTTTTGGCCTCATAGAACAAGTAATGACTCTCTATACAACATGGACATAACCATGGTGACGTCTCTCCCTGACACGTGCAGGGCTGTTTTGAAACTTTGATTTGGGTATTTTTGCTGTTGCCATCTTGTTTTTTGTTTGCTTGTTTTTTTGTTTTTAGTTTAACTTTACATTACAAACGGTGAGAGGATTTATATGAGAACCTGCTAAAACTTTGCTCGCCCAAACATTAGCAACTTGTTTATCACAAGTTAGCCCCGTCCCTACAACTCACTTCATTTTCCTCTTAAAGTGATAGTTCGGAGTAGATTCACCCTAGGGTCATTTGAACCGTGATATCCAGCCAAGTAGCCCACCCGAAGTTTTTTCGATCTTGGCTGAACATCAGCTGAGTTACTGAGTTATCCCGAATAGCTTAGTACAAGCGCTAATGGAACCTGGCAGTATCTCCAAAGTATCAACAAAGCAAGGCTGCTCAATTTCTCCATTGATAAAATAAATTCACAACTCTACAACATAAAAATTCATAAAAAATCATGTAGAATATAGCATATACTTTGTTGTCTACAGTAGTAGATCAACCCTCATCTTACTTTGAAGCTCCCAGATCAAGGAAGTGACGTCGACGCAGCTTTAGCAGCAGAGAAGCTATTGGGCTTGTGTCGATAATAATAAACTCCTGGACTATGTACAAACTTCCAAATGCATCGTTTTGTGAGTACAGACCATATTTGTACAACTGTAGAAGTTTGGTGTCATGGCATGTGATTTTAGTGTGGTAATTATGGAGATACTGCCAGGTTCCATTAGCGCTTGTACTAAGCTATTCGGGATAACTCAGTAACTCAGCTGATGTTCAGCCAAGATCGAAAAAACTTCGGGTGGGCTACGTGGCTGGATATCACGGTTCAAATGACCCTAGGGTGAATCTACTCCGAACTATCACTTTAATGAAACTGTGATTTGAAAACCTAATAAGACAGAGAACTAACAACTGAGACTATAAACCTATTAAGAAAATGTTTGCTGAATTAATAAATTATGCAAAAAGTAGGGTCATTTTCTTATATCCTACTTTTTTCTTTTGTCTCCCTCTGTTGGTCATTAGTAAGAATACAGGCTAAAGACACTTCCTCATTGGCCCTCATTTTTCATACCCAGATGCTGCATCCATCCATTTTTATAGTTTATGTGGTAGACATTTAATCATGTCATTTGTTTATTTTTTACGTGATAATATGTAAAGATAAGCACTGCAGCATAGGTTTGTATTTGTATATTGCTTTATTACCATAAACAGTAGTCTCAGCAGCCATTAGATCACCACCTATTTGGGCACCTATGAGAGAGTGTGACTTTCCAGGTCATTTTTTATTTTTCCATGCATGTATTGAGACACAAGGACTTTTTATATATTTTTTTCTAGAAAATAAAAAAAACAATCTTAAGGGGAATTGCAAAAAGAATGGAGAAAGTAAACTTTTCTAAATGAAGAATTATGAGGTCTGTGGGTAAAACGGTTGGTCTGAACTTTGCACATGAAGCTGTGGGATGTTTTTGTTTGTTTGACCTGTGGGATGAACGACATTTATAATGAAATCATTCTGCCACTTTCTGCTGTTTTGAGCTGAAATATTTTATTGTTGTCAGGAATGCATGTGAAACTGGGTGGTCTCACAACGTCCAATCCCACTCCCCCACATTTGAAGGTCTCGATGATCAGTAACCCTTGATACCCAAAAGAAATGGGACACCCAAGCATAAATGGAAATATACTAAATGAAAGGGTGGGGCAGAGTGGTAGGACGAAGGGAAGGGATGGAATTTTGCTTGTTTTGTTTTGAGTAGACGCGAGGGGAGTCCATGCGAAGGTTATTCTTGAAAGTAATTTATTGAAACAAATGAACACAAACAGACCAGGGAAGAAGAATCTAAGCTCTAGAAGCCTGAAAAACTCTGGTGAACCAGATCAGCTGATGACTCTCTCGTGTTAGGCAGCTTTCTGCTGACTTTGGTAAGATAACAAGATGAGCAGATGTGCACAGTAAATGATGCAAACATTAATTCTTCCACCTCTCTTCTTCCTTGTCAGACACTGGTACCTCCCTCGGCTCCTCGACCTCCGGCGGACATCGCTCTCACTGGTGCAGTGTTGCCTACTGGGAGCAGCGCACCCGTGTGGGTCGCCTTTATCCAGCCTACGATCCCTCGCTCAGCATCTTCTATGACCTACCTCAGGGCACCGGCCTCTGCCTCGGCCAGCTCCACGCCAACGCCTACCACAGCCGCCGGGATGACCCAGGCAGCCACGGCACATCGGGCCTTCACGGACATCACAGCCACGGTGGTGGAGGGAACGCAAGCAGCAGTGTGCAACAGATTCGCAGTAAAATCGGTTTCGGCATCGCACTGAGCCGTGAGCCGGACGGAGTGTGGGTGTACAATCGGAGTCAGCACCCCGTGTTTGTCCACTCACCCACTCTGGACCCACCCAGTGCTCGAGGGCTGAGTGTGGAGAGGGTGATGCCGGGCTTCTCCCTCAAGGTGTTTGATTATGAGTGTTCCAGCTGGATGACGGAGCACGGCGTGAAGCCTGAGACCCAGGAGGGGCCCTGGGACCCCCATAGTGTCCGCATCAGTTTTGCTAAAGGATGGGGCCCCTGCTACTCAAGACAGTTCATCACCTCCTGTCCTTGCTGGCTGGAGGTGCTTCTCAATAACCACAGATAGCACAGAGGCTCTCACAGACTCATCACAGGAGGTGTCCCAACTCAGTACCCTAATTGTAATCTACCTAGATTTAATATAAAATTTATATATTATATAAAATATATTATACATGTAAATACTTGAGTCATTTTTACGATGCAATTATTTATGTATAGTGTAATGTGTATATGGACAAAATAAAAAAGGAACAAGAATATGCACTTTGATTCTATATATGCATTACAGAATTTCATTTTGTCTTTTTGCAAACATAAACTGTAAAATTAAGACAAACTTGGTTTATGTTCTCATAATTTAGCAAATCCATCAAAACGTATGCCACACACACTTTGTCAATAAAGTATTTGTATTTAATTGAGGTTTCTGTGGTGGTCTTGAGTGATTGTTTGACTACTATTACAGGGTTATAATTAAGCATCTCTCTTTATTAATAGGATTCATGAATGGTTTTCTTATCACATTTTAAAAAGTCATATGATGCTTTATTCCTCTCAGAGAAGACAGATTGGCTGAGACTGGCAGAGATATGGCTGTGATTCATATACATTTCATACTGATCTAACTATTAAGTGACCACTTATGCCTTTTGGAAGAGATTATTGTGCTCCTGGAAGGGACAGCTCATTCCATCAGGCAAGAAAAGTTACATTAGGACATAGAAGATAGCTCAAAACAACTTAGTATTGACTTATAGTTGTAACAGTTTCAAGCAAACAAAGTACACAGCACAAGGAAAACGTAGCACGAGGAAAAAACCGAGGCTGGGAGAGTACTGGACAGATAGGGAGCAAAGGGGACAATCTGGCAAAGAATGGATGAAAACCGGGAGAATATATACTGAACACAGATACGACAATGGGACACAGGTGAGATAAATGAGCATTAATCAGAGTGAGAAAACTGACGGAGACAGAGAAGAGGAAAACAGAATGAGATGCCACAATAAAACAGGAAACAGAACACACAGGGACGCAGACATGACAATAGTGACTGTTTCTAAGGTGACAAATCGGTCCAAAAAATGCCAGCAAAACGTCCTCCACAGCAGAACAGAGCCACTGGATTCCTTCATTGAAGAGGTCAGGGGTTCAGGTTTTTCCTTAAATTTGTCACTCATCTGTGCATCTTCTGTTTAGTTTGCAGATTTCAATGTTTATAAGACGGTCGCAGGCTTTCAGTCTTTATGTTGGGGTAAGCTAAACATCTTCTGTCTTCAGCTTAACCTTAAATGGATAAATATGGAAATGGTGCTGGTTTTAGAAAATTATATTTTTCTATTTCTATTTTTCTATTTTTATTTATTTTTTTGCACTTTAATAAAACATTACAACAAGAGTATATCACAAAAATATATATACAATAGATAATAAATGATAAGCTGCAATGAATCAGTGCTTGAGAGGTTAGAAACCCTGGGAGGGCTTATCGAGAACCACACCATTAAAACAAGTTAACAAAATTAAATGTATCTTATCAGAGCAATAAATGGATTAATGAGAGAGGGAAAAAAAAAATCAAAAATATTTAGCTTTTTCTTTTAGAAGAGTTGTTTTAATGTTTTCTGTGCTGTAAGTGTCACAAGCTGCTCGGAAGTTCTGGCCTGGAAGCAGTTTGGGAGAGAAAACAGTAAAATAAGTCGTCACCAAATTCTTGTTGCACGATTTACTTGTTAAATTGTGAAATTCAAACACCGTTTAGCTGATTAAATGAGGTGAATTTGGTCTGTGTTGCCAAATGAAGTAAAAGGCCCCTTTTTTTGTCTTCATTAGAGCGTATAGACATGCTTTTGCTGGTGGTGTTACGTTTCATTGTGAAACCTTGCAAAAAGTATTTTTAAATAGTTTAAGATTGCATTAGAAGAAGCCAAATCATTTAAATGATTACTTTGAATATTTCTGAGTTGTTAGTTTCTCAAAGCCTAAGATGCTTCCTCGGTAGTATGGGTCCTTATCCTTCTTCAACAAAGAAATAGTCATCCCTTGTATAAAAAACCCCCACAATGAAACAGTCCTGACAAGTGGGCAGACGACATGACAGCTGTTGTGTGTACAGTGTAACTGCCCTACACACAACAGCTGACAAAGGGACGTGGCTGTTAAATAGCTTGTAGTGTTTGGTTGCTACCTACCAGCCAATTATATAGGAAATGTATACTTTGCTGTCCTTTGATGGTAAAAATGATGAAGCCAGCACCTTTATAGTGTCAACAAATACAGTGAAAACAAACTTAATTACATTTAAATGCAGATTGCACCAATCCGTCTCCTGTCTGCGGAGTCAGGGACGTGCGCAAAAGATCGTGGGTGCTTTGAGAGTGCAGAAGATACACAGAGCCATCCTTTAGGAGATTCTGGACATTGGATCCATCCTTAACTTTGAGAAGCACCTTGTGTTCTCTGTTTGGACAAGCATAAGTTAAGAACTACTCAGAACCAACAGAAAGGGACATTTTTCACCATGTAAAGTAGTTTCACTTTGGTTTGAGCGAACATTACATTTTGGATATTTACACCACCTCTGCCTCAGGCAGTTAATCAGAGTGGGGCCGTTTAACACGGTCCATTTTGCAACATGATGTTGCAACCTGGATCGAAAGTGTAATGACAAAGTCAACAACAGTAATTCAGAAGTGACAGTGTAGAAATCTGCTATGAAGTTTTTGCTCAAGCGCTATAAATTATTTTGGGGTTTGATCTGATTTTAGGTGTTGAAAACTTTGCTTTTCTGGTGGCCCCCTTCTGAGTAGCTTTTAGCTTTGGGTTGCCCCAGAAAAACATAATAACTACAATTTTGTTGCTGTTTGTGTTGTTTCCCACAAGTTTCTGATTCCTCTGGAAACATTTGAAAGTGAAGACATTTACTGGGTTGAAGATATGTTACTTTCTTATATAAGAAACTTCAACAAACCCATTTCTGCTGCTATCATTTTAGCACATAAAATAACATGCCAACATACGATTAAGTGGATAGCATGGCTTTATTTTGGTAAGAACACATAGTGAAGCATAGGTTATCTGGTGTAGCTCTGTTCTAACCGCTGCACAGCTTACTGTCACTCTACACACATGCAAAGTAAATGAAGGAATGTAAACTCATTTACTTTGTGGAATATAAAGCACAGCCTCTGCATGAATAGGCTCACAGTGCTACTAACAAATGGCAAAATGCCTTAAGTCAAGTAAGTAGCTTTAGATCATGACATGAGAAACAGCTCTTTTTGCCGAGGAGATCCTGAGATGCAGTTGAAAGCTCTGAAAAGTGATTAAGTGGACCTTTGAACTCAGATTAATTTGATTATACTGTTTCTGAAGTTCAATAATGAGCTTTCATGTTTATTTTTCTTCTCTTTATTCATACAAAAGATGTTATTATGCCTACACTACATACTCTTTTAAAAATATGTTGAAACTGTGTCATTAAGTGTTAACTATCTCCCTGGCATTGAAAGCACCGGCAGCAATGGAAAACAGAGAAAGGCTTTTAGATTGACATTGCCAGTGGTAAGAAAATAAAGAGCATAACTGAGAGTTTACACAAAAACCCACAGCAGGGCGCTCAGGCCCAAACTTCAGTAGTAGAGAGTTCTGTGTTTATAGCATAATGGCATCTTGACAACACCATTATTTATGGAAATTTATATTTGAGCAGGAACAATGAGAAGAAAAGGTAATGTAAGCAAAAGAAGGCAGTTAAAAAACTATAACCTCTCAAGAGATGAGTGTGAGAGGGGAAGCAGCAGCTAGCCCTTGCTCTGCTCAGGCATATTTGTTTTGACCCGAACCTCTGAAGGCTGCTTGCTGAAACCTGTTATTAGCTTTAGCCTGAAAAGTAGAGATGTTGATTACAAAGTTGCAGAACTCCTGAGTAAAAACAAGAAATTCAACCTTACAGTGTTCAACAATCTCTCCAGAGTGACTGTGTGCTTGAAGTCGAAGCTTTGAAAAGAGTTTGATGCACACAGAAAGCAGACATTTGTTTTCTGTAAGAACAGCATATCAACTTTAAACTCTTATTTGCATAACTTGTTCTTTTCTAAAAGTTCTGGGCATTCCCACACACCCCACACCGAAAAAAAAATAAAAATAAATTCCAGTGTGTATTTCAGTCAAGTCTCCTCTCTGCTTTTCCAGGCAAAGTGTGGGATTTGTGGTTTGGATACAATGGAAGGATTCAGAGGAGGGGCTGGGGTGGGAGAGTTGCTGCTGGCAGGACTTGTCCAAAAGCTTACCATGTTTCTCTTCCATCTCCCTCTCCCTTTTTTTTTCCTCATCTGAGAACACCCGGGCCCAGTCTCCTCTCTTAATTGTTTTGCTTTGTGAGGAGTCATGAAGACGGTGAAATGGATCCCAGGCAGCGAGTGGTGGAGGAGGCTTTTTGGCCCTCGTCTTCAGAGCTGTGGTGGCTGCTGACCTCACTGTGAACTGAAGGAAAACTGGCTAATTCTGCCACAGGCTCTCGAGCTCCACCCCTTCACTGTATAATTATCCCTGTACAGATTATGATGTTATAATTATCTTAATGAGTACATGAGGCATGGTAAATTAATGGAAGACATTTACTGTTTTTGCTACAAACAAGATGAATGATTGCTGGAAAGAAACATGCACACACAACACACAAGGTGTTTACTCCTTAACTAAAGATAATGCATACCTTATAGTTATAGTGTGTCATTTACAGATACATGGTCCTGATGGCTGAGGCTCCATGAAAGGACTGCAAGTTCAAGGGGTTATATCATGGTTTTTGTGCAAAGTTACAAAATCCGAAGTCCACACCTAAAAAGGAATCATCCCCTCTCATAGAGGGCAGTTCATCTGAGCTATCTAAAATGTTTTGTTGTCCTGTCTTCATTTTCTTCTATTATTTATGTAAATCTACATGTAACACATACACATATTAATGACAGAATGACCAGCTGCACTAGAGCATTTTGGCCAATCAGAGCAGACTGGGCCTTTCACAGGAAGAACTTTAAAAAAAACTGGAACGCAAACGGCAACACATTCCCTTTACCGGCTCGTCGCTTACTGACGCTTGTCAGTTTTTACTCCTTTACCATTACTTTCTGACACATTGTGAACTGTTGCATATGCCATTTATCCATGTGCAGCAGTAAGAGATGCACCAGAAGCTCAAACAGTGAATGGCAACAGGAAGAAGTCCTTTTATAGGGCTGGCTTATGATCAAGTAACTAAAACTATAAAGAGATTGTTTGAGCCTAACTTTGACAAGGTTGTTATTTGCTTCCTTTTTTTGAATTTATTTACTACTACGTTGTTACACATTAAAAGCACTTTGATAACATTTTGGTTAGGCACCAAAATACTCAATGTACATACATGTCTATAGCTACATATAGTTATATCTATATATATATCTATAGATATATGTAAAAGAAAAAAAATGATTGTGAAAAAAAATCCCTCTTTTCTTCAGATTTACAGGTGAAAAGTAAATCACAAATCTGTTGCTGTCCAGCCTCTATGTCTTTATCTCCTTCCAACTTCAAGTTCAAATCGTGCTCCATTCGCTGTTTCTCAAAACTGGGAAGTTGAAACTCTTTTCCTGTTGCTTTTTGCTTTGCTACTAACCCAGCTGGCCAATACTTCACTTGGCTGAAGAAAGAAATGAGCTAAAAAAATGCTCTAAATGTAATTTATTAAATGTTTCATGGCTAGACAAACAAATCTGACTTCTAAATGGTGATCTTTAATTTTTCATAGGTTAGTTTTTCTGATTTGCAATTTGTCACTGAATGCACAACCCCCCAGCTGTTTCAGCCCTTTTAGACAAACACACTCTGAAATCTATTTCAACTGTTTCAACACAGGCGTAGCTCAGGTGACGAATACTTGCACAGCCAACAGACAGGATGCATTCATACAGGCATTTGTTTGTGTGGGTATATGAATTTGCTGATACAAATATGAGTTGTTCCCTCCTGTAGCTACCCACAGGACCACTCTGAGCACTTTAACAGGATGTGCTGACATGTTATTAATAATGTAGCTTTGTAAGATTAGAAAAGACTTCATCATCTCAGAATAGAAATCCAACAAATGCAATGGGTGAGGGAAAATGTAATAAAAATTCTTATATTCAGAACATGTTTTGTAAAATACAGTGATCACTATGTTAATAAATGTGCTAAGTACTTTGGAGCAAACAGACTTAAACATGAAGAAAGTAAAGTAAAAGGCAGCTTTGTGTTGAGTCGTCGTTGTCTCGTTCATCATTTTTTAGATGGATTCCCCTGTCTTTTCCATGAAGGTGGCAGTATGTCGCAGATCCTCCAGTTCTCCGTAGAGTTTCCGGGCCTCTGGGGTAGGATCGGGCCAGGTTTTCTCTCGGAGCGCTTGGTGGAGCGAGGAGGGCAGGACTGCAGCAGATGTTCTGTTGTCTGGTTGCCTGCTCTGCAGGGGCTGTGATGAGTAACATCTCACTAAAACCTGAACACGTGTACAAAAGTCTAGCAGCTATCTAACCGAAACAAATCAAATTAGTATTGTGATGATGGTATCATCTATAATTGATAATGATAATTAGAATTAATGCTTTTTTACAAATAGTTGTGGTGACACTTCATGGTAAAGGTTTTTAAATAGTAGTGACACAACAAACCTGTTGACTGTAAAATGTGTTCTACCAAATGTTTGAGCGGGACATTAAAGAGTTGAATCATTACATGGCAAAGAAAAATGGATTACGAGAAACATCTTGAAATTTGACTGTTTTCAGATTTTACATAAAAGCACATAATCTTGTAAAATACATTGTTTTATGTTGGATAAATTAAAGCCATTTCTCTAAACCCCATCACCTTCTGACCAAGATCATTCGATCTCTTAGAAGATCTCTTAGCCTGATCAAGTGTCACGCCATGGGACTCATGTTTGTAGTTATCATGTTTTAGGTCACGTTTTGGTTTTCAGTCCATGTTTGGTTTTTAGTTTTGCCATGTTTTAGTTTCCCTGCACTCTGTTCATTAGTTTCACTCACTTCACCTGTGTTTTTTGCCGTCAGCTGCACCCACTCTCCAATCACTCCCAGTCCCTATTTAGTTTCCAGTCTCCCCTCTCAGCTTGCCGGATCTTTGCCCTACATGCCTACATTCCCTGATACCTGTTATTCCCATGATCGTCGTCCCCTTCACTAAGCTAAGCATTTATTTATCTATGCCATGCCAAGTTCTTTGTTTATTTTGTCAGTTTGGTTTTTTGAATCCGGCTTAGGCCGCGCCACTCGTTTGAACGTTGTTTTGTTTTTTGTATAATAAATCCAGTTTTCCTTTCATAAGTCTGCATCCGTGTCCAACCTTTACCTTCCCCACACCCAAGCTCACATAATGTTGGAAATTAGAAGCTAAAATTCCTCCCTGATGGATACAACAGTGAAATATTACGTTGTAATGCACTGATACATTTATAAAGACTACATCCAGTTTGAAAGATTTCATTACTTTTACTCCTGATACTTTAATTCTGTTCAATATAATTGTGTGGATTTATTTAAGTAGCCATTTAAATGCCAATTAGCAATGTACTGATGCATCTGCTTTAACAAGGCCTGACAGTATGATAACGAAAGAGAAATACTCCACACTCATCTCTCCCATCATCGTCATCTTGACAGTGTTTTGTCACTTAGCTGCTCGGAGTGGACGTGGATCAATACCTCTGCTGTTAGAGAGCCCTCTTGTGTGTGTGAAACCGCAGACAGCTTAGATGCCTCCTCACTGTTTTGTGGCTGATTGCATGTCAGCATTTATTATTGTCATCCTCACATCCATACAACGATGACAGACAGATCTTAAGCAGTCTCTCACTAATTGTTAACCAGCGATTTTAAAAACTTGTTCGTCAGGCATACAGATAATATTGTTATGTTTGTTCTCGATACGGTTCTTTTAAAACAGAAAAAAAAAGTCTGAATTCAGACAGTTTTCAGCCACAAAGAAATAGTTTACCAAGAAGAGTAAAGATCCAATACTGTGTTGTTCAAAACACTATAAGTTATAGCAATCCAGCAATTTCAAAAGCATCAGGCATCTAAATATAAATATATTTATTTGAATTGTTTTTAGTGTACAAACTAAGTTTAAGCTCAGGTCAGTTCATCCTTATAATATTATTATTACAACCTTCCAGCTTATTGTTTTCAGTTACCTCACCGATAAAACAAATCAGGAGCAAGAGATAAATGTTAATTTTAAGCATCAGAACAACGCCTTCCATGAAACTTTACCAAATTGACGCCAGTCTTCGCATTTGGTGATATTCTGTAAGATACGTAGTCAGTTATTTCTGTCAAGACTTCTGTGGCAGATGTGGTCCCTTAAAGGTGGGGTAGGGGTTCTTTTTCTGGAGCATTTTTTTTACATGTTGCTTGAAATACTCTTCACACCCCCATTGCAACCAATTAATTAAAAGTTTTGACACAAAAATTAAAAGTTTTAGTGGCCTCTAGAACGTTCAATCTAGGAAAAACACTATCCAATCATTGTGAACAGACCGTCAACGATCCCGTCTTTCAAACTGCAATCTGCTCCTCCCTCCCCCTCCTTCCCCCTGTGCGCGTACCCTGCTCCGTGAACGAATTACGCGTCCAGAACCTTGGCAGGAAGCTAAACTAGAGCCAGCTTGGCTAGCACCTAGCATTATTAAACGTATAGTTAGCATATAATAAATACTAAATACTGCAACGATCGATGCTTGCTGTCAGAACAGCGCTCGTGCGCGTTCATGTACTCTAGAGGCGTGGCTTCGGGGGGAAAGTGAAGAAAAGGGTTGGGACTTTTGACCTGTGTATTTTCAAAATGCAGCTTCGCTGGACTCAAAATCCAGGATCTCCTGCCCTACCTTTAACTTGTGGCCAAAAACCAAAATATGCATTCAGCTCAAGGCAGGATTCACACGTAGACATACAAAGACGTACAAAGAAAAATTGGTTAATCTTCTTGGTTTCTGTCTTCGGTAAACGTCAACTCAGACAAAAATTGGGGCTGCACAGTGGTGTCGTGGTTCAGAGGGTTTAAATCCTGGCTGGGGCCTTTCTGTGTGGAGTTTGCATGTTCTCCCCGTGTGTGCGTGGGTTCTCTCCGGATACTCCGGCTTCCTCCCACCTTCCAAAAACATGCATGTTAGGTTAATTGGTGTCTTAATTGTCTAAATCTTAATTGTCCCTAGTGTGAGTGTTATTTGTCTCGTTTGTCTCTGTGTGGCCCTGTGATGAACTAGCTGCCTGTCCAGGGTGTACCCTGCCTCGCGTTTATCATGCAGTTTTTAGGGATTGATTTTGTAGTTCAAAAAGAATCACCACAAAGGTGCAGAGTTTCACCAGAAAATATTTTTATTATTATTATTCCTATTCCAGATTGATTTACATAAGAAATAGATAAATAAAACATCCATCCATTTTCTATACCCGCTGAATCCGTTGGTCAGGTCGCAGGGGGGCTGGAGCCTATCCCAGCTGTCATAAATAAAACAAATAAAGAAAATAATTTTCCTTTTTTTACTAAATTACCATATAAATTCAGTTCATCCCTGAAGTGTTTGAATGTAGTCATTAACCCTGACTGTCTCTCAAAGTATCTAGAAATACAAAAACATCTACCTGCAACATATTCATGATTAATATTAATCTGAAGGAGCAATTCCAACTGTTCTGTTTCAGTCTGACCGCAACCGGACTTTTGAAATGCATGTAGACATGTTTATCTGTTATTCCAAAATCCCATTAAATCAAAGCTTCTAAAAACTGGACAGATAAGTAAAATCACTCCTGAATGTGACTCAAATGGGCCTCAATCTGTACATGCTCCAAAGTTTTTCTTTATGTAAAAACAGTCAAGTTTAAGTGTAAATCAGTTCAGCAAAATTCTGCATAAAGCAGTTCTTGTCAGATAGCTGAACGTGTCAGAAATTAGGACTGAAAATCCACTGATTAAGAGTTCATGTCAACTCACAGTTGCTTCATGCATTTCCAGACTGTCGCTCTGCTCTAATAAAGTTTGCGGGTCGCGGGGGGCTGGAGCCTATCCCAGCTGTCATTGGGCGAGAGGCGGGGTACACCCTGGACAGGCCGCCAGTATTATTATTATTATTAATATTATTATCATTATTAAAATTATTATATATAATCATTGTAAATATGTATATTTTTTAAATTGAGCAACTAGGCAAATTTGAATTTCCCCTACTGGGAGATGAATAAAGTTTTTTTCTGTTCTATTCTATTCCAGTAAAGGTAATGTTCGCTTGCCAGGATCTTCTTCTTCTGTTGTCTCCAGAGCAGACTAGATACTGCAGTGACAAGTGTGATTACAATAAAATGCGGTCTGTCCCCAAAATAACATATCTCAGCTGCACAGTACAAAGATGTTTTTTCTATTCAACTTCATAGCTATTGTTTCCCCCCAATTTTGTTTATAGCTGCAGTGGAAGTTTTTGATGTTTAAAACACTTTCTTTTTTTTCTTTTTTTTTACAAAAAGCACCTTTGAACTGATAAACTGTGACGTTGGTATTCAGAAAACGACAAGCAACACAGATTTCATCTGTTTTTACTTGTTTTTTCTTTCCCACAAATATAAACACATCTAAACATAGTTTTTTCTGTTTTAATTCTAAACTGTATTGCATGAAATAACAGTAAACTAACTATTAACTGAAATGAACATGACTCTTTTGTGTCAACGGAAATAAAGAAGTAATAACAGTTCTGGTGTAACTTCTCATTTATATATATAAATACAAATAAAACAGCCGCGGCTATTCAGAGACAACAGGGGAAGCCGGACAGCCTCTCCCATTCTCTGGCGAAATTGCTACATCTTCATTGTTAAATTGACGATAAAACAGTTATTCACAAAACACAAGATATGCCCAATACTGCATTTACTTTCATAACTACAACATGTTGTCCTGTAGCTTAATTAAGTGATTTGTTTTGAAATCGCCGCCGTTCACTGAGGAAATCATGTTATGAAGCCGCCACTAACAGCCGGGCTTCCGAGCCGAGGGCTGCCCGGCTTCAGGAGGGGGCGGGAGAGTCAAGTTTTATTCTACAATTCTAGGTCATCATTGGCTAAATCGACAAAAACTCATCACTTCCGAGGCTGCCCGGCGTCTCTGGGGTTAGATTAGACGTGGGCGTGTCAATATGAGGGGCTGTGTCGTGATGATTGGAGTTAGTGTTTGTCCATCATGTGAGAGAAAAAATGCTCCACAGATTTTGATCCAGCCATTTATAGGCCTTAGAATCGATCATACTTGATTTTGGCTTTGCTGTGTGAATTTTAAAGTCTATACCTTCTTTCTGTGTATTTGCTGGGCATACTTGTCATACTAGACACAGCTATGTTATAACTAATTCTTTTTAACTTTGCTATCTTCTGCTTTGGGATGGCACCAGCCACTACAACCCTGAATGCGTAATATGGGCTTCCCCTGTTTTAAAAGTCAGCAGCCGCCACTGATATATATATATATATATGAAAATGAGTAATATCATGAGTGACTGTCATCTTTATGGCATCCAAGGACATTGCTTTGCTTTCACTGTAAACTATTTCCTGTCTCCATTAGGCTATTAGTATAAAACTCAGCAATGTACACATCTCAGGCTCAGCCTTTCAGTGAATGACTGAGGTGCTGTTTATTTTCCAGTCTGTCTTTGTTTTGTTACTTTAAGCACCATGTCTGTCAGCCATAGTGTAATTATATGGAGACAGAGACTCAGGAGGGGAGGGGGGTGTAGACAGCCCTCTCTTTCAGCTGCTGTGAGCCACAACCAGGACCGCCTGAAGCTACTTGCCTCTTGAATGGCAGCCAAGAGACTCTTCAGCTCCCGTTTAACCCCTTAGATTACCCAAAGAGTGTTTTCTTCCATTTCATCTGACGGTTTCCTCAAAACCAAAACTGATATGCGAGACAGACGCAAACTGGAAATGGTAATGGAAAGCAACTAATATACGTCTTAAAAAGTTTTAATGAAAGCAGTCACTCTTTGACTGAAGAGTACCTGTGCAATTAACCGTCATGTCTCAAATTGTCCTTCTCTGAGCTTTTTAATAAGTCATGAAACGTTTGCAAACGCTTCTTGCAATTATACAGAACTGCCTTTAGCATGTTGGCCCAATCCTGCTCTGATTCCCTGCCAGTTTAGGAAAACACGCCACCACAGAAAGGAGAGATGATGTGGCCCTAACATTATGCAGTTATTGCTAATTACTCCTTTCAGAGGGCAGAGCTGCAACAGTATACTGTAGCCGTTGACTGTGAGGAGCACTGCAGCTGCTCTGCCCGGCTGTGCTGGGTGCAACTGCAGATATTGTGATTGCTCAGACCACTGACTATTACTACTAACTTATTGACTTATTGAATTATTTGTCTTTTAATTGTAAATGTTTCCTCAGTATACAGAACATACGCACACAATTGATTTGTTCTCACAAAAATTGTTGTGGCAAAATAGTTTAACAAGGATCTGGACAGACATTTTCTAAGCTTTATGGGTAAAACAATGCAGAGATTTATCGATATCATATAAGTATGTATAGTTACAATGTATTTGGCTGTATTGCACGTGTCTTTGTGTATCTATTTATAGTTTATTAAATGCATTTAATACATTGATTAAATGTATAAAAGAAAAGCCAAGAAAAAACAACCAAAAAATGTATTGCCATTCTGTCACTGTATGGTTTTTAGGCTGCTTGTTGAAAGAAGGGAAGTCATGACCATTGAAAATGTGGCTTTTCAGGTATTACTGACATCCGATGGAACTTTGACACAAACGGCCGACGGACAGTTAAAACAAGTTAATTACTATTTAGTCATTCATACAACACATAAACTACAGTTTTTCTTTTTTCTCTTGTCAGACAAAAATGTAACTGTGGTTTAATTGGGGGTTTCTGTGGTAAGAGCCCAAAAATAACAATCCAACCATTCACTGAGTGTGGGTAGCAGCCTGGTGCTGTCCATCCGCCCAGTTTCCATCTGGTAAAAGAAAAAACAGGAGGATGAAGAAGAGGCTGCATTTAAATTTGAACTTTTTAGGACATTTTGTTTCAAATGGATAGCCTTTAGAGAAAACTGTATACTGTAATCATCCAGCTATCATTAAAAACAATACCTAAATATTCTTAACATCTGCTTCTCAATGAGAATATACCTTAATGTCACAGAGAAGCAGGATCGGTATGAAAGTTAAACAAAAGCTCAGGATTAACATGTCATTTTTGCCCTTCCCCAGATTTTTTTTTAAATGGATGCAGTAATAGCTTTGAAAACCATGAGAATGTATACAACATATGGTGGTTAAATAGCGGTTCAGTAGTGGTTAGTGTAAATATCATGCCTGGTTATGCTGGCGCAGATCCACACCACCCAGACAATAGCTGCTGCACATTTTCCAGAGACAGAAATTGTTTGACTGCTTTCATAGAAATTGAAATGTATTATTTTTCACAGGCGCAAAACAAAGAACAATTCTGTGCTGAAGCCACACAATCACGTTTGAAAACAACACTCCTCCTGTTTTCAATTTGTTATTGTTCACAGATAAAAGATTTCCTTTACAAAAATCCAAAATACCACCCAAAAGAAATTACAACGCAACCAATGTACGACTTGACTTTTCTCTTTTAAGAGGTTCAAATGTTTTCCATATTGTGGGACTCTAAAATGGATGCAGGAAATGCTGTCACTCTACTCTGCTTTCCAAACTTCCAGAATGAGGTTTTGGCTCTGGTGGATACCAGTGCGGTCGATTCCAGCTCAGTACCGACCCTGCTCAGGTTTCCTCTTGCTGGGGGATACTTCAGCAGTCTCCGCCCTCTCTTGGTTCTCTAGTCTCTGATGAATGCTATATTTTCCCTTTGCTGTCCATTCAGCTCATTTCAGATCTTGTGAAACTGTGTATACAGTGTCATTTTTTTTTCTAGGTGGGAGCTACTTGCTCCTAAACAGAGTGAAAGGCATCCTTTAATTGCTGCTGACCCTTTTTTTTTCTCATGAAAAGCAGATCTTGTTTTAACTTACTGCAAACCTGCTCATAACAACAGCTGGCAGAGTTTTAACTGAAGGTAGTTGAGCTGAGGTGGAACTGTTAACAAAATGCAAGAACAGAAGCACAAATGGTCAGACATGGTGAAAAGCAGATGAAACGCATAACAGCGAGAATACATGAACATAATGAGAGTAAAGAAAAGAAGAGAGAGGAAGGAGGTAGGTGTGAGAGGCAGCTGTGAAGTGAATGTGCAGCATTTTAAACTGACGGGAATCAGCTTGGAGAATGAGCCTTTGGCGACACACTTATGAACTTAATAACAGTAAAAATGATCATTTTCATTAAGCTGCATCATTTAAAGACTGTCAATTATCCTCCTCATCAAAAATCTGTCAGGGAAAAATGTTGTGTACAGTACCTGAGAGGAAAATACAAAAAGATTATAGTAAAAAATTATAGTAGCAACAGTGCAGGTCAGCAGGGGATTGTTCCATGTTCTGTAAATTTATCATGTTATTAAGCACGTGCATAGCTGTATTTCAGTCCACAGTGTACATAAACTATACCCCCGAGCCCTGCTCAGGGAATCTTAGTTAAGGGAACTTGACCTTCGTTAAAACTCCTCCATTTGCAGCACCCTGCACGCCAGCAACAATTCCGCCGAGCATTATCCTGGTAGCTCAATCGACTCAGATGCTCGGTACTGCTGCTGTGAAAATTTTTGTGATGACAACTAATGTTAACACTTTGTTTTAACATACATGTGTTTGCATGCAAGTCAACCAGTTGTCCATTAATCTCTGTGGGAATCTGCATAATCTTAGATAAACATACATAACTCCATCTTCCTTTTTCCTTTTGAAATTTGCCTTCAGTATGTTAAAACATCTTAACGTGCGACTAGCTTCGCAGACAAAATGATAACTACATTTTGAACACATTCAATTCATTAACTTTACAACTTTACTATGATTAGTTAGCTTTAGGCATTAGAAACACTTTACATCACAAATGCTTCCCTATATAAAACAATAGGCTGCTGTGGCCATCTCACAATTGCAAAACCCTTTACCATGATGCTTTGGATAGACATAGCTACAGTATAACACATTCTGTAGTGATACTGGACTGGAATTTAATCAAATTTGGTTGAGGAACGGTTTCTTTAAAACTGTGAGATGAGGTGTTTGCATTGGCAGTGACTGTAGTCTCTGAGTCCAGCCTATCCAGTTGATAATGTGCTCATTTTACTGATGTGTTAATGTGATGTCAGCATGCTGATATTCATCTCATTATAAAGACATTTCAATGCGCTGACACCATGTGACATTAAGAAAAGGCATTCAATCCTTATGTTTGCTTTTTAAAATTGCGCAAGAAAAGGCTACTGGAGTAAATGTGCGTTAGTTCTAACCAGTTGTAGTGCTTTGGTTGATGCATTATCCACTTTTTGTCAGATTTTTTTTTACCCTTAAACATTTCATGCAACTCACAAGACCCCACAGCCTTATACAGTGTCACAACGGGTGGGTAGGCAGGACACGGATGCGGACTCAGGTTAAGACAAGAAACTGGGTTTATTCACAAGAAAAAGTTAAACAAAAGGCGCGGCTGAGCCGGATGACAAAAACTTAAACTGTGGGACAAAAAACATGACTAGGGAAAAACAAAACAAGGAATAATACTTGGAATAACATGAATACACTTAACTTTACGTGAAGCCGTAGCGTGGGGTGAAGGGGTGAAAATCAAGTAAGGATATCACGCAATGACAGGGGAGCCTGGAAACTAAATAGGGAACTGGGTGATTGTGAATGAGTGCAGCTGAGGGGAAAAACAGGTGAAGTGAATGAAGGTGATGGCAAAGCAACAGAAACTATGGGGAAAACATGGCTAAACTAAATACCAGACCTGGACTAGAAAACTAAGGCATGAGGGAAAACTAAAACATGGCAAAACTAAAAACTAAACATGAGCTTGAAAACTAAAGACAGAAAACTAAAGCATGGTAAAAACTAAGAACTAAAACCCAAGACGTGAGATAAACTTAAAAAAAACTGATAAAACTAAAAACTAAACAGGAACTAAAAACATGGCAAAAACCCCATGGACATGACATACAGCCATCAAGATTATTTCAGTTTTTTAAATTTTTGTTAGAATGAAACTCAAGTAAATTCTCAATAACTGCATTTACTCTAGTAAATCTAGCCATTCATAAAGGGGATTAAATATAACTAGTTATGCTGTGAAAAAGAAATGGACCAGCCATGACGCCTTTCATCTTTATAAGTATAATTATCATGTAAAGTGCTGTAAGCGACTACATGCATGACCTCTGCAAACTGTGGTATTGGTTTCCTTATTAGACAAGCCCAAATTGTTGGAGACATTAAATGTGGCTCTTTCATCTCTTTTCCTTTCTTCTTTTCTTTCTCTCTTTGACACACACAGACATTATTCCTCATATCAAAGCGTTTTATTGAACCTTGGCGGCTAGCTAAAGCCACAAAGCCTTATTGTCTGACCTCCTCTTGAACCAGTCCGAAATACATGTCCATTTTTCATCTCTCACCCTTTGTCTCAAGTAAGGTGTTAAAAACAAAAATAAAAGGGGGGAACTGAGAGGTCCTGTTTCTGTAGTACAAAAGCAACATTTTGTAGACTACAGCTCTGAGGGTGACATGTTTGAAAGTGAAGAACTCATTTTACCATCATCATATTCACAAGAGAAAATAAAACCCCTTGTTTTCCTGCAGCAGTAACCAGATAGCTTTTCAAAAGCAGAGTTTGGGTGTTGAACAAGAGATGCTGTGAGTGAAGCAATAGAACGTGTATTAATAGGAATTCTTCTGCTTTTTCATAATGCTGTCAATCAAGCTGAGGGAGAGGTGAGAAAAATGTGTTTAACTGTCAGTCTGCTGGTGTTGCACGTACTAGCCTGAGCCCTCAAGGCAACATCATCTCAAGTACTGATGTTCTTAAAATTGCTGAAGGAGTTGTCATCACAGGCCCTGTAGTGCTGCTGTTCACTCTCACTTCTGCATTAAGATTTCTTTTTTTTTTTCTCCCTGGTTCTGTCTCTTTGTTGTCTTTTGTCCACACTTTTTTTTTTTTGGTTCACTGGAAAATCCTAAAAATCAAGACCTCCTAAAAAGTTCAAGGTTTGAACTGCATTTTATGACAAAAATAAATGCTGCCCAATCGACAGATACTATTACATACTCGTTTTCCTTCACAATTGCAGTGTTCTGACAATACTAAAATAGTTTGAGGACTCATGTAATTTATCTTTTCTCTAAGATCATATCCAGACCGAAAGTTCTGATTTGAACTATGCCTCTGATCTCTTTTCCGGATACATACTCTAATCCATGTTTACTTTCATCAGCGTAGTGTTTGAACTTGAATTGGCTGACTCTCTTTCTCGTTTATCTCACACACACATTTCCTTCCAATAACAGTAAGAACTCCATAATAGTAAGGAAGTACAAGATGTGAATTTCCCGATTCATGAGATGTGAATCAGGGAAAAGAGAGAAATCTTACACATTTCTGTGTTATACAGGAAAATTCATGGCAGTCAGTTAGAATATCCATGATTCAAAGGCAATAACTAAGGGAAACAAGTCTTTCAAGCTCTTAAATATCACTCTTTATTTTCTGCGATAGCAATTATAATAAGCACAAATATGCAAATCCCTTTTGGGTATAAGGAATAGATTCTCCTTTCAGAACACATACACACACAATATGCAAGATAATGACATGACATTGTGGCCAAATTAAAGTATCTAAATCTCGCATTACTGTTGTTCTACATAGATATGAGGCATCGTTGAATGGAGGGACAGACGGACAGATAGCTGGACAGACCAGCAGTCAGACTGTCTGGCTCCAAAGGAGGAATGGGTACACAGTCCGTAGAGGCTGTGGCTCGGGAGGTAGAACAGTCATCTGCCAGTCCGAAGGTCAGTGACTCGAACCCTGGCTTCCTCACTCCAAATGTCAAAGTGTCCTTAAGCAAGACACTGAACTCCACATTGATCCTGACGTGTTCAATGGTGTGTCTATGACAGAGAAAAAGCACTGGAAACACTATAGACTGCTCCATATCAATGCAGTCCATTTACAGTCAGGCTTTTTGCCATATCTTTGCCTTTTAATTTAGAAACACAACAGTCCATAAAAAGTGCTAGCAGGAGCGTACAAACATAAAGTACACCTAGATACTACAAGACACATGTTATTCTTTATGAAAAATGCACACTAACACCGAAACATATAACCACACAGACACACTTGGTGTTAAATTCTTCAGCAGTTCAGAATCAATACCAGCTATGACTGTTTTATGAAATATCTATAAAAATCAGACTTCAAACTTGGAGTGAAATACTGTCCTCATCGGATGTGTTTTGTTTGCAGATGAACTTTGCTAAGTGGAGGTTTAAAGCTTTTTATGTCAGCTCAGTGGTTTTTTGCTGCCATCATGTGGCCAGAGTGTAACAAGCTGTCAGCGAGCTGCTGAAGAGGACGTCACATCTACCAAAAGTATCAGCGGGTAATGTACCTCAAATTCGTCATCACCACAACACAAATGTTGACATATCGCAAGTTACTACATCCACAAGACTGAGTGACCACAAATGGAAAGACAGATCCACACCAACAATAATAAAAAAAAAAAAATTTAAAAATCATTTTGACATCCTATGCAACTGCTGGTACATGCAAACACCGGGGATACACATACACAACTGTAACACTGACTTAGCTGTCCACAACCTTATTTCAACTTTAAACACTTACAAGCAGGCAGCTGGGCAAAGATGCGGTCTAGCACCGACTCCTGAAGTGTAACAACAGAAAGGCAGAAAGCAGAAACAGTGGAAGGGCAGCTCACACGTTCAGTTAATCATTCATCGACTCCAAGAGCAACAGAGTCCAAGGCAGCAAGGCCCGTGGAGATGCAGATGGTTCGTAGGAGAAGCCCTTGTGGAGAAATGAACAAAAATCTAATTTGATCAATGGTTACCAACCTACGGCTCTGGAGCTCCAACAGGCCTCTGTTTTTGAGAAGGAAAAATACTTTTTTATGCTAAAATAGTCGGCATGAGAACAACTTTCATAAGCTATGATTTTGAATGAAGTTTAGACATTCTTTCATTTTGAAAACAAAATGAAACAAAACCATTAAGCTCAGTTACTGTAATGAAATAAGACTCCATAAGATAGATGTTATCATTATGTTTGGTGGGATGAAATATTCTCCAAGTGGTTTTTACTCTACTGTCAAGATAAAAGAGTGTTTAGGTGCCAATCATGCTCTCTTGCTTTATCTCAAAATGACTAAATCCCGGTGAATAGAAAAAGGGAATAAATTTAGATGAGATGTACAAATATGAACATCTCATTTCCATGTGTTCATCACACGGGACCCTCATTAGGCAGATCAGTCATGATCTCTTTGTTCTGATCAGCTGCAGCCATTTTAAAGGCTTCTGGAATCTGATAACAACAAAAAAAATGCTCCTCTCTCATACTGTTCAAGCGCAGAAATACAATGGTAGCCGAGGGACATTATTTGCATATTGTGAAAGAGTGTAAATGGGGCTCAGGGGAATGAGAAATTATATCAGCCACGAAGAAAAGCAATGGTGTGTGACCAAATGCTTGATCTTCTTTGCATATGCTATCTAAGATCGAGGGTTTTGTTGTCACATAAATGCAAATGTAGGACTGGTATGTAAGAGATAATGTGCAATTATCGTTAAAACAATTATCGTTAAAACAGGAAAATAGTGTCATTCTACTCCAGTTTAGAGCTCTGTAAAACATCGGATTCAGTGGAAATCCCACGGAATTTTTGGATTTTATTCTAATTCACAGAACGTGGCCTGTGATTGGTAACTCAGATCCCAGTGGGGTGATGTATCACCAGAGTTTGCCTTCTTGGGTTTTTCTGCGGGTGCTTCAGCTTCCTCCCAAAGAGGAAAAGGCAAATGGTTGTTTGTTTTGATGTGTGAGTCATCTGACTGTGGCACGTCCAGGGTGGATACCACCTTTTTGAACGATGTCAGCAGAGACAGACTGCAGCCCACTCCCTGTGCCCGAAGAGGTTACAACGGGTACAGGAATGGGATGGATGAATTTTTGTATGATAGATTAAAAAATCTTCTCTCTTTAATTTTGTCTCATCTCCACAAGGTGTGGGAAAATTAGTTGTATTAAAGCAAAGTTACCTCTAGGTGGTGCAATTCAACTTTTATTCTTTTTTTTGTACTATCAGTCACTTACTCAAACATGTTCACAGCCATCCAAATGAAAGCCAGTGACTATTTTTTATTGGAGTAATCAGATTTGTGTTTACTGAGACACCTTAATGTGTTAGGAGAAATTTTGGTTTCCTTGTAAATGAGTTTCATTTACACAAACATTCTTTTGCATATAGGTTAATATCCATACAGAGTGGAAGTTTTGACTGTTCAGAAGTTACTTTTTTTTCTAAGTTGAAGTAAAACAAGATTACGATGCAGAAATCCCATGCATTGTCAGAAAGAAACTTTTTACTGTGATACAGAAAAGCAACAAGATGGAGGTAAATGACGTATTCCAGAAATTCAGAAGCTGTGTTTGGATGACTTGTGTATTTTTGATTTTCTGTAAAACGCACTAAACAGTGTGTACTTTGTGTTTTACAGGAAACAAAGAGGGTTTTATGTCAGTTTCTCTTGGTTTTCAACGTGGAGCCAACAGACATGTGCAAAGTGTTACTGCACTAAATTTTTGTTTCTTTCGTTTTCTGTATAACTATGTCCATTAGTCTCGCTTCTCACTCAGTGTCCGCTGGAATAGGCTGATACTGAGCAGGATAAAGCATCTGTATAGAATAGATGGAAAACGGAATGTCCAGAAAAGTCACTTAGGGCTCACAACTGAAAAAAAAAATGAAAAAGTTAGTAATAAAGAAAGGAAACCCTAACCTCACAACAAAGGTCAGTCTTCCAAATGACTCATGTTCAAATTATGATTATTAGGGTTCAACAGAAGCCTTACACTGGAGTACATTTGGAAATATTTGTGAAAGGAACTCATGATTGATGACAGATGCAGCAGTTATTTTAGACTGCAGCATGTTCAAAGTCTTCTTTCTGAGTTTTGCGAATTTAAGACAAACTTGGCTGAACAAACTAAATGTGACAAAAACAGTTGAATTTTTCAGCTTTGCTGACATCTGTTAGTAGTTTAGGACCGGGTTCTGTTACCAAACAGCCTACTGGGTATAAGTTTTTAATTATTTTGCACAAGAGGATGAAATATTGAGAGATTTGAATGATTTTTGTGGATAAAAAGTTTCATTGATTTCCAACAGAACGAATAAAGCATCAATTCATATGACATTTTCTTTTTTTAATTATACTGTGTGTGGACATAAATATAACATGGGGCACAAAATAGTGTTAGCTAATATTAGTGAAAAAAAATGTGGATTAAGTTGATGGAGGATGTGGAGTTTCACACATGCTCCTAAAGTCACTTTGTCATTACCCCTGCTATACATACGTGTTATGATGCAGACTTTCCCTTTTATACCTTTTAACATTAATTCTGACAGTGATGTGTTGGAAATCGGGAGCAATCCATTGCTGTTGCTCCAATAATTCAGATAATTAATCTGGGGATCAAATCACTCCTCCATGTAGACGCTTAACAAGACTTAACTACGCCTTTGCAGTCTCTGCATGCTCCAAAGATCCATCACCTTGCATCTTTCTGTAAAAACAGTAAAGAGTAAGTGCCTAATTCCCAAAAAGCTGCTGTCATTTACATACTTTTCTGTTTCTTTTGTCAGAGGGCTAAACGTGTATGCATACTGGAACAAGGACAGTGTTCGAATTCAATGGCCCAATCGAGCTGTAACCAGTGTTTAAATTGGCTTTTGTAAAGTGGGGGAGCCCTTCACTCGCAGTGGTCAATGTCGCGAAACATTTCTACTATGTGAATACACTGCTACTAACACATCGTTAATTCACATTATGTGTTCTTTATTAGTTATTTATCTCATATGCACATATCACAACAATAACATAACTTTAAAGGTGCACCGTGTAATATTTTTAGCAGTTTCTTTCCAGAATTCATGCTGCCCTTTCACAATTTTTACTTTTTTCACAAATACTTACCACCACCACCATCAGATTCTAAGTATTTATTATGACTGGGAAAATTGCACTTTTCATACATGAAAAAATTAATCTTCTCCATGTCTACCATTTTGAATTTCTAGAAATAGACATTTTTAGCAGTTGGGCCTGCTATCCTAACTCCTTTGCTGCTCTTGACAGTGCTACTGTTAAATGCATGCAATATGATGGTTACCAATTCTAAACACAGGTTTTAGGAATTTATAATCCAATGTATTAAATATGGCTGTTTTTTTTTTGCCAAAATGACCTCAACATAACCCACTGAAAAAGTCCCTCAGTGCTTCATTGTCAGAGTTACAGCGTCTGAACAGAAAAATCAAGTTAAATACCAATGTATGTGGGGGTGGTCCACTATGCACTGGCTCACAAACTTGAATGTAGTTAAAATCAACATGAGCTACAGTACAGAAAAAAAAAGAATTGAGCTACCTAAAGACATTGTGGCCCTGAATCCATCTGATGTTATTAACAAGCGAAGCAAAAAAAAAAAAAAGTATTTCAAAAGCCTACCCTACCAACACTGCCCATGTATGCTGAAGTAGGCTACCACTCATCCTTTCCATTAGAATAACTCATTTGTAACGAATAACGAAGTTTAGCGACCTCATAACTTTGGCCAAACTCATAGGATTGGGAGTCGAGCACGCTATCCAGGCTGGTGTTGTCTCACTAGCAAGAGAGAAGTTTGCTAGTTTCCATACGCAAAGCTACGTTGCAGCAGGCATTCGTTCAATCAGTTAGCCAACTCTTTTTGTTTTAAACATTCTGATGTGATATTTAACTAGCACGAAGATACAGCACAGACAGCTACCAACTCGTTTCACTCAGAATGACACGACTTGATGAGAAAATCTCGGACGCGCATGTTGCACTGCCTGCCTGGCTGGATTGAATAATGCTGTGATGGCATGGCTCTGCGCATGTGCACAGTGGTATAATTCACCTAAACTTGCTTTTATTTTCAGCGTAATTTTTTACAAACCTTCCTGACAATTATAATATTTTTTAGAAGACTTGAAAATTGAATTTTTAAAAAAATATATTGTAACGACCAAGGTAAAAGCACATGGACTGGCTTGTTTCCTCCTCTCCTTGTCAATCACTGGACCGCAGGTCATGTCACTCAGGTGTGGGCTGGTGAGTACCCCTGACTGCAGACCGCAGATCGGGGCGGAGATCAACGTTGAGGGGGCGGAGCTCAACATTGAGGGGGCGGAGCTCAATGACTCCTTTGCGGGTGCCATCTGGTGGTGGAGACAATGCAGCACATTCACAAACAGCAAGCAGCACCGAGTTGCCTAAAATAAGGAATCAATTATAACTATGTATATAAAACAATTATAATAATATATTATTAGATATATAATTATATATATGAAACAATTATATATATTAGATAGATAATTTTATATATATATATAGACCTATATATATATAAGCACACAGTTTGACCAATCAACTATCTGCAGACTGAGATCAGCTGATTATCTGAGTCAAGATTATCTGATTATCTGTTGCCTATTTGGGATGAAAACCTGCAGCTGGTGATGGAAATTGAATCATTTTGAACCATTGTGTCATAAAGTGGTTCACTACCCGAAGCTTCATTCAATTCCCTTGGGTTACATCTACTGGCAGTAGCGATTGTTGCACCAAATAAAGCAAATATGATACATCTCTTCTGTATATAATAACACAACAATTTAAAAACAATGTGAAAATATTTGGTTTGTCATTCATATTTTCTTTGGGAGTGTGCTTGGTGTAATAAAGAGGGTGCTTGTGTTACTTCACGTGTTTTTATTCAAGGAAAGTAGTTTTTGCACAGTAGAAGGGCTAAAACGGTTTCTTTTGCTTTTAAGACAATTTCTCCAGCGAGTTTGAAGCATGCTTCGAAGCTTCGGTGTTATTTATTTTTTAAAAAACGAGTATAGGGGCATAGTACTATAACTTGTTTTATGAGACACACATCAGTCAGGGGCTACTCGGTGATTGGAGGAGAGGACTGGGCGTGGGCCAGTCTGTGTGCAGGTTTGGTGCTCTCCTGCGGTTGGTTGCGGAGCAGGACTGAGAGTCACCCGTGTTCTGTGATTGTACTGCGAGTGTAAAACTTAATAAAGAGCAGTTCGGCAATCGCCGGTCTCAGAGCCTCCGTGGAGTCATTACAATATGAACACTGGAGCAGGCGGAGCGGAGCTCCGTTTGCCGGTCCGTCCAAAGTGAGGAGGCGGAGCTGCGCTCCGGAACGCTCCGCCCCAATTTAAACCCTGGCTGTAACCATAGCTTGACTCAGCTGTGCAGTTAGCCACGCTGAGTGTGTTATTATTTAGTAAAACCTCACCGGTGAATGTGGTCATCATGCAGCAACACTTAGCAATTTCATTTAATCACATGGTGACAGTGTGGGCAGATGATGAACATATACATAATCACGTAAGCTCCATCTTCATATAGACAAAGGGAAACGAGAATGGAAAACTAGGTGATGATTCAGTTGTTGAGCCTCTTGTGTAAAACTGCAACATTTGGAAGTGTGGACCGGTATAACTATCATACAGGGCCCTCAAGTATCTGAGCGTGGCAGTCACGCTTTTCGGCCTTTTGTCACGCACTCCCGCCACACATTATATTTCTCTGGCGCCATTTCGCTATGGAAACGGCAGGAAACAAGCACGTCTCCCATGAGTCTGAGCAGAGCAGTCATTAATAACAACAACGCTAATGATATTACTAATGAAAGACCCTCATTCCTGCGACCCGTCCAACCGGCCAGCCCAACGGGGGCCTGCTATTATATGTTGTAAGTGTAAGATTTACTATGTTTTTGTGGGCATCCTGAAGACTGAGGCAGAAGTGGGTTTAGAATACTCTTTGTTCCCAATAACAATAGTATAGTAAGTTCTGGCTGAGAGTTATCATTCTGCCCTCATCTCTCAGTGACTAGTATGTAGTTCTACTTCAGGCTCAGTACAGGTCACAGAAAATAAATTAACTCAGTCAACTGTTATTGTGACATTGAACAATAGATGCTTTTTCTAATGCAACCCGCTTACGACAAAGTAAACATGACTCAGTCAGTATCACAAACAGAACACGTGCAATTGTGTCCAGAGGGCTATTCCTTAGGCCATAGCCTCATAACATTGCATCGAACATGTTAACATGAAAGAAATTTCAGTGAAGGAAGGCTTTGAAACTAATTTTCCAGTCAAGATAACACCCTTTCTGCTGCTGTTCTTTAAAAAAATATTGTCCAATTACTGTATTGTTTATCAGGTACTCTGAGAGTGCACAACGTGTTAAATGACACCAAAGGACAGTGTACCTTGTGGCAGAGGGCGCTGTGCTACTTCCCTTTGCACACTGTCTCAAACTGAAATAACTTCAACTCAATATCCGGTCTGCTATCAATGAGATTAAGCAGGCATGCTAACAACAGGAAATTTGCTCTCACAGGGATTGACCAGCAGTCATTTATAGTGACATGTGACTCATGAGGTAACTCATGGCAGCTCTTCTTCAGACCTCACTGAAAGACAAACAAGACAAACAACTGATTCAAGTTTTTGAATCAGTTAACTTGGGTCCAGCAGGTTATCTCTGGAGTAATACTCACGAAGATAATGTTCACTACGACTGTAAAAGGGAGGAGAAAACGCTTGACTTTACTATGAGTAATGTGTTGGGCCCACACATGTGAGCTCACGTTGTATCAGGGAGAAGTAGCATCAGCAGAGTCGTACAGTGTTGATGAGTAATAAACATATGACTGACTCATAACAGTCTGTTACAACAGGGCTCTCAATAACGCTCCTTCCAAAACCAAAACTTATAAAGATTCAGGGGCTTGGCCTCTACAGAGGACATAGAGTTGTTGCATATACACATTTTTTTGTTTGTTGGATTTTTGTTTTTCCACCCACGATACACTGAAATACCAGGCATTTTGCATTTGTTCATTATCCTAAATATTTTAATTAGACCACTTTTAGGCCTAAAAAAGACAATACTGAGATCAATTAGGGTAGTACTCATTATACTTCCCCCTACTCCATTTTGGACAGAATTTGAGTTGTGCATTGAAGCTGGACAAGTAAATATAGTTTATACTGTTGTTTATTCTTCTCTTCTTATTGTTATTTATTGGTATGACATTTTACCTCTTTATTTCTTCTTTACTGTTTTCTTTTTCTGACATGTTCAAAAATAAATCTAGCATCTAAATCTAAACTGTAGTTGTACAGAAGAGTAAAATAATCAACATAGACAATGGAAATCCAAAGAATCAAAGGCCTTTTCTTGTACATTTCTCCAATCCAACCTATGCCAGGCAAACTTTTCTTTATTGCTGCTGTACTTTGGTAACATTAAACCAGCATCCAAGACAGTGAAACTGAGCTGACTTCTAGAGACTACCATAAGCCAAATCCAAACTTTACCACCCCATTTTTAATAAAAAATGTATATTATATTATCAGGACTAAACGGTTAAGTACAATGTAACAAGTGCATACATATATATATCAAATACAGTCATAAACAAAATAATAAATGAGTACAAACACTTACTTTAAGATCGATTATTTCCTTTGTTGCTTCAATGTAAATTTCAGAATTTTACTTTGTACAACATTGAGACTGACAGTCAAGTTATCTGCACAAATGTGTAAAAAACTTGTTTTTCTTTTCAGAATACTTAACCACACACTCTTTAATCTTTACAAAAAGAGACAGTTTTTCAGAGGACATCTTGAACCAACTTTGTTATGAACATATGGCCTGAAGATAAGGCAATCCATTACCATGTCCTATCATCCCCCAAGATCAAAACGTACCCAAAATAGTCATTTCCTTGATTTTGAAGAGGAGATGAGGAAGTTTTTTTCTCTCTCTGTTATTGCCAAATGCTTGCTTAAAGGGGATTGCTAAGTTATTCTCTGTGTAAAGTGCCGTGAAATTATTATTTTTCTTGTGAACCAGCTAAATAAGACAAGATGACCAGAACTGAACTGATGCAAGCAACTCTTGTGTTTTCTTATAGCTGAAAGCATCTGTCCGACAATCGCTCACTGAAACAGAGGAATCCCTGGGAGAGTGCTATTCATACTGATGTCTAACTTTGGTGCACTCTTATCAGTATATTAGAAATCTTCATTCAGCCCATTACTTTGTTGTCTGATTTAAATTCAGAAAAAAATAAAAGGCTATGTGTCATCATCATCTAAATAACAACCAAATATCTAAAATGTACATTTGAAGTGGGGCTTTTCTGTAATAACTAATTATGTGTATATAAATATATGTGGCACAGGTGTATGAGCATTGCACAACAAAAAAAATCAACAATGAAAGCAAACCAACATCAGAAGTTTTCCTAATCCAGTAAATTGAGTGTCATTTCAACTAAGCCTACCATTACTGATGGTTTGCACTTGTGCATGCCGTCTCTCTGGATTTTTCTATGTGACAGGCAATTAGACCCAGAAGAAAAATAGCTGTCTTCCTGTTATTCATAGCACAGTAGGTTGCACAACTGCTTGAAGTTTCAAAAGATTTCTCACAGAGGATTTGAATGAAGAACTGTTTCCTGTGCTCGAGTGGATTATCTGATGTGAGCAATGGTCACACACACACACACACACACACACACACACACACAAACACACACCGGCACAAACTCATTTACAGCAAGGAATTTGAATGTCTAAAAAAGAAAAGAAGTGTTTCGTCAAGAGAGTGCAAACAAAAGCAAGAGCAGTAAGAGAAAACAAACTGTCATCTGTGCTGAAGACCTGAAGAACAGATCACTTCAGATGATTGGGGTGAAAAAGGAGGAGCTGGCTGCTTGTGGTAGAGTGTGTTTTATGTGTGAAGAACCGTTAGGACGTTGAGCCGCTGGTACGCCATGTACTCCAGTATCGCTGGAGGAGCTGTCAAGAGCTGTTGAGCGATTGATGTCTGTCTTCAAGAGCTAACGCAGTCTTGTTATTGCCAAGTAGCTCTGTGAAAACACTTTTATGTCGTCGTCAGCAGTTTGCCCCGAGCTCCATACACTCATAAAAAGATATATTGCAAACACACATCAACAAATGCACGCACGCAATCATGTTTGCATTTTTTCCCACACAAGTCTAACCAGAGAGAAATTTGCGATATTTTTTGTTAATTTTGGCATTTTTCAGAGATGAAGTATCAGTTTACTCAAACATGTATTCAGTTGAATAAAATTCAGTTTTATTTATATAGTGTCAAATCACAACAATCGTCATCTCAAGGCAATTCAAAGATACACTCCAATTCAATTCAATTAGAGTCCTATTCAATGTACAATCAGAATCTGTCACGGCTAGGTTGCTAGCCACCTTAAAGTTACTTGGACCATAGAGCAGACACTGGAAAAAGGCAGGATAAAGGTTAACAGAGTTTATTGTATGGAGGAGGTGATTGTGGACTGACAGAAGAATCTAGGTAAGGCGGTACTCTGAGGGGGGAGAGAGGTACTTAGGAGAAGTCCAGATAATGATATTCCAGATGTAATGTCTGGTTTTATCCTTACTGCATCCAGGAGGGAATCTGAGAGAGAGGGGAGGGCGCTGGCTGTGGAGCAGTGGCTCTGAGTCGGCTGCAGGGCGAGCAGGCAGGTGAGTGAAGCAGGCTGGCGTTAATACACCAACAGCGGGTGCCAATCTTGGCACGAGGAAACCAGGGCACGGAGAGAGAACGACGGGAGCAGTTCTACAGGACACCAAGGCAAGGTAAGTGCTGGAAATAAACTCACAATGCATATAGGAGTCGGGGGAATTACCACTTGGGAAGGGAGACAATCTGGTGAAGACTGGTTGCTCCTGCAGCTCCTAAGGGTGTCTTGATGAAGGCAGATGAGGTGGGTGTGATGGCCGGAGCAATCCAGACTCCCAGGAAACCTGCTCAACCCTCACCTAAGACTCAGAAACCAAAGAAACAAAAAACAACGTGATCGTGACAGAATTCATCTATCCATCCTTTTTTTTTCTATACCCGCTTAATCCAACTCAGAGTCGCGGAGTGGTTGGAGCCTATGGCGGGAGGCGGGGTACACCCTGGACAGGTCGCCAGTCCATCACAGGGCAATCATAACCCAGTCAAATTAATTGAATTCCAAACTGGTACAAGAGCCAATTCAAGAAAAAGTTGCCTGGCCAAGGAAACCAACAGAATGCACCGAAACTTCTCTTCGTCTCCCATCCTGAGCTTGTACCATAAATACATTTCTCCTCAGATGCTGTGTAGTCAAGTAATGTAAACTCAAAAGTTATCAAAAATGGTCAGATAAGACAGGGTTATGCCATAAGTCAGCAGAAGATCAAGGGTATGATTAAGAGAGTGAGTAGGTGTGTGAACACTTTGAGAAAATAAAACTGAATCTAAAATAGAATTAAAACGAATATTTAAGCTGTGAATGTTAAAGTCACCCATTATAATGACTTTATCTATACTTAGCACCAACTGAGATAAAAAAAAAGAAACTAAACTGAGAATTCAGACAGAAACTCAGCATAAGGGCCAGGTGGACGATACACAACAACAATCAGGGGGGTCTAGGACTGATTAGTAACCCTGATCTGAAGATGGCTGCCACTCCTCCTCCTCCTCTGCCTGTGGTTCCAGAGATGTGAATGTGTGTGTATTCAAGCATAGTTTTGTGGCATCTGTGTTTTACTTATGTGTCAGTGCTGTTCATCTTTATTCCCCATTAAGATACAACTATTTTCAATGTTAACATTTATCTATAAAGGAAGATAGGACTCTTGAGATTTAAAATCCATCTGGTGAGGACACACAGAAGCTTACCTGGGACAATATACTCAATGATATATTCAAATAAAATATATGTATATGTCATAAGGAATGGACCACATAAAACCCAGAATCATAAAAAAACATCAGAAAAGCAGGAGCAATAATAATCAGTCATAACATGTGCCAGATGTTTGTCTTCCTTTGTTATTTTACTCCTAACTTGTCACGCCTGGTCTTTGTTTGCTGATAAGCATCTCACCTGTTGTCTGTTTGTCATTTTTTCCCTCAGTGTATATTTCGCCACAACGCCGTTGGTCTTCGACAGACTGTTTTATGTATCTGTGTTCCTCCACAAGGTGGTCCTGCTCATTTGTGTTTCTGCTAGCTTTTTCCTCATGTTCAGATTTATGTCATTTTATTTTCCCTGGAGTTCCTGCCTCTCAACACTGTGTGCTTTGTTCAGTTCATTAGATTGTTAAAAGTGTTTTGGAGTGTTTGGACTTCTCTTTGCATTTTGGAGTCCTAATCTCTACGTCTGATCCCACTCAGTGATAAAATGCCCCTTTTCCACATGAATTATGCTTAGATAGAAGGTTTTAGTTCTGTGTGAAGGCAGAATAACAAGAATCATTTTATAGATAAGAAAATGCCTGTGGGAGCACACAGCGTAACGTTCAAGCTAAAATTACAATGTGCTAAGTTCCTTTGACAGCTACTGTTCCTGTTTACTTTACACATTTCCTCTTTACACATAAAATGTCTAATTTCTTAAAAAAGATACAAAACACTGTAACATCCATCCATCCATCCATCCATCCATTTTCTATACCCTTCATACGCCTTTGTTCACAGTCAAAGGATGTTATATCTCAGATGAACCAATCCTGTATCTCTCACACAGCTTGAAGTTTGTTAAAGGGAAACTTCTGGTGAATTCTGGAGGGTTTTTTTCTTTGTGGGTTCATTTGAATTTTTTTCTTCGTTGAAAATATGTCTTTCAATGTTTTGCTTGTGAATGTAATTTCCTCTTCAAGTTGTTCAAACCTTGGTCATCTGCTTCCTTATCACTTCCATCCACAGACTCTGTGCTTCTATTCTTTGTGACCTTTCTTCTCCATTGGGACACCAGCTGACACAACACACACACACACAAGCACACACACACACTTTGGACCAAGTCCCCTGAGGTTCAAACAAGCCCAACATCATTATCATCCATCGGATTGTACATGGTCATTGCCCATTCAGTGTTGCTGACGTGCCTTTTGTGCTCAGTAATTCTTCTCACAGAAGCACACCCACTCCCCTAAAACTCTGTCCTTCCCCCCATCTACTGCGGCCCATCTGTAATCCCTTCCCCCACCCTGCACCCCTATATCCGCCCTGTCTCACTCTTCTCTTCTCCAAAACAAACCAGCTGTCTTGGCCGGTCGTGTCCCTGGGGGCGTAAACAGGTGCCGAGAAGGCCGCAGGGCCTCAACATGTGACACATGGCAGCACGCTCCTCCGACCTGCCAACACACCACAGAGGGAGAGGCTGGTGTGTTTAACAGCTGGAGACTTGATTATTACTACAGACAAGGAGCTGTCGGTCATTTATATTGCAAAAACCACTGCTTTTAAACCTTCTCACTAGATATAACCATTTATTCACACTAATGTGTGTGGTGGAACTTGTATATAAAAGGTAAGTTTTGGAATTTCCAATAAAGAAATAAAGAAATAAAGTATTTATTTTGATCATATTTCATGAAAGCTCATTCAACTCTACACATGAAGAAAGAACCTTGAAATGTCTTTAGTATATAAAAAAAAATAAAATACACTGCTGTGTAACCCAAAATAGATTAAAGGAAAGGCCTGTTGAGCCCAAAGCCAGCAGTATTTTTAGCACAAACTATGCGATGTACGGAGGACAGCTGGATACAGGTCAATGCGCCTGTAAACACATACCAAAATGGTAACCACAAGTGAATGCTACCATTTTAATATGACTATGAGCTGTCAGTGGAGGCATCGACTGTGTGTTTGCACTCAGTCACCATCCAGATATCTGCTGACTGTAGGCAATTTGACAGTGGAAGGTTATCCTTCTTTTGTGAGTAATTTTACTACAAGAACTGCAATGGAAAACCTAGAGTTCACCGGCTTCTTTGTGCAGAGCATTCACAGTGTTTACAACTCTTTCAAGAGCTTGCTAGTAAGACACCCACGTTTGGAAAGTGCTCTGAATGTAATAAAGTCTTTCTTTTGAAGCCCAAAGAACAAAAGTAGCCTTACACCCTGAGCCAGCCTACTATTACTTTCTCTGTGGTGAGCCCAGCACTACTACACACTCTGTTGTGCATCTGGCACTTGACACTTGTCAGTGTGAGGGAAGGGGGGGGTGGGCACATACATATAGGAGAGCACATACATGTGTCTGTCTATCAAGCCAAAAACTAAATTGCTGCCTTGTTAGAAGAAGGAAGTCGTCTGTTTGCACCTCGAACAAGCTGAGGCAAGTAAATGGATCATCTTCTGCGTGCGTGCCATGATTTCTATCACCCTGCATCTTCCAGCAGCTCTGAAATTATTCACTCATGTGGAGACAAACAACCCAGAAGAAATTATTGGAAAGTCTTGTGCTGGTGATGCTCAGACCTCAAGTCTATACACAACCAACACACACAGTTGTGTATTCTTGTGATTGCCAGGGAGACAATAAAGTATATGTTGATTTCTAAGAATAAGACACAAACAATGAGTATGCTTTCCTCTTAAATCTGAAAGTCTAAACTTTTTGACAATGTGGGGGGAAATAAGAACGTCATGGCACTCTGTGGACTATAATTATGATACATAGTTAAACCGAAAGTGACTGGTTTGGAGACAAATCACAAAGTACAAATCAAGCATATTTGTAGAACAATACATTTTCCACAGGTCAAACAAAGCCTATATGTTGTTGACATTCCATCTATACCCTATATCCTAAATATGCTATAAAAAGTAAATCAACACCAGAGAACAATTTCAAAGAACTTTCAGTATTACATAACCAAATCAAATGATTTATGTAATTGTGACAGCTCATTTAGGCCCAGCATTTTCTCAGTAAGCAGAGAAAAGGCAGCGCTTGTGCAATATCAGCACAGCCCCTTTGGCCAGCTGCTCAGACTGAAGAGCCACAGGTCTGCTGTGCAGTTTAAAGCCTGAATGGAGTGTCTCAGCAGCAGCTTCTGCATTTGCATTTGATGCAGACTTCCAGCAGACTTCAGTCGGCGGACCACCGCACCGCGGATGATTTTGAACTTCACAAAACTTTGCTGGTCGAAGATTAGAATATAATATGAGAAAAAACGCAAACATGGCCACTCTCATTTTGATTATTGAGTTATAGGTGTAGTTTGGATGTGACTCATTTAGAATTATCTGAATTGCCCTGGCTTGAATAAGTGCAGACGGGACTAGGTTTTCTGGCGGAGTAGTAATACATGCACGGCACAACACACTACCGATGCACAGAGAGTCCGCCGCTTAGCTCGAGCCAGCCTGACCGAGTGCGCTAAAAGTGGAGTGTTTGACCTCGAGATGCTGCAGCGTGGTCTTTAATAAACAACAACAATTGTGGTCTTTAACTAAATAACGCTCTCATCTCTGCTTTTTGGACCGTCGTAGAGGCAGTTGTTTTGGGCGTTTTGTCCAAACCACCGGACTTGTCGAAACTGGACGGACTTGACTGAACTCAAGATGTCAATTTTGCCTTTCACTCCCCCCATTGTCAAAAGACTTTTGGGCTGGAAGAAGGGAGAGCAGAACGGCCAGGAGGAGAAATGGTGTGAAAAAGCGGTAAAAAGTCTGGTGAAGAAGTTGAAGAAGACGGGGCAGCTGGACGAACTGGAGAAAGCCATCACCACCCAGAATATCAACACAAAATGCATCACTATACCAAGGTGAGGAGAGTTTGGGGGTAGTTGGTGTTGACCGTTAAGTCGGTTATCTAGCTAGCTAAAGTGTCGTTTACTTAGGTCTTTATTTTTCCACGTTTAATTACAGCTTTGTTACAGAAACGCTCAAATATATCCTCCACAGGCTATCTGTTGCACCTTTAGGCATCTTTACTTGACGTTGACATTTCCCGTTCCTCCCTCGCGTCGTTGCTTCAAACTTTTGATTTCCTTCACGTTTATTATAACTCAACATGGTGGCGAAGGTAATGCTCAACGAGCGAACAGATGTCCGCAAGCAAAGCTAGCAAAATTGTCGCTAAACGTCTTGTGGGTTAGCTACCGTGTCATCATGCTGCCATCAGATATACACTGTACTTTAAGTGTATTCAAACAAATTTAAGTTGTCTCTAATGAGCGAAATCATGCCGTCGAAAACAGGCTATAGCCAGCGCATTAACTAGCCTCCTGTATACAGCAATGCAAAAGCAGTAATGTAGTCCAAGTTATATAACTTGGCCTTAATCTGGAACGCTTTCTAGCGCTGTTAGTGCGTAGGCGAATCCGGGCAGCTAGGGTTTTCTTCCTTCAGTGCCTCCACACAGCCATTTGTCTATCAGCACATCATTTAGTACAAATAACCAACACTGACGTTAAACATCAAATTACTACTGGAAGCTTTCAATGTTTCTGCTTTAT
This sequence comes from Odontesthes bonariensis, assembly GCF_027942865.1. Classification (NCBI taxonomy): domain Eukaryota; kingdom Metazoa; phylum Chordata; class Actinopteri; order Atheriniformes; family Atherinopsidae; genus Odontesthes; species Odontesthes bonariensis. Next base: position 14,041,941 of record NC_134506.1, on the reverse strand, counting down.
AACATGCAATAACTGTTCCTCCCTAATGAAAGGCTGTCACAGGTACAATGCTGGTCAGAGTTATTGGCAGCCCTGATGTGCAAATACAGAGGAAAATCCTCAATGATAAATGCGAACAAACCTATTGTTTATCATCTTCAAAGTTGTTTTAGGGTTCCAGCAGCCAAAAGGTTCTTATATAAGTGGAATATAATCTATGCTGGATGCCCTGGGTGATTTTAAATCAGTGCCTTGAACCTAATTACAAGTAAACAAATCTTACCTCTTCTTAATATTTAATATTCAGACCTAAGTAAACCATGAATTACAATAATTATTCCAAAGGCTGTTTCATAAAACTGTTTAAGTACCTTATCGGCATGTGAGACGGTTAGATATATCAATAAGAAATGTCTGCGAAGGTGGTGTGGGATGTGTGTGTGTGTGGTGGGGGGGGGCAACAAGACAGCAGACCTTCAGACTGATCCGGAGGGTTGGTTTTTACCTCTAACATGCTGCACACTGAACCAAGTAGGGCTCCACAGGTGGAGGCTTAAGGGGGGAAATTCACAAAAAAGTATAAATGGGCTTAATCTCTTTGCAATAATGTTCTCTGCATAGATTAAACAAAAGTAGAGGCTTTGATTATTACATTATTAAGTACAGCCTATCCTAGACTAACACCTGGTGGAGGCTCCATCATGCTGAGGAGCAGCCTTGCTGCGTCTGGAGCAGGAGGCTTTGAAAGTATGAAAAGAATAATGGTTAGATGAAATCAGAAGATTACTGAGGCATTTTAGAGTGAAATGTGTTACCTCGTGTCAGAAAAGTTTTGAAGAGGAGGCCTTGGGTCTTTCAGCAGGACAACAAGCTAAAGCACACATTCAGAACAATTCAGAAGGATTGAAAGTGACGAAATGGACTTAATTATTATTGTAATTTCAAACACTTTTTGAAATTTGGATCAAGCAAATACTTCAATAGTTTAGGGATAATTGATTGGATGAATAGACTGTTATCAAAGTATCGTTACTTGTAAGTCTAAATCAAAGTAGCCTTAATAACAAAAATAGTTATTTTCTTTTTTCTTGCCTCCTGGAAATAGCAAAGATAACTCAACACCGCTCAAACTATTTCAGAGTAGGTCCAATTTAACAGTTTCATTCAGATTAAATAACCAGCTACGTATTTGTGATGCTCCATTTGTTTCACAGGGCAAATAAAAGCCCCAAACTTTTGCCTGGGTTAACAAAATCACACTTGCATGGGTGGGCCATTCAGTTTTAATAGCATACTGTGTCAGATGAAAATTAAACCCCCTAACAGGGCACTCCCACATTCTTGATTTCCACAAGTGTGCATATCACAGCTTGCACAGGCCTGGGCCAGCATTTAGAGCTAAGCCTACCCGGAAAGTTAAATAATGTTTGCCATGATCCAGGTTTCATATTTCCAACCACTAATGCCGAGGGGAAGAGACAGAGTGCATTAAGATGACCCCAGATCAGAACTGGTTGTCAGTATGGGCTAACAGTGTCCCCAGAGAGCTGCTGTTTCTATTAATTCCCCCACTGGCTGGCTTGCTGACAGCAGCTGTCTTCATGTTCAGGCCTGTCCACGGTGAGGTCAGCTCCTATCTCTCTGACACATGAACTTTTCTGATGAGGCTCATCACTACCGCTCTCGATGACGGTTTGCAGTGATGCTGAGTACACAACAAAGCCAGCTCTCTCTATTGATTGAGGCAATAGTTGCATGTGGTGGTGGAATAGAAGGAATAACTTGTCGTGTATTGATTTAGAGTCAATGGAAAAGAGGGACCACAGAGTCACTGAGCTGAACCAGAATTTTGGAAGGGCGAGCTGTTTTTAAATGACCTGCTAGAATAACTTCACCATCTCTGGCTAGAATGCTTTGGTATCTTAACATGGTGAGTTTGGTTTAGACCGGTATTTATAAGTATGTATTGTGTGTGGGTGGTTTATGTATGCAGTGGGTTTGTATGTGTGTGTATGTCCCAATAGGTTTACACTAGAGATAAAGCCCACATCCCATTATGAAACATAAATCACAGTCACTTTGATTTACATTCCCATTTGAGGCACAAATAGAGTTTACCAGCCTTTGACTATCACTTGGGCAGGGCAGTTGTTATCAGGTCATTGTGGTTTTGACAATGAGCAATTTGACTTTCTTTTAAGATGTTATAGGCAAAGCTAAATCTCCCTCCCAAGTTCAAGGCTGAGTCACTCAACAACAAGCTATTTTGGCATTGTGGTATTGACCTACCCTCCCTCCCTCTTTCTACTGTTTCTTCTTATAAGATTCTCTTCTCCTGTGACTTTTTTAAACTTGGGTTAGTAGCAAGTATTGTTGTGTAAAGTGTGTCGGTCCACAGGAATCTACCAGCTTCTGATATTTTAGGGGTAACCCAGTGAACTTGATCATGAGATGGCGCTCAAATGTTTTTCCCTCGGCTGTTTAAAAAGTAGGACCCTTATTTATAAATATACGCCAAGTGCGTTGTATGTTAGTAAATTTGAAGCAGAGTGGAGTAAAGTTGTCTTTAGTCTTCAGTGGGAGGATATCGGTGTGGTTTGAAGGGTCAACAAAACATCAGAACTGGGCACAAGAGTTTGATATTCAGTTCCTGTTTCCTAAAAAGTCAATATTGGTTTGTTGAAACTATGGCCAGACTTTCACCAAGATGTTGAAGGCCCTCTAACCTGAAGCTAGTTATTTTTTCTTTGTTTAACCTAAACAACTGCGTTTTCTTAACAGTAACATTGAGTTATTGTATCACAAAGCCATGACCTTTCTGTAACCCTAACCAAATCATGTTTAGACTAAAAGTGCCCAGACTTTAACCATAGTGGCGTCCAGTCAGAAGACGGTTGGTATTTGCTGAAGTGATTTGTAACAGTTTTTATTTTATTTAATGTTATCCTGCTAACGAACAAGGGCTTGATTACAATCAGCATATTTTTATCATTTAAATTAAAAACAGACAATGATCAATACTCACGTGTCGGCCTTTGCTTCTTTCTGCTAGTCAAACAAAGCTAAACTTTGAATTAAATCATGCTTCATGACAGGTTTCAGAGGTTTTTGGTACCGTGCTTCAGAGCTAGAACCATACAGTATAGTGGTGCTAACATTTTATTTAATGAAAAATTGCTTTAAATGGAGAACTGATTCTGATTCACACCCAGAACTGAAACTGATTTTAATCTCATAAGTCCCAACCCTGTCATGGACCCAACACCTGCCTCGAGTTTTGTTGCAACTAAGGAATACTGGAGCCTCATTAAAGGGCTTCTTCCTCAGCATACGATATTCTAACGAGTCATTGATCTTTTACATTGACAAGAAAGCTGTTGGTTGACATTTTTCTGATGTAATAAGAAATAGCAGAAATAACATTGTTATAAATATGCTGACCATTGAAGCCTTTTTTGTCTAAATTACTTAGGACTAGCAAACATTGTTATTATTAGGGCTGTAGCGATACGCTAATCTCACGATACGATACGATACACAATATTCAGCCAACAATTCGGTACGATTCAATGCACTGACATCATTTTATGAAAAATTTTTAAGGGACAGTGGGATTTCACATGAATCGTGGCTGATTGGACTGGTGGTCCGTCCTTTCAACCAGAAGGACAACACCGCCAGACAAACTGAAAAACAAAAAAAAAACATGTCACAAACGTGTCTTCAGCGTATGCAGACCCATGTTTATGTTGAGAATTGTCGACAGCATATCCAGTATCACGTCATATCCATGCCAAGCATCAAAATATTCTTTAATAGCAGCGTGTACGTTGTCACTCGCGGCGCCAATATTTTGAAAACATGTCCTTCCGGTTCAAAGGAATATCTGATTATAAATAAAGAAGTGTCTTTTAAAATGATTCATAGGTTTTATCCCTGCAAGTTATTTCTACGTAGATACAAATAGGACATCTCTGCACACAATCTGAAGAAGATCTTTGTCATTTGTTCTGGTCCTGTCCTTTTTCATATGTTTTCTGGCAAGATGTCTGTACATTCATTTCCCAAAACATTTTATCTGGTTTTTCTCTCACATATGTAAACGTACTGTTTGGGTTCCTCTTCCATCCTGCGAACAATAAAGATCAATATTATATCATCAACCTGCTTGTTTTACTTATTAAATACCATATACACAAATCCAAATTCTCTAATCACAAACCATCTTTTTTAATTTTTGAGAAGGAGCTCAAACAATACCTATAATTCAATACGCTATAAACAGAAAAGCCATCAAAACCACTGAGCTATGCACTTTATATAACATTTTTATGAACTAATTAATCACTGTTTAGTATAACATCAATAAAATCGAATCCTTTATCGGCACACAAAATATCGACATATATATATATATATATATATATATATATATATATATATATATATATTGCAGTATTGATAAAATCGCTCAGCTCTAGTTATTATTACATAATATTTTAGCTTTTTTTTTTACAATTACTCATTTAGTTTTTGGAGTCTAAGTGCACAAACCTTTTAAATAGTTTTTTTTTGTCCAGCTGACAGTGTAAAAACAGTGTTTACAGTTATGGAAACAGGTAACACTTCAGAAGGTGGAAGCAGCATATTCTTAGAACTTTTGCTTGGTAAATAATTAAAGATGTTGTTGTCAGTTTGTTTTCTAGTAATGAATAAATCAGCAGCGTCTGTTCTACAGTAAGCACTGTTTTAGCAGTTATTAGATTTTAGTCTGGTATTGAAAACAGTCAAGATATTAACATGTGTGTGGAATTGTCTGGTTTTGCACTTCACAAACAATCAGTTAAAATCTTTTCATGTTTTAACTGAGACAGGTTTTTGTCAAAAAATGATGTATAGAAGTTAAACATTCTGTAGCAGACATATATATTTACATATTACTGATTAATTGGTGTGAGAGTTACAAGATGAATTAGGGTAATGCTGGTTGTATATGGTAAAAGAAATTATTCAAGGTGTGTGATACATATATTGTGGTATGTGTGTGTTGTGTCTTTTCTCAGAGCCTTTGGGAGCAGATTCCTCAGGGGTTTGGATCAGTGCTGGAGTGTGTATTTGTCGTGTGTGTGTACATCCCTCCTGGCAGCAAGTGTACAGTCTGATTCAAGCCTCTGCATGCCAGGACAGGACAGAGTTAAGGAGAGGGAATTCAATGAGACAGACAGGGGAAAAAAGACCAGATACTTTTGTTTTTGGTGGTTTGTGGAGGATGCTGTTTTAAAGATTTCTTTTTAACTGATTTTAAATCATTTTGTTGGTTTTTTTGCTAAATCTGCAATCCATTCTCAGGTAAATGTGTCTTGGATCCAGACAAATATAGGTGAAAACAATTCTTTATTTCTCAAACAAATATGTTGAAAGTAGCATTTCATGAGTCTCAGTATTGAAACCCAAACAAGTGTTATCATACTCATGCTGTATAAGTGGGTCAGGGATAACGTTAGAGAAAGTGTGCAAGGGATAAAAGGAGAAGAGTTGGGATTTTGTGTGATGCTGGAAGGGACTGCATGTCGTTATAATGAGAATGTGCAGGAGATATGAGACATTAATGTTCAAGTGAAAAGGGTTGAATTGTTAGTATAAAAGGGAAAGGAAAACCACATATCTAGGGTTTAGATAAAGGAAAAGAATGAGTTAGACTGTTTGACAAAAGGCAATACTTTGGATTCCCAAGCTTATCAGAGAGAGACTGTGGTTTGTGTGGTTTGTATGCAAAAGAATACAGACACTAATGGCTTAGATAGAACCGGTTTGTTTTTCAGTTAGAGAGCAGGCCAACATCAAAAGAAGCGTGAAGGCATGTGTCTGAGTGACAGACTACATTAAACACACAGACTAACACACTGCAGCGCTTGTCCCAAGGAGACATGCTTCATACTCTAAATGCTTGCATGCCAGACATATATAAGCTGTAGAGTTTGAACAGTGGTCCTACAGGTCTTGCCATATAGGAGTCTGTTCATCCGTTCCCTTGTTGTTTTGATTTTTTTTTCCATTTTCCAATTTTGGAGCAGTTGTTCCTTATCATATTTGATGTAATGTTTGCATACACTTTTGGGTTGTAGTGGATCTAAGCTCGCACTATAATGACATTTGAAAAGCTGACCATATATAGTCCTAATGCACCAAACATGCTTGCATCTGTTGTGATACTATCTGATAAAGATCAAATACTGTCAGAATATTTTCATAAATTCTGCTCTGATCAATGTATGTCTTCAACAAAATATTGTTAGAATAACCTGTTTATCTGCCAGTTATATGCTCAGTCAATAAATCAAACCTTTAGCCTGTATTATTTCAGAAACGAGTGACAAGTGCTTATCACAACAGAAAAACCAAACTACATACAAGTTCATTTAGATTCAAGTGAATGGAAACGAGCAAGTGGTGATATTTGAGAAGGTGGAACCATTAAGTGTTTGTCATTATAGCTTGTTGTTACTGTTGTTGGTGTAATTGTTCACATGGTCTGCTGCCAGAGAATTCCAGTAAACTCACATCGTACAAAACTTCTGGATTTGCAGGCTGTAAACAATAACCATGGAGATGATGAACAAGGTTGGTATTGAGTTGAAGTTAAGCTCACAACAGAAAAACAATAACCTCGGCACTGTAGATAGTATTTAAGAAACCTAAATCAGTGACGTTGGGTATCCAGCCACACGGCCTCGCTGCATATGCGTAGCATGTCTTTTTGAAGACATGCACAGCTGATGTTTCTAACTCAGAATATGCAAGCATTAACACCCACACATGTAATTAAAAGTATATTCTTGACCTTAGAATGATTAATACATGTTTATAGGCTGACATTTTGCAGTGTCAATGTACTATATTAGCCTAGAATGGGCAAACCAAACTCTCACTTTAGCGAAGGCCCGTGAGAATTACCATTTTAGTTGCCACTATAAGTTCTCTTACACGTTTGCAAGAGGAATTGTGAAGCAGAGGTCATTTAGTTGGTTGCAGTCTGCATTATCTCCACTAGATGTTGCAAAATGCTACGCGCATCTCATTTTGAAAATATCTTACAAAATGTGAAAATTAGAATTATTATAGAATAATTGGTAAATAAGGTAAAGTACTAGAAATAATTCTTTAAAAAAAGGATAGTTACTTCTTGAGAGACTCTTGATGACTTGTACTGATCCTACAGACCTCATTTTCCTCTCACCTGTATCTTAACTACGTACGCTTAGGTGTGGCCAGCGTTTACCTGGTCCTTTAAACACAACACGCACTTTCTCGTTCACTTTGGCAGACTTGATGTCAAGCATCACACCTGAGTCATTCGAGACAGCGTTGTTCAGCAGGGACACGACACAAGACAGGTCACACAGAGTTTATGTGTGTTGTCTGTCTGTGGGTGGCTCGCTGCTCTAACGACTGGAATCACTTGCCCTCTTCAGTCGGTTTCATGAGCGCTGTCATTGTTTGATTTGCTTGGGGAATACAGCTGTGAGTCAAGACAAACTATGTGTCTGCGTGTATGCTTGTGTTTTAAAGCTCCACGATGGTGTTCACGTCCTTCTAAACCAGAAGTAAGAAACTGAATGAATCGCACTATAGCGATCTCAAATGGTTGCTACTAATGGTGGTGGTTTTTTTGTTTGGTGATCATAGCATTGGGACATTTTTCATTGAAGCTACTCATGTTTGAATGAGGAAGTCTTTTTAAAAGACAAAATGATGCACAAACAGTTTGATTGTACAGCATTAAATATCTTTCAGTAAGAGGGTTCAGTTTGCCCAACTTAACGGAAAATACTATATGAATTTTTTTGTAATTGTACACGTTTTTGAGTGTGTGTGTCTGTGTCATGCGGTTACTCAGCTCAGAGGAATGCTCCCTCTGCCTGCTGGGGCTCTGAGGAGGGCGTGGGCTGCTGTTTGGTTTGAGGCTTGCACCACGGGTGGAGGGGTTAGAGACAACTCTGCTCCTACTTGGCCCTGGCAGGCTCACTATCTGCGTGGGAGTGGACATGCACGCGGCAGAAACACGCACACACATGGACGTGTTCACCAGACAACAAATGCGCCTTTGTGCTCCGCTGGCTGCTTACAGCCGCTGCTGCTGCTGCATGTGCTGGACTACAGCTGGATGTGTGTGGGGAATAACTTGGCATGAAGGAGAAGGGGTTTAAAAGGAGAGAGGAAGATTAGTTTTCAGAAATGAGTGCAAAGTATTGATATAGAAATAGAGCAATGGTTTTTCAAGGCTGGTAAAAGATTGAAGAAAAGACTAAAGATTAAATAATGGTTTAGAACTCACTGCAAATTTCATCCCATGAGTCAGTAAATCACCATAAATGTTTGATGGCCACTGTAGATTAAAGCTCCACTAAAGTAAAAACCATAAACTTAAGGCAAGATAAGAGCTTCACATGTTCTTAACTGACAGGGGCATCCAATAGTGACACAAGAGGCCATGAGGTCTGATGAGATTTTGACTTGAGAAAGGGCCATCTGAGAATATTTGTTTAATTTGCCGTAGAACTGCTCGTGAGCTTACCAGAAGGTGAAGTCAGAATGCAGCATTCATCCTTATTCTTTAGGAAGGCATATACTTGGCATACTTTGCTTTATTTTTCTGGACGGGAACCCCTGGGTGCTCTGGCTTCCTCCCACAGTTCTGAAGCCTGCGGGCTGAGTGAAGACAAAGGTGGATGTGTTAACCGTGTCATGGACTGTTGACTTGTCTCTTGTATTGATTATCTGTTGGATATAGACTAATAAGCTTGGTTTCTTAGTTTAGCTGGATCATTATTTAAATCTAAATTTTGCCATTTGAAGGGTATTTTAGTTCTTTAAGTGTATGTATAGTTGTAATACAAATGGTGTCTAAACTAACCATAAAAAGTAACTAAAGTAACCTAAAAATGTGGGCTTGAATCAAAGTGAGGAATTAAAGGGGAACTCCGGGGCATTTGAAGCGTGTTTCCATTGCTAGAGGTTGTCAAATACTGCTAGTAGGACACAGAGAGGTCCAGATCTGTGCTCCCTGTGTGAAGATCGCTCTGTCCGCACAGCGTGTCATGCGAGGCTAATACGTGGTGGCTAAGGGGCAAGCGCTAACCCTACCACGTAAAACAACAACTTGCACACAGCAGAAACGTCACACCACTTTATAAACCATCCAACAATAAAGTCACAAGCCTTACCATCAAAACCATATGCATGGTTCTCACATTACTGGCATGGGGACGTTACAAAACAACTTTATAAACAGCATGTAACTCACCGGCTGGTTGTAGGCTCGCGCATGTGAAAGCCCAAAAGAGTCGATGGACGATAATCTCATATACAAAACAATTATATTCTCTAGAAAAACTGCGTTCAAGTATTTAAAACATTACAACAATATTACTGGGCATGTATTGTTGTAATGTTTTAAATACTTGAACGCAGTTTTTCTAGAGAAGATAATTGTTTTGTATATGGGATTATCGTCCATTGACTCTTTTGGGCTTTCACATGCGCGAGCCTACAACCAGCCGGTGAGTTACATGCTGTTTATAAAGTTGTTTTGTAACGTCCCCATGCCAGTAATGTGAGAACCATGCATATGGTTTTGATGGTAAGGCTTGTGACTTTATTGTCGGATGGGTTATAAAGTGGTGTGACGTTTCTGCAGTGTGCAAGTTGTTGTTTTACGTGGAAGGGTTAGCGCTTGCCCCTTAGCCACCACGTATTAGCCTCGCATGACACGCTGTGCGGACAGAGCGATCTTCACACAGGGAGCACAGATCTGGACCTCTCTGTGTCCTACTAGCAGTATTTGACAACCTCTAGCAATGGAAACACGCTTCAAATGCCCCGGAGTTCCGCTTTAAGAAGTAATCAGTGATTGCTGGGATTTGTCATACCAAGCTGCTATCAGCTGTGAAATCATACCCAACCTCAAACATACTGCAAAATGGCAGACTTTCTTGTTTGAAACTGTTTGAAATTTGACTTTGTGGTATATCTGATACTGGTTGGGGATGTTGCATCAGCTCACATCAAACATTAACTTCACTGGACTAGTAGGCCATGCTTTACTCTTTCTGTCTGTAGGAATAAAACTTCACTCGACTGAGGATAGAACATTAATAGATCATTTGTATCTTTGATATTCTCAGTCATTCATCATTTTTTTCAGAGAGAGCCATGCTGCTCAGCTCATTGATTATTAGCAGGAAGACAAATGGTTCCCAGTTGTCCATTGTCTCCCCAGGTTTCAAGTCCAGACTGTTATTTGTCGTCTAGCCCTGCCAATCGTCTGTCTGCTGGTCTCGTATTTCACCTTAGGCCCTCCCTCACTGGTCCCAGCACACTTCAGCACTGTATGATATCACCCGTGTGTCACAGTCAGACTTTTTTTTCTCTCTCGCACTATATGGTTGGCCCCCCCACTAACTCCACTCTTTGTTAGAAAAAGAGAAGCTTGATGGCTTTTCCAGAGAGTGTGGGAGATGTGTGCAAAACATCTGCATAAGCCTCACTGCTGCTGGAATGTATTCACTCGCCAACATTTGTGCTCTTTCGCTGCTATTAAATTCATTGTTGCTGACTCACAATAATAATAAGTTATTAAAGCATGGAATAAACAAAAGAGAAAGTTTAGAAATACAGTTTGAAAAGTGGTAATATAATACTGAGAAGTTTTATTTCAGGTACTGCCACTATTGCTTTTTTCTTAACATTGATTTTGATGATTATTATCGATTAATGTATAAATTAATGAGAAATTTGTATGGAATATAAAGCTAATCACAGACTCATACCAGCAGTCAACATATCAGTCTGGTGTTTGCGCTTGTTGCATTTCTCTGGAAGATTAAAATAAACACCTCAGGAAGATTACAATTTAACAATCTCTCAGAATCTGTCTTCTCAGAGCTTTTCGGAGATGTAAATGGGAACCATTGTATTATGTGATAAGCATTGTTAATATTTAGATGAAAGGTATATCAGTCCTGTATGAGTTTGTGTTTGATCCAGTATCAACCCCCATCAGTCATGCAGACACTAAGCATTCTTTTCTGGCAACGCACACAATTACCACCCCTAAGATAACCATGATGTGAACATCCCGTTATATCAATGACCAAAGAATTAATGGATTTGAAACTGGATTATTTGACCGTCTGACTGGTGTCCACCACAAGATACCACAGATTAACCCCACGTATCATTTCGGAGAGGAAGAGAACTTGTAAAGAAGCAAAGAGAACTCCGAATTGTTGTTACCATCCTTTTTTTATGATGTAGTACTCTAGTTAATTCTTTGTAATACCATAAGTGCAGATTCTTTGAATAATTGTACAACAAAGGATTAAGCTATGATTAAAGTTCTTAACAACCCACTGGCTTTTTCTGGATGCAAACGAAAGCAAGACAGTTGTAACACTGAGTTGTGACACTTTTAGAAAAAGTCATTGTTAAACATATTTCAGAATAACCCTCAAAAGGATTTTAACTTCACAGAATGGTTAAGTCGCCATGTTTTATCGTTTTATTGGAGGTTCAGCATCCCTCTGCTAAATGTAATTGGACTGCAGCCCTACCAGTCATGGCTTGACCAACTGGCATCAGACTTAATGAAAAGCACAAAGGCAAGTTCAGCCTTCTCTCACCCCCCACTTAGTGCTGCAGGCTGGGATGGTGGGACAGACGGAGGACAGGGTCGGCGGGGGGGGGTCGGGGGCTCCCTCACAGACACTCTGAGCTGCCCTGAGCTGTTCAGCCCTATTGTCCAGCAGCACCCTCCTTTCTTTGTCCATCACTTACTGCCTCCTGTCCTTTTTGCTCTTAGAGGACAGATTGCGACCAGTGGGCCTGATGTTTATGTGTACTTAGAGGAACTCAAAATGTCTCAAAATAATTTATTCTACGTTTAGTTACTTGATGTAAAGTTATTTGCTACCAGCTCTGGTGTTGTGTTCTGGCATCTTTTTAGTGACCTTAAAGTTTCATCTGTGTGTGAAGCTTGGCAGAGAGTTGTAAAAAGTACATGTCAAGAGGTCCAAGCCCACAGGGAGGGACTGTGTGTGTGTGTTCGGTACTGCTCGGACTATTGCCAGCTCAAACACACACACACACACAGTGTGTACGTGTTTGTGTCTCTGAGCATGCCTAAAAGTATTTGCTTTGCCCCCCTCCTCCCCAGCTTAGTGAAGCTCAATCTGCTCTGTCTGAGTCTGTTTAGCGTGTCAGCCCAAAACACACTTATCCAAAATTTATGTATCTACTAATCATCACAACAACTCATTTCCACATGTCTTCCTTTTTCTTAATCTAAGCACTCCATTTACACAGATGATTACCAGATTTATCACTGCCTCACTTTAGCTCTCACGTTTGTGTGTGCGTATCTGTGTGCCCACATGGATTACACTCCCTACCACCCACACAAAGCGTAAATGTTGGTTGGCTGTAAGGTTAGGTTCAGCATCAGCTTAGGGTCATGAAGCACAATGACTATGGCACAAATTCCCCTCCAGCAAAAAATCTATACCAATTTGTCCCTTTCCCTTTTGAACATCAATGCTTTGTCCTTCATTCTCAATCAGAAAGGGAATGAAGATTCTCTAAAGATGAACTGACACTAGCAGTTTTACCCAGCTTCCCTCTCTTGTCTCTACAGAAAGACACAAAGATTAGTGTAGTACAGAAATGAATGGTTTGGACATTTCAGTTGAGTTTTTGTAGTTTTATCTTTTGGTCATCAAGTTATTGCTCGAAGCTAGAAAACATTTTTTCTTGCATTGTGGGTCCCTGTTTGATTGCCCCTTATATTTTAGTCTGTTTTAGACATATTTTCCTCACAAAAAAAGTTATTGTTTCAAATTAAAAGTCTTTGTAAAAACGTTATCCATAGAACAGTTTATCACGAAGTCCAGGAGTGGAAAAAGTTACTATTTCAATAGTCCATTGAGTAACTTTTCCTCCTTTCTTGGATTTTTCCGACTGAATAGCTAATAAAAATTATTTCTTTTTTTACTTTTAAGTTCCAAATGTGATTGTTATGATTACAATTGAGGTCAAGTTTAAAGTCTTAAAAGATATTTTTGTGTAGTTTGAATACAAACATTTAACACACATGATGATGTGTTGCATGCTGCGAAAAAGTTAGTGAGAAAACTGCCCAAAAAAAAACCCTAAACAGTGAAATGTGTTATGCTGAGACAGCCAAAATTCCCCTAGGTTTGCTGCTAACAGTTTCTGTTGTGTGAGCATTTGCTTCTTTCGTCAGGTAATATCCTTGTTGACGGAATCTTTGAGTTTTGATTGAACCAAACAGGACATTTGTATGTCGTCTTGGAAACTACTTTTTAAGTTTTACTGACAAAAGTAAGAATGTGTTGATCGAGGAAACATTGTGTGGATTCATCAACAATCACGCCAACTGCTTTTGTTCAGCCATTGCATGCCATCGTGCTACAGTGTACTGTTGTATATTCTGAAGCACAAATATCTAGTGACACATGCTTAAGTCGGACTTCATCTTTAAACTCTACATTTGTTTTTCAAAGATGGGAGGAATTCCCCCTTTACCTGCTCCACTAAAGGTTTTTTTTTACACATCAGTGGATACTACTTCTGACCTCAACTTCTTCCCTCAGTTGCATTTTGTCACTTTCATATAACTTGAGAGATTTTCTGAATAATACACAGTGATGTTATTTGTTATCGCTCGTCCACTTCTTGGATCAGTTTGTTAGGCTTTCTTTTCATAGCTTTTCATAGCTCCTTTTTCTCCCATTTCCACATTTAACCATTTATTTGAACTCGACAACAGTATGCACTGAAATAAGTCTCATTGTAGTTTATTCTGTTATTTGCTGTTGTTTTTTTTCTGCTACAACAAGGTCCCAATAAGAGAAAAATAGTCCTGTATTTTGTTAAAAGGGTTGTTTTCATTGATGATGTTTTGTGACACAAAAACAGTAAGTGTGTCTTGCAGTGTTTCTGAGCATTTTCCTACATTTTCTCCGTGATCAGATTATATTTTGCAGTAAGTTTGTATTGAAATTTTCCTAATTTTAAGTGATGAATTTCCAGGATTTATGAAATTTTATGCAATACATGCAATCCAGCTCTAAAACCCAAGCTCTGCACATTATGACACTATTAACAGATCACACACCATCACACTAATAACATTCCTCATTATCTGTACTAATCTAATTTATCAGTGCAGGTTGTGACAAATTAAACAATCTTTGACAATAGCATCAGTTGTTGTTGACTCGTTACTAGCGCAGTAAACAGAAGCCTGAAACCTGCTTATCGGACAGCTTTAGACCCACATCCTTTAAATCTTCAGCCTGGACACACACACACGCTCAAACATACACGGGAGCACAGCGGGGTGTTTGGAGGAGTCATAGCTTTTCTAACTTCTCCCCCCTTCTGCATAGCTGGAGCACACCGAGCTCCAAATTATTCTGAAGAGTTTAGCAGTACCAGAGGTTGGCTGTTAACACGGTGCAACTGGCTCTTCCTTTAAACAATGGCAGAGATTGATACTGTCGTTGAGGTGTTTCTCATCAAGTCAGCCTACCATCATAAATCTTTTCAACAAACCGAGTAATTTAGATTGAGTGGGATGAAGTATGCGTCTGGACCTGCCTCCTGTATTTCCAGTGGCCCGTATCATGTCTGTGGCTGTTGGTTTCACATTTTACTCTGGTTTAAACCAACCACAATGTAAGAGAATAAACTGACGAGGTTTGTCGCTACTGTAAAAGAGACAACGTTGTGGTTGTGCACATCCTTTTTTGTAGAAGTAAGCTGTTTTTAGATTGATGTCCAGCTGCCAAACATCAAACTCGAATTTCCTCTGGTACCTATCTTTGTACTTTCATGTACTTCCGCTGGTTTTCTGGTTTTCTGATGTTCTTAATTTCTCTTTTAGCAAAAGCAGAATTAATAGCCTTACTGATATTTGTGTCACAATAAAAAACAGGCAAACTTAATCTGACACTTTAAATAGTGTACACATTGCATTTGTATTAAACGGAGCCTCCATCAGCTTAGAAAGATTTAATGAGTCCAAGTTTGGGAAATACCGAAACATGAATTATTCTTTTAACCAGGTGATTTTTTTTTTTTGTTTGTTTCTGGTTTAATTTATGTACTGTGCTACTGTTGTGCACATCTTCAGTTCAGTTGTAGAATTTAAAAGTTTGACTTAAAACCATAGTTCCAGTCCAAAAGGACACCAACAGCACCCAGAGCTTACAGAACAGCAGAGGTGTCAAGGGGCTAAAAGATTATTTCAACTTTGGTTTTTTTTTATTCTGTTGAGGACAGCTCTTGAATTAAAACTTCAAATTAAACTTAAGAATGACTGAGACAGAATGGCAGAAATAAGACACCGGGAATACCACACTAATCAGAAGTGTTCACAACTGCAAGCGCAATCTCACAAGGACTACTTCTCTATCAGGACCTTTTACAGTCAGGAACCCCCCCCACACACACACACAATTTAGCCCCTGGTATCTGTGGTCAGAAAGGGGGGGGCAGGAAACGACCCCCTGAAACACTGGTTCCTGGAAATGGTTCCTGCTGTGGAGATGCAGCTTTAGCAGGACCACAAACAGCCAGTATAGCCACCAAAGGTTGTGCATGTGTGTCAGCCCACACAGTCCAACTCAACACTAAATCATCTACAGAGACCACATAGCAGTGACATCACATCAGCCCTTTCTGACTACTTTTTCTGTCCTAAAATAGTGAATGGGAAGCTTACATTATGACTCATTAAAGACCACCCCCTCGTGGGTTTTTGTGGATATCATCAGAGTATTGTTCCAACCTTTGATTCCATTGTCTGCTGCTGTTATTAATTAAACAGTGTTTATTTTTTTAAAATGCACTTAACCTGTGTTTGCCATAGTTATTTGTTCAAAGCTACTAATTCTGTCCTTTCGTTTGTGTCAAAGTTATGAAATGTGAATATTATCTGTATAGATTCTGACTCTGACCACGTTTAAACTGACAGAAGCTCGGTAACTTTCTTCTGTAAAGGAGGCAACTTAAAGAAGGAAAGTGTCCGAATTGCTGTTGCAGTCAGTCCTAATACATGAAAAATTAGGAAATCCAGTGAGAGGAAACGGCCAAAAATAATCATAAGAAAATATGCAAACCACAGGAACACTGCAGTAGAAATGAGGAACAGTGGTCACAAGTGGACCCACACAAACACTAACCAAATTACAGCTAAAGAATATTGTTGCTATAATAAACTGTTAAGAATGTCATCAACATGAACATTATCAGCTTTGCAAAGACAGTGTTTATTAAAGAGCAATCACTGTTATTGAATGTCTGATCTAAACACTTTAATTGAAAACCAAGCACTTTTCTGTGCTCTGTTGTTGTGGTTCCATAATCAGACACCAGCCATATCTTATCTGCCACATGAGAGACAGCAGAAGCTACTGGTGTTACTGTCAGGGCTTCAGACATGTTCATCACTCCACAGCTGGAGTTGTCTTAACAGAAAGCAGAGCAAACACATGCTTTCTGTTTTTATTATCATCATTTATTAGGGAAAACCTGCTGTTATGTGTCTTTAATGCCTTTAATACAGTGAAACTTTGACTTTTTTATGGTTAATGTTTGATCACCAAAGTGTAATGACCAAAAAAAAAAATGTAATTCAATATTTGTATAAATCCAAATTTTAGCTGCAGATCACTTTTATGCTTTATACACATTTCTCACGTACATGCTGTGTGGAGGTGCTTTTGAGATTCTGAGCTCCACCAGCTTTTCTCCACAGATGTCTTGCTTCTGACCTACTCAGAAACATTAGCAAATTTTAATACCCAGCCCCCACTAAAATACAGCTTGTTGCTTTGAAAGCTCAGACACTGTTGAGTGAAAGCTTTAGCCATGAAAAATGAAAATGCTGGACTTGCTGGAGTCACCATGGATCACCCAGATGGGGGTACGACTAAGCTTTCAGTAGTTAGACTTTAGCTAACTTTGTCTTTATTTGGGAATTGCATTTGAAAGTTTTGATCCTTGGTCTGTGTTTGTGTGCAACAGTGAGATAGAAGATAGAAGGGACGTATGTGGCTGTTGACTCTTGCATAACGTGATGAGTTGAGTGTTTTTATTTTTTTCTGTCGTGGGTCATTGTGCTTTGAGATTAGAGGCTACAACCCCATTATGTCAATCCGCAAAGTCAACGGACCACTCATTACTATGCGCTGACCTACATCACCCTGCCAAGGGCAGTGTATGCCAGATGAGTGCACATGTTATACAACACAATGAAATTCCTGTGACACATACTGTAATCTCATTGCTGGTTGTTTATTATTAGACATCACATTATGTCCGGTGTGTTCACAGCTGATATTCTCATCAGCAGGACGTTGTTTTTCACAGCACCGTTTTTAGCAAACACCAAATGGATCCATTTTTGGTGGATAAACTTGTGTTTTATGACATCTAATGTCATTGATACTGGAAAAATTTTAGGTTTAGGAGCCAAAACGATTTGGTGAGGGTTAGCAAAAGATAGTGGTCAAGTTAAACATAATCCCAAGAGTTCTCACAACGTGACTCTAATATGACACCATCAGAGTGAGACCATGCTATCTAAGCTGTGAATGAAAATATTTCATATCCACTCATTGTCAACCCCTCGACTTAATGTTTTGTTTATTTGACCCTCATTCGCTATAAAGAGTCCCAAACTCCTCATACATCTTTATAGCAAACCGACTGTCTTTAACAACCAATCAAAAAGAGGTGCCACACGAAAAGCATGGGAATAAAGAAGTCAGATCATACAATAATCTCTCATATTCAAAGCTACAATATTGTCCCAACCTTGAAGAAAAATCAAAGGTGGGGTGGTACAATTAAACCAGATTAATGGAATTGGGGCTGTATTAGTTTTCCTATGGGGCAAGATAAAGTCAAAGCTACTCAGAAGGGGTCATTTGAGCATTTCTCAAACCCTCTGTGTTGCTTTAAGCCTGGCTCATCTGTTAAGGTTCATTTCTGAGTCTCCAAACCGAGAGTGCTCTGAACCGTGTGTACTGTCGGTAAGACTCATTCATGAAAACTGCCCACAACCAAAAAGAAAACCCAAATATCTCTTTAAGGAAGAAACACTTTTAGGCAAATGATCTAAGAGTACAACAAATATTAGTCCAAGAAATGATCAAAATACACAAGAAAAAAAAACGTATTTGGTTTGGTTTGACACTTATAAACAAAGGCTGCAAATAGTTGAGTTCTTCTTTCTGTACTCTCTGCAGGTCTTTGGATGGCCGTCTGCAGGTGTCCCACAGGAAAGGCCTGCCCCACGTCATCTACTGCCGGCTGTGGCGTTGGCCCGACCTGCAGTCGCACCATGAGCTGCGAGCGGTGGAGCTGTGCGAGTACGCCTTCCACACAAAGAAGGATGAAGTGTGTGTCAACCCATACCACTACCAGAGAGTAGAGACCCCAGGTATGACACCTTGGATAAAAGTCTCTCTTTTCTTCATATGCAGTTAATTTTGAAAAAGGAAAATCAAAAGGAGATTTCCAAGGATTTAATTCAGAAAGTTTTAGTTTGTGTAGATAAATGAGATTTTATTTCACCTTGTAGTAAATACACTTTTCTCTGAAATGGTATTCCTGTCTTTTCAGTGCACATTTTTATGGTCCTTTATAGAGGGTTTAGCCAATTTTTTTATGAGAATTTATTGAACACATTGGATTTTATTGAAGAATTTTATTATTGAACTATGCTGCAATCGGGATTTATTTTTCAATGTTACCCAGAAACAAAACCACTCACTGTTGCTATACTCGGAATGCTGTGTTCTCTGTGTACGTCTGACATTCTGTCCATCTTTTAGTCCTCCCACCTGTGCTGGTGCCCAGACACACAGAAATCCCCAGTGAGTTCCCACCGCTGGATGACTACAGCCATTCAATCCCTGAAAACACCAACTTCCCCGCTGGCATTGAGCCCCAGAGCAACTACATACCAGGTACAGGCTTCCTAATATGACTCACACTAAGAGCCAGTTCGTGGTTTGTTGAAACGAGTTTGTAATTATTAATTGTAATTATTTTTCACTCGGCTGTGCCACGCAGCAGGACTGAGAATGAGTTCACGGCTGTTTTTTAGCATCGATCGATCTCATGTCCCTTATGTCTGCGAGTTGTTGCTGTCAGCCTCTCAGTGAGGCTTTAATGTAGGTAAATGTGTGACTGTTCAGGAAAGGTTAGTTATGTCCACTCATGTAGCCCCGAGCACAGCAGCCTCATTAAAACGAGCTTTTATCCCCTGCTTATTGTTTTCCCAGTCATGTGACATGGGACTGAAGTACAAATAAACCCTTTCCCATTGCACTGAAAAGGAAGAAACAACCGAAAGTTTCTGCATATACTAATCATTTATTTCACTTTGTCTCGATTCCCAGCGTTTTGTTGAGTAAGCCGGCCATTATCTATGTACGGCAGAGATTTCCACCAGCTCTGTGTGTGGGATTTTTGCCACAAATGTGATAAGTTTTTGCTTTTGGGTGTGTGTTTGAGTCATGTCTGTTTTCATGCGTCTCAGAAACTCCACCACCAGGCTACCTCAGTGAGGATGGAGAGACCAGCGATCACCAGATGACCCACAGCATGGACACAAGCTCCCCAAACCTGTCACCTAACCCTGTTTCACCCACACACAGCAACTTAGGTAAGAACTGTGTATTTGTGAGTGTGTTCAAGTGTCTGTTTGTGTGCCCTCTCACAGACAAATGTTTCAGTGGTGCATCTCCCTGGTGGGAATTCCCTGTTTGGTTTTACTCCATTTTTGTAAGAGGAAACAAGGTGATGAAAGAAGCCTTTGTCTTCCCCACTCAGCATGTGAGCTGTTAAAAAGGCCGAAACACCATTCAGCCCCCACTAACATCAATAACAATATCCTATGTTTATTCTATCAGGATGGGAAAACGCCAGGGGGCTCCACCAGAACGCTACTGGTGAAATAACAAAATGACGCCCATTTTGTTTGGCAGTGCTGTCTGCTTCTTCTCTGAACATCAAAGACAAAAAGTTGAAGTTGTTCAGAGAGTTTTCTGTGTTAAAGGGGAACAGAGCAAATAAAAAAAACAGATGAATTTACTGAAAACAATCATGGATGAGTCTGTAATTTGACCATTTTGGCTCTGGCGTCCCATCAGTGAGGGTTGAGTTTCCATATTATGTCTGAGGAGGGCTTCTGGGAAACAGTGCATGGGTTTGACATTTTGTGACGCAAGTTCTTGCTCTAATGTGTTTTCCTTCTTTTTCTGCAGCCACCTCAGTCCCTTTTCTCCTCACTTTGTCTATTTTGACTCTCCTTTGTTATCATTGCTCTTTATTTCTACAGTCTCTCCCCACTGTTTGCCTGTCTGGATGATATTTCTGGGATTTGCACCCACTTATAATTTACCCAGCCTTGACTCCAGTGTCTTTCCAGCCTTTTTCTTCTTCTCAAATCTAACACAGTACAGCTCTTACAGAGCAGCACATTCAGTCTTCTCAAAGGCATCCTGCCAGCAGCATTATTATACACCGTTCTCCATTCTTTTTGTATCTCCTTTAGAATTTGGGTTGATGCCACCCACCTGTATCTTTCTCTGTTTCAGACCTCCAGCCTGTGACATACTGTGAGCCGGCTTTCTGGTGCTCTATTTCATACTATGAGCTGAACCAGCGAGTTGGAGAGACCTTCCACGCCTCGCAGCCCTCGCTGACAGTGGATGGCTTCACAGACCCCTCCAACTCAGAGCGTTTCTGCCTCGGCCTGTTGTCCAACGTCAACCGCAACGCAGCCGTGGAGTTAACACGCAGACACATCGGTAGGGCTCATTGCTCCGCTCAGATTAAAATATTCTTTTAAAGTATTAAGTTAACAAGTTAATTGAGACATATAATCACTGCCAATATTCTTGTGGAGTGAGCTTTATCTGAAGTGTCTATTGTGCTGTTTTTCGTCTCTCCAAGGTCGTGGTGTGCGGCTGTACTACATCGGAGGAGAGGTGTTTGCGGAGTGTCTCAGTGACAGCGCTATCTTCGTCCAGAGCCCCAACTGTAACCAGCGTTATGGTTGGCATCCTGCCACCGTCTGCAAGATCCCCCCAGGTGTGTCATGCTGACAGACTGCAGAAATATGAAAAGAAGAAAAGAAAGAGAGACACATAATGAGGAGATAATGTTTCAAAGGGTGTGGAGTGGCGAGAAAGGGATGAGGAAGGAGAGGTAGTAGGAAACTCCGCTCATTACCGGGTCAGCAGTTTGATCCAGTCATCCCAAATCTAGATAGCTGAGTTTAGTCCTTCTGAAGATAACCAGCTGTAAGTGCAGGGGTGAATATCGCAGACAAACACCCTTCTGCTCGTAAAAGTCACCACTTTGTTTATCTGAGGCAAAACTGACAACACTGAGGGACCTTGTTACGCAAACAGTAATTAATCCAACTTAATCATTTAAAGCACATAAACAGATGTGCTGTGGCTGTGTCATCACGAGAGGCCACATCTCATCACTCACCACACCACCGGGCCGGAGATCTCTTCCCTGGTTAAAAATAAGTTTTTCCTTTCCACAATGGTCTGTTTGCTTTTACCACATGATTTTTTAAAAGTGGAGAGTTACAAGTTTTCCTTGAACACATTTTGTACTTAACTATTACTGTCAGAAGGAAGATGTTTGAGTGCCAAATCCCTTTTATACAACCATAAATGTAATTAGTTCCTGAGCGGCTTTTACACACACTTTAAGCTTAGTAGGTCAGACCTTAAAGTACTTTGAATTCACAGCACAAGAAGAAGTTGAACAGAGAGAAAACTTGGTTAAATTTATCCCGCAAACATCCCCCTTTGCTTTCTCCAGGGTGTAACTTGAAGATCTTCAACAACCAGGAGTTTGCTGCCCTGCTGGCACAGTCAGTCAACCAGGGCTTTGAGGCCGTGTATCAGCTTACCAGGATGTGCACCATTCGCATGAGCTTCGTCAAAGGCTGGGGAGCTGAGTACAGGTAAGCTGCAGTTCCATTTTTTATTTCAGCTCTATAAATGCTGTCGAGCAAAGAACAAGTCCCCCGAAGAGCAGGTCTGTGTGCAAGCGCAGACAATAGAAACAGAGTGGGAATCACGTTCCACAATCCAGCCGCCCCCGCTCACAAACATCTGCTCACACTCTGGTGAATCCGGTGTATGACGTCGCAGAAACCTCGTCAATAGGCAGGCCCCGGGTGGCACGCCAGACTATTTTTAAACAAACACGTGGCGCGTCAAAAAGAGATGTCAGACTTTCCCTCTTCCATTCCTCTCTGTTTTCCACACAGTCTGACTCACTGATAGTAAGAGAGGAGGAGAGGGGATTAAAGGGGAGCAGATGATTGGCTGAAAGTTGGCTCTGCACACAAGGTTTCCACAAGGGAGAAACCTCTGTGCTGAGAGCGACTGCTCGCCACTCCTATCCAGACCAAACGCTGACATGTGGAGACACTTAAAAACAGGATTCAGGTTACGTGATCAGACAGGCCTCCTTCCTCTCCACCACCTCCACCTCACTCTCTGTTTCCAGGATTGATTCTTTTTCCTTTTTTTCCTCTTTTGTTCTTTTTACATGTTGTTTTAATTAACTCCACTTTCAGTATTCTACTTAAAACACTCAAAACTAGAGAAGTAGTTTTTGTATGAGTGCTTTAAGGACCCAGGGAAAAGCCAACAGATATGAGACCTTATATGTACGGAGATCCTTTTTTTCTTTTTCGAGACACGAGAAGACAACCACACCTTCAAAAAAAGACGAATTACAGAACCTCAGCGTCACTTTGTGCATCTCAAAAGGTGCCTGATTTTAGCTTTGGTTGGGAGTGGGATGCATTCAAACTGATGTTTGCTTAAGTGTTATTTAAGTTTTGGCTCTGGTCATAAAATACACTGTAGATTTGGCATTGATCAGAAAAGAGTGGAACCTAAACATAATTATTCTTCATTTCATATTTACCACTGATGGATTCCATCGACTGATACGTGTGTGGATGGGTTACAAATTTAGGAGCATGGTTTGAAGGTCGAGAGCACAGACGCACACATGTCTCTTGTGTTTTTTCCGCTCACAGCTGAGGGAAGTTCTGTAGCATGCAGATGTTACGTACATATTTTTTTTAAATCACAAGTGTCTTTAACATTACTGTGTGTTTAAGGAGCTAAAGAGTGACTCAGAAAGCGTTCGGGATTTAATTTTGCATTCGGTTTCTTCCATCTGCCGAACATAACTGCTAAAATGAAAGTTGATCATTTTGACTTTGTAGGTTCGCTCAGACTCCAAACAGCTGGTTCGCTCTACTTAACATCTGTTTGTGCTCTCCTTGTGTGTGTCGCAGGAGACAGACAGTGACCAGCACCCCCTGCTGGATCGAGCTGCACCTGAACGGCCCGCTCCAGTGGCTCGACAAGGTGCTCACTCAGATGGGCTCCCCAAGCATCCGGTGCTCAAGCGTCTCTTAGGGGATCCTTTGTCCTCTCATTTCCCGTGCACCACGTCCTACGTCAGAGACTTAAACATAGAGACAAGAACAGCAACACAAGTACTGAATCATGACGAGCCCCCCCGTCACTCAGCCACTGTTTGTCCCTCCTCCCACCAGCTGTCAGTAGCACTTTTTTATATACATGTTGTTTGTTGCAAACGGGGACAAGTGCATTAATGCAGTACCATGTTAGTAGGGTCTCAGCGTATTGTCCAAAATGATTTAGATGGTAGTTTATATCCATGGTCTGTAAGGGCCAGAGAGGCTATAACTATGGCATTTTTTTCAGGTAAGATTTTCTCGTTTTCTGTCCTCTTTCATTGAAATTTCTTGATCTTAAGTCGAGCAAAGAATTAAAAAATTAAACACATAGGGTCACGTTAAAAGCATTTCACTTGAATTTGTTGCTGTTGTTTGGGCATTTGGTTGGTTATGCAAATGTAACACAGAGAGGCGGACTGAAAGTGATTTATATCATGGAAATGTCACTTGTAAACACTGTGAAGGAATATATACTGCAAGCCTAGCAGGAATACTTGTTCAGGTTTTCATGATGGCCTCTTTCACATATCAGTGGTATCTTCCAGGTGGAAAAAAAACAGTTTTTTAAACCCTTGGCTGTCCCTCAGCTCAGCCCTGCAGCCCTGCGTCTTTTCTTTACACACATCAAGCCGGCCTCATGGAATCAGCTGCGTCGGGTGAGATGGCGTTCCACGATGCTGGCTTGATGTGTTTTCGCCTCTGTTACAACCCGCCTTGCAACCCTGTTCTCCACCTCTGTGCTTTCTCACATTTCTCACACACCTTCGTTGCGCTTCAGTCCAGGCTTGAAAAGGCATATGTGAAAGAGGCGGATGTCATTTTGTGGAGTGTTACTCTGAAAAAGCAAATCTGGCGATGCTAAACTGCATGTTGACGCTTCAAACGGAATCAAATGACAAGGGATCGGTCGAACTGTCAGTCAGAATACTGGCAAATCAGTTTAATGCTCCAGCAAGACCAGACAGGAGGTGCAGCTCTTTAGAATTGACGTGATACCTAAAGACAGTGGATTTCATTGAACGTCACCAGGAGGACGATGACACACTCGTGTAACAAGTTCCAGCATTAGTTCCAGAGATATTAGATGGCAGTTCTCAGCTGTCAGAGGGTTATGTGAAATACATCCTGCATTCATTTCAGGAAGCTTTGCCAATTTGCAAAACACTTTTGCTGCATTTTTGTGTTGTAGTATATAATATATGCATCCACATTGAACTTGAAAACATCTCAAAAACTGTACTATTCTGCAGATTTTTTAGTGAAATGACATACTTTTGTGAACAATTGTGTTTGATATGAAGGCTTTGAAGTATGAAGAGAGCAGGAAGTGGCTTAGCTTCTGTTCGTGTTCTCTCTGCAGTCCATAGCGTTGGTCTTATTTTTAGCCATATCGACTTTTCACGCACTCAGGACCCGGGAAGAAAAGAATATATAAAGAAAGAAGCAAGTGAAAAGGTCAGATTAAGAGACTTATTTTTGCTACCGGTTCCTTCTTTTTGGACAGAATAACTGTCTGTGACACCACAGGAAACACCGCTGGCAGGTATGGGTTGGTAGTTTGTGAGGCAGTTCCAGAACAAAGCACAGCTTTTCACAAAGGGAAAAATGAATATAGGCATGTAAATAACAGCAGTGTCCCAAAACCAGATGTCTCCTTTTTTTATTTTCAGGTCTATGTACATATAGTACATCCATGTGTTTTACTGTGACCATCAGCCTTTATAATGTTGATGGTTTTAGAAGCAGGAGAAGACCAAAATGAGGTCAAAAGTGAAAATAAACGAGAATAGGAAAAACTTAATGTTGGTAAAAGCTGTCTCTGGAAAATAAAAGCATGGTCATGGCTTTGGTCCCATTTCCTTTCAACCACCCACTCCAGTGGAAGTGGATCAATTTCCTTCTGGTTCTACAACACCAGACAAAGACCCAGCGGGTGAGCATGAACAAGACATCCAATCTTTTGTTCTGTGTTTATTTACATGAACCCGGCTCTTGATATCAGTGCCAGCCCATTGGTGCTAATCTGTAAAAGTTAACGACAAAACCATTAGATCTTAACCATTAACGCTGGCAGATTTGATCTCTTGAATCATTACTTTTAAACCTGCAAACTAAATTGTGGGATTGTCTCAGAAACAGTAGCATCTACCAATCTGAGACAAGCCGGCTCTCTGTAGAGCTTCTAGTGTCCTCTTAACGCAGCAGTCCTGATTCTGATGGGATCTTTAATCCCACGGTTTATGTAATTACCCACTTGGGGATATTTTGAAAGCAGATTTGCCATTTTTATACACTCTGCAAGCTATAGTGCTAATAATGTTTCTTTTTCCTTGTCTAAATTGTTCTGTAATCATTAGTTGTGATTTACACTCCTCTGCTCTGAATTGGTCTTTTTAGATTTCTTGTATAAAATTGTACCTTTTATTTTTCTCTGCCTATAAAAAGTGGATGTGATGCTTTATATTTTTGTGTATTACTGTTGGTCTATGAATAAAATCTATAACTTGTGGTGAAAACTGGAGCAGACGAGTCTTTCTCATAAGCAGGATATTCATGGCAAATAGTCCTCCCAGAAATTAAGCTGGGCAGCGCAAACTTTTTTCCAGTTGGTTTGGTTATTTTCACATTTAGATATTCTTTCAGAGCCTAATATTAAATGTGGATTGATTCAACATGAGAAATCAAAACTAGTAACTTGATTTCATACCTCAGCTATCTTAGTTAGCGTAAGAAGAGTTATTTCAGGTAGCTCTGACACCTAAAAGTCTCTATAATTTGGGTATTTCCCAATATGTGGTGGATAATTAGGTCTTCAGGAGCAGTAATTACAAGCACAGCAAACACACCATTATTGCTGCTGTCACACAGGAAAGACATGGCCTTGAATGCGAAGGCGACCTTTGCTGTGGTGCCCTTCAGGTAAAGACAGCAGCCTGAGCAGCTAGACGCTGCAGAAGCCACTCCACTGTGGTGACACAGTTCTTGCATCATGATTTATTCCTAAGCGAGGAGAAGAGATAGCAGGAATCTGGATTCATCATGGGTTATAATTTACTCTGTTCTTCTGTTGTATCACTTCATCAGAAAGCAGAGGCCGAGACGTCCGCACCGTTGGCCCCTAACGCAGCCTCCTACATGACCTCTGCCTGAGCTTCACTCCATTAACCCTCACGAGGAGAGACAAACAGGGCAAATATGACTAAGTTATTGCCTGATCAGTTTAGTCATCCAGATACAAGCTCAGTTAGGTGTGGGAGGTTGGGGAAATATGTTCAGATCATCAACTTAAATTATTTCAATCATTGTTTTGTTTCTGAACTACCACATAATGCCTCACATTATCCTGCATGTGTCACAGAACTAGTCTCAGTTATGATTTGCTCAGTTCGAAGGATGTGCAAACATGCAGAATTATTATTTTCTAACTGATTATTAGTCTAACAAAACCTGTTTTTTAAGACGATACCTCCATTGGTTTGTGGAGGTGTTCACTGATGAGTTTGTTAACATTCTGAGTCAGCAAGTTTTAGCTCAACACTGCCATCTGTTGACCATAAAGGTTAGAAACAGGCCAGGCTCAAAGTCATCTTTGATAGCTTCTCCCAGGCTTTTTGGCTCAGTTCTTGACTGAGAATTATTTATTCTTAAAATCTCTGAACAAAAGGCTATACAGAATTGATCTTCATCTTACATCCAGGTAAATTGGACATAAGATTCAGTCTCCAACCGGTTGTTTAGGTCTAGCGATTTAGTCACTTTTCAGTGTCTGGAAATGGTGATCAGTCCAGTCATGGTATTAGTAAATGAATCTTTCAATTTATTTGTTATTTATTCACTTTAAGACAAAGAACATAAATCAAGGAAACTGCTGAAAAATACCAGTGACACGGGGCCTCCAACTATAACCCAAATTTGATTCACGAGCATGTATTCACATGCACAATGCATACATTTTCCATCAATTTTAATTGTTATGGTACTGTTGCACTGTGCTTGCTACGCCCCTGCATTCCCATTGGTCTTAAACTCACAGTTGAAAGTCTTTTGGTGGTGCGTCGGGTGGACCAAATTGTCCTGATTGGCTGCACCTGTGAATGGATGAAAGGTATGTCGGGTGAGGGTTGTAGGGGGAACTGTTCACTTCCTTTTCCTGCTACTCGAGCTCTCAAACTCAGTCTGTGGTGCATCCTCTACCTTTTAAAGTTGTGACACAGCAGCCTTCATTTTTCTGAACTCTGTGGCTGGTCTTGTGCAGGCACACTCCACCCCCCCTGACCTTGCAGCAGCAGTACAAGGGTCTGGTTGAATAGTCTGTTTTCCCTAAATACTAAGGAAAGGACCTCAGGTGCTTCCTTAATGATCTCCTTTTGCATTAGACACACCAGACCATCCTTTTGGAGAAAAAGGGGAGATATTTCCATCCCACAATTCCTCCAGCCTCAGCTTTTATAGCGACACTCAATTATTTCAATCTATTTTTCTGTCCTTTATCAGTTACAAACTGATATGATTTATATTTTACATCATTTTCAGGTAACAGCATGATAAGATTGGAAGAGACAAAGTATCTAAAGCACTTTTAGTAAGATATAAATTGAGCATTTGTAGCTTCAGTGCCACAGACCCACATCACAGCTCAGTGTAATTCTCCTTGAAGCGTTGTTGGATTTTACTGAGTCCTTAAGAACTTTTCCTTCCACCTTACCTTAACCACATAACCTTTTTTTTCCACAAGGACAAGGAAAGGAGCTTCGGAAAACACGACTGCGTTTTTTGTTTTATATATATATATATATATTTGTCCAGAACCCAAGAGTCAGTATGGTGCATGTGCATCAGTGTCTTGATTGACTTCATCTATGAAGGTTTGAATAAATACATACATGCCGTGTCATGTTCCATTGGTTTTTGTATATTGGTTTTCTGTCTTTCCTCTGGTCAAGTTATTTCTTCGTGTCTTGGTTTAGTCTCTGTTGTTTGTTCTTGCTTCGTATTTTGTTTGAGCTACATTCCTTGTATTCTGTTGTAGCTTTCAGTCCTCAGTGTTAGATTTTGTTCTATTCTTGTTTCTTGTCATTACCCCTAGATGTCCTGAGTTGTCTTGGTCTTGCCCCCTGGTCTCATTCGCAGGTGTCTCCTGGAAATCACTCAACTCATCCCAGTAGTTGTAGCTCTCAGGTCACCTCAGGCATCTGCCAGATCATTGTGTAGTTGTGTTCAGCTACTTTCTGTCTTTTATCCTGCCTCGGTAGCGCCTGCTGTTTAGTTGAAATAAAACCATTTACCACCTATCTTCGCCTCCTCATCTGGTGGTCCTGTGTTAGGGACCCTGTGTTCTACCTCGAGTTCAGGGGTTTTAAATTGTAAAATTGTTAAATTGTAATTATAGTAGTTTTCTTTTTAATTTATCCAGTTGGATGTTCTCACATTTGTTTGAATTTTTAAGAAAAGGGATCAGAAGTGAAGGGATGATATATCCCAAAGAACTGACTGAGCTTTAAACAAGGAATGGTGTGGCAACAGTCTGCAGATGCC
The DNA here is from genome assembly GCF_027942865.1 of Odontesthes bonariensis. Classification (NCBI taxonomy): domain Eukaryota; kingdom Metazoa; phylum Chordata; class Actinopteri; order Atheriniformes; family Atherinopsidae; genus Odontesthes; species Odontesthes bonariensis. The sequence goes on along the minus strand of NC_134506.1, from coordinate 14,012,798 downwards.
ACCATTAAAAACTAACCAGCTTTAACAGAGGAGGGAACTGTGTGCCTCTCATCTGCCGGAGATATTTCACAAATGCTTTTTTTTTTTGCTCTTGCAAATAACCCTCCAGCCGGGCTGTTGAACAAGGCATTTTTAACTGAAATTCGCCCTGTAAGCAAAGAGAGGAAACCCCTATTTAAAAAAGTCAGGATCAAGGCTTTTGCCAAGAAGCAACACACACATTAAAGTGCCACATGATTAGTTTCAAAGCTGCCAAAATACTGATGTCACAATACATATCATTATTGTTCTTGAAGAAAATAAGTTTCCATATTATTTTCCAACAGTGTTTGCTGCTTTTATTACAGCACGCCATTTTGGACCCTCATGCTCACAGCTAACAGCGTTTAAATGGACCCACGTGCATGCGTTGGAATGAAAGGGCTCCATGCATTGACATACGGGAAGAAACATGCCTTCTGTTGTCTGCTGGGGTGATAGGACTTGGCGAGTGGGCGCGAAGATGAACAGATGAGAGCCGTCAGCTCCGTCTCCATGTGAAGGTCATTCTGCAGCAGGTGTTGACAGCGAGAACATTTGTTGGTAAACAAATCCATCTTTGCAAAGGTCACCATTTGTTTCATGGCATTTTCTCCCTCTATCTCCTCATCTCCACCTCTGCCATCTTTCTTGCCGCTCTTTCCTGCTCTCTGTTTGCTTCTTTGGCTCCAGCCTGACATGTTTTAGTGAGAAATGCCTCGTGTCTTTATCTGCCAGGCAGGAAGAGGAGCAGAATGCAGCATTCAGCAGCGACCAACTTGACTGCACAGCCGCGGGTGGCTACATTACAGCTGTCTGTGGACAGCAGCAGGTATGTGGCCCTGTATGCCAGCTGTGATGGGCACCCACATCCTCCAAATGGCTGTTTTTGGCCCTCTGCCTGCATGTCACCCTTCCACACAAAATGTATCCTCAATGCTAGCCAACACTCATCCGCCCGTCAGCTGTACTGACCGTGCAGGAAAGGAATTTTTAGATGTTTTATCTGACAATATTCATCAGCACCTGGCCAGCAATTATGTTCAGGACAAAAAAAAACAAAAAGCAAAACACGCATTTAAATGACCAATTGCAAGCTGGTTGTAAGAAAATGTTTGATGATGCAAGAAATAAGCATAAGAGTTTGATTTTGCCCCTTGAGGCGATCCTCTGCTCCACTTTTCTGTCAGCCATGCATCGCAGCCATAAGTATATCGGTACAAGCAGTATATCTTCTGCTCTCTAAGTTTGGCATCAGTAATGAAGTAATGAAGATCAAAGAGCAGGTCAACAGTAAACTCCAAAGAACAGAAAAGAACAATCATGAAATCAGAAGAGAAAGTGGGAAAGAAAAGCGGTGCGAAAAAGAGTCAGTGAGGGAAACATATTTACTGACATCCATGGGCTGTCGCCACTCTGATTAATGGCGGCTGGAATCCCTGCCTGGTGAAAAGGTGTTGTTGGGGTGTAGAGAAAGCCCAGGCGCTGACCCAGAACTAATAGCATTCGACTTGAACAAGCTGTCCAACCTGAGAGAGTAAGTTTCTGCTGCCGCCAGTGCCGCATCAGGCTGGAAAGAAAGGGGTAAGAAGAAAAGTTAGAAATGGGAGACAAGGTAGGTATGTAGGTTCACACTTCAACCTTTGAACCTTGAACACCTGGCCTGACTCCATGGCGTGAAATCACTTTGTTCACTCATCACACCGTGTAATACACATGCAATTGTTACTCAAGTTTTGAGCAGTAATGATGTTAGCATCACTTGGTGCCCTTTGTACCAGATGGAGAGTGATAAAAGGTGAAACATGTGCAGCTCTTTGGCTCCCCAGAGAAGAGACATCACCAATGGTGGCCATGAGAAAATGTATCTTTTTATTCATTTACATAAATTAGACTTTTTAAAAAGACTGATGGTGATTGATGTAATATCCAAGACAGAGTATGGCTGAGATACCTTAGTTGAAAACTTTGGATGCAGTAACAAGGAGAATGAAGCCACCCCGTTGCACAACATGTTTGTGTCCCCCCCCCCGATAGGTCAACCAATAAGCAACACAATTATAACCAGCTCTTACTGACGGATGGGAGGAAAAAAAACAAAAAACAGAATAAATCTGTAAAGTCAATAAGGAAAAGAATGAGAAAACATAAAGAAAAATTTATTAAAGAATAAATGTGGGGAAAGAATGTCGAAATGTGTAGAGTTGAATCTTTATTTTTTTCCTCCTTGCTTTTGACTTTTTAATCATTTATCAATCAATTTTGCTGTTGTTGTTTCTCAGTTGCTTTTAAATTTGTTCTTTCCAATTCCCTTGGTTCTTAGTTTCCTTTTAGTGCCAGTGGATGGAAGACTTTGTGTGGACGGGGATTTAGGACTAATTCTGGGGGAAGTGGCTTAGTGAAGGTCTTGGTTTAGTGGATAGCTTTACTGACTGGAACAAAAGGGAATGGAGCTTCAGGTCCAGGCTCCAACAACACAGAAAGAAAAAGCAAAAGCAAAGGAGAGATAGATAAAGCAACGAAGAAACGGTAAAAGGAATATGTAGAAATCAATGATGCTCTTATTCAAATGTTAATATTTCCATTTTATATCTACATTTAGTCTGTCATTAATTTCTCCATATTTCCTGATTCATTTTTTGGTTTTCTTTTACAGATTTGATCCTGTTTTGTCGCACCATGCCTCTGTGGCCATAGAAAGAATCATTTTGAGTCCTCGTTTTACAACATAGAGCATAAGATGCCATTTGTTTGCTTCTGCTTCTACTCTTTACTTGTTTTAGTTTGTACATTTTTCATTCACAGAGCAGCCTCTCAAGCTTTGGTCCTCATAATAAAACACAACATGTCCTAGAAACACAATGCTGCTACTTCCTTGCCTCATGATTCCCACAGCTGTTTTCTTATTCATTAATGAATTGTGTCTTCTGTGCTTGAAGTAGTTAAGCATGGCCTCTAAATATTATTTCCCCCCTTAATGGCCACTATGGGTCTCCATAAGCTCCTCCTTATTTTTCTCGACAAAACACCACATCAAATAAGGTTTTGCTTCAAATAATCTGCTGCGCTGCTTGCCAGGATCATCCTGCCGAGGCTGTTTTTGCTGAGGGCAACAGAAAGCCCAACAGCTGGGACATAATGAAGCTTTCAGGCACTTGTTCTCCCATCATGTAGCGCCAGCCCCTGTCTGCTTCCACCAGATGTTCCATTTTTCCCTCCAAAAGTCTCCGTTGCCAAAATGGGGACAATTGCACGCAATGCGGGAACCAGCTAACTCCACAGTCGATTCATGAATATAAGGTGATAGCTGGGTTAATTGCTTGTTTCGTGTTTACAGGGTGAGGGGCCCTGTCATTTGGTTGTCATCTTTTGTGTCGCTGAGAAAATCAGTTTGACAGAAACTAAAGCTGCTGTTATTGTTCTTGCTGGGCTGGAGTCAGTTGTGAGTAGATTAGAATGAAGTAACTGATATATTTCCAAAGATCTGGGTGGCTGTGAGTGGGAATAACTTTGTCATTTGGGGGCTGATAAAGGATCTTATGTGAATGTGTTACCTTAACCAGATCAGGGGATGGAGCTGCATCATGTGAGTGACTCAGCACTGGTCGGTGGTCCTACGCTTCACAGATAGTTCACAGATATTCAACAATCTCACAGCAACGCACTGTAACTGTTGTTATGAATCAGGGCTGCCAAGTTGGAGCAATAGATAAAGGGACCACAGCAGGCATTGGTTTTACGCTGCTCCTGCTGTGTGATGGTGGACCGCAGTAGTTTTTACAAAGACCTGCAGTGGAAAACATTGCCTCAAAAACTGTTTTTGTAGGGAGTGAAATTCAAAAACTGCTCGAAAATCTAAATTTTTTCTCAGAGTTTGTGAATAGTGAGTGGGGAGTAACGTGATTCTTGTAAATGACACCTCTGAACAGTCTTTAGTTTATGTTTATGCTTATGCATTTAGCAGGCGCTGTTATCCAAAGCGACTCACAAATGAGGATATAACATTACAGCTAACATCAAAGCTAATAATAAGCAACATAGAAGGAAACCACGAGTCAGGATGTAGTGGATGGTAGTGTACATGAACTCTTTCAGACCTGGAGCATCGTACTTTTACTTTTCAAGTCTGATGTGATGTAAGTCTCATCTCATCTCATCTCATTGATAAACAAATTTAATTTACTTTGAGCAGTAAATGAGCCTCAATAAGAGCTCTTCGAATCCTTTCAGCTCTAAGGAAAGGAGCTTCTGTGCTTCCTTTATTATCTCCTTTAGCATGAAAAACACTGGACCGTCCTTCACAAAAGAATGGAGATAAATCTATCCCTCAGTTCCATGCATCTGCAACTTGTGGAACCCTGAATTGTATTCATCCGGTCGTACTAACTGAAATGTGTGTGCATGAAAATGGGGACAAGAGGCAAGTGTTTTGAGCCCTTTGTGCCTCACTTTTGTGCTTTCTTAATTGCAAACGTCGATAATAAAGTAATATTTTGTAATGTATCTTTTTATGCGAGTGAAATATATTTGGTGTAATCTCTGTGATGAGACTGAATTGGATTAAGTATCTTAACTGCTTTTTGTAGAATATTTGCTCTCTGCTTCTAACCAACAGTTTGGTGAAACTCTAGTCGGATTCTCATCACAGCGTGGTCGGCTTTATCTAAGTCCTTAAGAATTTCTGACCTGAGGTCCTTTCCTTAGTATTTAGGGAAAACAGACTATTCAACCAGACCCTTGTACTGCTGCTGCAAGGTCAGGGGGGGTGGAGTGTGCCTGCACAAGACCAGCCACAGAGGTCAGGATTTGAACTCTGGTCACCCACATGAAGGGCAGCAATCTTACCGCTATCCAGTCGCCAACGACTTCCAACGAGGTCGATGAAAAGAGCTTTTGAAAAGATGATAGGTCTTTTTTTGTTTTTGCATTTTCAGTCCCATGCATCCTCGCACATGAGAGGGAGAGAGGAGAATGGAGAGGGGTTCATGCCACAGGCAGAGGGGCGACACTGACTATTACATTGCATTCTTATGCGTGTGTGTGTGTGTGTGTGTGTGTGTGAACACGCCATGATGTGATGCATTTTCTGTTAATCAGATCCTCTAATCTACCCCTTGCCTCTGGAATCATGTTGCAGACTAACTGAATTAATGGAGACAAGATGTTATTACATATGTAATTAAGTGAAATCATATGATTTAGGCTTCATTCAGTTCCTGCTAACCTGGTAGTAGTCAAACCTTGTTTTCTTTTAGGCAAATGAAGAAATCTCTATGGGCCATCCTGTCACTGATCAATGCACTTTTAGATGTTTAACATCTGGCAAGCCAGTGGAAATTGGCATCTATGGCAATGCTGTGTTACCATCATCCTCCCGTCATTAGCTTTCACCATTGCCCCAGGGTTCATAATGTTGTTAGCTTTCATAGAGATGCAGTAAAGTGGTGTTACATGACGTTTCTTTGCTGTTTTATTGAAGTCGCCCGCAATGCAGCCTGCTTGTCCTATTTCAAGGACACCACAGGGAAATATGACACGATAAGAGCGGAGGCGATGACAGGAGGTTTCGACTTTCTTGCGTCAAACACCATTTAATTTGGGAATTTGGAAAATAAAAAGCGTCATGCTAGCTAGGAGGAAAAGCTTTCTATTAGTGGTGTAATTTTATGTGTTTTTATGGAAAATGGGCCATAAAAGATTTGATATTGTGCAAGTTTGCCTACACAAGCATTTATACGTGTCCAGGATTTCTATTGCAGCTTAATCCGGTACATTTCCTCTTAACATCTGTATGTTATACAAAAGGTTGAACAGAAAAGTTGAAACTTGTACCATCGCTGCATTAGTTTTAATCGAATGTGCAGTCAAAACGATTAGCCACAATAACAGAAATTATGTAGTTGTAATTACAAACAGATGGGAGGCTTTATTTGCACTTAAGGCGAGAGTGTGCAAGGGCAATGCAGTGTGAACAAGAATAATTAAGAAGTTAAAGTCCTGTTTTTTCCAAGTTGTGTGTAAATAATTACGACTATGATGTACATTTGTTTAAAATTAACGATATGAATGCCTTGCCAACAGCAGCCATCACCTTTCATCTTTGAGATTGTAAAGATAGAAAGGTTTTTGTTTTTTTTTACTTTAATGAGACCTGTTTGTCTTCTAGAGGGAAACGGCAAGTAAAGGTCGTGGTGTCTCATGCTGAGATCTGTTCTGACGCATCATGGGAGAGATGGTAACTCATCAACCAAATTCAACGGGAAATTGTTGTATTTTCAATGCACACTGAAACACTATCCTGATTTGAGTTTGTTAGTAAGCATTTTGCTCACGGATCAACATTTCATGTAGTTTACTTTCTATGGCATTCATTTGCCTAAAAGGCCTAAAAAAAATGTCAGCACCATGTTTATTATGTCCAGTAGTTCACAATGCTGTAAGTAATATTAAAAACTCTCAACTAATTATTTAACTCTGTGTCAAAATCATTAAACAATTTCCATTCAAATTTGCTGACTTCCAAACTTTAATTTGGATTATATTTGCATGTGAAGTTGGGATCAGAAGCTGGTATGAATGTGGTTTTGTTGGACCCCATCAGTCCACAACAGGCGGACTTGTTTGCAGTTCACTCAGCGTACAACAGAGGTCACTAGAAGCTGCTCTTGCATGAAGGTGGCACGTCCTCTCCATCAGAGCTGGTGTCTCCCGCTGAGTGCTGTGAGCTTAAGTTCCTAGAATATGCTTTAGTTGTGAAAGTCTTTCTTTAAACAACCATTAGCAAACAGCTTTAGTCTTATTTCTGCCTTCCCTGATTCAGCAAACCTGCAAGCACTGGCGTGCTTTATTTACGCTGCTGGATTTTACGCACGATAGTTTTGCTCCGAGGAAACAAAGAAGTTTCTCCTTTCTGTCATCCCCATGTTTCCCCTATTGATTTTGGCGCTGCTTTGATGTGAGTCTGCGCCAAAAGTGTCAGTTAGATAAATCACTGTTTGTCAAAGCTGGCATGGCTCGGCACTGGTGACGAGGGGGAGAATTCCACGTGGATCAAATAAATACAGATGTGAAGTAATTAGTTGTATTCCCACGAAACCTATTGTGGGCACGTTAAAGATACTAGGGATCAGCTGGCTTTCCCACAAGAAGCTTTTATCAATTTCTGCAGGAAGAGAAACTAGGTAGGTCACAGCCCATGTGGCTTTGATGGCTCATGTGTCCAACATGCAGGCCAAGAAATAAGACACGGTAAAATATCTGCAGTTTAAACAACCACAAACTTTTGTGATTAACAAAAGAAATGACATGTTATAAAATATTTAGTGACTATTTCCCAACTTATAGTATCATTAACATTTGTGCTATTACGGAAATATTAAACTGGCTTTACAGCCATCGTTTGCATCCATGACAGGGCACAGTTCTGAACCAGCTTTCATCACTTTTTTTTGTTTGTTTGTTTTTACAGTGTCATCATGCATCATCGAGGATGTCTTAGGAAAAAAATACAGGAAAAGTGGATGCACACAAATTCTTTTTTATTACGTTTTGCACAAAAGATATCATTAAGGTATTTTCCAACAGCAAGCAAGAGGTTTAGATTACTTTAGCTCAAGTTTTGCACACCTCTCATGCAGTTTGTATCTCTGCTCATTGGTGCACTTGGACAGGAAATATTATTTTTCTTTTTATATTTGGCTTCAATGAAAGTTGTGCTGAGTGTAATGAAAACGAGGTGCAATTCAGGACATCTAAAAAGATTTTTAATTCATCCTTTTTTCACTATTTCCCATGAGACTGTGCCGTGTAAAACACACTTTGATCTTCTCTCCAGAAAAACATGTCAGCAAAAGCACTGATTTAAGTGCATCATCATATAACAAAAGGAGTGTACATTTGCCACATAATGCTGCCATTACAATTAATTCCACATCCTTGTGATACTGAAACCCACTTTTTCGCTCCCGCAATTATAGGCCCCTTCAGTAGGGCATGTATTTATGTCCAGCAGTTAGCAATGCATTGATTTAATATGTTTCTAATCAGGACGTACAGCTTCAGGGTCCAAAATGTTAATTTTTCCTGCTGCTAACAAAGTAGCCTTTGATTTTCTGTCATGGCACTAATTACAGTGTTTTGCCACTAGATAGACAGAGAGCTTTGTCTCGTCTAATTATGATGTAATCGTTGCTGTAGAGCCAGCATGCTGCTCTCACCTCTTTGTTGATACTATTTAAATTTTATTTCTATAGCTTCCCGTTCTTACCTTTCCTTCTGGTTCATACTGTGACACCGTTAACACTGCTTGAGTGCGAGAGTGTCAGTGTATATCTGGAGCGTAGCAGCCCAGTGACTGTAATTGTTGTGGTATGGGTGCTGTTAATTACTGGAGTAAATGGTTGAATCACGGCCAGGGCCCTTTGTGGGTGCAGAGTGGCGGGCAGCAGAGGAGAGAGACAGAGGGCTGGAAAATTGTTTTCACCATCTGGGGACAGTGGGAGAGAAAAGGGAAGCAGAAAGGAGAAAGAGGGAACAGCAGCAAACAGAAAGACCCAATTGGTGGCCAGAGCCTGAGGGTTCGGGGGTCCATATGGAAGGCAACACTTTGCCTTGCGCTTTATTGCACACCTCGCTGTTTTAATCAATGGCAAGCCTGTTCACAGAGCCTAAAGCAGCAGTGGTTGTTCCTCATTGTCTCACTGCTACCGCAACTTTTCCTGCTCCACTACACTCCAGCACTTCTTACCAAATCTCCGAAGAGCTGAGCAGCACTTCCAGGTTGCTCTGTAAGTCGTGGAAACGTTTGCACTGTGTGTGAGGTAAAAGCTCCTGTTTGCTAATGATGATTTGATACACTTTCGGCTTCTGCCTGGGCTTTTCTAATTTCGCAGCAAAGCAGGATAAGAGTTTCGATGCCTGCTGTGTTTGGAACTGTTCCTTGAAATGGAGGACACAGTTCCATCTAAATTTCATTTGAGTGTTGAAAGCAATGGGATTAGGCTACAGAAGTCTGGGAGACAGTGGGATACACGCTAATAACACCATTGAAGTGCCAGTCAGCAGTGGTCTAGCTCCCTTGTAACCCCACCAAGGTCGGAGGCGGTTCTGGTAATCACACCCCCCCCAGACGCTGCTAGTGTTAAAAGGCCTTGTTTATGTGGGTGGTTGAGTGTTTGATTTTGTCAGAGAACTCATGCAGGATCAACATTAATTATTTTATTAAATTAGGTCTATTTTGTAAAGAACATACTAAACAGGTAAAAGTCACTTGTGTGAAAAACAACACCTGCTATTTTAATTTCAAAATGGTAACTTTTTTTCTACAAGATCTCAGAAGAAGTATTTTCTGTCTTCTGATAGCACGTCATGACTACAAAAACAATACATTCAAATACCAATTTATGTTGTTTGCTCTGATCTTGGACAACTCCATAATTGACAAGAAATAATCCAGGAAAATGCATCTGATCGGAGGTTTTTATTAGGGATATTTCCTCAAATCAGATTTCACAATTTTCAACCTTTCAACCAATTTTCTCTGCCTTGCTCTCTCTTCATGCACTCATGTCAGAAAATATCATCTCAGCCAGTCTGGACAAATGAAGATGGCAGAAATTAAAACCTAAGTTATTCTTAATTTAATCAAGTTTAAATTGAATTGCTTTTACTCACTTTTTACACATTTGGTTGTATTTTAGATGTAAAACTCAAAGCTGATGTTCAGGATATGAAAATAACCTGATTATTTTGATTTAAAAAATGTTAAAACAGCTGTCATCACCCATAGAAACGCTGAATGGTGTGTATAGCACCTATCATCCAGATGTCACAACATACTCTCATGACAAGGTCCACAGCACAATACATTGCAATTTCAAAATAAAGCCTAAAAATATTAACAGTTGCTTTGCTTCTCTTCCTCAGTTCTCCACTGCGATGCAGCTCCTGTTGGGATGTAATGATGTCGACATCTGACACTGTTGACTAGAACAAAAGTGCCCTATAACAGGGTGGGAGGGGTTTGGTGGATGGCGTTAAACCCCTAATGACAGATTGCAGCTTTGAATCCCAATTTGCACTGTATTTCACACTTTTCTACTTTGCTCCCACCGGCATATATTTAGGGTTAGAATTAACGTACATAGTTGGGTTTACACCCTACCAAGTGTATATTTAGGGTTTAATTCTCATTCTCATTTGTGGTGGCTCCCATCATGTCCTACACCAAACATCTGCCACATTTTGGAGATGTTGACAGACATACGTACTACATGTTCTCTGGTGAGACTGGGCTGAATGTCAACAACTTGCTCCATTAAAAACAATATCGTGCATGATGCGTACTTTCCATAGGTTGGACTGCATCAAACCGCACTGTCTCTCCTGCATAAAAACTGACACTGTCGCCGTAGTTACAGCCTCTGCCATTACTTGGATTTGTGATTAAATTTAGCAAAGTGCTGCCAATAGCCGAATTGTCCAGCCACTCTCAATTACTGTCTAGGGAGGGCACCTGAGAAAGCTTAACACAGCAATTAACAACTTAATTAAGTGCCACAGCCATTGTGCCGTTTCTGGAGCTATGCAACAAGGGTCGTATTGATTGTAGGGGATTGCCAGTTGGTCCCAAATTGATCGCCCAATTGATTGGCTTGGATGGGCATTCCTCAAAGACTCAGAGAAGGAGTTGGTGTGTGTTGTGTGGTTTGTCTCAAAGGAAGTAGCCGTCATGCCGCTGGGTGACACACTGATAATGACCTGCCAGACTGGCTGCACGGCCTCTACCTACCCCCCTCCTGGGTGTAACACACGTGTCTGGTGTCAATCACTCACTCATGTTCTGTCTCATTCTGTCACACAAACACCGAAACAGACACACACACGCACACAAACAGAGGCCCCAGGACTCTGTCAGAATCCTAAGTAACATCTGCAGTCTATTCTTTCTAAATACACCTGACAGGGATGCAGTAATAAATGCACACAGGTGCACATAGATAACACCCCGGGCATTTGATACACGGATACAAACTGCTACTCGAATGATGAAACACAAATACATTTCCCTTTGATTACAATGAGATAATTTCCAACTCGGTGTCTTTATTCACATTATGATTACAGATAAATCATAGTGTCCACTGGGACAAAGATATGTAAAGAAAAAGAAACGCACGCAGAAAGGGACAAGGATGCACTCACCAGACTGAACACACACTCACACAGATCCAGTGCTCCCAGGGGGGCAGTTAGGATGCAGGGCAGGTCTGGATGTGGGAGGGGAGTGAAGTGGTGGTAAGACATCAAATAAAATGTCATCTCTTATTGTGTCAATGAAGTAATTCTCTTTTAAAGGCTTGACCCTTCACCCAGGAGGAGCTCGGTCAATTGCACAGTGCTGCCATGAGGTGATAACAAATGACTCGACTGGGGTGGTAGGAGTCGGGGGGTGGTGCTGCTGTTCCGGACTCAGCCTGGACCAGTTACGCCAAGTAAAGGTTGTGTCCAAATCAATTACACATGGCCCACAGTCAGAATCATTAATGGTGGGACCAGCATTTAGTTTGAATGGGTTTTTGATAGTGTCGTAACTTGTGATTTTACATTGAAAAGTTTAAATGGAAAATGAACTATTCTACATACAAATCTTTTTTCTATGACCCTAGAGTAAGGTCTGACTAAACACATCCCTTTAAGTTCAACCTCATTCCATTTTAGATTTTTCTTCTACCACTAGGGGGTAGTATTATATGGACGGACTTGAGGATAGCGCTCCTGTAGGTCCATTCAGCTATGCTCAGATATACTTTCAGCTAAAAGATTCACAACTTTGCAGACGGCCACATAGTGGACAGTGTAATGTTGTGTCAGTCTGAGGGGAAAATATGATTTATGCGTGTCTGCATGTACAGTATGTGCACATGTCAGGGGGTGTGACAGGCCCAGCTCTCCCTGCGCCTGCCGTGGATCTGAGGTGCTCAACTTATGACCTGTAATTACATTGCTATGTTTGCTCTCAAATCTCACCAGAGCAGGCTGGTCACGGACACTTCAATTACCTCACCTCAGTACCTCTGTTGCTCTCACATGCCCAGCAAAACCATAATGATTGTCCAGGGAATAGACTGTTTCAAAGTGGTTTCTTCCAAATGAAATTCATTTCAGGTTAAATGTTTTCAAACAAACAACAAACTGAATTAAATCTCAATTCATCACGTGTTAATCTTAAACAATTTTCACACTTAGTCATTTTGAGACTGCTGGGATAGGCTTCAGGACCCACCGACCTGACTGACAGATTAAGCGGGTATAGAAAATGGATGGATGGACGGATGGATGGATAGATGGATGGATGGATGGATAGATAGATGAATGGATAGCCATTTTGACTGAAAAAGAAAAGAATTAAACCTGAACCCTTAAAAATCTTCTTTGAGAGCCTATTTAAATCTTGCGCCTGTTCTACATTGCAGACTTTTCAATACTTGAGCAAAGGGATCTTATGAAAACAGTACAGCAAGGCCAACAACAATACCCCTCTCATATTCTTTGAAAATGGTCTGCATTAATTTGCATTCAAACTTGTAAAATAGAGAGGAGCAAAAGATCCATCTATTGGGGAATATTTGAAGGTTGGGTCCAGGTCGCATATGTTTGCCCTTGTATAGTCCTGTCACATTGTGGTGTAACGGAGCCTCAGCTGCTGGATAGCAATTTTTAATGAAAAATTGGGGGCCGCCACATCCAGGTAAGACCCCTGGAGGTTGTGTTTCTAGGGCATTGTTACATCCCACAATGAGGCACTGGGGACACGCACGTGCACAAACACACGCACACATTCATGCGTACACGTTTTTAACCCAATAATCATGGCTACAGCAGTGGCTGATAAACACTCATGCATTTCCTTGTGGAGAGGGTTTTCTTTTCTTCTTTTATGTATCCTTGATCATCTAAAAGACTGTTAAATATTAGACATTAAATTTCTCAAAACCTCCAGTAAGTTCATAATGAAACATCTGAGGTTATCAAATGCCCAGCAAAGCACTTTTGTACATGGAAGAATACCTTAGTTGATTTGATAAACAAAAAAAGAAAAAGAGAAAAACAGACATTTTGAAGATCTTTTTTAATTTGTTCCAGATAAAGGCCGACTATTTAAGTCTTAATGCTATTGGATAAAATGCCATAGAAATATGTGATTTTCTTATCTGAATTATATTAGTAATTTTGTTTTGTAATTTGCAGCTAGTTAACCATCAAATGCCAGTGGATATAAGTGTTGATTCAAATTACCTTCATCTTCATATCCAGCCAGACTTTACTCTTGATTTCTTTCATTCTTATTAGTAATGCCTACAAAAATAATGAGTTTATGTCATGTGGGAAATTTAAAAAATACCCCAAATGATAATTTAATTTGGCTTAAAAGGGGGGGCTTTTACTGCATGCATGTATCATCACATGTATCCAAGGAGTTCCGTTAAATTTCACAAAAAACACCTTCAGGGGCCTCATCAGTCAATGAACCCATGAAAATATTTGCTCAGCGGTTTAGAAGCTATCCTGCCCCACACACGGTCTCAAAACGCACAAAGTGAGGGCTTGAAATAGCATGCTTCAAAAGTCCAAAACGGCAAATTTTTGGCAAGTGTAGCAGTTGTATAATCTGTTTTGCATTTTGAATTAAAATCAAACCTGTTCTCCGGTCTCTAAACAAGATCTTTATTACCCTGCTGGACACATTTAAGTGGATATCATCATGATACAAAGATGCTTTACCTCTCAAGACCTGTTTTTGGAGCATGAAACTCCATCAAAGTTACCGTTTGCTCTATATATTTGCTGGTGAGCAATTTATGGCATAGATTTCTCACATTGGAAGTCTTAGGAAAGCAAGCTTGCTTGCTTGTAATGAACACAGCTGTATATAAGACAAATGTGAGCAAAATTTTGAGTTCTTTTACATGAATAGAAAAAAATGGCACTACATTTTCAGGCATATTCTTCATTCTGGAACATGAAACATTATATTAGTGAAATATAGAGGTGGAGCCACAATGCCGCTGACAATAAATCAGGATTCTTCAGAGGCCCATTGGTGTAGCGGGTGGGTGAAGATTAACCAAGACTTTTCTACAATTATCACACTGCCAGGGTTGAGAAAAGCGTGAAAACATGATAGCTAAACTCTTGGTATGTCTTGATAATGTGTGGCCACCCAACACAGTCTCACAGAAATTTGTGAATCTGTAATGAAAAGAAGATTTTACTAGTTTTCAAAGCAAAAAAAGGTCAGATTATGGAAGATGGGTGGGGTTTAGTGGTAGACATAAACACCTGACTGTCAAGCACGAAACACATGAGTTGATCTCCTGTTCAATACGCACTTCCTGCTCTTATTTGAGTTTTAAACTTCAATCTGTTTTTTAACGGGGTTCACTTCTTCATTCAGTTGCTGTTTGCTTAAGTTGAGCCGTTAGAATTTAAGTACTTCGGTTTATCTATTACGCTCATTATTATAACGTCTGCTGCATAATGGATCTCCTTTTTGTGGCTTACAGCATGGCAGCTCCTCCCACTGTTTTAAAGACGCAAAATATGTTTGCTAATAAAAAACGAATGTCAATTATAGTCATTTTTATTTCAGTCGTGGGCCTTTAAACCTGATTTGTCATAGTTTTCATTACCATCGAGGAGGTTACATGGTTTGTGTGTCAATTTCTTTTAGGAAGATCACAAAAAGTTTTAAAAGTCTGAAGGAATTTGTTGCATTGCCTCATACTGACAGTAAAGCTTAATTACATGGTATTCTTCAGCTGCTGCAGAGAGAATTATTTGAAACCATAGAAATGCTTTACAGCCACGATCCATTGTTCTGAGCAGAAGGCCAGACAACAGGCAGAAGGCTTAGAATTATGAACGTTTTGGCAGTCTTACCTCCTGACAGAAGGGACCAACACACACCAACTCCGTCACAACTTTCCACTGACTCACCGCAGTATCTGATACGTTGTGTGCCATGAATTAAAAACCAAGTGCACATAAGTGATGATGGGCTACTTCTTTTCCCAAAAAATGTAAATAATTTGTCACTTAAGAAATACAGAAATGCATTTTTAGTTTTTGGCCACAGAGGTCAAGTTTCCTTTCAGCTGCAGCGCTGTGCCAAACTGTAATAACGCATTAGTTTTTAAAAGTTAGGGACACTTAGAACACAGAAACTCAGAAAGTAAAGGAACTAAAATACAGCTCTGAATCTAAATACTAACCTACCATTATGTTAGTCTTTAGATGACACGTTGGCACTGACCACAATGAGTTCTTTCACACACCAAAGGTCACAGGCATCACTTACAGAAAGATATGGACCTCCTCAAAACACTCACTGAGTCATTTACCTCATTCTCCATCAATTATTGACATGAAATTGCCAGCTGAAAAGCCAGCCAGACTTTCCGTTGATCTGTTTGATGAATATTTCAGATGACAAACAGGCCACCCGACACTCTGCACTGGAGCAGTGTGCGGCTGGAGAGAGGTCGTGCATCTTGGCCACAGTCATGCAAATATGCATGCACATGTATATACAGTTGCAGTGCTGTTGTAACTATGCTGTTCTAAATGTTCTTACTTACTGTTCATTTACTGTACTTTACCGCAGAGCTGTGCGTCGTTTTGTTTTGTCACGTTCTTTATATATTTTCAAATAGCCACATTTCAGAGGGATCTTTTAACCTTTAAAATATCATTTCAACTTCAAGGAGTTTTTCTCTGGTTGCGTTTGAGTCATCATTATGCGTTTACAATTGTACAACTTGTATTTAGGCTCAACATGAGCTTCACCGTCAGTCAATTCTTCTGTGTTTTGTTGAACTTTTTAAGATTCTCATCAAGGGCATTTGTATTTCTTGTCAACGCTTCAAAAAGGTCTTCTTGTGACGGCATCATCTGGCGCTGCGTTCATGTGTTCAACCATTTATCGCACACTTAAGTGGTCAAGACCAGTCAATATAAAGTTCTGTCACAGATCCCTTATGCTATGGATTACCTATCAGGGGGACAGAGCTGAAACAAAGAAAGAAAGAGAGTCTATCAAATATCCTGAATTCATGTGGTGTGGACTGAAAAAGAGAGTGGACTTCTGCCAATAGTTAAAAGAACTATGAAACGGTTTCTGTACTCCAAAAAACCAGTAGAAGCAAAGCAAACCATAGAGGGCAATCTATTTACCTATTGCATTATCAGTCAAGAAAGAAAGTGTTTAAAGTGTTACATATTCATTAAGGCTGTTAAAAGTAATGCCTTAATAATGAGGGAACAAAAATTCCTCTTTACACCACTAATTTTGTTGATGCGAGATTAACACAGGCACTCTATGAATGGGGCCGTTGGTCCGCCCCACAGTGCAGGAAATCGAAAAGGGATGTGGTCTAATCTTGTGGATAAGAAGCTAAAATAGAAAAAGAAAAGGGGCTTTTGAATGGCAAGTTCATCTTCAAAACCCTGCAGATGTGCATTAAGAACATATATACAAAAAGTGAGATTATTTTCCTGTTATTCATGAGTCATTATGAACAATCATGCGATTAATCACGACTGAGTATTCTAATCAACCAACAGCCCTAATATTTGCTTTTTGACTGACTTTACCAGCCTTAACATATGATTAAGCAATGGCACAGTAAGAATAATAAAAAAAAATGGCTTCATCACTGACGACTTTATTTCTTAAATATTTTTTATTTAGGTTTGATTTCTTCTAGAAAGTGATATCTGGGGATCACAAAAACACCTTCAAAGCAAGAGGGTGCCAGAAGAAGTGAAGACAATAACCTTTTTACTTATCCTCTATGGTTTCCAAACTAAGTAACTAAAGATGTGTCACATGCTGAGAATAGTAAGTACAAATAGTGCCAGGTTTTCACACGTGTCATGGCATTCATGAGGACAGTTGTAACCTGAATTTCATAAGATTCCTAGGCTGAAACTCCAATCTATTTAATGAATGGTTAAGACTAAATAAATTTCACAAATCTCATGGCTTCCAGTGTGTTAAATTACATTTATACAGTCACTTGACCACAAGAGCAAAACCAACAGAGCTCAGGTGTACTGGTGATGTGTTATTTATGTAAGTCTTTGTTCAAAAGCAGCTTCAGTGGAGAGGACACAGCCCATAAATTTTTCTATGCCCCCTATGGGCAGGTCAGAAAGGCACCAATATTTCCTCTTTATTAGAACCAACATGCAGCCGTAAAGGGAACGTTTGAGGTGAATTTGAAACACTGGAAATGTCAGTGAAAGCAGGCTGGTCAGAGACCTGAGAGTTAGTCACACAGTCCATTTCTTTCCGACCAACTTCTCTGGGAACTGGCACATTTCTTCATAACTCTTATGCAGGTGACTCACGAACTCTTTTTGCTTCATCACAGGTCAACTTTGAGATTAACTTTAAAGGAAGATGTAACAAATGATCGCAGCTGCTCAGGCAATTCATATCCGCTGAAGTGCTATAACCCTCTCGATATCCTGACCTCAATTTGGAGCCTGCGTGTTGAAGGCCCATCTGAGGGAGATGGTATCGATCTGAGCAGAGAGTCTGGCAGCACCAATAAACAACAGGCTTCAGGCTTCAAGGCTAAGGAGACACATCTCTATATCAGCAGGAGAGTTTGCATCTGGATACCTGAGTTGGGACGTGGCCCTGGACAGATGGCGGGACGCTGTTTTTTTTTTTTGTTTGTTTTTTACTGATCTCACTGCAGATCCAGAGACATTGTGAGACCAGAGCCACAGATAGTGCTCAAGCTCACACATTTGTACATGAATAATCATCGTTAATGTTAAGGAGCATTGTAAATAGAAAGCTCCCAAGCAGTAGTCAATATGTGAGGGAACGATCAATGCTTAACGAGCAGACAAACAGCATTTCCAGATCTTCTATATCAGCATTACAGTGGAAGAAGACGGTGCTGACTTTGGCTCATTAATCAATAAACACAACAAGCCAACCAATACATTTGACATGGACTAATGAAATAATAATCATCTACAGACGAAGAGGAGGAGGGTGAGGAAGAAAAGTGAAGAGTGGCTGCATTTGTTTCACACGATAAACAGCCATAAACAAAAAATAAGAGTGAAGTGAATGCTGGACAAAATTTTTTGCTTTGTTGTTGACTTGCATTTCCCTCTTTGCTGAGAAAGTTAAATAAGTGTGCCTCATATATTTAGAGTCAAACTGAGCTCACTTTGTGCTAAGCAGCTTGTCAATAACAAGAAAAAGGTAAGGGGCAAGAGAGGAGGTCTGATAAAATGGCTCTTAATTACCAGACAGTGAATGCAGGCCTTCCTTTTCCATTTTCTCCTCCCAGCTAAGTCAGGAGTTTGATTTCTGATAATGTGGATTGCTGACTGGGCTTCATCTTGGTTGGCCCTAAAGCAGAAGGACCGAACGTCAAGTCCTGGGAGAGTATGTTTGACAAAGTGCCATATAGATCCTCTGCTTTTCATCAGAGGGCAGTGCTGGTGGAGGCATTAATCAGATCGCTTGGTAGCCCTGCTTTGTTTCCCCTTTACTCTCCTGTAACAATTAGGCAAAGTAATAATTTCAGGCATTACATGGAAATCAATGGGTCTTTAACCCAGCTGCAGGTACATGGGTAAGTGATGAGATCAGCTCAGAAAGGGTCGATGAATGAACTTATAACCTTTGTGTGAAAACAGTTTGCGCGTGTCTCTTTGAGACGATGGACAATAGGCAGATGGGTATTAGGATCATTTACATTTTGAATGTTTCCCGGAGACAAAAAAAACAATAAAATGGTAGAAAAGTTCATCCTGAGGCCAATCAGGGGAGGGGATGGTTGTTTTGCAAGCCTCTGAAACCCAACCTATTGCATCGGCTGGCGCAGTACACACCCCGTGGATATTGTTTTCAAGTGCCGCGTTTCTGTCAGATCTGGGCCATGGGGAGATGGAGCAAGAGCAAGCTTTAACAAGCTCTTATCAATACACATAACCCTGGATCTGTGAGCAGTGCGCTGTAAATTAACAGAAGACAAGACTTCACTTTGTTCAGGGATCAATGTCTTGTTCTTGGATCTGCAATCAGAGCTGTTCCGAGCACAGAGACTGATGAGCCTCCCTCAATCATAAATCCCTAATCAACAACAGTTTTAAGAGCTCCTTTGTTTTACACTCAATTATACACTAATGACTAATGCCAAGTGGAAACCTTTAAATACTAATGCTGCGTTAATGTCCAGTGAAAAGGACAGAAAGCTTTTTTAAATGCTCTGGTATTTTTTAACTTAACTGTCATTTATCTCTAAATGGCTTTCTAAATTTTGACTGAACGTCAAAATAGTTTTCTAATTGAAAATATTCATCCTTTTGTTACCCACCCATGGCCTAAGAAAGCTACTTTCTTTAGGTCTGAAGTCACCAATAAGTGAAAAACTCCCCCAAAACACAACTCTGGCATTTTTTTAGTGCACCATTTGAAAATTTCTCAGCCAAGGAGTCATTCTGTTTTCATTTCAAATTCATGCTACTCCACCTCCTCCACTGAGCCTCGACCTCTGAGCCCCGCCCTCTTGCATCTGCCCTGCTCGACCAAGGAAGCCAGCCACTGGTGGGAATGTTCTGTTGTCAGCTGTACTGAGGAGCATACATCTTACATCTGTCACTAGAGGCCTCAGAGAATCTAAAAGCCCAGTGGATAAACCATATTTGAGGGTAATGTTCCAGCAATAGTTTGCCAAAGATTGCGTATCTGCAGCAACACTTTTCATCACTCTTTTCACAACTTGAGAACCTGCTGACCTCACCAGTAGGGTGGGATTGAGCACTTGGTGACTGTCTGCCCCTCCAAAGAGACCATTAGGACAGAGGTGCTGAAACGGGGCTGTGAGAGAGGCCAGCGGGCTTACACCAACAAGTATTTTTTACCGAAGCTCATTGCAAACATCCCAATACGAACACGGAAAATTGTGTCAAATTGTCAGAAAAAATAGCATAATGTCACCTTTAAATCGTATTATTCACAACCTACTAAGCAATGCAAGTTTATTTGTATAGCACAATTCAACAACAACAGTAGAAATAAAAAGCATGATTTAAATTTTAAACAAAAAAGAAAGAAATAAGAACAATATAAAATCAGTAGTTAAAATATGATTAAGTTTTGAAACTCAAGCTTCAGATTTGGAGCTTTATTCAAATGCAGCTGAAAATAGGTGTGTCTTCAACCTGGACTTAAATACACTGAGTGTTTCAGCTGATCTGAGGCTTTCTGGGAGTTTGTTCCAGACATGTGGAGCATAGAAGCTGAATGCAGCTTCTCCATGTCTGGTTCTGACTCTGGGAACTGATAGAAGACCGGATCCAGATGACCTGAGGGGTCTGGAAGGTTCATACTGGGTCAGGAGGTCACTGATGTATTTTGGTCCTAGGCCAATCAGAGCTTTATAGACCAGCATCAGAACTTTAAAGTCTATCCTCTGATGGACAGGCAGCCAGTGTAAAGACCTCAGAGCTGGACTAATGTGGTCCAATTTTTTGGTCTTAGTGAGGACTCGAGCAGCAGAGTTCTGAATAAGCTGCAGTTATCTAACTGACTTTTTAGGTAGACCTGTAAAGATGCTGTTACAGTAATCAAGCCGACTAAAGATGAATGCATTGACTAGTTTTTCCAGGTCCTGCTGAGACATCAGATCTTTTAACCTTGATATATTCTTAAGGTGATAGTAGGCTGACTTTGTTACTGCCTTAATGTGTTTTTCAAAATTTAGGTCTGAGTCCATCACTACACCCAGATTTCTGGCCTGCTTGGTAGTTTCAAGGTGTATAGATTGAAGTTCTGTGGTGACCTGTAATCGTTTCTCTTTGGCTCCAAAGACAATTACCTTAGTTTTGTTTTTGTTTAGCTGGAGAAAGTTGTGGCACATCCAGTCATTAATCTCTTCAATGCATTTACCAAGAGCCTTTACAGGGCCTCGATCTCCTGGTGACATTGTAATGTATATCTGCGTGTCATCTGCATAGCTATGGTAGTTTATTTTGTTGTTTTTTTATAATCTGTGCCAGTGGGAGCATGTAGATGTTAAATAGAAGAGGTCCCAGGATGGAACCTTGGGGAACTCCACATGTGATTGTTGTCTGCTCAGATGTAAAGTTACCTATTGACACAAAGTACTTCCTGTTGTCTAAGTATGTTTTGAACCAGTTTATTACAGTTCCGGAAAGACCCGCCCAGTTCTCCAGTCGTTTGAGTAATTGTGGTCAACTGTATCAAATGCAGCACTAAGATCTAGTAAAACTAAGACTGACATTTTTCCATTGTCTGTATTCAGACGTATGTCATTAAACACTTTAGTCAGAGCAGTCTCAGTTCTGTGGTGCTGTCTAAAACCTGACTGGAAGGTGTCATGGTAGTTATTTTGTTTTGAAAAGTAATTAAGCCGTTGAAAAACCGCTTTTTCAATGATCTTACTTAAAAATGGGAGATTTGAGATAGGCCTGTAGTTGTTCATTTGTGTCTTGTCAAGATTGTTCTTTTTCAGCAGAGGTTTGATTACAGCTATTTTTAGTGGCTCTGGAAACACACCTGACATTAAAGACAAGTTCACGATCAGTAACAGGTCTGACTCCAAAATCTTTGAGACCCTTTTGAAAAAAGCTGTTGGCAGGATGTCTAAACAGCAAGAGGAGGAGTTCAGCTGACGTAAGATGTCCTCCAGGTCTTTACTGTTAATGGGTTGGAGCTGTGTCATGGTGTTTAAACGGGTTTTCGGTGGAGACGGTACATATGTTGAACCTGCTGCTGATGTACCAACTGCTTGTCTAATATTTTGGATTTTGTCTGTGAAGAATTTGGCAAAGTCACTGCAGGCCATGGTGGAATGAAGTTCAGTTGCCACTAACACAGGAGGGTTTGTTAGCCTGTCAACTGTAGCAAATAAGGCCCGAGCATTATGACTGTTTTTGGTGATGATGTCAGAGAAGTAGGACTTTCTTGCATTCCTCAGTTGTAAATTATAAGAGTGAAGTTTCTCTTTATAGATGTTATAATGAACCTGGAGATTTGTTTTTCTCCATCTGCGCTCAGCTTTCCGACACTCTCTTTTCCCATTTTTCACCAGTGTGGAATTTCGCCATGGAGACTTCTTTCCTCCAGAGATAACCTTCACCTTAATGGGAGCAACAGCATCCATAACATTTAACATTTTAGCATTTTACTAACATTCAAAACAGTTGGATATAATATTGAAATAAATTTTAAGACAAGTTAGCTATTAAATGTCACAGGGCTCATTCCTTGCCCATTCACCATAACCTTCCAATTCATGGCATGGATTTTCCTGAGAAAATTGAATGTCAAAATTTTTGTTAAGTTCATGGGACTTACTAAATCATTCAGAGTACTCCAACATATTGTAACTATGATAAACAAACAGGATTCACGGTGGTTCGAATCCCAGGCTTTCAGTGTGGCGTTTGGGTGCTCTCTCTGTGCATGCGCGGGTTCTTCAAAAACATGCATGTGAGGTTAATTGTTGATTGTAAATTGAGTGAATGTAAGGGTTGTTATTCTCAACATGTCGACTTTATTCTCGACATGTCGACTTTAATTTCGACAGGCAAAATATTATTATTTTTTCTTATGCCTGGCCCTAATACTCTTCCGTACATTATAAACTGGAAATGGTTAAGTTTAATTTAAATAGACTGACATGACAGCCGCTTTGGTTGTCGGTAAACGTCCTCTATTTTGAAGTTCCCCCACCGGATGTTGATTCGGAAACGCCGTTGGAGCAGTTTCCTCAAGACTAGCTGCTTGGCTAAATTTCTCATATGACACAGTATAAAACTTTGCCTTGGAAAGCCGGCGAATATACTTTTACCGCTCAAGTTAAAGCTTTCAGCAGGTTATGACGTGACATTGTCGTTGGCGCTGACTGAGCTCAACGGCTAACGTTTTTAACGTCTTCGCATCACTGCAATGAAGTGTCTGAACTGAGCAGGATGCTAGCATGTGT
This sequence comes from Odontesthes bonariensis, assembly GCF_027942865.1. Taxonomy (NCBI): domain Eukaryota; kingdom Metazoa; phylum Chordata; class Actinopteri; order Atheriniformes; family Atherinopsidae; genus Odontesthes; species Odontesthes bonariensis. The sequence goes on along the minus strand of NC_134506.1, from coordinate 13,989,735 downwards.
CGTTAGCAACCCATTGCAGGAAATTAGCTCGTTAGCCTCGATAGTCAGTCGAGTATTATGAGGTTTAAGCTTCTTTCTTTATGCTCATTTTAAATAACATCTGCGAAATGGACCGCGAGGCGATAGTGATCCGCATCAAAACGCCATTAGGGGACATGGACTCGTCCGTGGACTGTCCATCTCTTCTAAACTTCAATGACTTACTGGTGAGTCTTTAAAATTGCTATGGAGCTAGCTAACTGTCGTGTTTCATTTAAACACGCACTTTTCAGTATACGCGCACTTTGAATTTGAAGTTTGTCACTTAACATGCAGTATAGCTAAATGATGCCCTTTTTAAAATATTTTTTAAAATTGTTTTTAAAAACCTGTCTCTACTTACTGTTATAAATCTATCCTTCTGTCAACAACTTTAAACTTTTGCTGTCACTGTCCCTGTTTTAATAAACTCTGCCAAACTTTTCAGGTCGCAATCAGAGATGTGATGCCTGAAGCCACTGTCACGGCCTTTGAATGTAAGTTTCTGTTTCACAGCTGTATGGCTTTAATGGTGAACAGCCACTGTACTGAAGTCTCTGAATAACCTGTATTCAGTGGGACCCACTGCTGTGTACACACCCAAAACATTAGTCCTGTAACTCCCATAGTAGTCAAAAGTCTAAATTTACTGTCATAAAGTGTCATAAGTTCTGTAAGTGCAAGGTTTGCACTTACAGAAGATGTTATAGGTTTGGATGTACATGCTGCTCTATGTGGAGAGTGCTGGAAAAATCCACCGTTGTTAAAGGTCATCTTCTCTGTGATGCATCTCAAAATAACATTGACTTTTTGTTTTTAATGTTGTGTATCATGTTGGACCATGTTAAACTATAACTGTTTGCATGTCTTTTTATGGAAATGCACAACAGCATTTTCCTGTGCACAAATAAAGATGCTGATCAGTACAATACAACCCCTGGCAAAAATTGTGGAATCACCAAACTTGGAGGAAGTTCATTCAGCTTTTTTCATTTTGTGAAACAAATGGACAAAACACGGATATGACAGAAAATTATTTTACTTAATAGCCTCATAGGCTTGCTTTGTTGAACATACCTTAGATGTTTTTTTAATTAAAATTTAGAAAAAATAATAATTAATGAATTAATTAATGAGATGATGACACTTTAATGTCTTCCTTGGTCGGCCTGTATGCTTACCACCCTCCCATTTTGTCTGTACTTGCTTAACTTTTAGACTCAGCTGACTGGGAAAAACCAACATCTTTTGCCCCACTCCAGGCTGAATTACCCTCTTGAAGGAGTCTTATAATCCCTTCCATCATTTCCACTGACAGCTCCCTTGTTTGGACCATGTTTCCTCTCTATCAGCCAGTTGCAGCAGCTAGTTAATCTCTGAAAGCGCTCTCTTTTAACTGCAGATTTATTTGCATATGTAGACATAGGCAGGTTTTTGTTTTTAAGAAATCCAGATTACAAGGTGATTAAATATTTTTTTAATTACCACATAAGAAATGGCAATAAATGACTATAATTTTAGTCTTGTTTTATAAAGCCAGAATATTGGGCTGTTAAATGAAATTGTTTTGTGTCATGTCTGTTGTTTTTTTTTTTTTTTTTTTTTTTTTTTTTTTTTTTTAACTTATTTTTTTACAAAATAAAAAAGCTGAATGAACATCCTCCAAGTGAAGTGAATCCATCATTTTTGCCAGAGGACACGAGAAACGATAAGGTTGATTAACTTTTACTGATGTGTACAATTGATGGATTAAAAAAAGTGAGAAGTTTGTGATGCAAAAACTACTACATTCTTGTATTTGCAATTTCAATGGAGATAAACAAACAGCGACACTATTAGTGTTCAAACTATTAATGTCCCACCATGAATCATAGAATGTTTTGCCTATTAAGTTGTGCATTTGGTGTCATTTTATGTCAAGTCCTGCTTTAATTTTATTTCCTTTTCTTCACTTTGTTCTTCAAAACAATCGTACGTTTTGAGTATCAACACGTGACCCTTACATTTAACATGTTTAATGTGTTGATTACTCTTCTATTTATTTGATTGATTTTTGCATTTCACTGTTGGCTAACTGTAGCCTATATGTGATATGCTAAAAGTTCAGAAGACTAATCTTAGTGTATTGCTCCTTATAATCAGTTCTACATCAGAAGCTTATTCACTTGTTTGGACACTTGTGTGTCGCAGTTTTATGTTGTTTTACAGTCCAAACTGTATCTGTTTTTCAGATGAAGACGAGGTGGGAGACAGAATCACTGTAAGGAGTGACGAAGAACTCAAAGCCATGCTGTCGTATGTGAGTACTTGAATAAATAAGAAAACTTCTCCCTTTTTTTTTTTTTTTTTTTTCAATAACGTCCTACATTCACCCCACAAACCCTGACTGTGTTTCGCTCAAAACGGTTTGATGGAAAATGGATCTGATGAAAACTGTTCACTCTCGAGGCCGACCTCGAACAACATTGTGACGCATGTTTGAACATCTCCACAGAAAGATCCCTCCACTTTTGTCTTTTTAATGCTTCCTCACTTTCTATTTTAAAGGTTTTGTTTCCTTCTCGGGGATATCAATATAGGGTCCTTTTTTCCTGCACTTGGCACGTTTTACAGCTTGTAATGCCCTCTGAAGCAAATCTGTGACTTTTGGTGGGGATACCAATAAAATAAGGGCCGACCTAACTGGACATGATTACAAGAACATTCTTTTAACTGTGCTGGTTTCCTAATAGTGCTGCAACTAACAATTATTTTAATAATCAATTCATCGGTCGATTAATTTTTTCGATTAATCAACGAATCGGACAAAAAAGAAATTTAATTTCCACATCTTTATTCTAAAATAGAACTGACGGAGCAAAAATACAGGTTGCTGCTTGAGTGTTCTGTTGCAATAATATAAAATAATAAAAAAATAAAATAAATGTTTTTCAAATGGTTTCAGTAATAAAATAAATGTACACAAAAATATATACAAAAGTTATATATCTGCAAAATATGTTTTGTGTGTATATATATATATACACATATAGATATAGATATAAAGTACCAGTAAATAAATATATATATATATATATATATATATATATGGCGCTGTACCCATGTCAACTATTGCTAATAAAGCCACTTCCTGTTGACCGCTTCCAACAACAACAACAAACTTAGGCATTCGAGAAAGATGGCGAACGAAGAGCAAAATGAAGCTACGTCCCTCTACATTTCGTTTGTGGTGAGTATGGTTGTTGCACAAATGCAATGCACAATGGCGCATTCTCCATCGTGATATTGATTTCTTTCTGACGGCAGCGACAACAACAGTAATATTGTCTCCTTTGACTTCTGGGTCACGACCCCGGGAAAAAATCTCGAGCATGCGTAGAACGCTAAGTCCAATTAACCACGTGCTTCATCCGTCTACAAGCATGTTTAGTGTGACTTTCAACCGAGTTATCTCGGGGTCTTAATCCGATCGCGAGTAACCCGGTTCAGTCTTATTGTAATTTAGCCATTAATCTGATTATTTCAGTGCTATGTAACCCAGCTGACTGTTAGCTGATGTCAGCTGCTGGCTAGATGAGGGCGGGGCCAGACCAGCCTATTCATCGATCTCCTTTCAATGAATAACAAAGAAGATGTAGAGTCGTATCCTTAGCAGTTTCAAAGGCATGAAAGGTTTTTTTTTTATCTTCCCAAGAACTTTTAAATGTACATAACTGCTGGAGTTGCACGACTCCATTCCTCTGCACTGACACAATGTTTTCATTACCACATATCAGCTTATAGAAAATTCGGAAATCACATACTCATCTAATTGTATTAAGCCAATCGCAAATTGTTCAATTTGTTTGAAATATTCAGCTATGCACATTCTAGCGCACACAGAACAACATTCACTCAGCTCCCACCACCTAATGCAGAGTATTTTCATACTCCACCATACTTACTGATCATGCCATGGACAGTAAGAGTAATGGCGTGTAATGAGCTTCTGTATGAGGTACACTGAAAGCTAAATGAACTGTCAATTTTTATTATTTATTATTCAGTACTTAAAGTTTTGCCTCATTAAAGAGCAGCCCCCCTGGGCTGCAAGAATTGTTCAAAATCTACTTTCATCTGTGGATGTCTTTTACCCCCCATCATCTCACAATGATGCTACTGGTGCCACAGGCACCATTTACAATCCCTGTTTTTTGTCCATCTTTATCACTTGTGGTTGCTTTTTAATCATTAAGTATCATAGAGGAGCAGCGTGATTAAGCAAAAGGAGACAGATGTTGTGAATAGGAAATATAAAAGACGTTGACCTCAGCCACTTCTGTTTTTCACGGAGGCATCTGACACACTTTCGGCTCTTCTGTCATTCCGCCCTGCTGTACAGTGTGTCCTGTCACACATCTGTGGTGATAAGGTGTAACAAGCGTTTGGTTTTCTGTTTTTTTTTGCTTGTTGTTTGTACGTGTCCCAACGTGACAGCGTAATATTAATTAAACAGTCTATATTGGATGAAAACTAATAAGATGCCAGCTGATATTGTAATGAATAGTGCCCTGTTGCCCTTCCATAAAGTGGTTTAATAGTTTATTAAGAGAATGGCTTGATATTTTCAGAATACTGCAGTTCCATGTGAAAAAAAAAAAAAGCTGTTTAATACGCTTACAGTTTAGTAACTCCAAGCTACAAATGGAGCTGTTGGTGTCCTTTAACACAGTTTTTGGCATCATTTTAGAGCCGGACCCATGTGGGTTTTTTCCATTGCTGATGTCAGTTATTTAGACAACAAGGTGGCCCGACAATTTTCCAATCTTTACTCATTCAGGTGACGTGACATGTCTGAGGTGCATATTAATGTGTGACCCTGATCTGCACTGTATTCTAACCAGCACAAATATTTAGTATCCGCACTTCACTTCTTTGCTCACAGATTTAAAAACTCATTTGTTCACAAATTTTTGTCAAATAAATCCAGGAGTGCTTTAATGGATTTCTACTCATGGGACGGCCAAGTGTACAAAAAGGTGCTGATCACCTGGAAAATACTGAGCTCACTCGAATATAATTCAAACGAGCGGAGTACTTTAAATGCTTTTTTTTTTGTGTGTTTGTGGTTGTTTGCTGTCGTTGCCATTTGGCCTCCGTAGAGACCCCAGTGGATTGTGGCTTCCATGTTATTAATTCCAGGTGAGCAGACAGCCATTATGTGAAATTAATAGGAGTTAAGGGAAACGGCATGTTAGGTGAAAGGTGGGATAATTCATTTTGTCTGTCGCTTTGTAAACGTAGGGGTTTCCATATGTGTGTTATTGTTTCTGATAACAATTTATAATCACTTTTAAATATGCTGTCACTGCATGGTGTGATTTTTTTTTTTTTTTTTTTTTTCTTTCTTTTTAAGATCTCAGCTTTAAACTCTCCTCGCAAAAATTAAAAAATACACACTGCCGATCGCTGAACTAAATTAATGCTCAAATTCAGCATTTAATTACCACGAGTGTGCAGAGGGCATTTTTTTTGTGAAAAGTCTACCCATTAGTGAGAACATTGATTGCTACATTCTCCGGTGAGACCCGCTAGACTTCCAGGCATCTCTAATCATTGTTCGACACCTTGAAAGACAGACGCCCCTGTTCAAAGTTAAAGACCAGCGTATGTCAGGTGCTAAAAAAAACATGTGACCTCATATCTTCCTCTTCCAGCTCCCCCTGGAGGTAGCGGCTCTAATTCCACCATTTTTACTCCCATTTCCCCTTAGTCTGCTAATGATGATGAGACCCATGCTCTGCTCTCTTCTCTCACTTGTCCCTTAAGGCTGAGTGATGCTATTTGGGATCGGACACTGTTTAGTTATTGGCCAACAATGGAGAATGTCTTTTAATAACACACCTACTACCGATGAGGTGGTAATTGCAGCCTTAATCAATAAGCTAGCTGAGCGGAAAATTAAAGGTACGTGAAGCCCGATCTCCTCCCGGAACCTCAACACACAGAGCACGTTTTTTTGGTATTAGGTCCATTGTTCAGATGTGGCCTAGTGAAAGTGCCGGGGGGTGAAAGCAGAGGGCTAGGAGCGAGGAGGGGATCTGACAGTGATAAATAGGCCTTTTAATAACAGCTGTGCCACATGGGTAGCCATTCTGATCCGGTCCCATCGTCCTCCCTCCCTCCTCCCTCCCTCCTCTGCAATGAGAGAGCAAATTTACATATTGCTGTGATGGCTGTGTAGTTCACTCTGGATAGTAAATTAAACACAAGGAAATCATCTAAGTGTGCACTACATTAAGGCATCTTCTAAAGTGTCTTTGTCTTGTGTAATCCCACCACCACCACCATCATCCTTTTTTAAGCCTCCAAAAGTAGAGGGCATGGAGAAATGAACTGATAAGCGCAGACACGTTTACATGCACACACGATCACAGTTTAGCAGATGGTTTGGTTAACTGAAACATCAATTATTGCATTGCCTTGGCAAGCGGCTGGGAGGCTCCGGAGTGGGCGTATGCCTGTGTAAGTCCTGTAGGATATGAGTGTTTGGTGAGGTGTTGACCTGGAGGAGAAACGGGTTAATGCTACAGTCCCTCAGAACAAGCCCACAGGGCATTGGTCCTCATCTGCAACAGATTTCTGCACAGCATGCTCATATTTGTCAGAATAATGTGGATTCATACTGACCTCAGTAAAATAAACATTTTTGCATGTGTAGGGATTATTCAAATTCCAAATCCACCAAGGCTTTTGTTCATCTGTCTCATACTGAATTCCGATTATTGGGCAGATTTGAACTTGTTAATAATTCATGAAGCTGTTTTAATAGTTTTAGGCATATTTAAGTCTGTGCGCTCCTGTCACTTTGTACTTTATTTCGGTTTTCTTTTTTCTTTTAGTACTGCAACACAATGAATGAACAGCGCATGAATGGACTGCTGCCGGACCCTCTGCAGATTTTTCCAAGAGGTACAGAATAGCACTTTACAGTTTACAATGGATAAGTAATGCTGAGAGCTTCAAATGATAACGAAGCGGTGTAGGAGGTGGTTAGAGAATACAATGGATCTTCTGGACAACATTGATATTCACTGGTTCAGTCTTTTATTGTGATTGTTGTCATTTATAAATCTGTGTTTCCTTTGCACCAAGGACACTGAATGTGCCAGCTTGTGCTCAGGCTAAGTCTTGCCTGCATCTCTGTCTTTGTGGAGTTTCTTCTTAAAGTGCTAAAGTGACAGGGATATTATACTTTTCAATCTACTCAAAGTCATACATGATCACTAACAGGCCTCGGGGCCCTAGTGATAAAACATTCTTATTTCTCTTTTACCCTGAGTTTGTCTTCTATTTCTCTGTCTCCTTCACTTTTCCCTAACTCTGTGATTGTTTTTTCCACTTTACCTACCACCAACTGTCTCAAGAGCCAACATCTCAATCACGATCATGTCCACAACTAATTTCACAGTAACCCTCATTTCATGTCATTTCATTTCATTTCATCTTTTTTCTTTCTTTTTTTTTAAAATTTTATTTATTTATAAAGAACTGATTCCTTTCCAACACATTTGTAAATGGTCCAGCGATGTGTTCTACAATCTAGTCAATTACTGTTTCAGCCGGCAAGACTCCAGGGATCCGGAACATACATGGCCTGAAGGTACCTATCTCAATAATTGTTTCGGCTGCCTTACACGGAGAACAAGGGGAGGGGAGGGTGGGAAGTTGAGTCAAATGGATTGGTAACACTGTGTTCCACTTATTGAAATGTCAATTGAAGTCAAGGCTTTCCTTTTCTTTCACTCATTCTCTTGTTCCCCACGTCCATGTTTATGTATGGGGATATCTGGCTGTGCCTGTCGCTGGGCTTGTCTCTCCTCCTCACTCCTCCTGTATTCTTGCCTCTCATGCTGTTATAGTCTGTTAATATCAAGATGTTGGTCTGAAACCCCGATTCCCCCACAGAGTATTATGATCCTCTCATTCCCTACGATAGCTGGAATATCAGTGTTGTTTAGAGCAAAAGCAGACAATAAGAAGATGTCATTGTTCAACCATGAAATTGTCATTACAAGCCCCCAAATGGCCTTCCCCAGACCTTCCCATGTTATGTTCAGCATATGTTGCCATTGAAAGTCATTGCTAATTACCATGGGTTAAATGACTTGACACCTCCTCCATCTCTCCCGATGATCCATATTATACCCATCTGCATTTCAATGGCAAAATTAACCCCCACAAAAATACTAAGAACGCTTTATTTCATGTATCCTCAGAGGAGATGGTAAAAACTACTGAACCCTGTCTGTTTTCCTTTATTTTAAGGTGAGGGGTCTGTTTTGAGAAGATGACTTTCTTTGAAAACTTTAGTTTTTTCAGTAATCTTTTTCTCCTCTTTTCTTCTGGTTTAATACAAACGTAATTGGCTGAGGAGAGCTTTGCGTGCCATTTAAATGAGGTTTTCCTGGGCACTAATTAAAGAGAGAATCCCTGTGCTTTAGTGGACCCAACACATTGGCCTTTTGACCTCAATTATTGAGTTATTTTTAGTATCCGCTTTACACACTCTAATCTCGTTTGTGTTCAATATCTGGGTTGAGTATGGAGGTCTTTGGAGTAAACATAGATGCACATGAATAGATAGAAATTATAAGGAACAAAATCCCAAGTGAGTCCTGAAAATTCCAATGCCCCAACTTCAGTCTCTGACTAGCCAGCCCTTGCCAACCCATTTTTATCCGTCTCATTTCCCCCTGTACTTTTATTCAAATGCATTTTTCCTTCCTTTTCTTCTTCCTTCTTTATTGTTTTCCTGCCTCCGTGTCTTCTGAACGCCAATTAACCTCCAAGCTTTAGTAGGAGTCTGTGTTTTATTGCTATGTTTTGTTTTTTTTCCTCCATCAGAGAGACTGCCTGCGTGTCTGTCTGTCTGCCTTTTGGCCTTGACCAATAAGCGCGTGTTTGTGTGTCAATTCACTTTTGTGTTTACGTGACTGCTCGTCCTCAGGTTAATACGAGGCCTAATCCAGCCAATGACTGCACTAATGCTGTCCAGGACTCTATAGCCAACAACAGGTGAGTTTTCCAGAGCGTTAAATTCATGTTACACAACATGGAGTTAACTGCCGGTATTGAATGGTAAATGAGGAGAAAGATGTCTGAAAGATGGTTTGTTCTTGTTATTTTTCAGCTTAAAAAAGTCATCCGCTGAACTTAAAAGGATCTTGACGAATGGGCAGGTGAGTTAGCTTTTTGGGTTTAAGTGAATTACTTTCACAAATATTACTATGGAACTGTTTGGATGTAATACAGAGTGCGTTGTTGTGTCCTAACTGTACAACACTTAGAGCACTCTGTTCACTGGTTTCAAGGATGAATACTCTGTATCTCTCTGCCCCCCTCTCTCTCTCTCACACACACACACACACACACACACACACACACACTAACCAGTGTCAGGAAGACAATTAAGCCAGCAGCCTCTCAGGTTTGTGAACCTGAACTATTAGTTCAGGTTTGAACTAATAGAGTTGTTCTTCCCCATCTCCTCCATCTCTTTTCTTCTCATTCTCCTCACCTCCCTCCTTCCAAGTCAAAAGAGTTTGAATATGCTGGAGATGATGCCTGTATATGTGTCGCGTCCAGACAATTACAATTACTTTGTGATACCTTCCATTTTTTTAATTTATTTTGTCAGTCCAAGTTGATATAATCTAAATACAAGTAGGGAATTGTCTTTTTTGCAGGTGCTTGTCTGGAGCCTCAGATTGGTTTGAATCCATCATGAACTTCATCTTAAAATGCTTTTTATGTTCACAGGAGATAGTTTATGTTTTAAACAGATGAAATGGGAAATTTATTTATTCTAAGCCTTTGAAATATGGATGTTCATGTCACGCGTGCTTCTTTGAACACAATTATTTGAAATGAATTGTGTGAAATTAGTGCACGATCAATGTTGAATATTGAAAGGTGTATTTCTTTCACCTCATTGCACCGCCGCTGGTCTTGCTGTGGTGGTGCCTTGGAGTTTGTAGTGTGGTGCATGGGCTGCTTGTGGCTGTGAAGACAAACATACAAAGATGCTATTAACCAAAACAAAGCAAAATAATAAGAAAGTGTGTGAATGGAAGGGCAGCACAGTCACCCAGCTCAAACTCCCCAGGGACTATTTGCTCTTTGAAAAAATGTTTTGTCTTGTCAAAAATATTTCTGAGGAGGGCAACTTGATTCCCTTTGGTCGTGACCTTGTTCACGCGCTGCGGCATAGACAAGAATACTGGCACAGATATTAGAAAAATGACGACTTTGTTTCAGTCAAGTCATTTCTATTGAAATTCAGTGAATGCAGTGCAATTAAAACCCCTGCAATGCCTTCCTATATGAGGACAGTTAAGCCCGTTCACCACCTCAAGCCTCTTGCAGTGCCCCTGCATGGGGGCACATGGTGGCGTAGCATATTTTACATTCCAAAAGATATTCCACACTTGCACGAATATCATGAATTTTTTTTTAATTTTACATTCTGTAACGCATTCATTTAAATATGTCAAATGTAGATAAATACTGAGGAGTTGTTTAATTATCTACACAATAAATCAGTAAATTTGAGATTTATTCACATGTGCTCTGACTGAATTGTAACTAAATGGACACCGCGTTGGGATTGCTAAAACTGCCGGCCCTTTCCCTCTTGCAAACTCTTAAATGAAACTGAATATTTCAGAGTGTGTAAACTAAGATGAAAAACATCAGCTGTGAGCGCCAAGAGGCAGTCTACGTTGCCATGGAAAATTTACTGAAACTTTGTCAACAAGGCTGTTGTTTAAATATTAAAAAAAATCCCCAAAAACTTAACTCTTGTTGTCAATGTGGCTTTCCTGCACACAGGAACTATATATATATATATATTTTTTGAAAATCAATAGATAAAGCACAAAATGTGAACGTGCAAGTAAGTTATAAAACATCCACTATGACAATCCTGCTCTGATTGGTCGGGTGGGTTCCTGTCATTTGGCAGCTCATAGCACAAAGAGTACTCTCAGCTGGCATAGGGAGTTTCACTGTCGGACAGAAGGCCCATTTTCCTACATTTTGATGAAAATTGATGCTTCTGGAGTAAAAACTGTTGTGGCTACAGAAGTTTAAAGAAAAGTTTTTCAGCTTACTGCCCTCTGTTGCACTTCAGTGGAAATCCAGCTCCAAAAAAAACCTGTCCTCTTGCTTTCTTTTTTGGATAAATCATCGATTGTTTCTGAGATGGTATTACATACATCTTAAAAACGGATTAGTAGTTGTCGTGCGAGCGGATGGATGGATGTTTTGGTGTTTGCACATTTTTAAGTAGAACGGTACACTAGTTAAAACTACTAAACTGAATCAGTGTAACTAAGTCATTAGCACATTGGAAATGTCATTATTTCTAATACCAGCTGATCTATTTTGACTATTAATTTCAAAATGGGCAACAGGGAAATGCCATGTTAATTCAATCTCGTTAACTGACGGATCTTTCTTTTCTTTCTTTTGAAGAAGGTTAGGATAATGACAAACAAAGCACCTTTAAAGTCTACATCAGTCACTGTCCGGCTCACCCAAACACAATATCCTTTTGTAAATTGGATAGCCAGTGTTATATTGATCTCCGCCTTCAGTTCGTCTGTTTTCTGTCCCCATGTCGCTGAACTTGAGGTGACCTGATGCCTGGCTTGTTTATAACTTCTAATAATGATGCCTCCCCACCTCTCTTGAGTGGGCATGCTCTCTTTCACCTGTTTATATACACATACAGTAGAGTGGTTGCATGGCTTCTCATGTTCTAACAAGTATTATTGTATCTGTATCGTTGGTCTGCAGATAAATGCCCAAGATATCCTCTATCAAGAGCAACTTGGCCATGGAAACGGAGGCACGGTTTACAAGTAAGTTTTTTTTTGGTTGGCTCTCGCTCTCAGGCACCAACATGACGACACCAAAGGATAGTGACACTGAAGCGATACCTGCTAAGTGTGCATTAAAGGGATATGCCACCCCCAGGCCAAATTAAGTGTATCCCCGCATTCCCGAGACATAAATAAGTGTGTGGGAGCGTTTTCCTGGCGACCCAGGCATTGTCCGAATCTCACAGCACTGACCACTGCTTGGTTGCGCGTAATACATACATGCTAGCGTCGCCAATCGAAATATTTCGCCCAACTGCCCAACTGCTTCACGCTGGTTTGTTTGAGGAAGTCGGGGGTGGGGATTCCCAATGACGTAGCGGGGAGTGTGCTTCGGCTGGTTTTTCCGCACCGGAAACTAGTTCCCAAACCGACATGAGCAAACCCAGCCTTCCGTGTAGATTTACAGTCATTTGCACTCGATGTGAAAGTACACCACTCACACAGTAATTAGAAGGTAAATCAAGTAAATTAATTAACGTTGGGCGAAATATTTCGATTGGCGATGCTGGCGACGCTAGCATGTATGTATTACGCACAACCAAGCAGTGGTCAGTGCTGTGAGATTCGGACAATGCCTGGGTCGCCAGGAAAACGCTCCCACACACTTATTTATGTCTCGGGAATGCGGGGATACACTTAATTTCGCCTGGGGGTGGCATATCCCTTTAAGTGTGAGTGATTGTGGGTGTGTGTAGTATGCAGTGGTGTCAAAAGTACACACATTTGTTACTTAAGTAGAAGTATAGATACTGCAGTTTAAAAACACTCTGGTAAAAGTAAAAAAGTAAAAGTATCACCTTGACCTCTTTACTCAAGTAAAAGTGAAAACGTATGTGCTCCAAAACCTACTTAAAGTATAAAAGTATAAAGTAACCTTTAAAAAAAAAAAAAAAAAAAAAAAAAACCCACACACAAAAAGGTAGATGCCACTATATGAATTGCAAGCTTAATTTGAAAACTGATTAGTTCTACATGTGGCTGCTCAATTTCTCCATTGATAAAATAAATTCACAACTCTACAACATAAAAATTCATAAAAAATCATGTAGAATATAGCATATACTTTGTTGTCTACAGTAGTAGATCAACCCTCATCTTACTTTGAAGCTCCCAGATCAAGGAAGTGACGTCGACGCAGCTTTAGCAACAGAGAAGCTATTAGGCTTGTGTTGATGATAATAAACTCCTGGACTATGTACAAACTTCCAAATGCATCGTTTTGTGAGTACAGACCATATTTGTACTACTGTAGAAGTTTGGTGTCATGGCATGTGATTTTAGTGTGGTAATTTTGGAGATACTGCCAGGTTCCATTAGCGCTTGTACTAAGCTATTCGGGATAACTCAGTAACTTGGCTGATGTTCAGCCAAGATCGAAAAAACTTCGGGTGGCCTACTTGGCTGGATGTCACGGTTCAAATGACCCTAGGGTGAATCTACTCCGAACTATCACTTTAAGTACAGTAACAAAGTATTTGTACTTCGTTACTTGACACCTCTGGTAGTATGGGTGTCTTTGTGTTTAGATGTTTTGTATCTTGTTTTGTATTTACCTTTGATTATGATTACGTACGACTGATGATTATATTTCTGTTTTTGTAAGGATCCCCTCGTAAATGAGATGATGCATCTCAAGGGGCTATCCTTGATGTGAGAAAGTGATGTTTTAAGGCTACCTTCTCGACTAAATTATGTATTCAGTCAGGCTGGACCTGTTTTACAGTGCAAGTAGCATGAAAGAATATCTCAGGTTGTTAGTTTTAGCCTAGAGTTAGACCTTTTGAATGATTGTGCTCAGCATTTATGGTCCACATTACTCCACAGTAGTGTTCTCTGAAGGGTTTTCCATTCTTCATCACACCCCCTCACCTCCTGCATTTGTCCATTTATCTCTCTGTGTTTGTTTTGACATCTATCAAGCTGGTTTGTGTCTGTACCTTCATTTATTTATTCTGGTTTGAAGGTTGCGAACATATATGATATTGATTTGGGGCTGAAAGGTATGACAGCCATTGACTTAATCGGTGTGTAGGACAGCACTTTAGCTGCCACCATGAATAGCTCCATCCACCAGACAAATGTCTTACTGACCTGCTAACGTTATGACAAGGTTGACATTTGTGTTGGTCCTTCTATCTTTCTTTCCCCACCTTATGTTTTCTCTTTCCATCAATTCCTAGCTATTGAGCTGTTTTATTGAGATTGAAGTATTGATCACTGCTCAGACCAACCTTGACTTGACAGAGTGGTTTGCCTGAGACGGTCCTCAGCAAACGCAGGCTTTTTTTTTTTTCTTTTTATCTAGAAAATCCCCCAGATTGTCTTTTCTTTATATTTCCATCCCTTTTTTCTGCCTTTCTTCTTTTTTTGTGACTTTCAGATTGTTCCATTAAGCGCCTGCTTTTTGTAGTTGTGAGAGAATAAGATTGTTCATCAGTTTGGCACCAGAAGTGGTTACACTGCACTGAAGAAAGCCAATACTGCAAGCCCAACAACTTTTCAGTCAATTTAGCCCAGCAAAAAAAATCTATATGCATCGGTGCTGAAAATTTCATGGTTGAAAGGAGAGGATAAGCAAAAAAAAAAAAATCTCCCAGGTTATTTATGCTTCTCTTCATGTATTAGTTTGTTTTATTTCACGTCCATTCTAATTTCTTTAAACTTGTATCTTATCTACTTTTAGATTAAGATACCTTCAGAAATGTGTTGGTGCTTTTTCAGGCCAGAATTATCAGGCTAAGTAGAAGGTGACAAAATCTGCTGTTTTTGGGCAGCTTGAAAATGTTGCCCTTTAACCATGTCCCTGAACATGTTGTAGCCCCCTTAATCACTGACACACGTGCACGTAACATGGAACTCTGCATGACCACGTTTGTGTAGGTCTGACCCAGCTTTCTTTCTTTTTATGTAGAAAAGGCTAATTAACTCATTGGCTGCCAGCCATTTTCAGTGAAGAGAGCCATACTGCCAAGTGTTTTACAGTATTTTGACTGATTTTTCCAAGACCCACAGAAAACTGTGTCTTATGACTATGTACACACCGAAATTACCAAACGAAAGAGTAGACTCTCTTCTTTCATCAGGAAAAAAAGTTTGTTTCTACCATTTTCAGTCCTTTAGTAATAGACAGTAGAACATAGGTTGGTTTCACCAAAAACAGCTGTTTGACCAAAAAAACGGAGAAAACAAGCTTCTTTTTTTTTGTGCAAAGTGGCACTGCTGCCACCTTGCGGGTAATTTTGCCAGTATATTCTCTGTTTAGTGTTTACAAGCCTAAGATTTAGTGACAAACTCCGCTAGATTGTCCCCCAGCCCGCTCCATTAAAAAACGCAATTGACGTCTATAGACGTCTTTGGCAGTCAACGTTTTTTTTTTTTTTAAATTGACGTCTATAGACGTCAATGGCACCGAAAGAGTTAAAAACCAGTTTTCAAGGCCTTCCTTACTCTGCAGCTATATGTTATCAAGTTCAAAGAGAAACTCAGAATTGTGACTCTAGGTTGCCTTGACATCCTCCATATTCATCAACACCTTTCATTGTAGTTATTCAATCACAGTTGGAAGACGCCTCTCATATCTAATGCCTTTCAAATGCTTTAGTTGCTATTAAAGGTGTTTCTCACAGACCTTTGATTTTCCTGATAAAGAACGATGCCAACCTTTGTGTGCCGTTTCTTTTAAGTTTGACTGGGGTTGTCATCTTAACATTTCCAGTCACATTATTACCATGTTCTCGACCTGTATGTTCCACAAATGCCTTTTTTGAAATACTCTTTATGTCAAAAGTAAGGTAATACATTTCAAGGCAATAAGAGTGTTTGAGTGAGTACATCTTAAGAATTGTCAGGTCCCTCTTCACATAGATAAGGGTCTGACCGGGATTTGGAGATGAGAAGAGTGGATGCTGAAAGGATCACCATAATCTCTGCCGTCCATCCCTGTTGACCTCAACCTTCGTGTTGTTTCCATACAGAGACAAAAGGTCATAACAGTAACATGGATTAGCTAATTATTTTCCAACACATTCACAATGTTTTCATTAGTTACATGCGCATCAAAGTAGCTGCAGAGCTCTTGATCGAGGGGCATATGCATTATCATTTAGGAAGGCAGCTTTTCTTATGAGTCGCATCGTTGTGCTGTGTTGCTGACAGTGAGCGTGCCGTACTGACAAAGGAGGAGCCAAACCATGCTGCAGGTGTTCTACTCTGACTATGTATTATAAAATACACAAGATGCTCATTTTTTTTTTTAATATATAATGAGAAAAAGAGCACTTTTCTATTCCCCAGATTAGAAAGAAACTATCTGAACCATCTTGAGAGCTAATTTTAACCAAATTTGGTGTCATATACAGAAACTTAGCCATTTTATTAACATGGATGAGTTTTTTTTTTTTTTTCTTGCTTTGAGACCAGTTGTATGTACTCCTCAGTCTCTGCCTTTTGGTCCAGCTCATATTGGGCTTATCACATATGAATAGGAGTACGATTGGCTTCCCACCTTTTAACCTCTTAGCCCATTTATGACCCAGAGCCATTTAGACTCAATTGGATGTTACCAACACCTCAGCTCTTCATAGCCACATGCTGACCCAGCTATCCATCAAAGTACGTCTTTGTTTTTTATTACACACTCTCTATCCGCCAATCTAACCAACTCTATGGCTTATAAATACTGAAACAAGGACACGTAGGCTATCTTTGGGACTCATGGATCTAGCAGTGCAATTAAAACAAGCACATTTGCCTGGCTGTGGTTGTAGTGACATCTATTTAGACACCCACAGCTGTTCCTTTTATTGTCTCAGCCCATTTTCTCCATTGATTTTGTTTTGGGTTCTTTTTCACCTCATTGATTGGATTGTATATGGAAGGACCAAACCTCTTTGGTTAAAGTTCCTATGGCATGAAAATAAATGGAGGCTTTAAATATTTTTATAGGCTTTAGTGGTCCCCTAATACGGTATCTGAGTTTTTTCCCCAAAATTCTGAATTACAGCCAGTCCCAAAAATGAGCTTTCCTTAGGATCCCCAGATTGAGCTGTTTATTGGGGGTGTGACCTTACTTACGCCCGTTGTACCTTGCGCAAATGTTTCGTGAATCGCTATGGCACGTAGCCCTATGCCGTAAAACTAGCGAAACCTGTTGATATGAGCTTACTTTGACAATATGACGAACTAGTTACTGAACAACTCTCCTAACAAAGTCAAACATCAAGCAAGTGCTACACAAGACACAGCAAAAAAGGCGTGCGTGTAGGGGAAAGCAGGAGTGAGGATTTTGACATTCTCAGCTGATTGCTCTGGTTTGCAAAGATGCACGTAGCGCGAGTCATTTCATTCAGGGGAAAGGCAGATATCGTGCGCGCCATAACACCAACAGCAGGACGGCTATCAAAACAACAAATAAGTACACAACACTCGCGTTACAGTAAATGAGGTGTCCACTCGCATACCTCATGCTATTTACTGTTACATTAGCGACAGTGACCGAGCTATTAGCTGCAGCGCTAACGACACAGACAGACTGACCGTTTTGACTGGAACCATGAATGAATCATTATCCTGATAAAATGCACTGAATTTGCGGATTCATTCTTCTTCAGGAAGCTTGAAGTCGGGGGTTTTGGTCTAAAATGAGCGAGCTAACCATCTCATGGGCATGCAAACACCTCCAACAGCCCAGTTGACAGAAGCCCCTTTCACACTGCCGAATAACCCGCGTTTAATTCGCGAATTTAGCGTGTCCGCTGTTGTGTTCACACTGCCGACCCGGGCTGCCGCGTCAACTCGATTCGCCTTTCGACCCGCGTCGGACCCTAGTCTTTTTGCCGAGCCGAGTTTGATGTGAACACAATCGACGCGGGTCGGACGTGACGTGAGGAGTTTAAAAGACAGAATGGACAACTGATTCAGAACAACAGCGACAGGTGAGGACAAGTTTTACTCTGTTTTAGCCTACATCAAGTTGGAGACATTTTTTAATATGGCCAACTGGGGAGACAAAGAGGTCCGCGAGCTCCTCAGCCCCCGAGCAGAGGACGTTATTTTCCGCCACATTTCGGGGACGGTGAAAGATGGACCTCTGCTGGAAGGGCTGGCAAGAAAGATGGGAGAGCGCGGTTTCCCACGCAGCAAGACGCACCGTAAAGTAACATCTCCATGAAATGCATTGCAAAAATGAGTTCTCAAGGTGTCCCGCCATCGTTTGTTTGAAAAATTTGATGCAGACAGGTGTATTTCACCCTACCTCCGACGCATGGCTTGTGCCTACGTCATTGTACACGCCCAGCATTTTCTGTGTTTCGTGTGACGCTCTGCCACTAGGCAACTCCCCCTGAACTCGGCTTCAGGCGACACGGGTCACCCTGACACGCCAAGCGTTCACATTGCTCGACGCGGGTCGAAGGTGCAATTTGGACCCGCTAAGATAGCGGGTCGCAGTGTGAAAGGGGCAAGAGATAAGAGCGTGCAGATGCTATTAGCTGCATAGCTAACCGTTAGCTAACGTTAGCTGCTAACGATACAAACCCTTTCCTGTGGTAACAAGCTATGTAACTATACTGTACATACAGGAAAGCAACACAATAATAGAGCGTTAAATTACTTACTCGGGAATGAGATCCCTCCCCAAGTGAGAGACGAATGGAGCAGGAGATTGACAGGCGGATCGGGTGCGGTGTCTGCAGTGGTCTCAGCATTGGCCCGTCGTGGTGAAAAATGTGCTGAGCCATAAGGCGAAGCTCTCATTTACCGGTCAATCTATGTTCCTACCCTCACCTATGGTCACGAGCTGTGGGTAGTGACCAAGAGAATGAGATCGCGAATACAAGCGGCTGAAATGAGTTTCCTCCGCAGGGTGTCTGGGCTCTCCCTTATTGGGCTCTGTATTAGCCCAAGTTCTGGAAACATTCGTCTGTGAAATATTTGGCGCACACACAAATCTCTTCGGTTCTGTCGTCACTTTCCCAGAAAAAAATCCAAATCTGTCCACTGGCTCTTCAGAGGTTCTGATGCAGGAGCTCTAAACAGATTTTTTACATCGATATACAGCTCAATGAGCTGGCCAAAGAGCTGTGGGCGGGGAAAGGCAGTTTATTGGCTCTGGGTGGAAACAACCTCCACGTCATAACAGGTGCCACGTCATAACAGGCAGCTTTCTCGATCAGGCCACCTGCATGGTCACATTTCCAAAGGCAGAGAATAATTTCCAGTGCATGGTTTAGGTCTATCATCATTTTTAGCCACTGGGGGACCGTAGGCAGGCTAGGGAAACTCATATTAATGTTAAACGACCTTAAAAAGTGAAAATTTCATGCCATAGGACCTTTAAATGTAGTCAGATTTTCCGATTGTGTCACAGTCTCTTTAAAGTGCATCCTCCTGTATTGTATTGTATATGAGGAAATATATTGTATTGTATATAAGGATTATTAATTATATCTTTATTTATTCAGATACATGTTTTATTGTAATTTTGCCAATATATTGGCAGTTTTCCTGATATAGGAAAACCATATTTGAGACGATACTGATGAATCCTTTTAAATTTAATGTGACCAGTGCTCTACCATACAAGGACAAGGCATAGCTTCTACAGTGCACAGTGAAAATGAGTACACCCCTGTTGAAAAGTAACATTTTGAACAATATTTTAATACACACACAAGTTATTCCCAAAACGTGCATAGAGTAAGTTTAATACAACATCTGTTCAGCTTACAACAGAAAAGAAAGATCAGTAATATAACTTAAATGACATATTTGTCCATTTTTGTGAAATTATGCTGGTGCAAAAGTGAGTACACCCCTATGTTAAACTCCCTGAGAATGGGCCGTGTTGGCCCGAAATGTCATGAAATGAAAAGGCATTAAAAGGGAGGTCATCGTTGTGCGTTTCATCCTTGCCTTACATTGAAATTTTACATTTTGAGTCTGCACCAGGCTAAAAGAGACGTGTGTGAGATTTGACTGAAATCCTATGGAGAGTATCATGATCTGCTTCAGTAGTCACAGTACATGTTGACAAGCATGTTTCTTTTGGTGAAATTCAGCTTCCTACTGTTGATGGCATCCATACAGCCCCAAACCATGTCACTCCCACTACTATGCTTGACTTTAAGCATGGGGCACTTTTCTTTGTACAAATCACTTTTTACCACCACACAGGCTTGACACCATCTAAAGCAAATTTGTTCATCTTGGTGTCATCAGATCACAGGACATGGTTCCAGCAATCCATATCCTTAGTTTGTTTGTCTCCGATGACACCAAGATGAACAAATTTGCTTTAGATGGTGTCAAGCCTGTGTGGTGGTAAAAAGTGATTTGTACAAAGAAAAGTGCCCCATGCTTAAAGTCAAGCATAGTAGTGGGAGTGACATGGTTTGGGGCTGTATGGATGCCATCAACAGTAGGAAGGTGAATTTCACCAAAAGAAACATGCTTGTCAACATGTACTGTGACTACTGAAGCAGATCATGATACTCTCCATAGGATTTCAGTCAAATCTCACACACGTCTCTTTTAGCCTGGTGCAGACTCAAAATGTAAAATTTCAATGTAAGGCAAGGATGAAACGCACAACGATGACCTCCCTTTTAATGCCTTTTCATTTCATGACATTTCGGGCCAACACGGCCCATTTTCAGGGAGTTTAACATAGGGGTGTTCTCACTTTTGCACCAGCATAATTTCACAAAAATGGACAAATATGTCATTTAAGTTATAATATTGATCTTTCTTTTCTGTTGTAAGCTGAACAGATGTTGTATTAAACTTACTCTATGCACGTTTTGGGAATAACTTGTGTGTGTATTAAAATATTGTTCAAAATGTTACTTTTCAACAGGGGTGTACTCATTTTCACTGTGCACTGTATATCACACTAGAAATGCTAAAGAAAAATAATAATTTAGGCCAAGGTTTTGTAGTGGGTAATCCTTTTCAATGCATTTGAGTTCACTTTATTTGCAATGACAGTTCACAAAAAAAGTCATCCCAGTATGGGATAAAAAGGCCAGATTGTTATAAAGGTGTCAGGCGGTGTTAAAGGTGTTAAAATGGGAGCTCGTTTATTTAGACATTCTCGTGATGACTCAAAATTATGCGAGATGCTGAAACACTTTGTGTGAAGAAACTGTTTATAAACCGTTAGAAGTGGCATGTAAAGTGTTGGTAGAGCAGAGTTTTCTCCAATTTTTTTTTTTTTAGCAAAAGCCAAAATCGTGTGGTTTCACAGTCTCAAGCAAAGTGAAATACTTATGAAAATGACTGAGTAGCGCATTCAATGGAGAGCAGTGTGACTTGATGCTGCAGTTTTGTATTTAAGTGGGATGGTACGTTCGCCGTGAAACACTTAAACGGCAAGCATACAGTACAAAGAACACTTCAGCTCCAGTAACACTATCCTGCAGGTGGTGTGTGTCCTAACCTGTATGTGACAACACTAACGTGTACTTTGCTGGTCTAAACCGTTGCAGTTCTTCCTCCCTTGTTCTGGATATGCTGCAAAGACGTATGTGCATAACTAGCCTGACAGTGAGCCAATAAAGTAAACCACTCATGATAGCAGTAATTCTCTTCATGAAATGAAACATATTCAGAACATGTCTACTGATTCTTTCATATTTTCTTTCATATTTGCTAGATCCACTATTTGACCTAGATTATCATCAGCAAAGTCAAGTACAGTGAAACTTTGCTCAGCATTGCTTTCATTTGGAAACAAGTGAAGGGTTAGTGGAGGGCAGCTTTTATTCTCTGCCTCCATCACAATAGCCCTGTTCTCTAAAGCAATGTCAAAGTCCACAGTGGAATTCAGGGAAAATCACTCACCTTTTTCCTTCAAATGTGGTGGATAATTAAGAAGTCTGTACATACATGTTCATTTGCATGTCTGTCCCTCCATGTCTATGTTTTGGGTTGAGTCTGTTTAAAAGACCAATTCTATCAGGTGAAGGAGTCGGGAGGAAGGAAAGGCAGCATGTCACCCATGTGGCAGGGTAGTACGTATACCCACATTAGCACTGATCCAGGAGGCCAGAGCCTCAACTTCAGAGATATAGAGAGGCCCTATGAATACTGCATGATGGAGCTTTTATTACAGAGCGAGCTGGAGTGTAAATAAGATCCAGGCAATGGGGCACGTTTACTGGGGTCAGATCAGGGGGAAGTGGCGGGTGGGGGGTGGCTATGTAACCTTGTCCCCAAGTCTCCCGCTGTCACAAGCCTGTCACTGTAACTCATACAGGGATGCTGGGCCCTGAGGTGGTCAAGGGCAGTCTGAGAATAAAGCTTTAACCATCCAGTAGTCACAGCTCGCCTCCAGCTGTAAAATATCTCCTCAAGTGAGTCTGTTCCAGTTCTGGCATTTCTTAACAATTTTACATCTAATTTGGAGGTATAGTTAGTTATTACCTTGTGAAAATGAACAGTTGTGAGCATGCTCAGTAATACTGGCTACTCATATGTGAAATTTGTAACTAGGTGAAACACTCAGCAGTTGGCTGAATACAGCTTTCAGCATATCAAGACTTTTCTGTAACAACTACTAAATTTTTCATTGTGCTAAAGACTTGTATCACTCCTGATTGCCCCTTACACAGCCTGCCCATTCTTTAGGTAACATTTCTGACCCTGCAAGCCTGCATCAGTTAACATCCTTGTCTTAATTAAGAGGCAGTCATCACGCTTAACAGGCATTGATTGTAGCTTGGAGGAAGACTGAGGCCTCAAAATGAAAACAAGGCAACCGGCCTTATCTGTAAAGAGACTGATGATACATAGGATGAAAAACACTCCGTCACTCTGTTCTGAAATTACACCTCTCGCTTAGTCAAAAAAGGGCCAGTGGTTTTTTGTGTTATGATTATAGCTTCATGATACGTTTTTCTTTGATAATTTGTGGAGGGCAACTTATCTTTCAACACGTGAGCCTATGACATGCAGGATTAAAGGAAACTGCCATGATTATCGAAATGGATGAACTTCATGTGGCATTAGTTTTAACACTTTATGCGGCTTGAAAGGTACATTTTCAGCTTTCTCTGAAGTGCTGCATTTTGTTTAAGGCTTTAATGATCGGACTGTTATCAAAGACATCCTGTACCGCTACAGTCAGAGACCAGTGTTTTCCCCAACCGTGCATAAATACCTAATATGGCACTAATAGGTGTCATTAATTAAAGGCCTGGGCCAGTTTAAAGGTGTCTGGCTGAAAAGCAACGTGACACTCCTAAGTTAGACACATTAAACACACTTTGCCCCATACACATTGTCTCTCCGGCTGACCCATTGACAGGCGAGGCGTCCGGTATCACATGTACTAAGACTGCCTTTGAGCTAACCAGCCTGCGTGACGTACACCAAACCCTCCTCATCCCTGTCACCTGACATCTGTTGGACAGTATTCGTCCTTGAGGATTGTATGTTAAGAGGTCATGAGGTATTGTCACCGCTACCGTAAACGAGCCGTCAGGGGCAGTAACTGAAGCCGGCGCTGGGTATTAAGGCGTTTGCTAATTAAATCCTTATGGGGCCGGTCAGTAACTGCTGCTTTACTTGCAACTCTAAACTCTGTCTGGGACAGCTAAGGTACTGACTGCATCAAGTTTTTCATTGTGACCTAAACTCTCAGACAAAAAGATTTTACAGTCATTTATTTTGGCCAATATTAAAGCTTCTTTCCGTGGTGTTTTCCACTGTTGGGACATCATCATACTAACATGTTGCAAACTGTGTGTTCGTATGACTTGTATATTGCTTATGTTTTTTGTTATTGTTAGAGTGATGGTCAGTTTCATTGCATGGAGATAAACCATTGTGTGGAAAATGTGGATGTATGCACATGTTTTTAAAATGACTCTTGACACTGAGTTTAACTTTATTCAAAATGTATGGGTCGATCTTAAGCATGTTGTATGTGTGAAGATGTACTGAAAAAGAAAGATCTTTATTTCTTGTAGCTTCAGTTTTATTTAATCTTTTGTTTCATTCCTCTAGAGCATATCATGTTCTTGGCAAGCGGGTTTTAGCTGTTAAGGTGAGAATCCTTTGTTTACATCAGTCCTGGTACTTACTTACTCTTTCATCTCATCCCTCCATTGTGTTGCCAACAGAATTTCAGTATTGGGCTTATCAAAGGCTGTACCTTTTTTTTTTTTTTTTTCGCCCATTGTTTGATTGCAGGTCATTCCTCTTGATATCACGGTGGAATTACAGAAGCAAATCATGTCAGAGTTAGAAATTCTCTACAAGGTAAGTGTCGACTGGTTTCATCTGTTCCTCTACATCAGCACTGTTTGTTTTTCTCCTCTGAATCTCGCTGTCCCACCACACCCGCATTGTTAATTAATCATGAGTCCAACTAATGAAATGCTATTCATCACATCTGGTCTTAATCACTAAGACAGTGATCAGGGATGCATGCTCACGCGCACATACATGTGATAAAAGGCATGTAAGAGTTGGACCAACAGGTTTAACACTAAACCTGTTGGTCCAAACTCTGCATCTCACTGAGCATGAAGAAATGTGATGTTACCCTGAAACACAGCGAGCATCACCAGGGCTTTGTACGTTAACATTCATCTATGGATCCACATTGCATGGCTAGCTCTGCTCTCATGCCGTCTGTGAGTGGAATTCAATGATGAATATAGTATTTTCATTCCAAACATAAAGAGCTAAAAGAATTTGAAAGGATATTACTAAATTCCACTTTAAAGCCTCGATAACAATCCCTTAAGCCTGAGAGATCATGTGAAATCTTCATGTGAATTTTTTTTTTTTTACCATTCACTGAAGCTCTCATGCAGTCGAACTCCTGAACTTTTTTTTTTTTTTTTCTTCAAATTGATATTGAGGGTTAATGTTGAAAAAAGTTATCTCAAATAAATAATTTTTGCAAGCTCTTTGATAGTCATAGTCTGTGTTTTTGTTGCAGTGCGATTCACCCTACATCATCACTTTCTTCAGTGCCTTTTTTGTAGAGAACAGAATATCCATATGCACAGAATTCATGGACGGTGAGTCTCTCTTCCTCTCTTCTCTTTCTAGCTACAGTTGTGTTGAAAAGACTTTGAGGAGCAGTCTTGTGTCTCTCTACTGAGTATCCATTTACACTTCTGCAGATCAAGAGAGTCTCTGATCTCTGTGAGCTCCTTAGAATGCCTGTGTGCTAAAAGCTACAAGGGCGTGATAAATCTTGACTGAAGTGCATTTGTAGGAATATTTGTATGTGTGTTCCTCGACTGGTGTGAGATGGGGGACTATGTTTTTAGGTGTGTGAGCGTGTTTGTCCAAGTGTGTTAATGCAGTAATTCCCATGTTTCACACATTTGCCAGTATGTCAGCAAAGTCTGTATAACTTCGGTGCACTTTTACTTCATGGAACTTTTCTTTCCACTTGTACTCGATCACTGAAAACAGGGAAACACAGTGTCGGAACGTTGAGTAATAACAAAAAGCATTATGTCGACTCACCTGTGGATCAGATAAGATCATCGTAAGACTAGGAGTCCCCCTTCTACCTTCATTAGTACTTGTTTTTAATTCAATATATTTAGAGTTCAGACTGAAGCAATGTGGCAAATGCCTCTCCAGCACATTTAGATCCTCTTTTCAGATTAAAGTTCAAGCAACATTGCACCTTTTATTAGTTCTTACGTTTATGGCCTCTGAATCATGAACCTCTGTGGATAATTATTATTATTTTTTTTTTTTTTATGGTGCAGAATTTGAAACGTTTGCTGTATTCTACATTGTAATAACTGCCAAGGTTAAATAGTTTGTCGTATTGTGCAGGTGGATCACTGGACGTCTACAAAAGAATTCCTGAGCACGTGCTTGGGAGGATCGCAGTGGCCGTAAGTAAACTCACTCTGTCTGTCGAGTCAGGCTGAAAAAAAACTACAGCAGCAGCAGGTTGATAAGGATGTCTTTTTTTACACCAATAGGGCAGGGCCCATATGTGAAAAGGGCTACAATGTTAATATGTGTGCTTCCATGTTAGTGCAAAAAAATTAAGCTTTCGTATAATGTAAAATGTGCCCTGCTCTGCTCACTTGTGGTGATCATTTTTATGACAAAGGTACAAAATCCGCCTTTAAAGAGCTCATAAAAGTAAAGTCTAGCCTCAGCACTTTATGTCCATATCCAGTATATAAATGTTACAAGAATGAGTCATTTGGCAAACATTTTAAATGAGAAAAATGTTGTTGATCTAACGGTGCATTTGTTCATATCAGTGTATTAAATTGAACCTATTAGATCTGAGGCCCTCTAAGCTTGGAAACAGTAGTAGTCTTAATGGGCACCACAGGTGTGACATTTTCAATTAGCCCTTATTTTTTTAAGTGATAGACAAAGTGACTTTTGTTTTCCTCATATGCTCCCCTTTCTTCCTTATTTTCTGCTCAGTTAAAACTAGCATTCTGACTGAAATGGCCTTGATGTTGATTAATGTGACTCCTTTCCACACTCATTACCCTCCTCCTGTCTCCAGCTCCTCTTTTCTGTCGCTCTCCTGTAACTTTGTCCGTAATCAAACAATGACAGCCATTTAGTCAGTGCTAATTCTAATTCACAGCTTACCCTCCTTTCCACTGTCACAGTTGTTAATTATCGCTGAACGGAAAGCACCCAAGAGGGTGTGAGTGAAGCTGCACATGCCAGTTGTTGCACTTATACCACCACAACCTTTCAAGGCAGCAGGACTTCAGAGAGCTTTTGTGGTTTCTTAATTCATCACAGTATGCTGTGTATGAGTGTTGGGTGACTGGTGACTGGAGCCTTGAGTCTACAATCAGTTTTCACAGCACATGAATGAGGAATTCACCACAGAGAAGTGTGCATTTAGAAAAGTTTAATACTTAGATACAGTACATACCCCTTACTTATTTGGTGCTCTTACCAACTTGCTGAACTTATTTAATTTTGAGAGCACAATGCCTCAGTTTCAGAATCCTCCCTATGTCTTTAGCTCTTCACTTGATCCTCTGAAAACCAGGTTATTCTATTAAGAAACATTTCCTTGGTTCCTTGTATTTGCAGTCCTATTATTTCAGTGGTTACATAAAGCTTTTCGGGAATGATGATTCCCCATGAGAATCAGGACAACCATGTTACACGTTTTACAAATTATTGGCAAGTTTTGCTGGAAAGGCTGCTGATGTGAAGACAAAAACAGGGCCCAAACGTTTGTGTCAGGACAAGGGATGTGCTCGTTGTGAAATTAGGGGTCAATACTCTTGTTAAAGAAGATAATTTGACAGATTGCTGATTGCCAATTCCAATTATTTTTGTAATTTACTATTGACAGCTAAACAATTAAATATCATTCCTGTTTTAGCTCGACTTCACTGGCTTTCCGTCCCTTTAAGAATAGTTTTTAAGATCTTATTGCTTGTTTTTGGGGTTTTAAATGGTCTGGGCCCTTTTTATTTATCTGAGATGTTGCATATCCACACCTCTGTTAAGGCTCTAGCATGGTTGCCGCGTCTGCTAGCGCGAGCGGTGTTGATGACGTCACGATTTCGTGCCCGCAATATATAGTGGCGCGAGTCGATGCGCCAGTCGTTGCAATTTTCTCCGTCACAGAGGTGGCGCTGCTACGTTAAGGTTACCACTATTCTACAACCACGAAAGTGGAGAAGAAAACAATGAAGAGCAGGAATACTGTAATTAATTATACTGCTGCAGTATTCGGATAATTTTAATTTTTAAATTCAGTTAAAAGAGGTGACGGTCTGAAGCCCCTGGCATCAACAGAGTCTCTGCCCTCTTCTTTGCCTTCACGTATCTGTCCCGTAGCTTCTTTCACACATTCTTACAGAACTCTCCCTCTTTCCCCAAAGTTCTGCCAATCTCTCTCCACCAGTTTTGGGAGTTTACGTGCTCCCTGTGCTGTTTCACTGCAGTTTCGTACAGCTGTCTGTACAAACGCACCTCCTGGTCTCACATCGGTCCATCCGGTTTGTCATTCTCGTCGCAGCCAAGTTACAAAAATCGACTGGTGCACGACAACGCGCTGCGCCGTCTTTTCAAGGGAAGCGCCATGCCTGAAACGTCATTTTGACGTCACGGTGCGACACCGCCGTGACAGACGCGTCAACTATAACTCCGGCTTTAGAGCCCTGAGGTCATCAAACCAGATGATTCTAGATGTTCTCAGATCCAGGCTCAGAAATAAGGGTGACCGAGTCTTTTCGGTTGCCACCCCCATGTTGTGGAAGAGCCTTCCATACAATATTAGAGCTGCCCGGGATGTTATTACTTTCAAGTCTTTGCTTAAGACTCACCTCTTCTCCTTGGCTTTCATTTCGAGTTGAGCACAGACATCTTGGCTTGTCCACCTACTTATTGTATTTTTATTGTAGCTTGTTTTTTTTAAATGTGCTATAAAAATATAGTTGAAGTTATTGAACAATTATGCTATGTTAGGAAGAACTTAATAGTTTGTAGGTGCTAAAGCTAATATTAATATAACTCCAAACTAGCAATCACAATAGCAACAAGCTAAATTAGCGTAGCATCAAATTAGCATTTTTTTTAACCCAACCTCGAGCAGAAGCCTCTTAAGCTAACATAGTTAAACATCAACATTGTCACCAGCAGTAGCGGTATTTCAGTTCTTCATTATGCCATCTTTGAATGAGCACAAATTCCTTCATGCAAATGTTTTTAAAAAAAAAAAAACTTTTATTATATCTCTTTATATAAAGATTTTATTAATATTTTTTACATTTACTAAATGTTAGTAAATCTAATCATTTTAAGGGAGGAGCCAATGCAACAAAATCAGGACATACCAGATGAATGTTGCCCTCTGCCATCAGTTGATGTTATCCTATGCAGTCAAAAAGCTGAATATCGATACTGATGTTAAAGTAACACTTGAGAATTGGGCAAATATTTTGCTCTTTAGCTCCCCCCACAGTTGTTGAATGTAACATTACTGTCATAAAGAAACATCTCTGTGAACCCTGCACATGCACAGCCGTACACATGAATTTGTGGCCATGTTGAAGATAGGGATGTCGAAATTTAAAAAAAGTCTTAACCGACCACTGAGCCTCATTAGTCGATTAAAGTCGGTCACCGAAAATTCTACAAGTGCCATTTATATCTGTGTCCTGTCGCGCGTCTTTCTCTGCCGCGTGGAACAAGTTATGCCCCCATTTTAGAATGGTTAGGCTCCCATCACACAATCAATGTTAGTTCGTGCCCTTGGTATTACACATTTTCCCCATTCATTGACCACTAGTTCTAGGCGTACTTGTGGAGGAATAAGGGTTTTGGGTAGAAAAATAATTGCTGTGCCTGCGCAGACACGCACAGCCACACATTACGCGCAATGGCACCCTTCCAGTCGCGGTACTTTTTAAACACGAATCAAACGCGGCACCAAACTCAGGCTGTTAAAAGCCCCCGTTACAAAGTCACACACAGAGAACGGTGCATTTGGCGGTGTTACAGGAAAGTAGGTTAACCAATGACTTCGTTAAAAAAAAAAAACTTACCGAATGCCAACAGCCTCTGTGGCGTAGCCTATGCTGCACAAAATCCTTTGCAATAAGTTCCTGTCGTCATGCCATTTAAAGTGATGGTTCGGACTCGGAGTAGATTCACCCTAGGGTCATTTGAACCGTGACATCCAGCCAAGTAGCCCACCCGAAGTTTTTCCGATCTTGGCTGAACATCAGCCAAGTTACCGAGTTATCCCGAATAGCTTAGTACAAGCGCTAATGGAACCTGGCAGTATCTCCAAAATTACCACACTAAAATCACATGCCATGACACCAAACTTCTACAGTAGTACAAATATGGTCTGTACTCACAAAACGATGCATTTGGAAGTTTGTACATAGTCCAGGAGTTTATTATTATCAACACAAGCCTAATAGCTTCTCTGCTGCTAAAGCTGCGTCGACGTCACTTCCTTGATCTGGGAGCTTCAAAGTAAGATGAGGGTTGATCTACTACTGTAGACAACAAAGTATATGCTACATTCTACATGAATTTTTATGAATTTTTATGTTGTAGAGTTGTCAATTTATTTTATCAATGGAGGAATTGAGCAGCCTTGCTTTGTTGTCTACAGTAGTAGATCAACCCCCATCTTACATTGAAGCTCCCAGATCAAGGAAGTGACGTCGACGCAGCTTTAGCAGCAGAGAAGTTATTAGGCTTGTGTTGATAATAATAAACTCCTGGACCATGTACAAACTTCCAAATGCATCGTTTTGTGAGTACAGACCATATTTGTACTACTGTAGAAGTTTGGTGTCATGGCATGTGATTTTAGTGTGGTAATTTTGGAGATACGGCCAGGGTCCGTTAGCGCTTGTACTAAGCTATTCGGGATAACTCAGTAACTCGGCTGATGTTCAGCCAAGATCGGAAAAACTTGGGGTGGGCTACTTGGCTGGATGTCACGGTTCAAATGATGAGGGTGAATCTACTCCGGAGTATCACTTTAAGTACAGATGAATATATCACAACAAGTAGGCTAAGTTAGTCTTGTGTCTTTTGCTGCGGTTGTTCTTCCATCGTGGGATGGATCATGCTCACATCACATTTCTAAAGATAAAGTGAGTTTTTTTTTTAAACGGACGGCAGAAAAATTCTAACCGGACGACGTTGATTCGGTCAACCATCGGTCATACGGTCATCGGTTAACATCCCTAGTTGAAGAGGCTACAAAAACACCACAAAAATGTCAAGCGACTCTAAAGCTAAACTAGACAAAGCTAAACCAAAAGGTTGTGAACTGCGGCTCCTTGGTTACCGGGCGCTCCAGAACAGTTTCAGGCCCTGGAACGTGGATATCAGAGGTTGGTGCACTTCAAAGCGAGACAGAAACACAGAGTTTCACAAACTTTTCTACTGTTGCTTTAAGCAAATATTTCTCCCTCTGAGTCTGTGAGTCTGTGAATGTCAAGATTGGGGTTTGACTAGAGTCGGCTGAACTCTGTCATGTCAGAGTCAGATCCCAGAGTCGCTGTTTCAGGACCGAGCATTGACAAAGGCTGGAGTTTCATTCATCAAAATGCTAAATGCGCAGCTTAAATGGTCAATCTTTGAGATATTTTATTCTGCTGCCTGTGTCTCTAGGTAGTCAAAGGACTGACATATCTGTGGAGCCTGAAGATACTTCACAGAGGTGAGTAAGGTTGCTGTGTTATTAAAAAAGGAGCAGAGTTGATAAAGACAAGCAGCAGAGTTGCTGATGTTGCAGTTCTATCAAGCAGTTTGTCTCCACAGATGTCAAGCCGTCCAATATGCTGGTGAACACCCGAGGACAAGTCAAGCTGTGCGACTTTGGTGTCAGCACACAGGTACGCTGATTTGTTTGTGTGAGAATGAGTGAAAGAATGCAGGATAGAAGAGAGAGGAAGAAAAACGGTTGTTTAGAGATGTGTGAGCACAGTCCTGTGCAGTCAGTGTGTGTGTGTATGTGTGTGTGCACACGCACAGTTCTGAGTGCATGTGGTCAGCATGTCAATCACAACGTTCATTTCCAACTCACGACATCAGTGCTGTCCCAAAGGGTCTTCGTCTCACATTAACACCCCCCTCCTCCATTGTTCTGCAGCCTCCGAAAAAAAATCACTTGTTATAATTATGACCCACACACACAGCGCCAGGCCTCATTGATATGTATTCAGTAGATTGGGGGAAAGCGTGGGTGGCAGACAATAGCGTTGTCATTGCCTGTGTGTGTGTGTGTGTGTGTGTGTGTGTGTGTGTGTGTGTGTGTGTGTGTGTGTGTGTGTGTGTGTGTGTGTATGGGCCAAAGTGGGTTTTGTAACATAATCATCAGGGACAGACCTTCACCGTTCCCTAGATCAGCCCTGAAGACTCTGTCTGCCATTTTTTTAAACACACACATGCACGCACACACACATTCTGTGGCAAATTGTTATTCATTTATAACCTACACTTTCTTGGCATCTTCAAGGTGATTTTTTTTTACACCCTCAGTTTGTAACGTATGTAGCGTTGACTCGTCCTCTGTCTTTATAACCGCGTTTTTCTGTTTATCTGTGTTACACACGTGCACACCCTTCCTCACTGTCTCACATTCTGTAGGACATACTAAAAAAAAAACAAAAAAAACCACAAAGCCGTAAGGGAACAGACCCTCATTATCACAGTCCTGTCACCGATGACATACACCAACTCACTCCTGTCCCCTTTGTCTTACACCTGCTCCCTTGTGCAAGGGTTGAGTGTAGCCCAAAATATCCACCTCACATATCAATATATTTAGGTAATGCAAATTAGGTCTCCCTCTTGTCTTTTCTTTATTCCCTGATGCAGAACAATAAAGTAGCTTCAGTTTATATTGATTTTCAACATAACTGCTCAACTTAACACTGTTGGTTGTATTTGCAGCTTGTAAATTCTATTGCCAAAACGTATGTGGGAACCAATGCATACATGGCGGTGAGTTCCCACTTACTTTCATTTTCATGTCCAGTCATTTTTCATTTGTCTTCATGAAGATGCCGTTTAGTATCTTATGCTGTATTTTCTCCTGTTTTTATCCCACAGCCAGAGAGGATATCGGGAGAACAGTATGGAATCCATGCAGATGTCTGGAGTGTAGGCATCTCTTTCATGGAGGTATAATCATTTATAGATAGCCTCAAGCTTTAACATGCATTTTTACACAGAGAGGAAGGTGAGAAATGTACAGTCCCCTCCAAAAGTATTGGAACAGCAAGGCAAATTCCCTTGTTTTTGTTGTTCACTGAAGACATTTGGGTTTAAGATCAAAAGATGAGTATGAGACAAGAGTTCAGAATGTCAGCTTTTATTTCCTGGTATTTACATCTAGATGTGTTAAACAACTCAGGACATACCACCCTTTGTTTGAACCCACTCATTTTTCAAGTGAGTAAAACTATTGGAACATGTGACTGACAGGTGTTTCTTGTTGACCTGGTGTTGCCTTTAAGGTTGATTATTCAAACATTAAATAGCTCTGCATGTTTAAACCTATAAAGACTGAATTTCTTGTTAAAGAGGATAAACCAACATGAAGACCAGAGAGCTGTCTATGGGAGAAAAGCAAGCCATTTTGAAGCTGAGAAAAGAAGGAAAATCAATCAGAGCCATTGGACAAACATTGGGCATAGCAAGCACAACAATTTGGAATGTCCTGAAAAAGAAAGAAACTACTGGTGTACTGAACAACAGACGTCGAACAGGTTGGCTAAGGAAAACAACAGTAGTTGATGACAGAAATATTGTGAGAGCTGTAAAGAAAAACCCCAAAACATCAGTAAGTGACATCACCAACAAGCTCCACAGTGCAGGGGTGAAGGTATCACAATCCACTGTTCGAAGAAGACTCCGAGAGCAGAAATATAGAGGCCATACCACAAGATGCAAACCACTCATCAGCAGTAAGAATCGGAAGGCCAGATGGAAATTTGCAAAGAAGTACAGAGATGAGCCGCAAAAGTTCTGGAACACAATCTTATGGACTGATGAGACCAAGATTGATCCCTACCAAAGTGATGGAAAGGCCAAAGTGTGGAGAAAGAAAGGAACTGCTTATGATCCTGAAGCATGGTGGAGGTAATGTCATGGCTTGGGCATGCAGGGCCGCTTCTGGAACAGGCTCATTAATATTTATTGATGATGTAACTGATGATGGTAGCAGCAGAATAAATTCCGAAGTGTACAGAAACATTTTGTCTGCCAATTTATGGAGAAATGCATCCAAACTAATCGGGAGGAATTTTATCATGCAGTAGGACAATGACCCAAAGCACACTGCCAATAAAACAAAGGACTTTATCAGGGGGAAAAACTGGAAGGTTTTACACTGGCCAAGTCAATCACCTGACCTTAACCCGATAGAGCATGCATTTCACCTCCTGAAGAGGAGACTGAAGGGGGAAACCCCCCGAAACAAACAAGAACTGAAAGAAGCTGCGGTAAAAGCCTGGAATAGCATCACAAAGGAAGAATGCAACAGTTTGGTGATGTCGATGGGTCGCAGGCTTGAGGCAGTTATTGCAATCAAGGGTTATGGCACCAAATATTAAATGTTATTTACTTTAAGATTATTTGTTCCTTTACTTTTGCTCACCTAAAAATGCTGTGGTGTATTACAAATGGTGATATATCCTAAGTTGTTTAACGCATCTAGATGTAAATACCAGGAAATAAAAGCTGACATTCTGAACTCTTGTCTCATACTCATCATTTGATCTTAAACCCAAATGTCTTCAGTGAACAACAAAAACAAGGGAATTTGCCTTGCTGTTCCAATACTTTTGAAGGGGACAGTATGACGAAGACAACAGTTATAGCAGTAACAGTCAAATTTATTCGTTTTGACATCATATTCCTGTAAAATATCATAGATTGCATCCTGCCTGCTTGTTGCTCATAGACTCAGGTGTGTGCATGTATCTTTTAATCGCTTTAGAGATAGTTGATGAGGTGCTAGAGTGACACTGCGTTTCCAAATAACATTTTAATTTCAGTAATTCCCTGCCATGGTCTCTCCTGACACTATTGATTCTGCATCCGTTCCTGTCTCCAGCTCTCCCTCTGCATTATAACAAATGATTCATGCTTCCGTCTCACCTTTGTCCATCAATAATGTCAGTTTAATATCATTACAATTATAACAATAATGTATGAGTTCACTGTGATGCAGCCACCTCCAAAAAATATTGGCAAATTATCTGTATGATGAAGATGGAGTTTAATAGCAGTGGACCCTCTGGTCCTGGTTTCTTTGTCTCTCGCTGTAGATGTTTATTAAGCTAAATGAAGTCATTTGCAGTTCCACTCGGATTGGTTTGATCTTTAAGCCCACTAGTTGGTCTATTTGTATTCAAGGAAAGACATATTTGGCATTTTGATAATGTAATGTTGCCAATAAGGTACACTTGGCCAAGATGAAAAATGTCCTCCTAAAGTCAATTTTCAAATGTCTGAGAGCTATCACCAAACCCTCCAATCAAAATGGTACACATACACTAATAAAAACGCCCCACAATCCTGCCCTCTCTCTGTTTATCCCTGTATCCTGTTGTCAGCAGGTGGTAATTGTTTGGGGGTTATCAACTAATAGCTGATGTTGTTTGATGAAGAAGTGTTAGCAGCAGGTGGGCACTAAGCTTACC
This sequence comes from Odontesthes bonariensis, assembly GCF_027942865.1. Lineage (NCBI taxonomy): Eukaryota > Metazoa > Chordata > Actinopteri > Atheriniformes > Atherinopsidae > Odontesthes > Odontesthes bonariensis. Next base: position 13,954,631 of record NC_134506.1, on the reverse strand, counting down.
TCAAAGACTGAAACACTCCAGATCCGCACGCTTGAGTCGCTTCTACACCATTTTCTCTCTCTCTGTGCATTTGTGAATTTAATGCACTTAAGACCCTGACATTGAGAGGGCATGAACGGATTACTGTGGGTGTACATATACCTGTATACCAAGGCTGGTTGCTTTATCAGGTTCCATTTAGAGCTTATTTCAATATAATCAAGTGGCCATACAGAAAACTTTAGTTCTATAAAACCTTTTGAATTGTATTGATAACACATTTAGGCCCATTGTTTATCAGGATGTCAAGTACTATATTTTATTTTCCACGGTACCCACATTCACACATAAGCCTTGATTTTTCAGTATGTGTTTTTTTCGAGGTTCCAAAATTCCACGCAGTGTTAATTATTACTTTCTTCTCCATACAGCTGGCACTTGACACGTTCCCCTATCCACAAGTAAGTCGTTATCAGTGTTGCACTTATATTTGTTATTATGCTGTTTTTACATGTTCTTTTTAATGGCAGTGTTCTGTTCTCAGTGTAGCTGGTTTTTTTTGTGAATCTATTCACATGTTTTTAACTTTTTGATTAACTCTCATATCCAGAAATGGATCCCACCACACTCTAAAAAAGTATTGATGTGTTAATGTAGCACCTAAATGACACCAGCATTTCTGTTCGCTAGGAATTCTAGTTCCTTTTCTTTAAATTAATCAAGACCAGTTGTGTGCATACAACTTTCTATGTATAAATCTGCCGTCTGGGTCCATTTTTTTTTTTTTCCCCCTCATTACACTAAAACAAAATCCTGCTCAAATGTAATTGCTGACTACAGAAGTGGCTTCCCAATCCCATCAAGTCTTAATTAGTACTTTAAGATGGGTTTATCGCACTAATCCTCGCTGAGCAATCTGAATCTGATCACCTCAGGTTGCCTCATGGCTGCTCGCCTGCACAGAATGTGAAGGAGCAGCTTTGAGTTTGCTCCTAAATTTACAACGTGTCTGCAAAAGTTTAGTAAAGAACAGAAACTGTAGGATTATTCATTTCCACATTTCAGCTCAAGGGACTATTTAGAGTTGTATTGTATGTATAATGTCAGAGATTATTGTTTCTCATGTTTCATTATTTTCCTGTGGCTTTGTAAACAGTTGGACTGTTCCATCAGTGAGATTAGTGCATTAATCCCCCTTCTGAAAAATTCCAGACAAAGAAAGCATGGGAAGCGTCAGGACAGCTGACCCTAAAGGTAGTATTGAGATCTGTTGTTACTGTTCCTCTAGCCCCAGAACTTTGTTTACGGGGAAACTTTACAGAAATAAACAAAACCTTGATCGATTTTCTAAAGAAATGTTGGGAAATTTCTTTGTGGCCACAGAATGTAGAGATCTGTTTTGGAAATCTTATGCCCTCCTCTCCTTACTACAATGCAACATAGCTTGGAAATGAACAGCTGTGTGCCTCTTGAGAAATTAGCTGTTATTTGAAGAAATACATAGCAATGCCAGAAAAATTTGGAAAGGATGTAGTATCACTTGGAAGTACCTTGTTCTGAGGATTAGTTCTTTGTTGCTTATGTAACGATTTTACAAAAATCTAAAAACACAAGGCTTAAAAGAAGTCGGAATGGGGATACGGGCTAGCTCAGTTGTTTGAGCAGGTTCCCCATTTAAAGAGGTTGAAGTTCCTCAACCTAACCAGCCTGGGTTCAAATCACAGTTTATGGCTTATTGATGGATGTCAAGCAACTTTCAAATAAAAGCCATTAATGCCAAAAAAGCCTTTATTAAAGAGAGATAAAAACAGTCCCAGTCATTTTCCATACACAAACAGGGAAACCGTGGACTTCCCGTTAGTTTGGAATACGACCTGCTTTTCAGATAAATCCATCATGCTAATGAAAAAGCTTTGATGCTCCACCGTCTTCCCCACCATAATTGTGGCAGCTTTTAGGTATCTTTTCAGAGCACTTGAGCCAAACGAAAGGGGGAGAATCGGATGAATGTTCACTACACTGTAATGAGATCTATGGGAGCCTCGGCTTCTTCTCTCTCACGGCACAAACATGACGGTCAGGACAGTGTCCCCCGGTGAAGTGACAGATCGGGTTTTTCAGTGGATAAAACAAATACATTCTGTACTAGAAGTGCAACTAAAACTGAGTAAGGTGCCAGAGTCGCCTACATATGTAGAGCTGTTTTCAGCTAATCCCGTCTAACGCTGGTGTGTCTCACACAACCACACTGTGTTTGGCGCTAAAATGCACTGTTATTGAGTTTTAACATGTTAAAGGATTATACTTCACATAGGTGTTCTCATGTTTAAGCAGGTTATACAGAAAATGTGTTTTTACAAGAATGAATTCATCACTTAGACGGCATGCTTCCATGGCAGGTGAGACTGATCAGGGAAGATATACAGTACGTCTTTTACTTTTAAGTTCAAGTATGATGAAAAGGTTCTTCAAGGCTTTTAGCAACGGAGCAAAGGTTCATTTATTCAGAACTTAAACTGTATTGTTATGCCAGTGTCACAACGGCCATTCTGTGTGTCTGCATATGTGAAATGAGCGTTTGACTCAGCCATTGTTTTGTAATGTTTCAAGTGCAGTTCATCCCTATTGATAAATTGGACAAAATATTAGGAACACCTCAGTTGTTTGGGCTCCTCAGCGTCACACGGTTTTCTTTATTTCGGTGCTAATTTACCCCCCCAAGCCCATATGGCACTGCAGACACTTCACCTGCAGGCTGTAGCAGAACTGTGTGGCGAGAGTTCTTGGATCCAGCTCGTCAAGCGCAGCCAGCCAAAGTCCTCGGGCCTAAGCTGTCATTTCTTTTTTCAAACTCTGGCACAGCTGTCTGTGCAAAACCCCCTGCTACACTTTACAGGGAAAATTTTAGTCCAGGCTGAGGAAGTTGGAGAGGATAAAAGAGAGAGATTGGGAATAAGTTTGAGAGCAGAATTTCGGATAGTGAATGAGATGGTAAAATTGAATTTGGCACTGAAAGATTCAAACTGTACATTGAAAAAGGAGTCTAAAAATCCTGAGGTGCTTTTATTTGTGTTTTTTGTTGAGTTGATGTATTATCCTTTATTCATCCCTTTTTGTGTGTGTGTGTGTGTGTGTGTGTGTGCATGCAGAGTAAAGTCATCACCTCATGTTTGTCATGGTTAGAGATGGTCTCTTTAATTCCACTTCACCACATGTTGGGATTCATTTGCATTCTTTGTCAGGAGTTAATGGAGTTTTGCGCGGCTCGCTCTGAAAATCTTTGAAGACACCAGACCTGATGTGATGTGTATACAGCCGCCAGCACTATTGTTGCTGATTGATTTGTTGTCTTTTTGCTCTGCTCCATACTTGTTTTTGTTTCTCCCCATTTTGTCATATTTCACTTATTTGAATGAATCTCTGGATGAAACACCATGTCGGTGTTTTTTTTCACGCCCATTTCAGGAACCTTATTACACATCACCGCATCTGTCAGGGAGTACAGATGCAGTTTTCTTTTTTCTTTGTCCCCTCATAGATGACATCAGAGCGAAATGTTATCCGCTTCTATTGTGTACTGTTGGAGTGTTGGAAACGGTGTTAGCTGTCTTTTTTTACAACAATTCCAAACTCACACACTTAAGGTGATCACACGTCCTCCTGTACGAGGCTAAGTACAAAACATTAGCCTTTAATTTTCACTCAATCAAGTTAAACTTTTAGGCTTAAGATAACTTTACATGTGATGTAAATTAATTTCAACCCTTCCCTTTTAGTCATAAGTAAGCTGCACAACATTTGTCTGAGATTATTACCATGAGATTGTTAGTTGAGGAGAGGGAAAATGTTTTTTGTCTAAACATGATTGCATGATTTTAGAGAGACTATAATTTGTAGGGTAGGACATCTCGGGCTTATACAGTGGTTTACTTGTTGTTGATCCTGATCTCCATGGTGACTAGGGCTGAGCAATTTTATCAATTTTTACTGCGATATATATCGATATTTTGTTAACCGATAAAGTATCGATTTTTCGGCCACGAGTATAAATTTTTTTATTTTATTTTATTTTATTTAATTTTTTATTATTTATTTATTTTTACATTTTTATTTATTCATTTATTTTAAAGCAAACTTTATTGAAAAGTCAGACGTTCCAATTAGTGAAAACACAGAACATTAATATAATACAATACAATGCCAGGGGGTCACATTCTACAAAACGGTGATAAATTAGTTCATAAAAATGTTATATAAAGTGCATATCTCTCACGTTTGTTTCTGTTTGTCTGGCGGTGTTGTCCTTCCGCTTCAAAGGACGGACCACCAGTCCAATCAGCGACGATTCATGTCAAATCACACTGTCCCTTTATCGTATCGTGAGATTCGTTTATCGCTACAGCTCTAATGGTGACACTGTGGGGCTCTCGTTGTCAGTTATCAAAACAATCTTATTGATGAGCATTACCCTTTTTTGTTTTATCAAAAATCACAATTTACTTTTAAGAATTGTCTTTGAATCTTGAAGGAGCAGAAAAAAAAGAAAACCTCTAGATTACGTTTATTAAGTTCGTACAAAAGTAACAGATCATTTGACATCTAAACATTGATTTCGTGACTTCCTGCTTTCATGCTGAGACTCCTGAGATCATTTCATGTAATGAGAAAATCTCCCGAACTGTAGAAGCTCTAAAGACACAAGAAGTTGATGTTATACACATCTACGTTTATCATTCAGTGACAGACAGGTGCACACTCACACAAATGGAGGTAAATATAGTCATACATATAGTCAAACTGAAGAAATGCCTTGTTGGAGAATCTTTTTAGGTTTAATTATCACATTAGGCAACGTTTACCCTGAGGGTGAACATGCAGATGAGGTTACACCGATCAGAAAATCGGTGTACAATGATCAGATTCAGTTAAGACCAAAAGTTATTGATATGTGGTCAAGCTCCCCAGTATAAACAGAAAAAGTCCTCAGTTATGTTTGAATAAGTCAGCCACCCACAATCCAATTTCAACCCTGGAGCAGCACACAATTTAGTTCTAGTAATTATTTCTGAACAAATTAGTTTTCCATAGTTGCCTTTAATGTGTCTGAATCAGGCAAAACTGGATGTTGAGGGAGTTTAGGAGTCTCTTGGTATTTACAGACTGTGAAAACCTGTATTTAATTGAGTGAATCAATAAGTGCTCTAATGCACTGTCAAAAGACTTGGAGAAATGAGCAATGTATTTAGCTGAGCCTAGGTTTTAAGCCTTCTATCATTTAGTCTTTGTAACAAAGTTAGAATCTTGTGTTTTTTAGAACTTAAACAGATCGTCCTGGGGAATTCAGCCTTGGGTGGGTTTAGAGAGGGAAAACCAAATGATATGTGCAGTTCCACTGCGGTATCATACTTTTAAGGTCATAGGCGATAAGTTCCTTATCGAGTTCATCTGTTTCCTGAGAACATAATGTTCTCACATTTTGATTGTGATCATGGTGGTAAATATGAAATGCATTTGTGTCCTTTTTTAGTTATTATTGTGCTTTTCTCCACTTGAAGTTCTTCTCTCGGTTCACTTTTTTTCCCTCGGACAATTGAAAGCTCTTATCTTTTTTGTCATGATGTGGCCGGTGTGATAGTGCTGCTTCACCTGTAAAACAGCTGCACTGAGCATGCTCATTGCAAAGCTCCTTCAATGCTGTTTTACACGTCTTCTGCAACCCACCACATTTAGATAACCTGGAGGGCAGGAATAAAGTACTGCTCTGAAAATTAGCATTAGTGGATCTTTTATCCCCATTCCACACAAATGAGAGCAAGGCCATTAACATTTGTGTGTTTTCATTATGTAAATGATGTTAGTACATACTCTCAAACTGCCAACAGGAAAGCAATAATTTTCTCCCAGTGATCATAATGTGTCCAAGTGCATCGTCTTGATTATGACACGCTAATTACATATTGCCTCGTCTCCTTTTCTCTGTCTTGCCCTACAGATTCAGAAAAACCAAGGATCCTTAATGGTAAGTTTATTGCAGTAGAATAGGAAGAAAGAAGCTAGAGGTCTCCTGCTCTGTATATAGTCTGTCACTCTTGGTTGACTCTCTCATTTGAAGAGAAAAGAAGAAAAAAAAAAAGCACTCAGATTGGATTTTTGCAACAAAATATTAGATCATGCTTAAACTGCTGGTATTACATTAGGTGTCATTATGAAAAATAGGAACATTGAGAAGCTGATGGCTGGATTTGCTTGATCTTGCTGCATTTGATTAATCTAGGTGGATCTTTTTTTATCACACTATTAAATTCCCCTATTGCCAAGAAATTCCATGAAGGCTAACATTTTTTTTTTTTTGTTTTATTTGTTTGTTTTTGTTCCCCCTCTCATCTCCCTCTGCTCCTCTTCAGCCTCTCCAGTTACTGCAATGCATCGTTGATGAGGTGAGTCGTCGTCTTATGTGCTTTTGCATCTAAAGTCAGTCCTAATGGCCCGGAAAGCTTATATTTTGTTTCCTAATGAAGCAAACCACTCAGGCGGCTTTGCTCCCCATTCAGTCAACCCTTCACCCTATGCAACTGCTGCAGGCAATACACATATGCACATGCACATTACTGTAGAGGTTGGACCTGTCAAACACACACACACACACACACACACACACACACACACACACAACACAACACATCTCTGAATTCTGTATACTACAGAGCCAAAATTAAACCAGACAAAATCGCAGGATCACTCCGCTTATTGCACTTTCTTAAAATAAAAAGTTGTAACACACGAACAAGCTCAGGAATAGAGATAAAATGAAAATGAGCCCTGAAGACCAGAGTGAATGCATAGCCACCTAATCAGTAAATGTTTTATTTTATTTGATTATAGATACACATAGAAAATATGTTGAAAATATAGAGGATATAAAAAATTCAAACAATGCTGGCTAAAGGTTAAATAGAGGTGAAGTGACTTCTGGCTTCACATGTGCCTTTTATTAGGAGTTTATTATGAAGTGCTGTTGTGTTGCTTTTATTTTTCCAAACAGTTTTCAAGATGAAACTCTTACTAAACCAGGTCAACGTGCAGCGTGAACCCACAAGCAGTGGTTTCCTGTTTCTTGATTTATTGTCCTGCTGTTGTGCACATGAATATGTAAGCTCACCCTGCCTACATTTGTGTCATAACCAGCAATCGTAACCTTCCCCTCTTCTTCCCTCCCAAGTCTTTTGCTGACATTCACTAATAGCCAAAATGCCTCAACAACCGCTGCCCAGTGCCCCCATCAGCAGCCATATCGCACGTTAAACACACAGTGTCACTTGTCCTTAACTGTCTATAGATTGCCCGTAATTAATAATTAAATGCTTTTGGTTGTAATGGATTGACCTGGGCTGAACTGTTCATTAGTCAGCTAGACGTAGCCATCACTCAAACTATTTTTCCCGTGCCCTTTGCCGTCTCCCCTTGAGGCGAGAGAACGCTCTGTGTTGTCCCTGGTGAGACAGCATCGCCTTACCGTCCCAGCTAATTCAGTGCTTTCGAGGAAGAGACAAGAGGATAAACTCTGTCCGGAAAAATTAAGTCGCTCTGAGAGAATATAAAGGTTGAGGACTTAACTGTTGGAAGTATATTGTGTTCTGTCGATACCCACAGAGGTATCTATGTTGGTGGGTTAGATATCGTGCAGCTTCTACAGAGCCTTTTTCAGTGAAACAAAAGTATTTTAAATGCAGTAGATGCAGCAGACTTAAACATTCTGGCTCGCTTATATTTAGTTAACACTGCTCATTTTTCTAACTTTGTAACTGTCTCCAGCAGGAGCATTTTTCAATACAGCTAAAAATCTGAAAACATCCTTGATCCTTGAATAATTTCAGCTTTTTCTATCAGGTTTTGTTCATTTAGAATAGTACTTCAACTTCAAACAGCGCCGCTGGAAAATATATGTACGTTTGTGTGCTTTCTGAGAACTGTAATTGGAGCCTAGTCTCATATTTAAACATGTACCAACCAATTAGTACTCAAGATTCTATGATATCTTTCCAAAAACAATATAGGTGTCACACTAGGCAACTGAAGACCAAAACAAATTAAACTAAAACTGAAAGTGAAATCTGACTTTGAGCCCTTTAAGCAGCTGTTAAAGCAATACAATGTAACTTCTCAAAAAGCCCATTATGGAGCTCCCCCTATAGACTTGGAGGTAATGTACGGTTACACTGTCGTAAATACAACACCCTTTCGCGTTCACATTTCACGTTTGTTGACGAACCGGCGAGGAGTCAGAAGGTGCAAGCTATGTGGACCGAGAAGGTAAGAGTAATCAAATGTACCTGGGAGCGTGAGAGGGGTCTATTTGTTTTTGCGGTAGGTGTGCCAGAAAGCAAGTCGAAGTACTTCCGCTCAGCTCCCGGGCGGGTCCAGCAAAGTTACATAGCGCAGTTACTCCAACTCAGACCCCCGAAGGGCATAGGAGACAGGCCAATCGTAATATTAAAACTCATTCTAGCCGCGCAATTTTTTTCAAGCTTTTATTTTAAGGTAGAAATGTTACATAGTATTGCTTTAATCAGCCAAACCAGAGCAAAAAAGTGTATTGTGTCTTATTGCTTTCTCTGTAGGGGGGGTGGCATTTTGGCCAGCCAACATAAGTTATTCAGAGTTTGCCACTCTTGAGTGAACAGCAGGGGCCGGGTGGCACCACACTGAAAACACCAACTCAGATTATAACACACAGGAGAAGAGTGACTGCACACTCTGTTTAGATCATTATTAAATGTTGTCAGTTGGTGTATTAACCTCTAAGTTGCATTAAAATAGGTGTTTATTGCTCCATTTATGTCCATTTACATACCCTCCATCTCAGTTGTTGTTGTGTATGCCTCAGAATCTTGCTCACCCTGTTCTGCCGAGGTCTTAAATTAGAAGTTCTCTGCAGTTGTTCCTACCATCTGTCCGCTGTCCTCCCTCATTAATGTGCTTCTCTTCTATTTGTTGAATTGCAAGTGGCTCCACTAATAAAGAATCCCACTTTATTTTCAAGCCTGTAATTACTGATCTAATTTTGCCTAATAATTGCTCCATGGCAATGACATGTATATTTACTTGTACCCTTGTACCCTCGTAGTGTGCGTGCTGTCTCATAGTGGAGCACTCTGACAACCAGAGGCATAATTTAAACAGCCTAGTCACTTTCATCAGCCTGCTTGTCTTTTGTAAAATCGCCTGCTGCCACATCAAAGCTGCAGCAGTGTTGCACTCAGATGGAACCATGAATACATGCATAATATGTGTGTTAGTGTTGGGTTTTGCAAAAAGGGGCATGAAGGCGCATGCGGATATGTGTGGGGGGGCGCAGACAGAGATATTTAACCTACACAACACGTAGATTAATTGTGTGGTCAACGTTTTATAAACACTGCGGGTCTAATTGTTCTTAATATGTGTGTGTATGCACACCATAATACAATGGCTGCGAATTATTTTGATCTCTCACTCTGAACGGAGTATATGCCGGGGCTTCTAGAGTGCAGTGCTCAAGGGCATTTGTTTGCAGATGCAGGTTTGTGTATGTGCTATGATGTATTGCTCATCCAGGCGGCAGCAGGACTGTGAAGTGCAGTGAGATTAGAAAGAACCCTTTCCTTTGTTAATTTAAATGGGTTCATGCATCAGAGCCTGCCGATCAGAGCATTAAGGAATGGCGAACACTGCCCAGAGGTGTTTTTACTGGCACAGCAGGGTTTCACTTGTAAAGAGGTTTAATTCCTGGCATTTGAATAAATACCTGCCTGTGAACGCAGGCTTTATGATTTTTGTGCATATTTTTCACCAATGGGGGATTTTTGTGTATAGAGTACCTCTTGACTTAAAGCTGCTATTTGGCAACTCATTTGATTTGTATTGATATTTCCAGATTGGTCCTGTCGTATCCGATGATGCTGTTGAGGTGCTTTTTTTTGCACTGTATCTTGCAAGATGGATTATCCAGTAATCCAGAGAAAAGTGCTTGTTACTACCCTTTTTCACACTTTATTTTCAACTTGGCTCTCTGCTGGAATGTTGTTGCAAAGACAGAGAATGCAACTTTTATGGCTGACTGTCAAAGGTATGACGAGGAGCAGACTAAGAACAGGTAAATTGAAGGAAAGATGAGGTGAGCTAATGACCAGAGGGTCAGTCTGGCTCTGATACTCTACATGACGTGCTTTAGGGGACTTCATCGCTCACATTTTTAGTGATTAGTTTCGTGTGGTGCCTTTTTAACACTTGAAGTGGAGGAGTTCAAGTATCTCGGGGTCTTGTTCACGAGTGAGGGACGAATGGAACAGGAGATTGACAGACGGATTGGTGCGGCGTCTGCAGTGATGCGGGCTCTGCACCGGCCCGTCGTGGTGAAGAAGGAGCTGAGCCAGAAGGCGAAGCTCTCGATTTACCGGTCAGTCTATGTTCCTACCCTCACCTATGGTCACGAGCTGTGGGTAGTGACCGAAAGAACGAGATCGCGAATACAAGCGGCCGAAATGAGTTTCCTCCGCAGGGTGTCTGGGCTCTCCCTTAGAGATAGGGTGAGAAGCTCGGTCATCCGGGAGGGGCTCGGAGTAGAACCGCTGCTCCTCCGCATCGAGAGGAGTCAGATGAGGTGGCTCGGGCATCTGGTGAGAATGCCTCCTGGTCGCCTCCCCGGTGAGGTGTTCCGGGCCCGTCCCACTGGGAGGAGGCCCCAGGGAAGACCCAGGACACGTTGGAGAGACTATGTCTCTCGGCTGGCCTGGGAACGCCTCGGGGTCCCCCCAGAAGAGCTGGAGGAAGTGGCCGGGGACAGGGACGTCTGGGTCTCTTTGCTCAAGCTGCTGCCCCCGCGACCCGATCCCCGGACCAGCGGAAGATAATGAATGGATGGATGGATGGATGGATGGATTTTTAACACCTTGAATACTGGCGGTTTTTACAGAATTATGTCGTAGAATCCCAGCGTTCTAAACCATTTTTTTGACGTTTTTTGTACAGTCACAGCATATTATGTGATAGGGCCACTGAAACATGTTATGGCTCGTTTGAAAGCTGAGACTTTAAACTCTTTGTGGGTCAAAACTGCGTGTCTCTAGGTGCCGCCATTAGCGAGCTATCCTTAGCTAAACCAAGGCGGGTATCCACCAAAATCAACAACAAACTGAGATATCGGGGCTTTTGTGAAACGTGCGCTCTTTCAGCCTGTCGCACTTTAGATACTTACATATCCGGGTCAGAGGATTTGCGTCGTGTCGCATGTTGCAAAGCTAACCTGTTCATAAATCCGCCTCCTTAGACTTGTCGCGTGTCTTCTTCTCCTTCTTGTTGTTTGTTTATGTTACTTTACCGTCACCCTCTGGAAACCGACACGTGCGATTGGACAAAATGCGGAAATGCACAACAATCAATGCAGCGTTATCAAAATTGTTCTTGAGTTGATGCAAAGCCATTGGCGTAATGATCAAAATATCCAGATGATGACACCAGTTTTTGACTGCCATCTATGTCAGTTCTGTTCATCACATAATTACAAAAATCACACAGAATGTGCATTAGAATGTATAGATTCAGAATCCATAAAAAAAACATAAAAACATATTTTTACCATGTGGGAGCCAACACATGGGCAGTAAAAACGTAGTTTTACGTGACTTTTTTTTTATGTCTGACATAAGCCAGATTTGTGGGACAATTTCAAAGTTTAAAGTTGTTTAAAGAAAAACACCTATTTGTAGATTCTGTGTTGGGTATATTGAAATATGTTAAAGCTTTCATGCAGAAGGGGAAGTGATTGTTTTTTTTTTTTTAATCTTACCTGCGGTGATGACACCACTCTGCACCATCATCTGCTTCTTGTGTCGATACTATTGTAAACAAAGTACCGAGAGCAGCACATCTCTGCTAATTGTATTGTTCCCATTTCAGTCATAAAACATCAGTTTTCATTTTCTCCTAATAACAAAGCCACAAATGCACATTACATGGTTCTTCCCCAGATTCTTACAGCGTAACTGTTGAATTATCAGGAACATTTGAAAAGCAATTCAGCACAGTGAGGCCAATTAATTAATTATTGAACAGAGAAAGGACTCACAGATACCACTCCTCAGTAATGACCAAAAAGCACCAATGTTGAAAAATAGATACATGAATAACGGCCATTCAGAACTGTAACCTTGATCTTAGTGGCTTAGCGCTGCTTACATCTTTTGTTACACTAGTTTCAGTGTCCAGTTTTATCTGCAGATATTTAAATGTTTAGATAATTGGCCAGCACTTGTATAACGCCTTTTTAATCCCTTCAGGTTCTACAAAGTGCTTTACAGCCCGCCTTGTCATTCACCCGTTCACAAACAGACTCGGAGTGCATGTTATTCTATTCATGCAGCGCTTTTAGTCTGCAATCTTACATCAACGAGCACTTCAAGCGCAATGTGGGGTGCCACGTCTTGCCTAGGGAGAGTTTGGGAAGTAGAGAGGCTGCAAATCGAACCGCTAAGCCTCCAGCCAGAAGATGACCCCTCTAACCACTGAGCCACGACCCACCCAAAGCTTACGGTAGCAGATATATCTGGTTAATACCCTGCCTTGGCTTTGAAAGGCTTCCCTGCACTCCCTTTGTTCTTAGCAGCATTACGCTGTGAATAAAGTCAGTCCAAACAGCTTTGAGGTCGTATTGTTGACATCATGCACTCCACAACCGTTCACATGGCAGGTGCACTGAAAATGAGTCGGGTGGAAAGAAATGTATAAAATAAAGTCGATAAATCTATATAATTCACTCCATGCGGGTGCTACAGTAACCACCAAGTTGTACATCTGTCTCTAAAAGACTAAGAGACTTTTGAAAAGATGACCTTTTTATTTTGTATGAATTGGGGACAGACGTGTTTAGCCCTGGGCCGTGAGCAGTCCTCTGCTGGGTCTCAGGGGGAAAGATAACAAAAAGACTTGATTGAAGTTTTATTTTCCTACTAAAGTTCTACCGATTCAACCGTACTAGGAAACAACTATAATTTGAGTTTGTTGCTTGTAACACTGTAGGTGATGCATCTGATAAAATCTTGGTCACAATCTGAGAGCGCCATCCTGCCTTTGGTCGGTAACACAGTGGTGGTACCAGGGGGCAAATTTTAGGTGTGCGACTCCTAAATAAGTTCGTATAGATACTGCCATTGCAACATTTCTAACCGATCACAAGAGCAAAGGCAGATATTTAACGCTAGTCTCTGTGCTCTTCTCAAGTCGCTCTTCTCTCGAAGAGAGTTTTATTTACAAACTGGCTTCACTGTAAATTGACTGGTAGCACTTTGTAAATCCGACTGGTGATAGATGGTTCATCTAATTATCTGCCTGGTATGTTTTTAGATTTTGTTTTTGCAGATTTCTACCCGAGCATTCCCGATAGTTCTGTGTCACAAATCATCTGTCATGTCGGGTTATTCTGTGGTTACCAGATCTCCAAATCAGCTGTTTGTGGATGTTGGATTGTGTTTAAACCAGCAATGTTCACCACATTTCTCTTACAATTATCAGCTTTAATCGTTAGACTCCGTGTGACTGTCTCAAGGACTTTAGGAAAAGAAGGGAAACAGAGCAAGGATGAAAAGTAGGGTGCTACCAAAATGTTGCCCCTCAAAGATGTGAGCATGAAGGTTTTATTTATGAGGTTTTCTAAGTGAAACTTTGATCCAGAGTGTTCTCATTTTGAATTGTATTTATATAGTGTTTCACATGAATATTTTCATGGGTGTGATTACCAATTTGCCAAGTTTAAGATTAGTTTAGATTAGATTGGGTTTAACTTTATTGTCATTGCACAGAGTACAAGTACTGAGACAACGAAACACAGTTTAGCATCTTACCAGAAGTGCAAAGAAGCAGAAAGTGCAGAGTATGTACGTATGCATGGTAGCGGTATATAAATAATGAGATACAGTATGTGCAGTAAGAGTAGTAATAAACTGTGACTAATTATAAATACAAGTATGAAAATACACAGTATGAAATAATACATGTGCAGTACGAACAGTACATTAGTAAGCTACAAGGTTTAAAAGTTTTACTCTTCGTTGACCTTCCGTGGGACCATACTTATTTTTCGGTTTAGATAAATAATAGGGCTGTGACTCGATTAAAATTTTTAAGCGCGTTAACTACAGGCTTTGAAATTAATTAATCGAAATTAATCGCATTTTAATCGCATATACTTTATCCTTTAGGAAATTAACATTTTCAACAATATTTCAACAAACACAGAACATATCCCTATTTGAAATCTGAATGTAGCATGCATGAAAACACAGTATATAGAATCTTGGATGTTAAGCTGCGTTGGGCCCCGTTAGCTTCCACGCTAGCTGCTACATGTTTAGCGTTGAGGTGATATTTGAGGCTTGATCAGCGGCGGCACCAGCGATTTTTCGTTGGGGTTGCTATGCAGTTGCTGCATGAATGTGAGGGGTTGCTAGTCAAAACAGCACCCCCCCCGCGCATCAACGCAACAACGTTACTGACCCATTACTCCACCGTCTGCATGCAGCCTTGCATAGTGTAATGTAGCCTTGCATACTGTAAACTTTAGGTTATCAGCGGAGCTTACTGCTCACAAGCAGACAGATGTCGCACTGTGCGTTGTGGTGGAACAGCTGCATAGAAGGTCCAGGCCGTGTACGCAACCACACACGCGAAAACAGGCATACCTGTCCATCTCATTCATTCATAGCCCATTCACCAAGGATAAAATAGCCAATCCACAAAGGCTACTTTGCCAACTGTGTTCCTCAAATAAGTTTTGATCAACTTCATCTTGGAAAAAAAGAGCTGGGAGTGAATGAGCTACAGCCGCGGACTTTCTATTTCATCTCATCTGACGCACAACAGTTGTAGGCGACAACTTTCAAGAGATAGTTCTACCCGGCGGGCTTCCAACAGTAGCCTCGTACAGTGCTAAATCACACAGGCACAACATTACGTTCAAACTTGTTGCTCACACCAGTCTGTCCGCTGCCACAGCGGACACATAGCCTACTCAAGCCAATCTACTCGCATCACATTATGGCAGAGGAAGCACGCTGGCAACCTAACATAAAGTAAAAAGTTTGTCCGTTATTTTCAAAAGATGGTGCTAACTGCACTGACACTAGGCTACTTAGCAAGTAGCTCTAGATAGACTGCACGCACCTAGAGTCGACTAACAAACCAAGTCACAAGAAGACTATTTGATAATAGTGTTTCGGCGAGCATATGAAAAACAACTGGGATTTCCTACCTTATTTGTGTTACTTGAAGAAGGACATTCTCAAAATCGCCATATTCCAGTTAGAATCGCCAAATATCCATTTAGAATTGCAGTTTAGCTATGTTATGAGTGAATGGGTGCTAAAATGAGAGTAAAACTGTAACATGACTATTCAAAAACGAATTAAACTGAGAATACAATTAAATAGGGTTTCTATTTATCTCATAAATCTGCTTTATGGAAATATTATTTTAGACCTCCGATATCCCCGGGTAATTTAGAACAGACGTGATTGGCTGACTGTAGAATGACATCACCACAGCTACTGTAGATCTAGGAACAATGTGGATAGCCATTTCACCAGTAAAGCTGGTGTTTTATACCTTTCCATATGTATATTTATCAGCTAAAGAACGAAAAACGGGGATAGGCTACCACGCAGCAACATACGTGATTCTTTACTTCTTAATATTGTTGTCGTTGTTGCACCGCACTTCTGTTCTTTGTGAGCAGTAAACCTGCCTCTAGCCCCAAAGTCGGGGTTGCTATGGGGTTGCTGAGCACATTCTTGGGGTTGCTATAGCAACCGCAAGCAACCCCTTAAGCCTGATTCTTACTCGGCGCAACCGCGCAACTGTTCTGGCTCGAGAACCATTAATGACGTCATCGAAAGCGCCAGCCCCTTCACAGTTCCTTCAGCTCATAAGCGCAGTTTGCGCCGAGTATGCGTCACATTTGCAGTTCTCTCCAGACCAGCGGGCGTCACTGTTGAGGAAACAAGCTGAAGAACCGGACGAAGAAAAGTATACGAAGAAAGCATACACAATGCCACCTGTGGTGTCACGTCAGCAGAGGCTGGCACATCTGATGCAGATGCGGAATGAATTTACTCTGGGTGTAGAACTGTATATGTATCTCAGAGCTAAGCGGCTGCGGCAAAAACAGAAGAGAGGTGGAATGTTCGTCCTTTGCAACAAGACGAACTTTGTCAAACGTTGTCCTTTGGGACAACGTTGTCCCAGTGTAACTTCATAGACGTGTCGTACAGATGTTTGTAGAGGCGCACCCTCTCGGTCACCGCGGTCTCTGCAGTGTTCATGTTTCCTTTCTCTTGGTCAGCTGTTTCCGGTTGAGCTCGCGCGAAGTCAGAAAAAAAGTTGTGTGCGCGCCCTTGCGACGCGCGAGGATTTTTTAGCTTGCGACGGGGGGCGTGGCGGAATTTTGGGTCACGTGACCGTTTGCGCCATTTGCGACCAGCTAGTAAGAATGGGTCAAAGCGAGGTTGCGCCGAGTAAGAATCAGGCTTTAGCGCCGCCTCTGGGCTTGATACGCTGCGGTGATACGCGCATTCCAACCACGCTCTTGTCGACGCTTCCATCCGTCTGTATTTAAAAACAAAAAAATAAAAAATAAATAAAAGTTATAGTGTGCGATTAAAATGCGTTATTTTTTTTAATGCGCCAATATGTGTGTAGTTAATTAATCGAAATTAACGCGCTAAAGTCCCAGCCCTAATAAATAATAATGA
Source organism: Odontesthes bonariensis (assembly GCF_027942865.1). Classification (NCBI taxonomy): domain Eukaryota; kingdom Metazoa; phylum Chordata; class Actinopteri; order Atheriniformes; family Atherinopsidae; genus Odontesthes; species Odontesthes bonariensis. The sequence continues at coordinate 13,937,874 of NC_134506.1, read as the reverse complement.
ATTGTTGATGTAAACCATCTTTAATACTATTTTTTTTTTCAGTTTGACAGGATTTTTCAGCCTTAAAATGTTTCTTGTTGTGTGAATGTGTTTGTTCCTCTTCACAGGACCCTCCTGTGCTCCCTGTCGGACAGTTCAGCGAGAAGTTTGTTCACTTCATCACTCAGTGGTGAGTCGGGGCCTTTTACACATTTAAACGGTTTGTTTTCAGAAGGACCAGTAGCTTCTGACTGTGTTGTATGGGATTTTTAGTTTCCACTGCATTCATGTGTGTTCACTGTCCACCATCTCAGCCTCTGCTGAGAAATGACCACAAACTATATGAGCCAAATGATTGTAAATGGATCAAAGCTGTTCTGGTTTACAGTGGGATTAAGGTGAACATGCCGGTTAACTATTGAGCCCGGATTTTCAGTGCTGCTGGTATTAAATGAAAAGCTTTTCTTTTTTTTTTTTTTAAACAAAGACTGAGTGGTTTGTCTAATTCTTCAGGACAAATGCACTGTTTACCCTCCGTTTACCTTTGAGTCATTAAGCACTTGTAACCTTTACAATTAGGCAAACATGTACACGCAAACCCAAACCACACGGAAGCACTGTGTGTATGTTCGTGTTCAGAATTTACCGGTGGCCCATGCCAGCTGTTGTTTATCCCCCGTGGCTGCTTTATTTACTCAAAAAGGGCACCTCTCTCTCCAAACTGACTCGGGCACCTGCTTTTGATGCAGGTTCAGTACTCTCCGTTCTGCCTATTTTTAGATGGTCATGGCCTTTTTATTGTGATACATAAACCAGTTTCGCAACTAACTGCACACAGTCCCCCATTGTAGGTCGTTCTGACGGATCCAATGTGTGTATATATGGAGGACCCACACATAAATCCTGTAATCATCTGAAATAAATTAACTGCGTGGTGTCTGTATTCAGCCTTTTCTCTCAGTTTCTGTGGCGTAGAGGGTTTTCTATCGAGTATCCTCCTGTATATTTCTATATAAATTAAATATATTCACTAAATGAAAGTTGGAACAAAAACACCTCTCGTGCACTTATCACAGTTTGAATAGTATTTGGATACTTGGTAGTAGATCCTACTTGGAGGAGCGGAGTTATTTTGTGACTATTGGAAGTAATCAATCTGATCGAGTGGCTATGACGTGGAGTTCCAGAGGGGTCAGTTCTTGGACCGCTTCTGTTCACCCTATACATGCTGCCTCTGGGTCAAATTCTGAAGAACTCTAAAGTCAACTACCACAGCTATGAAGTTGACACAGATATATCTCGCACCGTCTCCAGATGACTGCAGTCCTGTAGAGTCATTGTGCGACTGCTTAGAGCAAGTCAAAAAGTGGATGAACCAAAATTTCCTTCAGTTAAATCAAGAAAAAAACTGAGATCATTGTGTTTGGCAACAAAGAGAAGAGGTTTGCTGTCAGTAAACATTTTGAGTCACTGTCTCTAGAAACTAAAGACCGGAACCTCGGTGTGCTGATAGACTCAGACCTGACCTTCAACTATCATATCAAATCAGTCACCAAATCAGCCTTTTATCAACTTAAGAACAATTACAGAATTAAGGGTTTCATGTCCCAAACCGATCAGGAGAAGCTGATTCATGCTTTCATCTCCAACAGACTTGACTACTGTAACGGTCTTCTGACTGGACTCCCCCAAAAGAGTCTCAAATAGCTGCAGCTCATTCTGTCAAATACAGAATAGATTTTAAAGTTCTGCTACTCGTCTACAAATCACGGAATGGTTTAGGTTCAGAATACATGAATGACATGCTAGTAGAGTATAAACCCAGTAGAGCTCTGAGATCTACTGACTCAGGTCAGATCGTGCAGCATAACAGCTTCTAGCTGTTATGCTGCACACAACTGGAACAAACTACCAGCAGAACTGAAATCAGCCCCAACTGTAAGCACTTTTGAATCCAGGTTAAAAACATTTCCCTTTCAGTGTGCTTATCGTTGAGTTTATATTTTTCTTTTTCCCCTCTTCTTTGATTGCTTTTAACTGTGTTTTAATTTTTTAATTCTCTTTAAATTGCTTGTTTTTCTGTTCTTTTAAATGCCTTGTCTTTATGTAAAACACGTTGAGTTGCCTGTGGTATGAAATGCGCTATATAAATAAAGATGCCTTGCCTTGCCTTGCCTTACAACTACTATTCACTGCTTGCTTAGTGGCTTCTTTTATCTCATCTTTTTTTATTCTTCTAGTATGCGGCGGAACCCCAAGGAGAGACCTGCACCTAATAACCTCATGGTAAGTTAAACCAAGCCTTCCTTTAAACAGGATTCCAAGGACCTCAAAATATAGGTTTTGAATAAATATGCACAGATGGTGTTCGTATTCATGCATTCAAAAAATAATTCAATTAAACATAGTTTTATTATCTCTTTAGCTTTTGGAATTTGCAGTTGTATTTCATGCAGTGATTGAGGTGTTTTGGGTCAAGGACCCTTCAAGTTAGCATTGCTGTGTGGAAACAACAGTAATGAACTTTTTGCTACCAATGAGGATGTCAGAAAGAGGTCAGATAGAAGCCTTGAGGCAGGATTGAGACCCACTTATAGAGTAATTCATTCAATTGGCTGCTTTGGAACCAACCCAAATGATCCACGCCTAGCTGTACAACAAGTCAAATCCTTCTGGTTAAAAAAATAACGTTTCCTAACCTTGTGAAATTTGACCAACTGACAAAAAGAAAGTAGAATAATAAATCCCGTGAAGTTTAATGTTTGTGTTTGTGTGTCTGTTGTTGTGCGTGTGACAGAAACAAAGCAAAATTCTTTCTCATTTCACCATCTTTCCAATTTGCTCTCAGAAACCGCAGAGTTAACTTTCAAGTCTCATTTGTAAACTAGAGACGTTGTTTGATTTATTTTCCTAATTCAGTAGATGCAAGTCATAATTGCTCTCACATTTATTTTACAAAACACATTTGATTTCTATCTTGTTTTTTTTTTTTTTAAACGCCCTCTTGCCATTTTCTTGACTGCAGAATAGCATTGTTACTCATTCAGAACACATTCAATAGATGGAGCTGCGATATCCTTGCTAAAATCAATGTTGTTCCTCTTTTAAAAGCTACTATGAATAAAAGCTTCCGCTGAATGACCAGATGTAAATGGAAGATATTGAAATTTCTAATGGAAATTATTTTTCAACCAATGAGGCTCTGGTTTAGGGTTGGTACCAGAGTTGGTTTGGTTTTCCACAGCCAGAGTCAACACAGAGCCACAGAGCTGGGTCTACCTTAAGGCCTGTTCATACTCCACAAGAACAGAGAAATCAAATCTCTCTCGCCGACCCTGGTTTGGGAGTTCTTGGAGAGCGTCGCACAAAAGGAGTTCTTCAGTTTCTCGTGAAGTATGAAATTTCCTGGCCAGAACTAACTTTGTTCTTGTTCTTGCCATCTCGAGAAAACAAACTAATGTGTCTGTTCTTGCGGAGTATGTACAGGCCTTAAGGCTCTGGCTCCGAACAGCGCGGCAATCCCTTTGCAGGAAAAAACCCTTGTAGTCTTTAACAGTTCATTCATCTGTTTCTTATAAAGCTCATTCTTAAGTCATAGAATGGTCTAGCCATCCGTAGAATGTTTTTTTGTCCTATAATGTGTTCATATCAAGAACAAAGTCAAGTTTGATTTAAGAATTTTGAGCCGATTCATTTCCACAAATCTATTCAGAATCTTTAGAATAACTTTCTTTGGACAATGTAAAGAAAAAAAGGCTTTGAGGCCTAAATTAACACGGGAATGTGTTTCAAAGGCTGAATCATACTATACACATCAAGGGCAATCTCATTTAGAGAGAAAAAAAATCCTTTTTGCCCTCTTTTCTGTGATGCTGCAGTAAGTTCTGTTTTGCTTGAATAATAGCACAAACCCATCATTTTCTATTAAAAATGAGAAAACAGTGAGGACCCAAACGCCTGATAACGGATTTCAATTCAATTCAAAAATACTTTATTTATCCCAGAGGGAAATTAAATGTTGATGTAACTCAATTAAATCAAGGAGTTATTATAGATGCTGATGGCTGTGGGCAGGAAAGATTTCCTGTAGCGGTCCGTTTTGCATCCAAACTGAAGAAGCCTTTGACTGAAGAGACTCTGTTTTCCGATAACAGTCTCATGGAGAGGATGTTCAGGGTTGTCCATAATTCTCTTGATTTTATGCAAAATCCTTCTTTGCATTATTGTCTCCAGAGGTTCCACAGTCGTCCCCAGAACAGAACCAGCCTTCTTTATCAGGTTGTTGAGTCTTTTTAGGTCCCTGGTTCTGATGCTGCTGCCCCAACAGATGACGCAAGAGGAAATGACGCTCTCAACAACAGACTTGTAGAATATCTGCAACATCTTGTTGCAAACCTTGAAGGACCTTAGCTTCCTCAAGAAGTACAGTCTGCTCTGTCCTTTCTTGTAGATGGCTTCACTGTTGTGTCTCCAGTCCAGTCTGTTGTCCACATGAACACCAAGGTATTTATATTCCTCAACCACCTCCACTTCTTCTCCCATGATGGAAACAGGGTTTGATCTGACCCTGTTTCTCCTGAAATCTACAATCATCTCCTTTGTTTTGTTAACATTCAAGATGAGATGATTGTTCCCACACCATGCCACAAAGCGGTCCACCAGCTCTCTGTACTCAGCTTCTTGTCCATCTCTGATACACCCGACCACTGCAGAGTCATCTGAATATTTCTGTAGATGACAGGAGTCTGACTTGTACTGGAAGTCTGAAGTGTACAGAGTGAAAAGGAATGGAGAGAGTACAGTCCCCTGTGGTGCTCCTGTGCTGCTGATCACCTGGTTAGACACACAATTCTTCAGTCTGACAAACTGTGGTCTGTTTGTCAGGTAGTCATTAATCCAGGTGATTGTTGAGGCCTCCACCTTAGTCTTCTGGAGTTTCAGACGAAGCAGATCAGGCTGAATTGTGTTAAATGCACTGGAGAAATCAAAGAACATGATCCTCACAGTGCTGCCTGCTTTGTCCAGATGACAGTGGGTTTGTTGAAGCAGGTGTATGATAGTGTCTTCAACTCCAACTCCATGGCGATAAGCAAACTGCAGGGGGTCCTGATATGTGCTGGTTTGCTTACACAGGTGGTTCAACAGGAGTCTCTCCAGGACCTTCATGATGTGGGATGTCAGGGCAACAGGTCTTTAGTCATTGATGACTGAAGGATGAGTTTTCTTTGGTACCGGAACCAGACAGGATGTCTTCCACAACAGTGGTACCTTCTCTTGGGTCAAGCTAAGGTTGAAAAGGTGTTGCAGGATCCCACAGAGCTGCTCTGCACAGGCCTTCAGGACTCGGGGGCTGACACCATCTGGACCTGCAGCCTTGTTCCGGTTCAGTCTCTCCAACTGCCTCTTCACCTGACTTCTAGAAACAGGAGGCAAAGGGGACAGCAGCATCTCCTGATTTGGTTGAAGACAAACTAGTGGAAGCAGAAGAATCCATGACTGAGGTGGAGGTGGAGATGTTACAGGAAAGCTGTGGGTCAGAGGAGGGTGGGATGTCTCTTTGGCTGGGAACAGGAGGGGAGGATGGTGAGCTTGTTCCTGAACTGAACCTGTTGAAGAATGTGTTCAGCTCATTTGCTCTGTCCAGACTTCCATCCATCCGATCCTCCCTCTGCTTGAGGCCTGTGATCTTCTTCATTCCTGACCACACATCTCTGATATTGTTCCTCTGCAGTTTACTCTCAAGCTTCTTTCTATACACCTCCTTTCTCTCTCTGATCTTGACTTTGAGCTGCTTCTGTATACTCCTCAGTAACTGTCTGTCTCGCTCCCCAAAGGTTCTTTTTTTCTTGTTCAATAGTTCCTTTAGCTCACTGGTGATCCTGGGTTTGTTATTAGGGAAGCATCTCACTGTTCTGGTGGGGATGGTGTTGTCCACACAGAAGTTTATATAGTCAGTCACACACTCAGTCATGGCATTAATGTCCTCTCCATGTGGCTTACAAAGAGAAATCCAATCGGTTGCATCAAAACAACCCTGTAAGGCTTCTTCAGCTTCCTGTGACCACTTTCTAACAGTCCTTTTTGTGACAGGTAGTCTCTGGACAAGGGGTTTATATGCTGAACAGAGAAAAACAAGGTTGTGATCTGATTTACTCAGGGGAGGTCTTGATTTGGAAATGTATGAATCCTTGACATTTGTGTAAAACAAATCCAATGTCTTGTTTTCTCTGGTAGAGCAGCTGACAAACTGTTGAAAAGTTGGCAGTGTAGCAGAGAGTGAGGCATGATTAAAATCACCAGATATTGCCACAAAAGAATTGGGGTGTTGTGTCTGTATCTTAGCAACAACGGAACTGATGACATCACATGCAGTGTCGGCAACAGCTGAGGGTGGAATGTAAACAGCCACCAAAACAACACTGGTGAACTCTCTTGGCAAATAATATGGACGAAAACTTACTGCCAATAGTTCAATGTCAGGACTGCAGAGACGACTCTTCACAGTAACATGTCCTGGGTGACACCATCTGTTGTTGACAAGCACTGCCAATCCACCCCTTTTCCTTTTCCTGCTACTCTTTAAATCTCGATCTGCTCGTACAGTCAGGAAGCCCGGCAGAGAGACGCTGGAGTCGGATATGATCCTGCAGCCATGTCTCAGTAAAACACATAATGCTACATTCCCGATATTCTTGCTGAGTCCTTGTCAAGGCTAGAAGTTCATAGAAGTTGACGGATGGCAGAGATGGTTTGAACTTCTTCTTTCTTTCTCTCCTCTTTGCTCCTGCTCTGCATCCACGACGCCTCCTTTTCAATTCCAGTGGGATTTCTGGCTTCAGTTGTTGATTTTTTTCTGCTTTTCCAATGTTAATCAGCTGCTCCCCGTTGTAAACCACCTTGTTGCTATGGTTATGCATCGTAACAAAAGAGTAAAATATACAAAAGTATTGGGAAAAATCAATCCAGCTGCACAGCATCCAAGGCAGGAAGGAACAGTTGTCCAAAAAATGCAATTTCTTCCAAGAAATAACAGGAATGAAATTTAGAAAAAAGAAAAATCTCAATGTGAGGTACAGAGCTACTCCAACGTGCTTCCACCCTCAGCAGCGCATTCTAGAACGATGTAATTTATCATCAGATGTGGGATTGACTAAAAATCTAATCAAGATATGCGAGCGTTAACTTGCATATTATTGAGATATTGTGTAAGTAAAGTTAAAGCAGCCACAAGCTGAGTAATATTGAGATGCCAAAGATTATGTGCACTCTGACTCTGCTGATATATTTTTATAAATAAGAGAAGTGACTTTAGCAAGTTTCAGCTCTTTCTGTCGGGGTCTGACGAGTCCAGCCACGGGCCTCCATTCCTGGCCGAACCTCACGATTTTCTCACTTCTCACCAGACGTTTACACAAACTGCCTTTTAAGAGTTGCAACACACTCAGGATACAGTATTAGGACCAAGGACAGCGACATTTAGGTCCGCAGAGAGACGAGTGGTGAAGGCTTGTGTTGTGGGGACGGGGGGCTGGAGGGTGTAAATGCAGAGCTGCTAACAGACTGCTTGTTCTCAGTCTCTCACCAGAAAAGAGGAGTAAAGGAAAATGTTGGGTGAATGGGGATTTGAGGCCCACTAGGCAAAGCGGGAGATTAGCTCGTTCTCCATGTCAATCAAAGCATTCATCTTTATTCTAACAAAACTTTCATGTTTTTCATGGTCACCTTTGACTTTTCTAAGTCTGTTTCTGTGGCTGTTCTGGAGGAGGTTTTATTTAGTCTGCATCCGAGTCTATCTTACCCTGCCCAGTGCTTATGTATTTATACCACGAAGAACACTAAAGTGCTATATTTCAGAGTGTGTTTTTGGTTTTTAATTATCTCTCTATTCTTCATTTATTGAAAAATAATGGAAGGAACAAGGGTTTCCATCTCATCTGCTATCTGCTACTTATTTTAGGAAAACCTGTTTGATTCAGGGCATCCTGTAAACCAGACTGTCCAGTGGCTCATGTTGATACTGTAGTGTTGTAAGGTTTTCTGTGTGGTTTCCTACTTAAACAGACATGCTTCTTACCAGTTGTTAAACCTTTTAAACGGTCTGCATGTCCCTGGACTGGTGCTTTTATTTAAAGGAATAAAAAGAGAACTGTAGGAACAAACTGAGCTACTGGTTGATGTCAAACTGAACGACTTTTAAGTTTTCAGTGTTATCAATAAACCGCATTACAAATTGTGCATTTTATTAGTGTCTGAACTGATTGCTCACGCCTGTGTATGAGCACCGATGGCAGTAATTCATAAAGAAAGGCTACAGTTGCCAACAAAGCTAGTAAACAGTAAATGTAAGCAACTCTGGATAGATTTAGTATACTTGGCTTTACAGTTTTGGTGTCTGAAACGACGAGGGAACACATTTTTGTAAGTATTACTTAATCTAAAAAGATCTCTTTAAACACTTTTAACTCTAAACATTTTAAAAGATGTCACAGAGCCACTAATCAAGAACATGATATTAAAAATATGTTTACTGAAACCCTTAAATAAGGAAGTTTAAGCTCCACGTGGCAGGTGAGAGCGGGTTCAGTCGAGGCATTAATGAAGAATGAAGCGGGAACCCAACCCATGCCTGCAGCTTCTTTGCAGGGTTACCAAACAGCTCATAATCCGACTGGCTCCTTCACCGTCATCCAACCCATCCTTCACAACGAGAAAGGATATTTCTTTCTTACTCTGAAAGGATTGTTTTCCCCGACCTCCCGAGTTCAAATCATTGATTTGCCAAGTATCTATTTTATTTTCGCACCCGTTATGAAGCATCAGTGTGAGCTCAACTTTGATATTCGGGCATCACTTAATGTTGCCTCCTTTTTTAGGCATTTCTCTTGGTCGAGTTTTCAGGTGCTTTGGGTCAGGTCATCGTATATGTGACCGTGGCATGTTCATCTCTGCTCGTGTCAGTGTTTCTTCTTTCTTGCTCCCTCATGTTCTCACCGTGCCCCACTTCTTTCGTATTCATTGTGATCCCAGAGCTCTTTTTCGAATGCCCACAGTTCTTTCTTTCTATTTTTGACTCCGTCTTTCCCTCCATCCTGCCTGTCTTTTCTTTACGCACCTTTTTTTCCCTCCTGTAGTCCTTTCATTTCTGTCTCTACATGATGAACAGAGATATAAGGTCATGGATGCCTGCCTTCGTGACACCAGCCTGCTGATTGTCTTTTTCTCTTCTCTTCCCCACCTCTCACTCTACCTCTCAATTCCCCCGGCCTCCTGAGTACATTAAAACTCTTTACCTATTCTATCTGTATGTTAATGCACCCTGCTGCCGCTCCCCCTTTCTCTTCTCTCTCTGCTACAAAAAAGTAATGTGGAAAATCTCCGAATAGTGTAGACACTGAGCAAATAATGATGCTTTGTGAACGTACACACTCGCGTAGTAGCCCTAGTTTGCTCATCAGGTTTCAGGCTGTGGTGTCTCCAATCACTGGTAGAGCTTTTACTGACATCATTGTAGTCATGTTTAAACCGTCTGATTACATCCCAGAAGGTTGATGCTGTATGTTAAAACTACCTGTGCTAGTGTCTCTCCTAACTGCACTCAGCAAAGGCGCCCAATGAATTGAACAGCTTTTTATAGGTTAATTCTATAATGGAAGGAACGCCAGGGACAGGAAACAGGAAAAAAAAAAGGTGAAAAAAGTTCAGCCCCTTGTTTCAGTTTCAGACCAATTTTCTTTAAAGTTTTACATTCACCATCTTGCATGTTGTGCATTCCAGAGGCCTGGCTGGCACATTAGTTTGGTGTATTTTCTGTTATGATAACGCTGTATTTGTAGGTCATTGTTGGTGGCGAAAGCTTTTTTAGTATTTGTAGTTCTTTTGTAGTCAAAGTAGTTTTGATCTAATGCATTTGAGTGGAGTGCGGTTGCATGCACAAAAACAGTCACATAAAGATCAACAGATGTGGAACACACTGCATCTCAAATCAACTGGCCATCATCTGCTTTTTTAAGCTTTCTTCCCATTTATTTGCATTGGAACAATGATTGTGCACGGAGCAGGAAGTCTAACGGTGCGTTCAGACCGGACGCGGTGCGAATTTTCGCGTCGCGTCACTTGCGCAAGTTTTGCTGCGGGTGTAGTTGAATTTACTCGGGTTATTTGCGCGAGTAAACAACGAGCGAATTTTTGCTCAAGGGGCTATTTGGCGCCATTCCCTCCATTTCATTCTGTCATCAACCATGGTTGATATAAGTACCATCGCGTCCTTGTACCTGCTGTGGCAGTCCGAGATTCGTCGGAAAACGCACACGCCGTCGTGTCTGGGTCAGTGACATCATCCGGAGGTGCACTCAGCTCAGAGAATTTCACCGCCTTCTCCACTTTGTATGTAATCGCGTCGCGTGAGAAATTTGCACCGCGACCGGTCTGAACGCACCGTTAGCGCAGAAATGGTGGACAGTAATCTCAGTGGTACAGTAATTAGGTTGATAGTCGATTTTCTTGTTAAATATTAGCAAATGTGCAGGCTAGCTATATTCCTGTAAAAAAAACCATTGCACTGCAATCCTGTTTGTTAGTATGAACGTCACTTATGCCCACTTTAAAGTCACACCAATGAAAGTGGTTTCCTTTTTGTAATTTTTTTATTTACCACCGTTTCTTACAGTATTGACAAAAAAAATCATGGTTGAAAACATTTAGTTATTGAAACATCGTCAAACAGTGCTTACTTTTAGCTACATCTTGTATACATTTAGATTGACTTATTTTTCAAATAACAGTTTTTTTTTTTATCTTTTCAAGTTTCTCACGTTTGATGCACACTGCTGTGTTTTCCTGATAGTTGATTTAAAGCAATACAATATAACTTCTCAAAAAGCCCATTATGGAGCTCCCCCTACAGGCTGTTCCGAGAGCAACTCTAGTCCGGTCTCTTGCTTTGTCGGCCTCTCTCTTTCTCTTCCTTGCTTCATCAGTCAACGTCTTCTTCTGTTTCTTCGGTGCCTCTTCCATGATGATCGTACTGACAATGTTGCGCTAGCTTAGCCTTATACCTGGGAGCGTGAGAGGGGTCTATTTGTTTTTGCGGTAGGTGTGCCAGAAAGCAAGTCGAAGTACTTCCGCTCAGCTCCCGGGCCGATCCAGCAAAGTTACATAGCGCAGTTTTTCCAACTCAGACCCCCAAAGGGCATAGGAGACAGGCTAATCGTAATATTAAAACTCATTCTAGCTGCACAATTTTTTTCAAGCTGTTATTTTAAGGTAGAAATGTTACATAGTATTGCTTTAATGTAAAGCACATCTGTAACTAATTATTGGATAATTTACCAATAAAAATAGTGCAGAACCAATAGAACTGCTGATGTGATACGTGCACAGTTGACTGTTGTTTTCTTGGACCCCAGTGAAGAGGAAATATCTGAGCTTACTGTGTCAGGCTGAATGCTTCGGCTGTATTTGAAAAAGATCTTTCTTCTTTTATAAAGAATCGCACAGTGAGCTATCAGAGAGGAAAGTGAGTGTTCTTTATTCTCTCCTCATCCTAATGCATCTTTTATTGTAGACACCCTATCCTGTCATCATAAGCTAATGACGTCGGTTAGCTGAGGATACTTTCCACTGCCTGCTCCTTGAACGTGTGCAGCAGGTATTTGGTGATGGCCTGTCCTGTCTGCGGTTTCTTGTTTTTTTTTTTTTTTTTTATCTAAGCAAGCCGTTTCTCCTCACCCCTCTTGTGTCTGTGCATCACCTAATGGCTTATTCATGAAGCATTAGGGGCAAGAACATGTTGGAAGTTTTAGGTCATCTGTTTATTTGTTGAACAAACAAACCAAGATTATTGTTTGTATTTGTGTGCAAGAATGAGGATAAATATTATCCCTGAACCCTTATGCTGTTTGGGATTTGATGGACACTTAATTCCCCCCCCCCCCCCAGTCCGTCCATCTGCCTCCCCCCTCTTGGTCCCTTGTTCCCCAGCCAGCAGCCTTCAGACAGCCTTTTAGCACCCTTGTCAATGCAGCCCTCCTGTTCTGCTCGTCTATTCATAGGCACACACACATAAGCACACGCACAAATTTCATACCCCCTTTCAGCCCCAGAGACACCAGATGAGCCCCTCGGTTTTTACAAAGGAGCCCCCTCTTGTCTCTGACTCGGCCCAAATGTAGTTTTGATTCTCTCTTACACACACACACACACACACACACACACATATTGATAGAAACTGAGGGGCATCAAGTTTTGACCAAAAACAGTTTTAAATTAATTAATCTTGCCTAGTTTATCTACCGTAAATTGATACTATGATCTCAGAAAGCGCATCATCATTGTGACCATTTACTCTCAAGATAAATTTGTTCATTGCTATTCTTCTGCATGTGGGTACACAATGGGGCACATTTTCCTTGTACTTTCTACATAACTACAGAATTTTTCAGCTACATTTTGGCTCAAACTCTCTGAAAGCAAATGAAAAGGTGTCGCATTGACTCTTCTGTAAAAATAAATTAAAATTGCACATGTCAACATCTATGTATTTGTGGTTTCCATTCATTTTCGGGGTGAGTTGCAGTTATCATACAGCTTAAAACTTTGGAGGCAGTTTTACTCTGAGGAGTACGTGTCTTAATGCTGACATGGATACACGTGTGAAAAGGATTTTCACATGCGTGCGTACATAGCCACGCACCTCTTTGAAGACTTGTGACAAATCACTGGTGTCCCCTCCTCCCTAAACTTTCCTGTCAGCGCCTTCCCTGCCAAATGTTTTCACATTTCACCCTTGGGTCTTCATTTATGTAAACCCCATTTACACATACTGGGACTACAGAGCGGTACTGCTGCAGCTCTGTCGGTTTGGATGATAGCTGAACTCAAATTTGTGCATGAAGAAAAGAAAGAATCAATCATTTAAAACTTGTTCTACAACAAACAACCTTGATTTGATGGTTTTTGTTGACTTACAGATGGGATTTAAAGAGAAATTCCTGTTATAGATTAAACAAGCTTGTCACATTTGCCGAGTGTTGGATCAGTTCTGTTGGTTTTCTGTAGTTCCCTCACTCAGAAACTTTCTGCCTATGTCTTTCCTTTAAAAAGCTGAATCTAGGAAGGCCGTCCATAGTCCCAAAAGTCCAGTCTGTTCCTGTTGATGAGCTCCACATATCTTATCGGGCACCAAGTACCATTCAACCTCAGCTCTGCTGGTGTTTTTCTAACCAGGGAAGTTAGCTGAAACCATTTGGTTCAAAAGTAGCTTAGAGAATGTCACTGGTGGTTATCACTGAAGCAGAAAGCAAACTGGAGTTGTGCAGTACTCTGCAGCACAGTCTGTCTCCTGAGCAGGAGGTAACTGGCAGAATCTGAGGAAGTATTACGGTGGATGTACAGAGCGCAAGAAATGAGAAACCCTCAAATTTCAAGAATACTCTTTTTTTTTTTTTTTTTTTTGCCAGATGCGAATAATGTTGCCCTATTATAACTTAGCATACAGGTGATAAATATTGACAAAGTTCAAGTTAAGTCAAGTCAAGTTGAACCTATTCTGAATTCAGACATTTTTTAATTCTGAGTTTTCTGGAAAACTTCAAACTGTCAACTGTAACATTTAGTTTCTCAGCAGCTAAAGAAACTAAAAAATGAAATAAAAAACATTTACGAGATTAAACCTGCTGCTTTCTTTCTGTAAATTATTATTATCTTCATCATTGTTGACGTGAGTATTTAGTCATTTTCTCATTACTTTAATCCACTTTTGCTCTGTTTTTACCAGTTCTACATCACTATAAGCCTGGTTATTGCCACTTGGTTAGTAACCTCTTCTTTGTTGTACTACTACTTCTCTCATCTTTCCTCTGTTTTATCTGCCACAGACTAAAACTTAGAGAGATTGAATCCCGTCTGTTTCTGTAGTGGAGGTTTGAGAAAGATGGTGGTCTTGTTCTCTTGATTTTCCTGATTTATCTCCTCTACCTCTTTCATTTCTGTGACTAACGTTGACCTCTGAAGATCGAAGCATGTTTTTTGTATCCATTTTTAATTTCTCTTGGCTCTTTGGAACGAGTGGAACCCGGTAATTGTAAAATATAAGCATTGCTGTCAAAATGGAAGTAGTTTCTGGAGGTAAAAGAACGGTCTTCGCGTGGGGACCAGGGTCTATTTTGTAAGAGTTAGGAGGTCAAATGTTGTGTCTCAAAGTGCGGTGATTATCTCAAGAACAGAGGAAGGACTTTTGGAAGTGGCTTAGGTATGCGTATTATTAAGTGTAATGGGGAAATGTCATTGTAAGTCTCCTAAGAGAAGTTTCTTTACCTTCCCTGTCCACCAAGACTGGTCAGAGTTTACACACACTACTTTACATTCACGCACACACCAACCAACACAGGCGAGTATCCAGTGGGAGCCAGTGATTAGCATGCAAATCTGTAAAGACCCAGTTATTCTATCTACCTCTTCACCCTCCTCTGTGTCTCTTACACACCATGTTTCCTCCGACATTATTCTAATGAGGTGATGACCAGTCCCTAGTTATAATTGCCTCAAACTCCTTTTAATTTCTTCTCAGCGTATTAATCATACATTGAGTTATTTAAAATTGCATATATTAATCTTAGATTAAACAGACCCTTCAAAGGCTTCAAACAATTAAAGTGTTAGGTAGAATTTCCCCTGGGTTCAGGCCATTTCTATTTGAGCAGAGCAGTTTCAGGTGATTATCCCGGTTTGATATGGCAGGACAGTGATTAATGCAACTTTAAAACGAGTCCTGCTCCATTCTTGGCTCTGCTACAGCAGAGTCGGACACCTTCAGTCACCTAAGCTGAGGAGTAGTTATTCACCAGGTATTTGTAATGCTTCCATTACAGGTTTCATGCTTCATCCAAGTCGTAAGTCATTTAATTACTAGATGATTGTGTGTGTGTGTGTGTGTGTGTGTGTGTGTGTGTGTGTGTGTGTGTGTGTGTGTGTGTGTGTGTGTGTGTGTGTGTGTGTGTGTGTGTGTGTGTGTGTGTGCGCATTTTTTCCCCTCTGTGGTTTTCTTGTATGTGGATAAACACAAGAAAGAAAGAAAGATTTTTACCATTAAAAAAAAATTGTCTTTTTAAAGAATTGCTTGTTTTTAGAAAACAATTTTTTTTTTTAAAAAGGGGCCACCCTCAGCTTTACATCCCTGTCCCACACTATGTTTGGTGGATCACTGCATCCGCATATGATTGCTGTGTAAAATAAGATCTGATAGAATAAAATGGCATCTTAAGATGGGAAGAAAAATGTAGGTTTTAAGTTTCCAAGATAAAGTTTGAGCAGAGCAGCAACCTGAATCTTTTCCTCTTTCGCTGTATTTATGAGAGATGGGAGACGTTTCATGCCATAATGATACATTTAAAACAGTTAGATTAGACTGACGCATAGATTCATTTGAAATAGTTTATCCTGAATACAAACAGGCATGTCTTAGACTCCAGTCTGTTGCCTTTAGCTCGGCTTTATTCACCAGTTTGATCCTTGGTCATCAAAACTCCAGCAGGACATTTGGTATTTTTTTTTCATATGAGCTGCCTGCATTTGTCAGGTTCTTCTAAATTTGTTACAGGTTCTACAAGTCCTAAACAATTTTTTTTACTCATCCACCCATTAACACACAAACGCACGCACGCACTCGTACAGCACTTAATAAGTGAAATACTGTCCTATTTGTCCTCGTAACGAGTCGAGCTGTTCCACAGATTTCAATGATAAATCTTGATCGAACAAAGAGGTTGTTTTCTTCCCTGGACAGCCTGCTCTTTTTTCTTCCTTTATTTCTTTCTTTTTTATAATAGTATATCACTCATATTTAGACCAAATTTTGCAGTGCATGTTGTATCTGTGTAGGTTTCTTGGAGAAGTGGGGAGTTAGGCCACAGTTAACGTCTCTGTTGTGTCTTGGCTTGTGTGCATAAACGTTCTGAACTGACAGCATTTGTTTCCCACATTTTTCTGATCCTCTTAACAACTCAAAATACAATACAGTTCAACTTGAAGCTGTGCTTCTTGGTGTACAAATGCAGGACATTTGTCTGAACCCTTCTTTCAGAGCCACAGCCACCACACGGTGCACCTTCCCCGTGTGAGTGCGTTTGTTATGACATGCGCCTTCATCCAGGTCAAACGCCAACAGATGTCTGTGGTGTGTCCGGGTTCATTTCTGGAGCAGAGGTTGTACAGCTTGATTTTAAAACCATCACCGAGGACCTCCCACTTTATTTCTGTATCACTCCTTCTCTACTGAGGCAAGGAAGAATGATTTATGAGATGGGTGTCCAGAACATGGGGGCACCCAGAAGCATCCACTGCGCCTGTCTTACACTGAGACACACACGCAGGCAGACTCACTGATATGAGAGTAATTAACCTCAGACTGTTTTAACCCCAGCTGCCCATTAGAAGGACAACAGGATTGATGCCCCCAGTCCTTAGCAATCTCTGCAGTTTGTGCACAATTGGAGCAAACTGGAATGTGTCACCATTTTCTTTAAAGATGTGAAACTACAGCGGCCATTAAATGTTCAGTAACCGTGAAACAACGGTGCGCAAAAAAAAGCTGCAAAACCGGCGTCCGTAAGTTTGCTAAAGAAATTCTGATATTTTCAAAAAAAAAGAAGCTTCTCTAGTACTGTGCTTGCCTTGAATGTGATTTAATTTTTCTTTTAAACATAATCCTCAGCTTCACCTATCTCAGGAGGGAGAAAGTGGACCAGTGTGTCCTACTTTGTTGCTAATCTTACATGGTCTGTACCAGTTTGTTTGTGGCCGGAGGGGATTTAACAACCTCAGGAGAAACAGCTGACGACAACAATGCTCACTTTGGATCCACTTTTTGGCTTAGCAATTAGTGATATTGTTGTTAGGAGATCTGGTTTTTATTTTGACAAGATTCAGGTGTTTGTTATTGACGAATTGGACACCCCGTAACTCCCAAGCCAGTTCCTTCCTCTTGGCCCTACCGTACCACTTTAAAGAGCTAAGCTGTCCTTTGTCCTTTGAGGACAGGGCAGAACAACCTGACACTGTGTACTTCTGGTATTGTCGAGGCTAAAATGATGTATAGTCTCTTCTAAATTGAAGCATATTTGAATTGAAAGCTCAAATTTAAAAGTCTGCCCACGCCGTCTTCTGGAGACCATTCATGTTTGTCACGTAATCCATCTGACAGTTGATGTTTTAGTCAGAACCAGAGCGGAGGACTGACTGATCAAACTGCTGCTTGCATGGCATGAAAGTAGTCTTTCTGAATTCTTGGCTCACATACACACCAACGTCAGTGTATTTGCTTTCAGCGAATGGGGACCAGTATGTTGGAGTGGGCTGTTTTCATACTGGAGTTTTTTTTTTAATTGTAACAGTCTTTGTGTGTTTTTGCTGTGACTAATGTCCGTGCTTACAACAGAGGTCTCTTTTTGTTATGGACAGACGTTGCTAAAATCAGTGTTGACAGTTTCATTTGAACAACAAGCCAGAGCACCGGTTACCTAATTGGACATCGAGACACCTCAAATGAAATTCCTGCTTAGCCTGAGTTGATTTGTCCCACTTTACATCCCCCTCACCCTTGACCTCTGTGTGACCTCTGTGTGACCTCTGTGTGACCTCTGTGTGACCTCTGTGTGACCTCTGCGACCCCGGCTCTGGTCGGGAGAGTCGGTCAGATGAGGCTGCAGACTGGACAGTGAGATATCACATGTGACATCTTTCAGCAACTGAACGTTGTCGGCGTTGAACAGACTTTCTGAGCTGCCTGTCGCATTTGGGACATACTTTAATTTATTGTCTCAGCTGATAAACAGCAGTCAAGATCATTCCTTTTTTAAACGGTGGTAAAATAAGTGTTCAGAATCGCTGCTACCTCTTCTAACAACGCTCATTTTACATGGTGTTATGACTCATGTGGATCATTAGAGTCTAAATATTCCTTGAAGATGCCCTGACAAGCCATCATTTAAAATCTGTTGGACATTAATATTTAACAGGGTTTAATGATGCTCCGGTTTAATTTATCTGCGTTTTATCACCCTTTTGTGGCTCATGGTTTAGAATAAATAAACTAGTGCAGCTTGTTCATACACTTCAAATCAAGGTACAATCATTTTTATGGCTTCAATCTGTTTGATGAGGAAACTAATGTTGTAGAGGGGATGAAAAACAGTTTAATAGTTGTTAGAATTTATACTTTTTATTATGAGAAAGCTCATTACTTGTGGTTTTAGCATCACTTTAGTTCATTTTATCACATAACCGTCATTCTGAAGGTTATAAAAGGAGTTGGATTGATAGATATTTATTGAATATTTTGATTTCTTTTCCAATTGAAAAAGGAAAAATAATATTTCTAAAGGCTGTTTTTTAAAAAAAGAGAGAGATTGTGTGTATTTCTCTAATTAAGTTTCTCTGGACAGTTGGTTTTAGGACTCAAATGAAACATTTAAATTCTCCCTTTTTTTTTTTTTTTTTTTTTTTTTTTTATGAAGGACACGCTTTCCTTGCTCTGTCATTTGTTTCCTAAATTGAGGTCACTGACCACTTGTGTCTTATTTGTTTTGTAGGATCATTCCTTCATCGCCCAGTACAACGATGGAAATGCAGAGGTGGTGTCAATGTGGGTTTGTCGCTGTCTGGAGGAGAGGCGAGCTCAGCATCCTCACTGACGTCCTCCTACCGTCCGACCACGATGGACCCCAGACGTTTGACTCCAAACCTTGAACTTTTATCAAAGGCTTCAGGGTCAAGTACGTCCACACGCACTGTTCAAGTGACTTAACGTATATGGACAAAAATCACTAGTTGAGACGAACTTTATGTATTTCTTTGTTTAACAACAACTGTGCACTGCAACGTGGAGGAGCCGGCAGCTTCTGAGAGGGTTAATATCCAGAGTCCAAACAGTTGTACTTTCTTTCTAGCATGTGTCACGATGCTTCCTCCAGTTTTTTCGGAAGCCTCCTGAAGCGCTTTTAGCACCACAACCTGATGAAGGGAGATAAATGATCCTGATCAAAGGACAAAAATCCTCAAAGAAGACTGTAATACTCTGTGTAAGTTGCGTTCTGCTTCTGTGATGGAATCTAAATGACCTTCTTGTGCTTTACTGATGAATGTCAAGGTTTTTTCCTCTCTGTGTGTGTGTGTGTGTGTGTGTGTGTGTGTGTGTGTGTGTGTGCGTGCGTGCGTGCGCGTGTGTAACTGCCTTCTTCTGTGCCTGTTGTTTTTTTTTTTTTCAGTGCTGTAATTTATTACCTCAGCAATTTTAATTTATCGCTGTAACAGAGAGATGCTCATGCTTTTTCATCATCTCCCCAAGTCCATAAAGGTTTGCTCTGACCCTTATTCTATGCCACCGTGCATGAACCAGGAGGACGAAAACGGTAGTTAAAAGTATGCGCGTAACCTACAAGTATGTCCTCTTCTTGCTGTGCTGATGTTGCCATTTTTCTTCCTAATGTGAAATGCACCAACATAACAGACCGGCTTGGTAAGATAGTTGGAGCCAGATGCACTTCCACAAAGTCGCAATCGGTCTGTGCACATGGACACTGAAACTGAAAATATTTCGAGCAGAAGTGGCACCCCACAGTTGGAGCGTAAAGAAAAAAACTCGGGGGGGGTGGGGGGGCTTTATTTTCAATTTCAGTTTGTTTATAATGTGGTTGAAAGTTTCTTTCATTTGTCTTTGTCTCGTATTTAAAACCACTGAAAAGATGGTCGGGGTGGAAGTTGTCCCGGAGCAACTTCATACATTTAGTTTGTATTTTTAGAAACCATAAAGACGAAGAAGAAACTATGAACAGCTTAGAACACTTAGAACAACTATGAACACTCCTCTTTTGTGTTGTTTTTTTTTTCTCACTTTATAACCAAAAAGTCCTTGCTTCAGAAAGAAAGGTCACGCACTGTAGACAAGTGAGGCTTTTCATGGGATTGTCTGATGATGTTCTAAAGGGAAAACATTTATGCCGTGCAGGCGACACCAAAGAATGGCCGAATGGTGAATTACATGGATTTCTCATAATGGAAGCGAATGTAATGGATAAAGTGTGTTTAAGTGCAATTAAATTAATAGGAAATTTAGTGCCATGACGTGTAGTGTGAGAATCACACATACAGTACATAAAATGCAGTAGAAAAGGCACCAGTTAATCACAGTTCAGTTGAACTATTGTGTGTTATTGTGAGGACGCTTTAAATATCGGCATATAACTGAATCATCCAAACCTGACAACACGTCTCCTGTAGAGAACAAACATTCAGAATTTGGGAAATGCCAGGACTGCAATGCAATTTCTTTTCCCCCTCTTCATTTTGCATTCAGTTTCCAGAATTGCTGAAACATTCAGCAGCTAATGCCACTTAAAGGGATTAGTTCTGTCCTTAAGAACGGAATCTAATCCAGATAGAAGATGGGGAAATGTGTTCTACACCCAACTGCAGTGCAAGCATGTACACACGTACCACACAGTGGAGCATTGGCCAGGTCTTTGGAACTGGTGGCGTAGAGTGATGCTGTTGTGCCATATTCAGTTCATAGAAAATAGTAGAACAGCTCCAGAAATGTCTCCTGGCTGTCTCCAGACCCGAGGAAGAGTAAATCAAAGGTTTTTGATGAAGACTCGTCAGCGCTTTAACTTGGGTGCAAACTATTTTTTATTTTTGTTAATAAAAGTATGATTATTTTCATTATTTTACCAGCAGAAGATAAAAACTGACGGACCTGATTTGACTGAAACAAAAAGTATTGTATTTGGACTCGTCCCGTCAGTAAACATGAGAGCTTCGTCTGGTTCGGATGTTCGAATGAAATTGGTTGTGGTCAAACTTTAGAGAGAGGATTTTTCCGTGAATTTCCGAAAGGATTCCAGAGCACCTTAAATTCATATTTTAACCATGTTAGTTTAGTTTAATGAGCACTTCCTGGCACTGTGTGCTTTGTTCTGTGTAACAGGGGAACGGTACGGCACAACCAGCAGTTGAGCTGTATGTCATAGTCCCTCCCACATTAACCACCGTTGGCTTCAGAAAGCTGCAAATGTGACCCGGCCTTTTGCTTTTATCCCGTTTATCGTACCTGTACTTGAAGTTTGGGGACGGTTTGTCTCCAAGATGTCGTCATTTTAAAGCTAAAATCACTGAAAGTTGCTTCACAAGAAAATCTTGCGTTGAGCAGTGAATGAATGAAAACTGTCTTTTGCATTTTTCTCGATCTGTGAGACATCCACCTGACATATCGAGGTATAGTTTGCTGTCTGCTACACCAAAAACAATTAAATACGGAGAGTGTTGTGTTTGCACACAGTGTTAAGCGGTTCTTGCAGCTCAAATGAAACCTGTAGATGTTTTCAACAGCATCACTCTTATTTTTCAAGTACGAATCTGCTATAAAAGTGAAAATATTTATTTTATTTTTATACTTTTTAGCCTGCTTACCACAGATGTCACCTCTTTGGTCTTTTTCCTCCTTATTTTCCCTTTTCCAGTCATAACAACCGTCTGTTTCAACCGTGAGGAGATTCTGTGATAACACTGACTCACTTTGGCCTTCTCTGTAATTATCTCTGTTGGCACATATTCCAACTATATTAAATAAAGTTTATTTAAACAAAGCTATTGGGCTACGTTTGAGATTTTGGTTTCCACTTATCTTAACTTCAATATCTTTTGTCATCCAACTTTGCGCTTACTTTTCAACTGAATGTTTCCTTTTTAGCTTTTTAGCAGAAGCGCTGCCTCCTCCAGAGGGCTGTTTCACAAAAGTAGAATTTAGTAATCCAGGATAGAAGAAGAAAGCGGGCCTTGACCAAACCTCGTCAAAGCAATCCTGGCTCAGGTGGTTTCACGTACGGCAAACCAGGCTGAGCAAACCAGGCTGAGGAGGAGCGACAAAGTCGAGCCAGCGTTTACTGATGCTGGCACGGAAACGTTGCGTGTTTCTTACTTTGCTTTAAATGAGCAACAGATATTTATGGAGCCTTATGAGGATTTAAAGCCCATTTTATGTAAAAAGGGAAACACAATAAGAAAATGAGTAGTAACGCTTAGCAGACCAGTTGAATGCAGTTAGATTAAAAATATTGAACTTATTCCAGTGTTTATCAGTGTTTTCCAGTGTCCCTCCACGTTTCTTCTTTGCTAAAAGCACATGAATAGGGTTAAATTAATATACAATATGTGATGTACGTATTACTTGGTTTCTGGTGAGACTGAGCTCTTAATATACACCAAATCTTCCTGTTCCGTAAGTCATTTATAGCCTTATTTATAAAACATGGCAAAATATTTCAAACCTGGTTTTATTTTCATCGTCCCTGTTCTTCAAATGCAAACAAGTCGGTGAGCTTCTGCTGAAACTGATCATCTTTGAGTCTCGATAAGACTTATTAAAACACCAAGTGATATCTCGTTTTGATCTGCAGGATCTGACGAACATTAAATGAGGTGTTCATCGTTAGCCGCCAGCAGCCTCCTGAAATCATGAACCCGACAACCTTTATACTGCGTTAGCCTGACCTACCCACATCAACAAGCAAAGTAACGAGGTGTGAGCGCATATAACCAACAAGATGGAGTTTTTATTAAAATGACAACAAATTTTAAGCAGCCTTTAGGACGCCTTCGACTCTTCACATGACCTGAAGAGGATAGAAAAGTGATGGCTTCCTCATTAATGGCTTGACATTTATACGTCTTGCTGTAGAATGACCCAAACCTGTGAGCACCTCGCTACCCTTCAGTAGAGTGTAGCGATGATTTGCATTTCATAATTAATCTCAGTCAACCTTTAATTAACACCTGCTTTAGTCTTGGTTATTAATTTGTGTTTTAACCTGTGAAAGGAAGTTCAAAGAACAGAAGCGGAGTTCAACGTAACCATTGTGGTTAGAACGCGTGCCGTGTTTTGTCTTAAGGCACCAAGGACGTTTTCGTGTTTTCTTTTTCCCTCAACTTCAGGTAAACTTGAACATAAAGGGATCTATTGTGACTGCACGAGACGAAACTCTCACTTCATGATGTTGAACTTCATTAACTCCAAAAGGAAAAGTGCACACGCCTGCTTTGAGCTCATTGAGGTAAAACATGAGCAGAAATTTAACCTCAGACCCCCGCAGAGAGACCTCTCTAACTCATCCGGATGTTTTCCTGATGTGCGTCCCAATGAAGTACAAAGATGCTGCACCACTGAAAAAATTGTTATTTTGTTCAGAAATTCCACATTTACAAACATTATCCAAGCAGTAACTAAATATAATACATTAAATTACATTCACGGACGTTTTTTATTGTTAAGATGTTAAAGCTGACGAATGAGTTTGATCTTAATTTGTCCCGAAATACACTTTCAGATAAAAGGCGGCTCAGCAAAAGCAGCTTTGGAAGTAGCAGGAATGTAACTCAAGGCTTTGATGAACTAATGGGCTTTATTTTTTATTTTTTTGTAAAAAAGAATGAAGTTCAGTGTAATTAGCAGTGCTCTATAATCTATACAAAAACTCAGTTTATTAATTTTTCTTTGATGTTTGTCCCTTTGGTCCAGACTGAAATACCTCAACGTTCACGTTCCCATGAGGTTGAACCCCCCTGAGCTGGGTGCGTTTTCGTCGCGTTCCACCGAGGCCTCAAAAAAAAAAAAAAAAAAAAAAAAAAAAAAAAAAAAGTTAGTCATTGCACACCAAGTGGTGTTTTCAGTGGGCGTTTTTGTAGTTTTGTGTGTTTGCGTTTCGTGTCGCCTGCTGTGAGACGCCTGCTGTGTACTTTTACCCTCACCATTAACATTCATATTTTAACAGCGTAAAGTGACACGTCACAAATTTAAATTGCATATGAATATATGCTATTTTGCATAGACATGAGATCGGGTTTGGAAATTGCCATGTTTTAGTTAGAATTGGATATTCTGAAAAGGTTTTTTAGACACATTCATAATTTATATTTCCCTCTGGGGGAATCAAATTCACTCTGACCGGTTGACAATGATATTTTTTTATTGCTTTTTGTTCAAATCTGTGAGATTTGGAAGGACTTTGACTTTGCTCTCGTTATTGTTGCCGTAGTTGGGATGTTTTGGGAAGTTTTAAAGGAGAATTCTAGTTGTCTCTCCAGACCAGCCGCTGCCACCTGCTCCATCACCCGAGTTATTTTTTTCATTTCCAAAATGACCCCGAAGTGTTTAAGTGGCAGCTTTGATAAGAGCTGGCTGAGTTTCCTTAAACGCTCAGAAAAACTGCTTAAGTGCTTCCTTTAGCTTAGAATACACTGCCAATTGTTACAAAGTGAATAAAGATGTTAATAACTGACAGTTCAATTCGGCTTTCAAGAAACCAGAAGGTGCTCTGGTGTAGTCATAGCCTGTAAGTACAACAGAGTTAGTGTGACATCAGCCACCAGTCTGTGATTGGTTTCTCACCAGCACACAGCTCAAAAGGAGTGACTCCAGCTAATGATTGAGGAAAATCGGTTTATTGGTTTAGTAATTCATGAGCAAAGTTGATCCTTTTTTAATTCTGAGTTTATAGAAAGTATGCGCCCCCGTCACCGTTCTATCTAAACTAGAATTAACAGCCCCTGAGAGGCAAAACAGCCAACATAGCTGCCGCTCTACTTGTTGAATTTGGTGTATAATAAATTAATATCATATTAAATTATAAAGTCGTTTGGTCTCGACAGGAAGCTTTGCAACCTACCAAAGAATCTGTGGATGGCGTGCATTAATGACTGGCCAGAAATCAGGTTTCCTGATGTTTTTGTGTACGACAGAAAGATTCACGTAGGAAAGCAGAAAAAACACCCAGAGTTTTTAAAATAAAGTGTGTCTCCCCCCCCCTCTCCCTGCTCTATTCAGAGCCACTCCTCACTCAGTCCAGGTCCACAAGGACACGCTCGCATGCACAGAGCTGAGCAGAGGCAGCAACGAGCAGCCCTGAAAACAGTCGAATGATGGCTTCAATCAATATACAAGCACGGTATGGAAAAGCTTTTTACTTTTTTACTGCTCTGTTTTATTTCTGTGTTGACAATCAAAACTGTCACCTGCATTTGATAACTGAGATGACTGAAATAAAAAAACACCGACACAGTTTCTGTGCATTAAGTTTTGAGGCCATTTAGTGACGTCATACAACGGATTCTCTTACAAATAGATCTTACAAAATCTTTGGATTCTTTCTTTAGTGTTAGACAGTTTTAGAAGAAATACTGTTGATCAACTTTGTGACGTTGGCGACCTAAACGTGAGGTGAATTATCCTTATTTTTGTCACGATTAGAGACGTGTTGTCTGTTTTCTAGAAAGTGGAAAAGTCTGCTGTCAGTCACATGTCTGATGACATGCCTTCCCTGTCGAAGCCCAATGTGTTTTGTAGCGAGCACCTTGCAAATATGACTGTGATCGGCCTTTAAAGACGCTTCCCCGTCGACTTCACATCTGTTTTGTGGATGCATTTCATGCAGAGAATCCGTTTTCCACGTCGCACTCATCTGCTGTTACAGAATTATGAAGCCAAGTAATATGAACTCTACATCAAATCTTTGTTTTCTAGCACAGGGACAGGTTTAAGAAAGCACAAATGAATTGTTTTGGGTTTTTTGGCTTACACACCACAACCTTTCCGGCGCCACTGTTTCTACTCTGCTAATTTGGTCACCTGCTGCCACCTTCCCTGTATGCTCTGTGTGACATACTTGTGGGTCTTCAAACTGAACTATCAGGAGCGTCATGTTGAAATAACCCTGATATCAAGATAAAAAAATTAATTTTCTGGCTGCCACCATAAATTAAACTAAAACCTCCTATTTATCCAAATCTCATATTTATCCGCGTCTTCCCTGTGGCCTTTACAGCTTTATTGTCTCACTTACGGTAAGTTGTACTTTGCTTCTCAGTCAGAGACCTTGAACGATGCTATTGATGCAAGTCTTTGTCTGAATGCAGCCATTTAAATAAATTTAAAAAATTAATTAATTATGCCGCCGTATGTATCTGAGCGCAGCCACAAAAGCATTTCAGGGCCCTGACACGCACTCAAGCTGGTGTCTTTTATCCAATTTTTTTGAAAGGAGCCCCAGAAAGCAGAGCAGCTGTATGTTTTCAAGGCCCATTCCTAGTTGCTATACTCTCACTTTATTTAACCATACATGAAATATGTCTCTGAATGCTCTTGTAACAGAGGTTACCAGTCATGATCGTCCTGCAGTGACAGATTCTTTCACTTTAAGCGTGTCACTTCAGAGAAGTGTCTCTATGCTGTGTGAGCCTCACGGTTAACAGCGCTGGAGAAAGGTGCTTCATGTCTGAGAATGTTGGTTAGAAGAGAGGTTCAGACGCAGCTCTGTAGCGCATCCTTCACTACTCCTGCCAAACAGGAAATTGTTTGCTTTTGTCTGTATATATTTAAAAAGATAATAACCTTGGACATCCGCTCCTTTATCAATGGGACCATTGGGCCTCATGCAAGAACATTTTTGTATTTTTATTCTAAATTTCTCTTACTTTTTTCGTACGAAGGTCTCGTACGAACACGCCACGTCAGATTCAACAAATGCTCTTAACTTCGGAAAAAGTGTGTAAACGACCTGCGTAAATGATGAATCACACCTGTGCGTATTTAAGTGGCACGTGCACGAGGATAGTAAATTTGCATACTCCACGCCCAAAATTATACCATATTAGGCTGTGCTTCCTCTCTCCTGTGCCAGGAAGTGTTGAGTGTTGAGTCATGAGAATGGCATCAAGGCCAAAAAGAGCAACTTTAGGGGCTCTGAGATTGAAGTTCTGCATTCAGAGATCCAAAAAGGAAAATCTGTCATTTTTAGCTGTGTCAGCAGTGGAATTACGGGACCTGCTAAAGAGAATAAATGGGAAGCAATTACGATCGTTATGTCACCGAAATGAAAAAAAAAAAAAAAAAAAGGTTTAATATGAAAATAGCTTAAAATAAAAAAAAACGTCTCACCATGAGCAGGCGCTCCATGACTGCAACTAAAGCCGTGCAATCAGTTGTTGCCTCATCATGATGGCACTTTGATGGGGTGGTCCATGAGGGGGGTCTTCTGGCACCACAGCTTCTGGTCTGGTTCAGGTGGAGACCCTCGTTCATGGCAATATTGTGCAAATCTGGCATGCCTTCTCTGGGCTATAGTGCAGTTTGCCCCCAGCTGTATCGAGACACACCCACCTGGCCTTTAGCTCAGTGAGCTCAACAACAGCACGGGTGCTTTGATGCGTATATGTGTCTCGTGCTCCAATTATGATTGGCAGTCCAGCCACGGGATGAAAGTCCCTCTTAATTTGTACTTGTTGGACAGCGGTGTATGGGAATCTGATGTACCATGGGTGATAAACTGATGAGAGCTTTGATGACCAAGGGGAGCGCACGACTCACAGAGGACTGGGACACCCCCGATCTGTCTCCAGTCTCCCTCTGAAAGGTTCCAGGGGCCAAAAATCCAAGAGTGGTGAGGACCTGGACGTGTGGTGGAATTGGGTTTGATCGGCGTGTTTCTCTCTGGAGTTGTGGCTCTAGCAAGCTGCATATTTGCAGCAGCACAGTCCTTCGCAGTCTTAATCGCGATGTCAGCCATTCGTCCGTCTCCGCCTTAGCCTGACGCGCTAAGGCATCCTAAAGTAGCAAGTCAGCCGCTGGTTACACTTCCCATTAACCTTGTTATATACAGAGTCAAATTAACCTTCAATTAGTGCATAATTTAAGTCCAACAGAATAATGTCAGCATCATTATGGGGTATAATGCATATATTTATTTATGGTTGCTTCAAAGTAATTAAATATACAATCCATTAGTCAAGCAAACTTGATTGGAATAACAGCGGACTATTTTATGAAACTCCTACGACAGGTCTGGATCACTCGTAAATTCTGTTCGTAACTGAAAGAAAGCGTAAAATACGAAAAGATTGGTGAATGCGCAAATTCTCTTAAATCACTCGTACGGACGATTTAAGAACAAATCTGTGCGTACGAACGGTTCTTGCATGAGGCCCAATGTCTCAAAATATTGGTAATTGCTCATCAAAGCCACTGCAGAGCTCATGATAGAGGTTTGTTCCATTCAAAAACCTTTTAAAATGCCTTCTCTGTTAAGACATTTTATTTTTCCCAAAGGAAACAAAAAGTGGATGTGAATGAAATATATTGCTGACATCAGCAGTTTTGCAGTTACTTTAACAGCGCAGTGTCTGTCACACGTTTACCATTTTACATCAGAATTCATTCGTTTCACTAAATGATACATATAGAGAGCCATAACACTGTGGGCATGATGCAAATGTACTGATGGAAAAAGGGGTTTTTCAACCCATTTCATGGCACTTTCCATTAGATAAAAAAAAAGTGGTTTTGGCGCCTAAACTGAGTGATAACAAAAAAGTGATTCTGAGTGTAATCTTTCTGCTGATTTGCTGTCCCGTAGTTTATTCCCCCACCGCCACTCTAACCTCAAAATGTGGGTTTTATCATTTGGCAAAATGTGGATGTAGATTAATATCCTGCACGTAGAAAAATCTCTCTGAGGTAGCAATGCATTAAGTTGAGGCAAAGCATCGGGAGTGAGTTTGTGTTCAGTTCAGCTTTATTTTTAGAGCAACAAATCTCACCTTAAAGCCCTTTCATATGGCAAGCCATTTTAACATTTAAAAGGCAGACTGGATATGTGCTGCAGATATCTGTAATTCTGTTTTGCCTAGTCAAAAAGAACATTTCAGATATCTGCAACTACATTCTTGCTAGGACAAATGACATCACTTTTGCCATTCCTGGGTATGGGGTTTGTCATTACAGATGTCTACAATTCAGTTGCGGATATCCGCAATGTGAATTATGGTTATCTGTAACTGAATTACAACTAGTAGTAATTCCAGTTTGACATATCTTTAATTCACCTCAATTCAAGATCTCTACATTTCCCTTTTCAGATATCTTAAATTAAGTTTTGACTCGGCGAAATGACGTTGTAGATATCTGAAACTGGAATTATGACTAGTCAAAATGAGCGTAAATTAGTTGTGCCGAGGCTAAACTGAATTACAGATGAATTACGTTACAGATATCTTGAGTGAAAAGTCCAACTATTCAAAATGTAATTGCGACTAGTCAGAAAGACGTTGTTGATATCTACAATGTTATTTCTGAATAATCAAACGTAGCTTTTAAATGTTAAAATGGCTTGCCATACTTTCAAAGACTCAGTCCTATTCAAGCCAATCAGATTTAATTCATTTAAATCTAGATTAGTCCAGTTCATTCGAAGCCAAATAAAAAAAAGAAGAGTTTCCCAGCTAAGAAGTCCAATAGATTGCGTCAAAACTTCTTTTTGATCCAATTTCGCGTCCTGAGCGTGCACGAGGCCACCGTGGAAAGAAAAAAAAACTCCATTTTAACAGGTCGAAACCTCCATCAGAAGCAGAACCAGGAAGGGTGGCTATCTGCTTCGGCTGATTGAGCCGAGGTTTGAGGTTTGAGGGGACTGGAAAGAGGGGACAACGAGCACCGTAACACCAGAGAAACACAAGCTCATAGCAACATTAAGGTTATATGTACAGAGAGTGTTCACCGATAAATCTCATTGCAGTATAATTCGTCTTCCACTGCAGGCAAAATTTATGGCAAGCACTGGGATTGAGGGTGGATTAATCAAACTTTGCAAATGAAGCGTGGCCATTTTCTGAGGGATGGTATACACCAGGTCAACTTGAAGAAGCTGGGTGTCCTCACATCACCAACATCTGGGCAGGTGAAAAGTCTCTTTATCACAATGCCATAGTTTGTCTGTGTGGCTTTTTCCTTTTTTACGTGGAAAGATTGAGGGTTTTGTATGGCAGGATGATTAGCAGTGCTTATTTATAGCTACAAAAACTCTGTTTATTTGATGCGCCCGGAGTAGTTGCAGTCGTGATGTCAGTTTTGGCACAAGGGTGAAAGCGGCGAGTATAAACATATTATTACACACAGCTCCAACAAGACCAAACAATAACCCCTTCTTTCCTCAGAAATGTTCCATTTTAATCCTGGAAATTCTGGATTCTTTATGTAACTGATTTTTTTTTTGTCTTTATTTTAACCCACACTGGTCTCTGTATGCAGCCAGCATATGTCCCCCTCTAAGACTGTTTTTTTTATTTTTTTTGGGGGGGGGCTTTTTGCCCTTGGGCAACAACCAGATTGATACTGCCCTGCTGGATGGCCTTTACAAATTTTACAGCTGAACGTTTCACATGGTGAGTTTTTAATGACTCGTTTGTCTTTCACAAAGAGGCTGTTTGAGGTCGATGATCAAATCATTTCAACATATTTTGTCAAATCACGTCTTCGGGGAAATTTACCCGTTGATTTTGTGACATAGCAACGTTTGAACCAAGTCTCAACGAACCCTCTCAGACCTGATGAGGGGCTTTTGTAGCGTGTGTGTTGACGAGTATCACAAAAATGATCAACTTGTCAAGTCGTCAGCATTTAACGTTACAAAACAGAAGAAAACCCGAGCTTTGGCCACATCTCAGGAGGAAGCAAAGCCTACATTTTGGCATTGTTGTTAAGTCACGTATTTACAAATAATGTTCGGCGCATATTTAGGTCATAAACCCGGCGTGATGGCTCATGTGCGGTGGTCTGGTGTGTTGATTTAACTAAGCTGCAGCCTGCAGGGAGCACTGATGTTGATGACTGAGTCAGTCCAGCCGTGTTGTGGCTGCTCCGCCTGTCACAAACGCTTTCTGTGACATGTAAATTGTAGCATCAGATGATCTATGGCTGCGCCTCGTGTGACCTATGGTGATAATACGTCTGGCGGGCCCCTCTTTGGGATATTGACCGCGCTTTGTTTGGAGATGCGTCTTCATTTCGGGCAGTCCGGGACCCTCATATTCCCAAATTCCCACCGTGCTGCGTCTCAGCTTTCCGTCGGCCGATGACCTTTTTCCAGAGCAGTCCGACTTGATTAGCACATCAGGCGGGACGACGCGCGGCCGCCCTGTACACAGCCATCACCCAGATCCCTTTATCAATGTCCTGTAATTAAAATGTCACCGTTTAATTTTCGAGCCATTGCTTTTCCTCTCGGCGGAATCTTTCCTCCAATAAAAAGTGCAATCGCAATGCTCTTTTCACAGGAAACAAAAAGAAAAAGAAAAAAGGGGGACACGGAGAAAGCGTTTAAGTGAGCCGAGCAGCAGGGATCAATAGGCCCTTTAGTCCAAGCGGGGGATTGATTGGTCTCTAAAATGGGATTTATAGGGGTCATGGTTTTATGGGGTGCTGATACAACTGTTAATTATAAAACATTTGGACTCAATTGCTGCTGTTATTAAACCTGTCCTGATTGAGCTGGGCGTGATTTGTCTTTTTACATCACATGACAAAAATCCAGCGTCCATTAAGATGAAGCAGAGAAATATGATCATGCTTCAGCTTCAGTCCCACAGAGGATGGGCAGGGATGGCTGGCGTTTTTTTTTTTATTTTTTATTTTTTATTTTTTTTACAGTCACTTGTGTTACAGTAAATGTTTGCGCTTTTGTCCCCACAGTATGACTCCTAATTTTGGATGACGCTTATTTGGTGTAATGTCCTTTAAGTGTTTGCATTGAAACGCAACACAACACGTGATCAAACAGGCAATGAAATGGTTTCCAGATGCTAATAAGGCAATCAATAAAAACAAATCAACTTACAAGGACAACAAAAAAAACGGGCATAAATTCTCCCTTAAAGCTCCATCAGCATGAGCTGCTTCACTGTCACGCGCCTGTCGACTTATTTCACTTAATTGTTCTCAAAACAAGACAGAGACTCGTTAGACAAGCGTGCAGTTGGATGTAAATCAAATTTAAAGACACGACGGGGTATTAAAAACACGCGTAAAAGTGAATTAACGATTGAACGTGCTCTAATATCCACATTAAAAACTTAAATTTGTGCTCTCTCTCTCTTGAAAAAAAAAAGAAGAAAAAAAAAGGAGCAAATATAAAGATTGGAGACAGTTGTGAGCACGTTGGTTAAATATATCTCCCAAAGTTTCCAGTCTGCCAAACGAAAATGAGCAAAGACACAATCTGTAACTTAGTTAATCAAACTATTATTTAACGTTATTTAAAGGTTGGGGGGGGCTTAGGATAAATAATCCGTCAGCTTCACCTGGTGAGTTGGGGCTCCTCATGACTTAAACCTGAAGCGCATTAATTTTTCATAGTTAAAGGTTTGTTGAAACAATCGGGCGCATATCAATGAGGGCCGGGCAATTTGTATCCAACAGGAACAATAAAGAGCTCGCCTGAAATTACCGCTGAAACGTCTAATTAAAAACTCCTCGCTGCTGATCTGCGGCCACGTCAGCTCACGTTTCCCCCGGAATAAGCAGCGACAAAAGGCTGCTTTCAGGTCGGCGGCCTAAATAATTAAAAGGAGAGGAATAATTACAGTATAAAATTGTAATTATTGGAGGGGGCTGCGGGGGAAAGCCTCTTGATGGTGAAAGAGGAGAGGATGCGCTTAGGATCAGGTTCGGCATCAATATTGCAGGGAGGTAAAACAGGCGGGCTCGTGCTGACGCTATTCATACACACTCGTCTCTCACTCTCCACGCGCACTTTAGACACACAAACACATCGGTGACAGTGTGAGGTGTATTCTCATTTCATTTTGTCCAGAACCTACTAAACACATGTTTTTTTTTTTCTTTATATTCACACTACGTCAGCTGTCAGTTTGTTGGCAGAGCCGGACTCAGACTTTCTGGGGGTCTGCATCATCTATCAGCCCCCCCACCCCCGCCCCCAAAAACAACAACAACAAAAAAAAACAAGTACACTGGTAACTAACAAATATCTTGAACACACTGGTGTCAGTCCATTATGTGATGGTCAAACTAAATGAAAAGATATAAACCGAAGACGCTTAATTACAACGCTTTTTTTTTTAGGTTTGTAGAAACAGATAATCTTTACAAAGCAGCTTTTTTTTTTTTTTTTTTTTAAGCAAAGCAGTCAAACTGTTGCATTTTTCGGGGGGCCTATTTTTAGCCGCGGAGGAAGACTCCTTTGAAGTGTCGGTGAGTAGATTATACCAGAGGAACAGTGGAACGGCTTTAACGACATAGAGACCATCCAAAAGATTCACTGTTTCCCCAGTGAAGCTTTCCAGGTCCCAACTTGTTTAATATGCACGTGAAAGTGATAAACTCCATCCCACTTTCATGTTTATCAACGACAGGGAGATTTTCTCCCTAACCCTCTTTATTTAAATTATTGTTATTATTTTTTAACTTATTTTTGCGTCAACAACAACATGACGCAGATAAATATTTTCATACCACCCCCTTATTATTTGGTTAATGACCTCAAAATATGTATTTTATATTTATTGTAAGTCTGAAACAAACAGTTACTAAATAAACTAAATGACATCCGTCATGTCACCCTGGTTAAACCGGCTGTAAGTTGAAAAATCTTCATCATGTCATCATGGAGAATCTTGTGCTCTAAAACAAGTGGGATTGATATTTATTGTTGGTTACTGCTGCAGGTACCACGAGAAAAGGATTGAGCTGCTCAGACTCCTTTCCAGTGGTCCATCATGTTACATATACGTGTGTGTGTGTGTGTATATATATATATATAGTTTGGGTGGAGTCTCAATTCTGGCGCTCATCATTTTACTCCAAATCTCTTGAGGAAATTTTCTTACATTAAGTAAAAGGATAAATTCATAAACATTAGTCTTGAGGCTTGAGTTTGTCTACATGTGGGGGTCAGCAGGGGTCTAATTTTTTATTTATTTATTTCTGATCAGGTTTGTGAATTATTAAAAGTGGTGCGTATGTCAGCACGTGTGTGTGTGTGTGTGTGTGTGTGTGTGTGTGTGTGTGTGTGTGTGTGTGTGTGTGTGTGAGGGGGGGTGCAGAGACGGGGAGCTATTACACATCAGCATGACAGCAGCAGGAGGAGGAGGAGAGAGGTGCCATGTGCTTCCTGTCTACACGCCATTCACCTCCCCGATCTCCCAACAGGATGGAGGTCCTGTGTGCTGCTGCCTCCTCCTCTGAAACACTCTGAAATAAAGACTCCACTTCAGAGGTTTCTTCTTTCTGTCAAAGCTTCTTTTCGTTTTTAACCGCCTTCTCTCTGGACTCAACGGGCCTGAATTTCCACCTGATTACGTTCATATTATTTATTTCCCCATCACTCACCTCAGCGGAGTGTGTTGTCTTTTCAGGAGAGAAAGGTATGTAGTCTTTTTTTTTCTTTCTTCTAATTCATTCAACCCAAATTTAAAGAACCTTTCACAGGTTTTATGTGGGTGTTTCGTTTTAATTTTAACCATCAAATGTTGGATAATCTACGCCTCGAAAATACTCATTCAGCTAGGAGCCTTGAGGAATCCGCAGACTGCTGTCTTGTGTTTCAGCGGCCTCCGTAATGTCATTGACGCGGCGCAAAAAGTAAGTATGCGCAGGTAAACGTGAGATAGGCCCGCTTCAGCCTAATTTCAAGCAACTGGCCGAGGCTAATCTGCTCAGAAGCTTTAATTATATATAGGCTATAGGGCTGGTCTTTTATTAACAGTACGCGGACGCACGCTTGGATCCGTGTAATTACCAGCAAAGCAGCTTATGGTTGTTCTTTTCCTCTCCGCTAAGCGCATTGGCGCAGCTCAGGCGGAATTTTCCTTCTGTCCTTATCCGCGTATAAGGATCTTATGCGACTCTTAAGTAGTTGCCCCGTAAGTGCTGAGCCGATTTGGAGATAAGAAGAGCAGCACAGATCCACCTCCGCGCAGGAAGCCGCGTAGAACCCGAGAGGAGAGGCAGGAACACACAGAGGAATGAAATGATGAGAGAAATAAACGAGGGCTCAGATTGATTTCACTTTTCCGTGTGTACAGCATCCTGAGACTGCTCGTGTTAGTTATTTTGTCTTCTTTTCAAATTTGTTATGATTATTTTTTTGTTATTGTTGCCGTTATTTCAGAAGGCCATCATTACTGTTTATTTCACGAATAAGATCATAGTAATAATGAGATTATTTCCTATTTTGTAGTTTAAAAGCGTTTTCCCCTCAACATGTTGGACTCTTGTTTTAGTCGTAATTTTTGTGTCTGTTTATATTTGCTCTTTGTTCCCATGAAATTATCTTCTTTTTTTTTTTTTTAATTAATGTCCTTTTTGATACTTATTAAAGAGGCTTCCAGTAAACTCCAGATTTCTTTGACAGGCTTCCAGGGATGGAGTCGATGCCCGGAAATCTTCGAGACGCGGGACGAGACGCCAGCTCCTCCCCGAGTTTAAAGCAGGACGCACAGAGCTTCTCCAGCCCCAGCTCCCTCAAACCAAACCAAGTGAGTGAGACCTCCCTGTACGGGGTGCCCATCGTTTCTCTGGTCATAGACGGTAAGGAGAGACTCTGCCTGGCGCAGATTTCTAACACCCTGCTGAAAAACTATAGCTACAACGAGATCCACAACCGCCGGGTGGCTTTGGGCATCACCTGTGTGCAGTGCACTCCCGTTCAGCTGGAGCTCCTGCGGCGCGCCGGGGCCATGCCCATCTCATCGAGGCGCTGCGGAATGATCACCAAACGGGAGGCCGAGAGGCTCTGCAAGTCCTTCCTGGGTGCGCACAGCCCACCAAAGCTGCCAGAAAACTTCGCATTTGATGTGTCTCATGAATGCGCCTGGGGCTGCAGAGGCAGCTTCATACCCGCCAGATACAATAGCTCCAGAGCTAAGTGCATCAAATGCAGCCTCTGCAACATGTATTTCTCTCCAAATAAATTCATTTTCCACTCCCATCGTACCCCAGAATCCAAGTATCTGCAGCCGGACGCGGCCAACTTCAATTCGTGGAGAAGGCACCTTAAACTGACTGAGAAAAAACCATCTGAGGATATTAACCACGCGTGGGAGGATGTAAAAGCCATGTTCAATGGGGGGAGCAGAAAGAGGACTCTGCCTATGAGCGGGTCTGGGATGTCCTCGCAGCTGAAATCGCAGGCCTCGTCCAGTCTGGCTCAAAGGAGCTCCCCCGAGAACCCTCACAAAACTTTACGGTGCGACGAGGAGCAGGGGACTAATTTAAGTGTGGCGAGTAGCGCGCGGAGCTACCCGGTCATCCCAGTGCCCAGCAAGAGCTTCGGCATGCTTCAGAAAATCCCCCCACCTTTGTTCCCTCACCACCCTTATGGGTTCCCTAGTTATGGCTTGTGTCCGAAAAAGAGCGACGGGGTGCTCGATGCGAACAAAACCAATGTCTCTGGTGTCTTTTGGCCAGGCGCAAAGGACACCCTCTACCCTGCTTTCCCCATGTTTTGGCCTACAGCTGGCGGCCTTCCCTTGCCGCCCTTTCAGGGCTCTCCACCCAAACCTCCTCCAGAGCTGCCGGGCGTCCGGCAAAGCGAGCTCGACTTATCAGACCAAAGTGATCGGGGCGCAAACACACCCAAAGAAATAACCCACCACCCTCACCATCAGCGGGACGGAGATGAGCGCAGCTCCAGCTCCCAGTCCTCCTCCACCAGGAACGACGAGGACAAATCCGGGGACGAGGCCTCTCAGAGGAAAATCAGCTACATTTCGGCCTTCAGACCCGTTGTTAAAGACGCGGAGACCATTGCCAAACTCTACGGCAACCGGGACGGCTACGGCGCGCGCCCAGGCTACCTGTCCCCGGATTTTATCAGCGAGAGCTCCAGTTATAGATCCATGTCACCGGACAGGGACAGCATGGTGGACGACGAGGACCCGGACATAGATGTGGAGTCCAACCGGGGACCAGACGAAGACGAGTCCATCCTCATCTCGCCAGGCGGGGAGCTCCATGGTTCTCCTGTGCCGGGCCGGGTCTCCCCTGGTGCTGAGGAGAGCCCGGAGCCCCCTGAAGCGTCCAGCCCGCGGGCGGCCGCAGGATCACCGCAGGACTCCGTTCACACTAGGTCATCAGATGAGGACAGACAGATGCGTAACGGCTCCCCTCTCCACGAGGTAAGATGAGATTAAATGAAACTTTAATGATCCCCTGAGGGGGAGTTGAATTGTCGCAGTTTTAGTAAAAAAAAAAAAAAAAAAAAGTTTATAGAAGAGAGGGGGCCAATGAGTTTGAATCAAATTCAAATTAAAACACGCATACAAATGTACACAGAAATATTACACGGAGTGTTTGGGGAGCTGTGACAGCAGATAAGACCGACGTTAGAGAAATCCTCCCCAAATTGATCAGTAAGTCGCCCCTTTTACTTTTTACTTTAACACCCAAATCAAAGAGAGCCACACCAATTTACGGTGGTCCTTTTATGTGTGTCTGCACAGCTTTTAGACGTTTTACCATCAATGCCTCTGAAATCAAAACCCAATTCCTTTAAATACATTTCAAGGCTCCTGTCTTTTGGAAAAAAAAAAAAAAAAAAAAAAAGGCCTAAATTATGTGAAGAACCGCTGCAAATTATATATAATTGGTCCCCGTTATTCAACACGATTGTCTGCTCGCTTTTACAGGTGTACAATCATCAAAAGGACGGCCACGTGCTTCTGAGCGAGCCGTCTTCTTATGGGTCCAAACACTCGAGCAGCCCCAGCAGATCCAACGGTAATTACTGATCCGATTTACGGTGCAGGTATTGGTGCAAATCTGAGGCGTCTTTGAACTGAAAGTGCTCGTTTATTTTTAGGCGTTCATTACGTGTCTGAAATACAAAACCAACGCACTGCAGCGGCCTACGTGGAGCAAAAGGACAGACAAGGTTTTTAATTAAATTTTACTGCTTTAGCTGCATTCTGTATTTCCTCAGAAGCCTTTTAAATATCACGTAGATTGCTCATTTTGGAGTTAATTGTTGTGTTCTGTGGCTTCTGTGCAGCTGATGGAGCTCTACGCATCGACATCAGCGTGCATGAAAGAGATCTGGAGAACATGGCGAAAGGTAAGAGGCTTTTTTTTTTTCAGGCTCGAGAGGAAAAAAATGAAGCCGATGGTATTAATTATCTGCAATTAATCGCGTTGTGATCGCAGTTCGGGTGCACACAGCTCGGGCTTGGCCGAGTAGTTGTTGTTTTTAAATTTCACCATCAGATCAATTCAGCTCTTTATTTACCAACGAGGTGCAGCTTCTCACTTTATAAACCCAAAATTTGGACTTGACCTTTAGGGATTGTTTTTATTAAACATAAAATGTGTGTATCTTAATATTTACATTAGATATGTGTTAAACATTGATTTGAAATGAAGCCAGAATGCCCACAACCTGCTCAAGATGACGTGCCAAAATTTAAATGTGAATTTACATTTTATTGGCCTTCAGTGTTTCCATAGTTGTTATCCACTTAATCACGAGATGTAGGAGTTTTGACTTATTATTGTAAGGGGAAATCGTTTAGAGGCTATTAATATTTTAACGAACAGAGCCATAACCCCGAGGCACGGCAGCTAATTATTTTACAACGCTTGGAAAAACCCTGGGACTCCATTATTATCGTCTCCACCTCCAGGCAATGCATGGCAATTACTGTGGCAGCCAGCAAAAGGAAAGCAGGGAAATGGTTGTTATTAAGGACGCAAACGCACCTGAAGTCGGTTTACTGGACTCATACTAATCTTTATGTGCAGAAATGAAAGAATATGATTTGAATTTGATGAAGGGAGAGAAGGAGGAAAGAATAGTGTGTGTGTGTGCCTAGTTTCATTCTGTCAGTATGTGGAGAATAAACGGGATCATGTGTGTTTTATGTTAATGGTTGTTTCCAGAGGAGTTGCAGAAGCAGCTTGCGGAACAAGTGGAGCTGAGGAAGAAGTTGGAAAGAGAATTTCAGCATTTAAAAGGTAGGAGAAAAGTGAGTGTGTTTGTCAGTTAAAGCCACAGAGGGACGACTTGCACATCTTTGTCTGGAGTTAGAAAAGAGGGGCTCATTTTGTGCCTTAAATCCAGGAATGTGTCTTTAAATTCATCCGCACATTGTCAGAGAGTTTCCGTCTGATGTGGCCTTCCGTACTCTTCAGATAATTTTCAGGATCAAATGAAGCGTGAGCTGTCCTACAGAGAGGAAATGGTCCAGCAGCTGCAGATTGTTCGAGGTTGGTCTCTCTCTGTACTCTGTGCCTGCGTAGACTCTGACTGTCAAACGGATGTAGATCAATGCTCTTTAAGTTAGTTTATGGAGGGAAAAACATAAAAGCCTCTCTCAAAAGTTACAGCATAGGTCATATCAAACTGAACCGACTAGCCTCTTAATGCAAACGAAAGCGGAAAGGTGACACTTGCATATTGAAATATTGGCAATTTAATTCCAGGCTTTTTCCTGTAAACTCCACATTTTTTTCCTCCCGCAGCTTGAAAGATTAATTGATATCAAAAGGTGAAGCTGAAACCACATTGTTTTGTTTGCAAAGGTTTTTTCTCCTAAATCATGCTCTGGAAAATTGAATAGACAGACCATTATGTAGAGCTGTATCAGTTACATGCATTAGACAGCAACTAATGCCACCCGTTAAAGGATTGGTTTAATGTTACGCTAGTTTAAATACAGGGTTCAAGTACACAGAGGGGTCACTCTAAATACCATAGGGGCAAACGGCATGCATTACACTCCACTTCAGATGCAATGCAACAGCTCACATTTCCTTTTTTTTTTTTTTTTTACCATTTATTTAATTCTTTATTCGTTTTATTTTTTGATGGGCACTTTGTGCAGCGAGTTGGACCAAGAGAGAAAGGCTTGTTATGCAATCCAGCAGAAGCTAAGAGGTCATTTAGATACATTAACCTTTACAAACTTAAATGTGCAAGTGTTACTTTTTTTTTCAACGTCTCCTTTGATCAGTGATCAATATTTACCGTGACACACCATCAGACTGAGGTTTACACTTTTCAGGTCTCTCTTAAGGCAGTACTCACATGCCCATACGGGCACTGAAAGCACCATTGACCACATTGTTTGTTCCTCCTGTTCACGCAGGCTAAACAGCATTTTTACTGTAAGCGATGGGAAAAGCCACAGTCCTTATTATGTGCAAAGACTTTTTTTTTTTTACTACAGTCTGTATTTTCTGTGTTTCTGACCCTCTTGTTTATCGCTG
Source organism: Odontesthes bonariensis (assembly GCF_027942865.1). Lineage (NCBI taxonomy): Eukaryota > Metazoa > Chordata > Actinopteri > Atheriniformes > Atherinopsidae > Odontesthes > Odontesthes bonariensis. The sequence continues at coordinate 13,897,802 of NC_134506.1, read as the reverse complement.
CTTTTTCATCCACGTGAAGTTTAAAGAAAAGAAAAAACTTCAGGAGAAAACGTAAATTGAGAAAAAAGTTTCTGCTTTGCTGAGGAGAAAAAAAGTAAGAGGTCCGATTTTTAAAAAAAAAAAAAAAAAAACAACAGTGCACACTTTGCAAATAAACAAAATACCCTCAAATGAAAAGACAGAAATGCAGCATTTTGCCAACATGTTTTGGTTTATTTTCCCCATTTGAAATTTGTTTGGTGCTTTTCTAATTATGCCATCTCAGCGCATCATTAACTTCTTCTGCAGTGGTTTACTGGCACCGACTACGTGCCCCACCACCTGTCATTCATTGAATGAAAATGTAAAAACGTAACAAGAAAAACGGATTCATGATTAGTGTGACGTTTGGGTAGAGAATAAAAAGCTTATCCTATCTGAAACATGGTGGTGGCAGTATCATAATTTGGACTCGTAGCCAATGAGGACTTTCAGGAGTATTTCCTGTGTTTCTGTTGGACAATAAAGGCTACTTTAACAGTCTTTACACCTATTAATCTGCATCACCTTTTGCTCTAGTGACTGCGCAGCCTCAGGATTACAGTAGATCTGAGGGACACCACCAAAAGCGACACCGCCCACCTCCTGCCAACTTGTCAAAAGCACTTGAGCCCATACAATCGAGTTCTGGCTTCACAAGCTGTTTCACTTCATCCCTTGATAATGGCAAAAGATGCGAGGAGGGCCCAGCAAACTTCAGGTGTGAAAAATGAAAGGCGTCACAGGGTGATGCAGCCAAATGTGCCTAACTAAGAGATATTTTTCAAGAGGACGAATGAGCACAGGACAGGCTACTCAAGCGGATGAAACAGACGATGATGAGTGTGATGATTATCACCGAAGGTTGCGTTGTCAGCACGTTACTAGGAAAAATTAACAGAATTTTCTTCGCATGTCTCTGAAGCAGAAAAGTTAAACAAGATCTATGGGAATTAATATAAAGCATGACCTGCGTGTTCAGTTAAGACTCCTTCCTGAAATGCTTTTGTTGCCTTTTAGCAGCACCGGCCCCTCCCTGAGAATAATGTTGACTTTGAAATTAGTCATGAGAAAACTGACTGCTGAGAGAGCAGGACGAGCAATACTCAATGTGTGAGTTTAAGTCAAGTTTAATAGCAAAACAACACAGTCTCACACCAGAATGTGTAATCACCTTGGCGTACACAGCGCAGAACATAGAAGTTTCACACAAAAAAAAAGGCACAATCTGCGCTACAAAGTCAGTATGTGTCGCCATTTTCTTTTTGTAGATTATAGCATGCGTACATTTAGCTTTACACGAAACTGCAGACACATTTGATTAGGATTAGGCATAAAAAAAATACATGGTTAGTTTTAGACATGGATAAAAACTATGGTTTGCGTTTGGTGATAAAAACACATGGTTGGGCTTAAATATAAATGAATAAATGCTTCCAGGATAGCACTTCCCTGCACAAAACAATGGAAAACATTACCACCTCAGTTTCTGGTCCTTTAGTGTGACACTACTACCTTCTGGATGCGTAAATGTTCGATATTTTCTTTTGAGATTGGCTGTGAAAACACACACAAGCTGCAGTGATGGATTTCCACAAGGCTCCACAATTATCTGGTATTTAGAGAGAAGCTTCAGAGGACAACAGAGGTCTGTAAAGTTAAGCAGAATCGAGATAATCTTACCAATTTAGAGTTCTTAAAGAAGCTTTCAAAGAGCTTCGAATCAATGTGTACCTAAAGGACTGAAAAAACCCTAACGTCCATTGTCAATGAGACAGTAAAAAGACAAAAGCCTTAGAAACCAGCACACTGTTTTCAAAATTTGTCCAGTTTCTTCCAAGTGGAACTAAAAATGGACTGAGTTTGAACGTTGAACTCCGAAGATGAAAACAAATCCCACTTTGACCTTTCTGAACCTGTTTTGCTGCAAATTTGCTGTCAGAAATCCTGTTTATGAACTGAACTTCAAGAGAAAGTTGGTCATGAACCCCAATCCCGACTGATCAGCAGTTGCTGGAAATTGCCACTCACAAATATGTCAAATTCTCTCATTTTTCTAAATACTTGATGATATTACTCAAATGTTTTATTTGACTGATGAAGGTTTAGGTTTCCTTCATTCAGAAATGTAACAAGTTGCCCTTTACTTACAGATGTATATTGTTTTCAGGGAGATAATTTCACAATCTAAAGGGTGAAGACAACCACACAAAGCTGTTTTCTTTTTTTTTTTTCTTTCTGCTTTTGTCTACATGTTCTCACTGATGGGCTTGTTCCTCCCCAGAAGCTCATGACGCCCTTCACCATTTCTCCTGCAAGATGCTAACTCCTCGTCAGTGCACCGGAGCCTGCACCTTCAAACCCCCGCTGCTGCCTCCGTAATAACCGTCTGACATCTGGCATCACCCCACAGCCAAAAAAAAAAAAAAAGACTGGGGTGGAAAAGATAAAGAAAAAGAAATGAAACACACAAAGATCCGCCTCGAGAAGTCTCATGCTCACCTCCCACCTGTAACCCCAAGGATTACCGACCCTGCTGTACATATACCACCGATTCTAGCACTGACCGGAGTGAACACGTCACTCCTCAAACGGGAAGGTTTTGGCAGCGACGTCTCCTTTAAAACAATTGAGCTCTTGGTTTAAAGAGATCAGGATTCAGCTAAAAAAATGGAGTTTGTTTCATGTTGTGAATCACAGGATATTCGATCTGAAGCTGCAAAGCTCGACCCGAGAAGTCTCACTGAATCAAAGCTATTAGCTATTCTGAAAAGAAAGAAACGACACTATATACGTATATATATATATATCACGTGACAATGTGCAATGGCTTGTATAATTGTGCTTTTAAGTTTACAATGTATCCCATTATTTAGATTTTGTTGCTTGTTTTTACACATATTTGTTATTTATCTGGTTTAACTTATTGTTTAGATTGTTTGTAACACTGTGTACGTTGTTAAGCACTTTAAATGGGCAACATTTCTCAATTTGGCCATGACGTCCTAAACCAAATTCTTTCATCAAAACCATCTTTGTGTTTTAAATACAGCACATTGTTCAGAGCACTTACTGCAGCAGCCCTTCAGGTTTGACATCAAACAATAAAATATTTCCCTCTCACAGGACTGTGTTTCATACAAACTTAGGAGATGATGCTGTGTACTGTTGGAATGAGATCCCGGCAATTTCTCTGTTTCAGGGAGTTTTCTATCATTACGCAGACATCTGTGAGTCACAGCAGACTGAACCAAAACTTTTTTCTGTCATTTTATGGTCTTTTTATAATAAGAAGACCCTGTATAAATATAATGTGTAAACTGCCACTGGCACAGCTGCATCTCACTTTCTCTGTTGTTTAAATTTGGTTTAAAACAAAACAAAAAAAACGTTCTGAAAGGAACTCATTTTGGTTTCTGTTGTAAATCACACATCCCTTTCCTGTTCATGTGTATATATACCCATGTCGATATGAATAAAAGGCGAGAGCCACTTTCTGCTTTCCACCCCGACTTCCTCGCCTCTGTCGCCGGTGTGAGCCTGACACCTGCTGGCCTCCGCCCGGAACTGCGGGCCCTCAGAGCGGATCACATTTCCTCATATTGTATTTGAGTTCAACATGATCTCTTTCATTAAGCAGCTACATCATTGCAGGACATGTCCAGTCAACTTATAATGTTTGACGTCGAGTCGGGGGAGCAGACTGATCCAATAGTGAAATCTAATTCTTCTGATGGGAGGACTAATAGATATTGATTACACGGCTCGCAGTCCCTGGGTGCTTCATACTGAGACAGATACTCACATAATGTCACTGATGCACAATGAATGTTAATTTTCAGTGAGCGTAATTGCCCTCTGTGGCGAAAAACCCATTCCCTCTGAATACTAACAAGGTCGAAGAATGAACCCAACTACAGTGGAAATGAATGGCTGCTTTCATCTTTATTTATTTAGCTGAACCTTATGGAGGCTGATGTGTGATGACAAGCATGGCTGGATCATGTTACAGTTTAAGTGTCATCATATTACATCTGTGTGTTTTCATTTTGTGCATCTTTGTGGTTATTTTCTAATTATTGGGGGGGGGGGTATTTTGTTTTCTGTTCCTTTGTGGTCATTTAATGTTGTCTTTATTTTGTGTCAGGGTTTTTTTTGTTTCTTTTTAATTATTTTGTGTCTGGTTGTTTGTGTCCTTTTAGTCTTTTTTTAAGTCGTTTTTTATTTTTTCATTTGTGCCTCTCTGTAGTCGGATTTAAACTGTGATTATCTTCCTTTTTTTTCATCTATTACAGTGTGGATGTATTGTTATAAGTCAAGTTATGCTGTTTGTTGTTATCTTGTATCTCTGAGGTTATCTCGTGCCCCTTGTGATCATATTACATTTCTCAATGGACATTTTTGCATCTAAGTGAATATTCTGTGACTCTTTGTGATTATGTTGCATTTCCCTGTTGGTTAACATGTCTCTGTTGTTAGGGTTTCTTTAGTTACCCCTTGGGGAGTTCTTGTTCCTCTTTTTTTCCTTTTGTTTTTTTGTTGTTTTTCTATTTGTGGCCCCATTACATCCTGCAGGGATACCTGGGATCAAACATTTCCTCAACGTGATTTAAAGCATTTCTAAAACCTTCCAAAGTCAAACTGTAAATTGAAAATTCACATGAGTGTGAAGACAGGCAACTTCTGATCTGATCATTTCATGGTACTCTTTGGACTTCAGAGCAGGTCATAAGAGGCTCGTTTGCAACCTGCCACGTTTCCCCATTACTCCGTGGTACATGTTTGGAATTGGACTTGTTGGATATACAATCCCCCATTACCACAACAGTTTATATCTCTAAAATGCAACAAAAACTTCAATCTTTAATTCTTTTTTTTTTCAGGTTCTTCACTGATCAACTTGATTGTATTTAGAACATGTAAACAAAAGTGAAACGATGTGCTAGCAGCACACAGTAAAAAAAAACTCATGTTTATCCTTGTGTTAAATCAACCTTTCTTTTAGTTACACTTTTTTAATCATTTGGGAACTCAGGAGACAAATTGTTGCAGTTTTTTTAAGAGGAATCTTTATCCATCCTTGATGAATACAAGATTTCAGCTGCTCAGCAGTCCACGGTGGCCGTCATCTGATTCTCCTCTACGTGACGCTTCTTACTTTTTCCGTGGGAGACAGATTTGGACTGCAGGCAGGTCAGTCAAGCACACACGATGCATCAGTGAAGTCACTTTATTTTAAGTCTTGCAGAATGAGGTCTGGCATTGTCACACTGATAAGGCCACAGCCCTCCCAGGAGAAAGACTTCACCTTGATGGGAGCATCTGTCGTGGCCACTGACCCTCACAACATCAGACCCTGGCTTTTTGCGCCTTTCCCCCGATAACAGTCTGGTTTTTCATCTTCAGCACACAGAACCACACATTTGACCACAGAACACGTTTCTGTCCGTCTGAGATGAGCTCGTGTCCAGACAACCCGATGGTGTTTCTCCACAGAACTGATCCATGGCTTCCTCTTTAGGGTAATACAGTTTCAGGTTACATTTCTAAATGCAGCAATGGACTGTGTTGACTTTTCTCCTAAGTACCCCTGAGCCTGTGTGGCGACATTGCTCACGCTGACGTGACGTTTTCTCCCGCTGTGCCACCTGAAGCTTCGAAGGTCACTTGTGTTCAGCAGAGGTTTCTGACCTTGGCCTTTTCACAGTATTTTTGTACTGTAGATGTTTAGAGGACTTTTTCCAATCTTGCTTTGAGAAATATTGTTTGAACTGGTGAAGGATTTTCTGACTGAGTTTGGCACAAAGTGGTGAGCCTCGACCCATCATGCTTAGAGAGGCCGAGCCTTTGCTGGGTGCTCCTTTTATATCCAAACCTGACCCCTCACAGCTTCCAGAATGCTGTTCCTCGTATATTCCTCAAGCTTCGTCTTGCTTTTCCTCTCGGCAAAATGTATACGCTGACATCACACTCTACATTCATTGCTCACTTACACTAAATTCATAATTGCAGCTGCATGATGTATTGTTGGCTTTTCTTACAGTAATGTGAAGTATACTACAATACAAAGAACCTGAGATTTTATTGGACATTATTAAGAAAATAACAGTATACAACAATATTTGAGTTGCTTCTGTGATTGATATCTGGTTATAATTCAAGGGCTAAAGTTAAAGATACATTTACATGTATGCAGCATTTCAGGGTTTCAGCTGCTGTTTTACTATTATGTGTGCGATTTAGTCAACAACTATCATTCCTGTTTTTATAAACATGCTTCTTTGATATATTTAGAATACATGATATATATTTACATAGGTTAGCATCTTTGCCTCACAGCAAGGAGGTTCCTGGTTCGAATGCGTTGCTTGCAGTAGTGGGTTCTCTCCGGATACTCAGCGTTCGTCCCACCGTCCAAAAACATGCATGTTGGGTTAATTGGTGACTCTAAATTGACTCTGGGAGTGAGTGTGCATGGTTGTTTGACCCTGGTTGTGATGGACTGGTGACCTGTCCAGGGTGTACTCTGCCTCTCTGAGGCTCTGAATTGGAGTAAGTGGGCATAGTAAAAAAGGGATGGATGGACATTTTGGGTGGTTTGAAAGCATAGTATCAAAGGTAGATATTAACATTAAGCAAAATGACATATGTGATAGAAAAGTGCAGCATCAACATGAAAGATGTTTCATCACTAAAAGGTTACACTGTTGAAATTCTATATCATGAAAACTGTATTATCCTTTATTATTATTATTATTATGATCCATTTCAGAGTCATTAAACATTTCGCTCACGTGTCACATTACATGTTCTTGAAGTAATCAGCCACACGGAGTGCATCTAGCAGCTAATCCCTTCGCTGTGATATCACACAGCTCAAAAGCAGAAGAACCCTTCTTTTTTTTTCCAGCTGTTTCTCTGTATTTGTTGTCTGTCCTGTGTGTTAATCATTTGCTTGTATTGCTTGTATAAACATGTTTGGTCAGGAGACACCTGCCCCATCACTGGTCATTAACAATGCAACAGATGGCAGCGATACATGCTGATATAATGAAACCTCTGATTCTCCTCTCTGAGCCAAGCAGCACAACTACTTTGTCAATAGATCCTTTTGTGTGTTTCCTGATAATGGATTTGGACACAAAGCTTAATGTGTTTTGTGTAATTCTGATTTATTTATGTATGTATTTGTATAGAGCTATAAATCTATCCGTAGGCACGGACGTCATTACTTGGGAATTGTACAGGAGAAGCTCAGAGGTGTCTTTGAAGATTTCATCCCCATTTTAAATGACAGAGCACCACCTACTGGCCTTCCCAGCACTGCACCTTTAATACCCGAGTGATAAATTCCACTTTTTCTTGATATTATAGGCAGAATTTTAGAAATACTGTACTTCTAGTCTATTCCTGTAACACTACAATGCTTCTTAATCTCCAAACAACAAAGAGTTTTTAGATGCTAATCATCAAGTTTCACCAAAATGCTGTTAAGTCTAAATATACTGAATCTTTAAATGCTATCCTCCCCCTTGATCCGTATTTTGGTCAATGTTGGGCTGTGCTATCCCCAGTTTTGTGACAATACTAGTTTCTGTTGGGTCTTATGCTTTAAAAAATAAGTTTTAACCAAAAGTGTCACGATTCAAGTCTTATCAAAAGACCACATTAAATGCTTTTGGTAGTTTTGTTCAGCAAATCTGCTGCTCAATGCAGTGCTTTCAGAAAAAAAAAAGTGCTGTTGAGGAGCTGAATATCCAAAAGTTGTGTGTTTAGGGGTGGCGGATTGATTTATGATCGGCTTAAGTCATCAGTAAGAGTAGAAACTGTTTAGATTTTTATCATCGTGCAACCATTTTTCTAAAAACAGTCTTTATTTTAAAGTTTGAAAAGCTCCATGCAGAATTACTAGAGGGAACCAATGCAGTTATAGATGAACATGCTTAAAGGTGTCAAATATAATTTACCATAGAAGAAGACATGAAGACCTCAAAGGAGCCAATTAAAATGTACACAGCACCCCTTAGAGCCCAGGCCATCTGCTGAGGGAGGGAAAGAAACTTCAGCATAGAGAAAGTTTACAAGATGTAGAATTAGAAATATAATTCATTTCAAGTATTTTTACAGAAAGATGTAATAAAATATCCAAAATGGAAGTGTATTGTTTTTGTTTTCTCTTCAAAAATAATCCCAGTTTTAAGCAGCACTTTGATGTTACCGGTTTACTTCACACATTTATTTGTAACGCAGCTGTTCACCCGCAGTGAGGTGGTTTCACTGAAGTTGAGTTATTAGTGCCGTTGGTAATTTACACAGGAACCGCCCACAGAGTTTGTTGCAGTCACAGTGAGCGGTTAACACCGAGGTAAATCCAGGATCTAATGCAGCACTCATGAAAGTTATGGTGATGAGTTTTTGTTGAGACTCAGTGAGGTGATGACAGAAATGTATGGTCTATTTGGAGTTTGTGGTGCTGTCAAAGTGTTGTGTGTAACACAGAGAGATGTTCCTGTAATCTAACCCACACATTTGAATCAAATATCTGTAAAATAGTGTCAGCAGAGATGACAGAATTTGATTTATTTTTTAAATCATGTACCTACTCTGATGTACGGTATTTTTACATGATATTTCAGTATTTTGGGTAACAGTGTGACTGGGTTTCATTTTAAAATATCCACCAAAACCATTGTAGATATCTTAAATCAGCTTTCTAATTTGTTTCATACACAATGACACCAGAATCCTGTGTAGTAATCAGGAAACATCCATGTAGAGTTTGAGGTCAACATTAATATTCATTTATTCACATTCAATATTTATTTATTTTTGGCTTTTTATCTTCTCACTTTATTTCTTCTTGTCAGAAAACAAGCTTATTTATAAATCGCAGTTACCTGCCGTTGCTTTATCAAATACAGCAATTCGTTGTTGTAAACTCGGCATACATTTACAACAGGTTCTCACAGTCTAAACTCAGGAACATGAAGGCATTAGAGTTTAACACCAACAAAAGCTGCAGTGTCTCATAGCTTCTCTAAGACACTGATGACAAAATCTGAACACAACACGTGGGAATATCACCCTGCATTAGTTTTAGTCAGGGCTCTACGTGACAAACTGCCAACTGAATGTAATTCCCACCACAGCTTTACCAACTTTACACCTGACCAGAGATCGAATCAGGTGAGGTGTGTGAAAACACCTGCCTGGATGGTCACAATCAATTATTTTTAAGAAACGGGAACTGTCAGTTGAAAAGAGTTGAAATTACAGCACAAAGAAGCCTAATACCTAATTAATGTGAGAGTAAACCTGGAATGAAGAACTTGATTGATGGTAGGGTCTGTCACTTCATATTGTGTGCAAGTTGAAGTGACGCTTTTGTTTATCTGGCGCTCAAGAAGTTCTGATATCCTGAAACAGAATCACATATGAGTAAGTCGTAGCATGTAGCTGTTATGGCCACAGCAGATAGTTTTATAGACGGTAGATAGACAGAACTTTTTGGCTTTATGGCTGTAAAGTAAGAACGAAAATTAGGTTGATGTTGTATCTGAAAGTTAAGATCAACGGAATTGGAGTCACTGTGACAAGGGCAGTTGATTTATGTCACAGTAAAATTAAGAATCGGTAGGTGTGACATTTAAAAATTTTTTATGAAACGACACATGCCTGTACTGGTGCCTGTTTAGCAACTGAAAAAGATTAAAACTAGTGAGAATTTCACCTTATTTAAAGGTGTCTGACTTTAGTTTGAAGACACATTTGTCATGTTACGACATCCCTACGCTCAATTCACATTCAATTTTTCAGAAAATATTCAGTGTCACCTTGGATGATAGAAACAGTATAAAATGTACTGGACACCCCAGAGTTTAGAATTTTTCACAACACATTTTACAAGTTGTTGTACACCAGCCCTCACATGCATCTCTACCATGAAAAACTGAGTTCCTAAACATAATATGTTGTCAGCCAACTATGTGTTGACTGTCAAAAGACCACCTTAGATAATTAAATTTGTTCAATTGTGTGCAAAACCTAAACATATTACTTCATTCTGATATTTATGAAATATAATTTTAATATTCCTTGTAGTCCTGATCCTCTTTGTTGGGATTTACGAGATAACGGTAACGACAAACTGTTGTCAATGTATCAAAGATTGATATGAATTGAAAACTGAATCGTGCTTTTTTTTTTTGTATATGTTTTTTCCAGTCTCGTGATCCCTCAGATTTGTGCCAGTGTTTTCACTTTAATACTTCAACCACATTCTGTTGCTAACACTTACATGCTTTTACTTGAGTACGATTTCATGCAGAGTTTTAGATTGGTGTGTTGGTACCTTTACCAACGTAAAAGACCTGGAAACTTATTTTGCTGCAGCCTGCTGTATGATACTTTATGATATTTAATGTTTAAATAACAAATACATCTGTCTCAAGTTATGTTTGGGAGAAATCTTGTTGTACAATAAGATAAATAGGATTAAAAGGACTGACACTGGGTAAAATAAATAAAATGTTTGAATTAGCCAAAAATTTTGATAATTCACATGAGGGGAACCATACGATCAAGACCATGAGTACAATACTTTGTATGAAACGCAAGTAAATGTCAAAAATAGAAAGAAAAATGATCAAATATATTTGATCATCTGTTTATAATTTTACCACTTCAACTAATTGTTATTATTATTAGTAGTAGTAACAGTTGTCTCTTGGTCTCATCTTCCCAACTTAAGGGCGTATTTAGATTCAGATTGCTTTTGTTTATGTGAAAGTTTTACTTTAAGTTGTTTAAAGATAAACTAAATAACCCACCAACTACCTGCAATATAGTTTAGATATTTTATTATATGCTATTCTATTCTATTCTATTCTATTCTATTCTATTCTACTCACAATTCTACAACATTCTATTGCTGTATTTCCTCTCCTCATTTGTGTTCCTGAATGCATCACTGTCGCCGTATGCGCGTTCACGCACCGCTCTGCGCGTCCCAATCATGTGACAACCCCTAACGCTATGCCTAACAACGCCTGCGCAAAGAAATACAAGATGGCGGAGAGTGCGGAACTGAAGGTAAGGCGCAGCCTGAAATCATTATAAATTTACCCGGTTGCGGGGCGTTTGATTGTCATGTCGCGCAGTTGTTGAGTGGCTTAAGCCTCGGTGAGCTGAGACCTTGTCAGATTTTAGGTTTACTGCACAAACACAACAGGAACTTTATTGAATCCGCGAGCGCCAACGCTCGCACGAGCATGTTTATGTTGATGTTGAGACGCGGTGGTTTGGCTGAACGGACCGTTTTCTTCAGCACACCGTCTCCTGGCGGGGAGGCAGTCCCTTCATACCCGTCCTGAGCGCGCTGTTTAATTACGAATAAGTCTGTTTTTTCGTGGTCTCACAACAGTATGTGTGCGGCTTCTTTGGGGATAGTCTCAGAAAAATTAACGTGAGCGCGAGTGTTTGCCGCGCGGACTGCCTGTACACTGAGAGGCGGTTTGAACATGACAGCGGCGTCATGCTTGTAAATGAATGTTTTTAATAAACGCCACATGAGCGCGTTAATAACGATTCTAAGTTTGATTGTTCAAACCGCACACTGTGCCCGAGCTGAAGCCGCGTGCGTCTGCGGGTGAAGTAACGGTAACCTGCCTGTTTGGTAATACCTGTGACTCTTTTACCTGTTGATACAGGCATAATGAGACACCGCAACTTATAACGGTGCACTGGCAGCGGGTGCCCGTTACATCAGCATCACAATCTGTTTGTCAGCCTCTGTGAACATCACCTGCCTTCACATGAGCACCTTGATGCTCCTCTGTGGAAGCCTCCTGCTTTAAATGAGCTTTTCAGATTAAATCTAGAAGTTATTGATCCGATTCCTGGGCTATTTTTAGACTTTTCCCGGTTTGTTTCTGTGGATCCATACACGCTGCTGCTGTTCAGCTGCACACTAATAAACACCTTTATTGCTTTTTGGAGGGGAGTTTGGGGGGAGGCAGGTGCAGTCTTACTGAGAGGGTTTTAGTTCCTGTTTGAAATGAGTTACTTCTCTACTGCTCTCTCTGGAAAGAAGGTTGCACCTGCTCAAACTTCACATTTTTATCATTTAAGTTGAACACTGGAGGACAAGCCTGAAACCAGTGGTGTAATGTCTGCATCGCATTCATTACTGTGCTGAGATTCTTATTGTCTTCTTAAAGATGGACCTTTCTCTGCCTTTCACTCAGTAGAACTAGTTGCCTTCATTTGATGGGTGGATAAGGTTCACACATCAGATTTGGGATTCTGATTTCCTCCCAGTGTTTGTTTCCCGATGTCAACAAGCTGAAGATATCTTAGACTGTGTCATTACTGATTTTGAGGTCGGTTAAATATAGAAAAGCACTCTTTCATGTCATTGTTTATAACGCTTGGTGTTTAACTGCTGGATGGGCGGCTTAAAAAAAACAAACAAAAAAACGTCCAGAAGTCAGAATATATGCACCTCTCCGAGCACCGCTACACTTCTGGCTGCAGCCTTATTTCATTAACCAGCAAGTTAGTTTCTAGATCTAACAATAGCCAGCAAAAGTGATAAATCTACAGCCTAGTTGTTTAAACTCTGAAGAGCCACTCAGTTTACAAAACAATATGAAAAACAAATCATAAAAACTGGAAAGCCGGAGCTCCTACTGTTTATTTTTTCACTCTTGCTTGGCTGAAACAGTTGTGTTATTGTCACCCGCTGATCTACTGTCAGTCAGTAAGTCGACTGAAGGTGTGTGCAGACTTTTGACTGGTTGAGTTCCAGCAAAGGGGATTTGTGATGTTGTTTTTAACATGAGAAAAGGTAAATGTGAGAATAGAACACAGTGAATACGGTGGGATTAACAAAATGCCGCTTTTAGACTGCTGCTGTTGACAGTCACGCACGTTAATATTTTGTTGGACCCTCTTTCGCGTCGTTTCTGTGAGCTGCAGTTATTTTCCATCTTGGTCTTGTCTTCATGATGATAAATCTTCTCCAGCGCAAGGCAGAGATTCTCAGTGGGTTGAGGTTCGGACTCTGTGGTGACCAGTCCATCTGTGAAAGGACTCATCAGACCACATGACCCTTTTCCATCGCTCCAGGGTCCAATGTTTATGCTCCCGAGCAAAGTGAAGCCATTTTTATTTCCAGTTCCTTAGGTTTTCTTCAGGCTTCCCACCTGTTTAATCCCAACACTTTGAGTTTTCTTCGCAATGTACAGGTGGAAATGCTCTAACTGTTGATTTATCCAGTTTGATTTCACCAAAAGTTTGAGGGATCTCCTCCGATGGCCGTTTTTAAAGGTTTCCTTCCGACCGGCTCACCACTCTCCTCCGGGTTGGAATAATGCGTTGGGCTTTCCTTGACGCAGTCTTCCAAGTTTCAGCCATCTCCTTAATTGTTTGGTGACCCTTCGGAAACAGAGTACCGTCTTTTCCACGAACAAAAAATGCATCTTCATATATTGTTGTTGAAGGAATGAGAAGATACTCCCTGCATCGCTCTATGCGGGCTGAAACATCACAGGAGTGGTTTTCCAACGGATGGCTGTTACCCTTTTGCTTAATTAGCTTGTGCATATGACCAGCCGGTGAATATTGTTTGACGGAACGGCTTCAGAGGGTCTGATAAAGTTGCCCCAACAAGTAAAATGTCTTGTTTAGATGAAACGCCACCACCTGGGATAAACTGTATGATGCTGGATTACAAGGTCTGTGATGATTTCTTTACACTCTTGCTTTTTTGTCCCCGATGAGCCTGTTTAGTTCAGCTCAACTGTTAGATCTACAAAGCAGGGCAGCGAACCTGACTGAGAAGCTGCTTTTCATCTCGCGGGACTGGCAACATGTCTGGGAGGAAAATGTCTCCGGCCTGGGCTCAGCAGAAATCCTGCTTGGAACGGGATTCGAGCTTTAATAAATCAGTCGTAAACGGACATGAGGCGATGGCTACTTCGGTGGATGTGATTAGTTTGTTTATATCACTACAATGGGAAACGTTTTTATCATATTCTTATTTTTAAATGAGTATCTGCCCCATGTTTGACCTCTTGTTCAATAGCAGAGTGTTGGTAGTGGTCGTATTTGCCATTAATCCAGTTTTTCCAACAAAAAGTTTTACACTTCAAACCTCTGTTGAATTCACAACAGAAGTATTGATGTTTTAGGTATAAAAGTTAAAATGGAGTCAGCTCACTGTCAATTCTCGGTACACCTCCCGTAATTTTCACACAGTGGGTGTGATTCTTTCCTGGCCTCACAGCTCCACTTTATTTCAATTCATTTGCAGAAGAGTTGATGCATAGCTCCCCGCTGTCTTGCATCTTCACATTATAAGATATCACCGCACATAGCTACTGTTTCATTTGTGAACTCAGGCGGTCGGATCAGTCTGAACTCAGTGTTTCAGTTTATATAAAAAGCTGCGTCTCTTCAGTGCCGATATCTCCGTGACTCGCCTCACTGCTGATCATACTGTTTGTTACAAAGTTAGTTTGACTTTAAAGCTGTTTCTGTAAAGTGACTTTTAAAAAAAATTTATTTGAAGATTGAACTCTGGCTCCAAAGTGGTCAACATCTGGTGAAACTTGGGGTTTTCCACCAGAGAAAACTCTCCTCTCTTTCTAAGAGTGGGGGCATAAAGTCGACAGCAATTTGTTAACTCTTGGCTGATTGGTCTGCTTCATGGCTGCCTGTGTTCCTAAACGTTGTTCCACATATCATTATAGGGCAAGTTTTGCATCCTTGCTTTATTCGTAGTTTGTGCCGTCCTTTGAGTTCATCGCAGTTGTGCCCAAAGGAGTACCCAGCTATCAGCTTTCAGAACGCCATATCACCCAGCATCCATTCACAGTCCCGTGCAAGACGGCCACCTAAGGGGACAACTTCTTGTTGGAGTTTTACAGCCCTTGAATGTAACATGAAGGGTAAATGAGCAACTTTATTGCCCAGTCGAGGCTGGAAAATCCCCAATTAATGATTGTATGTTGTATTTTTGTGCAGGCTGTAAATGTTTCAATATGTTCTGTTCCTGTATGGAAAGTACAGTTTTCTACATGGGCTGTGTGTCGTAAAGACAAGAAATTTACACACAACTGAACACACGAGCAGACTGTCTAATGCTGAAGTTTTCTGTGTGTTTAGTAAAGTTGGCTTGTTTAACAGTTCTCTTATCGATAACCAAAGTGAAGGGTAAACTGTGTCGAGACGAGAACTTTCTCTGCGAAACATCAACTTTAGCTGGTTTATTTCAGTTTGCCACAAACTCTAGTTTAAACCTTCACAGACACGCAAACTATTTTTAGATTTCTGGATTTAGACGAGGGTGTTTTTTTTAAGACTATAAGCTGGGCAGCTTTTTTCAGGCAGCAGTTGACACACTCGACGATGCTTTGTTGCATTTAATGAAAAATCTGGACTCTTCTGGAGTTTTAAACGAATTACCTTTGGTTGACATCCATTTTCACAGCTGTAATTTCTTTCTTTCTTTTTTACTCTCTTAAAAAAGGATTTATCATTGAGGGATGACTGCCCATCAAAGCAGTCATCTTTCCAATAGAAAGTTAATGCCCCCCCCACCCTTTCTCCTTTGGTTTGTGGGTATATTCACAGGAACACAAAAGCATTAAATAAATAACTGGACTGCAGTAGTTCTGGTTCATCATGAATGCACTGCTTTTTTCAAACTTGAGGTAAGAGTAAGCCTTTCTTGAATAAGAGAACATGTCTTTTCCTTCTGTATGCATCATGCAGTCTCAAGAACAGAAACCTGGATGTGTTGTCATGTGCTGGAGCTTCTAAGTGTGTCGAAAGAGCAAACTGAGAGTATAAATGAAGAGAGAAGGTGTTGAAAATGTTTGCACTAGTGCTCTGCTTTGTTTATTCTGGGGAGTCTTAAAGTTGTGCCTCCAAAACTTCCAGATATCCAGTTCACTTGTTCAGCGAACAAAAGGGAAACAACAGATCCTCACAATGAGACGCTGAAACTAAAAAATTGCGTTTATTATCCAACAATTTCTGAATTACTAAATCAATTCAGCGAGGATGGCACTAACTGAGGATTAATTGGCCTTGCTCAAGAGCTGAATTGTGGCAGTGAGCTTAAACCTCTGACCCTCTTATCAGTAATCCAGAGCCTTATCATCGAGCCACCGCTGTCTTAACTATAGCAACAGATCCTTTTAAATCTAACCCGGTCTTTCAGCCTCGTTGAAAGATGCTCGAAGCTCCTGTCCTCGTATAGAAATACAATTGAATTATTATGAATTATTTAACTTTGCTTTGAACATTGCAGCCGCCTGGAATTGTGGGACGCTGTTGTCTTCTTCGCTTTCATTAGAGACTGTCCAATGCATCTTAAGCTAAAGGACATAAAAGCACTACCATTTTAAAAAGGAAAAAACCAACCAGGCCTCAACTCAAAGCAAAGGACCAACAGAACATTAGGCAGAGTTGGTTATGGTGTTTTGGCCCATTAGTGTATATATGGATTTGCTTTGCTGCATGCTTTGTTCAGAAATGCCTCAGGCTGTATATTATTATACTTTCTACAGGATCGGTGCATAAAGCTTTGGCTCAGTCAGCTCAGATAAAAATCCGTGCTTGTGAAAGCCTCTGATGTTGCCAGGCTTCCAAACGTGTCCTGTTGCATCGCATTTTGTCTGAGAGGAGTCCCGATCCGCCTCAGCTTCTTTGAACTGTCTTCTTTCTTCTCTGAGGCTGCTGCAGCAGCAACCTGGCAATACAAATGACTGCCTGTGTGCTGGCGGCTTATAGGTGGAGACAGTCTATTTGTAGAGCCTCTGGCTAGGTTAATCCCTAATGATACAGGCCCTCTGCTCTGCTCCCGTGCATCCTTTCTGCACCTGCCCATTTTTTCTCATTGTCATTATCGCCGCCGTTCTTTTTCAGTTTGAGCACAAGTATACGTTCAGGTGGCCGCTTCCCAAGTGAATAATAACTGCTCTCATACGTTAGTGTGTTTATGGTGTTTATGGCTCCTAGCATCCAACCAGCAGCAGACTGTAAATATGAGAATGTGATAGAGTTGGGCCGTATGGTAGAGCAGAGCAGATGGTAAACATCCCACGATGCAAAACTTGGTGCAGATGTTGCATGTTTCTTCTGTTTCAGAGATGTTTAATGTTGAAGCAGCTGAAACAAACTGTCGAAGAGCGTTTATCGCCTTCCTCCATGTTCTGAGTATTCTGTAAAGTTTACCATTGGGGCTGCTGGGTGAAGATAACAAACGTGCTTTGTCACTTCTGGCAACATGATCTCTGTTGTACACGTTCTGCTCAGTCAAACCAGCATTTAAGCTCCATTATTGTCAGAAATTTTGCCCCGCGAGAGCGCACGCTGTCGGCCGTCATCGACTTTTGTGTGGCTTCGGAGAGACGGAGCTTTTCTTAACTCCTGTGGTGATTTTGTTACACAGTCCTGTTGCCGTGGAAACATGTCACATTTGAGATGGACATGAGTAGGCAGCAGTTTGGAGCTCAGTCGTGTGTTTCCAACTGGAAGAGAGAGAAAGGTGTTTCACTGGCCACCCTCCTGGCACATTCTGAAGGAATTTGAATATTGGAATATTAGACAGATTTTGCTGTGAATCAAGAGGAATAAATGAATAATAAAAACGTCTTTTGTTGGAGTATTCCTGTACTCTACTTCAGGAGGTGGCTTTGTTTGTTAGACCCTCCAAATAAAGATAATGGGTCTCTCCACCTGCAGCGATGTGCAGAACCATTTTCATCACTTTCAACTCGTAATTCACTCATGATCTGCTGCAACGTGGCAACACATTTAGCAAATAATACGCATCGGTTTTTGTTCTCAGTCTCGTATCAATCTAATGTCTTGGCTGTATGCAGGAATCCCTCGGTGCGGTCGTGTTGCCAGCAGTCCTTGATAGCGCCTACAACAAACAATCATTTACAAAAATGGGACAAATATCCAGATAAGGAAGCCGCTAGATTAATGTTCAGTCGCAAATCAATATGCTCAAGTGGCTCTTGATAGAGCAGATACTGATGAGTTAACTCTTTCCGTATTGGTAAAAGGGGAGACGAAAAGAAAGTCTCTCGTGTGGAACTATAAGCAAATTCCCCGGTGTTCATCTTTCTTGGAAACCCGTTCGTCTTCTGCCTGAGTAATGTGGGATTGTGACACCTGCAGCCCATTGTTACTCGTGGTGAAGGCATCACAGAGAATGAAGCAAACTGGGAAAGATGTTTCTGTTGAGTTCTGAGCAGTCGTGGCCTCTCCAGTGACCTGTAACCTGAGGGAGTGCAGCTGAAGGCACTGAATCACCACACAGTTCATTCTTAAGGAAGTAGCCCGCTGTGAGTGGAAAATCCCTCTGTATTTGTCAGAAAACAGATTAGTATGCTAATTTATCTCCCTTCCTCATATTGGCAGATACCGCACTAAGGCCTGAAGTGGATAGCGCTTGTGTTTCTAATTTGTTATCCAGGTTAATCTCATAAAAGCTGTGCTTGCTTTTTAACACCTGTATTTGCCTTGAATATTCATCCTAAGATTTGCTGAGATTGTTGTTTTATTTTCTGATCAAGGAATTGATTAGTTCTGCTGAGGCAACGAAGCAAACAGAAAATATAAAGAAATAACACCGACATTGCATTGATTCATAAAGCTGCTTGCACTGCCACTCGGTTGTGAGATGAAGATTTCTTTGGGTTTCCAAATACTATCCAAAGTGTACCGTCACTGTGAAGCTGTGTTACTGTCAATCAGTGCTGCCTCTGACACTAATTATTTCAAGAATTTAGATGTATAGTTTTCAGTAGAGCTTTCAAAGCCATTTCAGGCTCTTAAAACATCCCCTTTTTACCCTGTAATAAGCATGTAGCTATATGCAGGTTTTTGGAGCGCAGGTCCTCTTGCTAAAACAACACGAGTCCGTTCCCATGTTACTCGCAGAGTGCTGGTACCTGCATTCCAGTTATCTTCCCCACATAGCTCTGTACACTACTACAACAGAAGGTGCTGGCATTTGACTCTCCTACAGGCTGTGGTGGACCACAGTTTCTAACGAGGTGGGAGTCAGCCTTTAAAGCAGCTTTCAGATGGGGAAGTGCTCCCTGCTCTGCGTCTAACACCCTCCCATCCCACATCTCACACAAAAGACAAAAACGGAACGTCCAGAGTTGCAGAAGCAAGACTTTGTGCAATAGGGTAACTATAGAAACCATAATCAAACCACAACCAGGATAACATGACATCGAGTTTTCAATCCGAATAAATTTTTGACTTATTTTACAGTAGCAGTCTAAAAAAGTCAGGTTAAATGTGCTTTTAGTGTAAGCAAACGGAACCAAAATGAAGGTGAAAGCACCTTGCATGCAAGTGGTAAGCGTCCTACTGCCGTCAGGTCCGCCCCACCCCCTACCTTACACTCAAAATGATTTCATTCCAGTGGGTGTCGCTTCCCATATGAAAGCACATTAAGGCTACGTGCCCACGACAACGCTCTGAAGCATAAACGCAGATGTCCGTTTTTTTCCTCCACAATTTATCTGCGTTCTCACGAGCGTCTTGGGGTGGATATCTGTCTATCCATGGGAACAGGGAAAACATATAAAACTCATAAAACTCGCAGTTTGCCGATGTAGTATGCACGCCCCGGACGTAGGTGGCAGTAGCAACAATACCTTTGGTATTGTTATATGAGTTATATATATTAATAAATTTGAGAAATGCCTGTTTTGTGGCTACTTCCTCCGCGTCAGTTGGAAGAAAATGGCGAAGCGCGGCGGCAACAACAGTACGCCTTCAAACTTTGTTTGGACAGATGATGAGGTCCAGTTGCTCCTGAACACAACACTGAACTACAAAGCCAGGAAGGCAGTGGATAATATGGATTGGGAGAGTGTCCAAAATAAATATAGTGAGATATGGGAGTCGTTCATGGAGAACTACCCACTTAACGTGTGCAAAAAACGCACTTCTGCGTTTTGAACTGTTCCTACGGCGACGAGAGGTTGGATCGTTTTCAAGATCTCCACTCTGGAGGGCGTTTGTGTTTTCTCCGTTTTGAACTCCTAAAAACGCCGTCGCCGTGTGCAAGATAGGCACATCTGTCGAAATGTTCTGCGTTTATCTGTCGTTACCGTTGTCGTGGGCACGTGGGGCACGTAGCCTAAAGCAAGCTGCCAGATTTCATATAGACCGGCAAAACAAATTCACATCTGTCTGCTTGCATCTGAGGGTTAAGATAAGGAAGACCTGTATTCGTCCCACAAGGGGAATTGGTGCTCTTATCAGTCTTAAAGCCTGAATGTGAAACATTTTGGTCAATAAATATGTACTTTTAAAACTTATTTTGGGGCTGCACTCACTCTCCCACCCAGTAGTTACATTTATTTCACTACAGATCGGAGCTTATACGCACAACAAGCAGTCATTCAATACCGATTGTAACCACCAAAAGCCACCTGTGGTCCTGCATCTACAGGCAACATGTTTGCTGCATCGCCTGCAGTCTCCTGCTACTGTGTCAGCTCCCCCCTTCATCTTTTGTGTCTTTGTACTCCTCTTCCTTTCTGAGCTGTTTCATTCTGTCTTCCACACAGGGGTGAGGTCGGTGATAATCGCAGCCATTTTTTTTTTTGTTTTTCTGCTCATTAGTGGTACTTCTCTGTCCGAGCTGTTCCTGCCTGTTGTCTTTGTCCACTTTCGTGGCATTAAACTGTTGTTTGGTTGCTACCAGCAGCATGTACCTGCACTGTTTTGGCCCCACATCAGTGAAGCATTTGTCAACAACATGTGCCGCTCAGCACTGGACACGACTGGCCTTAGATCTCTAGCTGCCTGTGGCAAGTTGGTACTAGACCTCAGTAGCCTCAGGTGTGCTGGGACGGCATTTAATGATTAAAAGATAAGTCTTTTTGGCCATGTGGGCTGCACGACCTGAGCCTGCTGAGGGAATGATTACCCTCACCCAAATCTTTGTCCCAGATTCTCTCTTTTGTTTGATCCACAATGCGCACGGTGATTTTGATACTACAGAGGCAGGAGGGGGGAAAAAAAACAGGCAAAGGTATTTCACAGTTAAGCCTGAGTCAGAGAAGCTGGAAGGCTAAGAGGTGGGGGGATGGGAGGACAAAGAGGGGAGGAGGTTGGGGAGGGAGCTGGCACAGTACAGAGCCCTCTAGCTGAGAGTGGGAGCTTTATATAATGGCCAGGTAGCATGCAACCCACCCCCCCTTATCTCCACCCCCATCCGCCTACACAACCACTACACACCCACACACACAAACACACACATCCTGCAGAAGCTGCTCGGCACAACATTATAAGCCATCATCACCATCTCCCGCTCCCTTGGGATTCAGAAGAGCCGCCTCACTGTCCACCTCCTCAAAACCAAAAAGTGCAGCAGATTGTTTTGGTTTGGTTCTGTATGAGAACCATCAGGAGGTTTTCAGATTCTCACTGTACACCACACAGCCTGCCGCTGTGCCGCTGGTGAAACCCACGCCGAGCAGGTGATCTGAATGGCTCATTGTTTGTTGACTGACCTTTGCTTAGGAGTGGCTGAACTTAGGTCAGACACTGGCAGCCTTTGGTGAACGGGGTACCCTTTGTTGGAAATGGAAATTAAATTGAATCATGCTGACATTTAAATGTAATTGAAGACAAAGGCGCACAGAGGAGAGAACAAGAGGAAACAGCGTGGACACATGCTTCATGTTTTCTCTTCATTGATTTTTCTGTGCATCTATGATCCACTAACCTGTTTGTTATGTAGACCAAAAGACAAACACCCAGTAAAACATTTGTAGTCTCAATCATTTTTGTTTAAATATACGAAGCAACAACTTATCCAATGACCATTTTCTGACTCCAGCAGTCATTTTAGTTCATCACCTTAAAGATGAACTGAAACGAATGTTCATCTATCATTCAAATGAAATTTTTGTCTTTTTCTAAAACCATCAATCCAACTTGAACTAAATTTTCCGGGCATAACTTGTTAAAACGGCCATTTAAAAGTGTGAATTATGTGGCCTTTGGTGCGAAATTGGCCACATGACCGTGACGTCATAGGGTTGACTCCCTTATTTGCTAGTATGGCTGGCTGCGATAATAACATACATTTGATGGACCTATATCTCATAAAGGAACCAAAATTCTGATACAAACATCAGCAGGTCGAAAGAACACACCTCTAACATTATGTGGAAAAACTTTCGTTGAATTTAAGCCACACAAATCGATTTAATATCTATATTGTAGAGGCTCTCTGCACCTCCCGTATGGGTAATGGAAATGAAAGAAAGTTACCATTTTTGGCACAGGATCGACAGGCACAAAACAGCCATCGCTCCTACTACACGCTGATTATTATTAAGATGTTATCAATCAAATGACACAATAGTGTATGTTTGCTGTGGTAAACTGGAAAAGATTTGAACATGCCGGTTTCGCAGATATGGCATTCTGCTGCGCTGTCTTTGACACGTTGAAACCTAACGAAGTGGCTCTTTGAAATCCAGCCACTTAAAAAAAACGTATGTGATAATAACATGGTTTTAATGTAAACTTAATAAACAATGGCGTGGATTAACGGGTCGGAGATCCTCCAGTGCGCGGCCCCGTCTGCGGATCCTCACGGGTCGGCGGCAGGGAGATGGGCACCCGGCCTCGGCACGACTGACAGCAGCCATCGGTAGGACTGATCCACGGAGCCTCGGATGTCGTAGCCGGCGCAATCACCGGAGAGACCAGACAGCAATTCTAGCTGGATATGTGTGTAGACCGAAGAGCAAAGCGAGCAGTCCCCTGCTTCCGAGCAGCAATTCAGGTGCAGCTATCGGCAGGCGGCAGCACGCAGTGATACGATCCACCGTGCTCTCAGCCAATAGCAGTGGTCGACACTTGCCTCTCAGAAGCGAACAGTAAGCGAACATTATTATATATAAAAAAAAACAAGTCCAGTAATGTCCGATCTGGAAATTTCAGACTCACCTGTCTTCGCGCCCGAGCAGTAGTTCGAGCAGGGACAGTCTCCGTCGGCACACCAGGTCCAGCGATGTCAATAGTTGGAACAGCTTCAGCTAAAAGACGTCTCCTATTCCCAACCATTCCCGCTATCTCCACATTTTTAGTGAAACAGTTGTGATGGAAATGTACGGAGCACAACACGGATGTTGAGGACACTTCAAAATCACGACGATGCCTCCGTACAAACTGTCCACCGTGCTCTTGTCTTTGCCTTCTCCTTGTCAGCCTCAGTTCCAGTAGTTTTTGGTTTGGGAAACATGTGCAGAGAGATCCCTTCAGTGAAGCTGTTATTTTTGCAACTAACACCATTTGTTCCTCCAGCAACACAATATTTTCTGCCGTGCTTTGATGTCTTAGCCATAGACGCCGCCATTACAGTTAGACGACTAGAACTTCTGTGTCAACCCTATGACGTCACGCATTAAAAAAAGAATTCGCACAAAAACACAAAATGTGGCTCCTTTTGAGCCCGTTTTAACATGACTTCCCGGATAAATTATTATCCAGACAATATCTCATTTTAATCGCAAGGCTTGGAACCTTTAGAATCAGCAGCAAAAACTGTGAAATTCCAACAATTAAAATTCGTTTCATAAGCACTTTAAGTCACTCTGAATGGCTTGAGCATTTAAGTGACTCCAAAGGGCAAATTCATAACTTCAGTTTTTAAAAAGATATTCTTGGTTTATAGAGTTTTGTTGGCTGGTGAATCTGTAAGTGCGTTTTGGCACGTGCCTACCGATCGAGGCTTGAGTTGAGACGCTGTTCATGTCACTAGAAAACCTTGGCTCGGTCATTTTGATTCCAAATCTGTGGACAAACTTTGTCATTTGATGCATTCAGGCAGTGTCTTCTTAAAACTTTGAGACCAGGAGCAACTATTGCCTGCTTTTACATTTCATTTTGAGGCCAAAGGTTTGACCTCCCAAATGTTTTCAGAATGCTTCATCAGAGGTGGGGGAAAAAAGAGGTTTTTCCGTCTGGTTTTAAGTTCTTTAGAAAGCCCTCGGTTAATAGGAAGCTGTTTTCATTTCATGTGCAACACCTCCACCTGAGTGGGTTAAGCTCTGCTTGCCTTGTGCCAGCACTTTGTCTGCTAATTATATTAAGTGTTAGTTCATGAACCTTAGAGACTGTGTCATGGAGTTAGAGGTGGAGTGTTTGTTTCAGGCAATTGATTACAGTTTGAGCTCTAAAAGCCATCCACATGTTTTCATCCAACGTTCAGTGCACCGTAAGATGACTGCACATTTTTTTCTGAAGGTTTGAAGTTGTGAATGCAGGATATCGCCGAAGGCTGCAAGTTAGAGTCAGTATCAAGGTGTGGTCAGGAGGCATTTCACTGCTTTACTTCTCTGTGTCATCATGAAGGGAGGAAAATATTTATGGTGTCCTGTAGTCCCCTCAGGCAATGGAAAAAAACATAATGAAACCATCTTAATATAAAACAGACCATTTCAAACTATCAGCCCAGCCTCTTTTTAAACATTAGTGGAGCTAATCATCATTATAAAAAACTCTCAGATCGCTCTCGGCTAATTTGGGAAGGAGGTCCTGAGCTGGAAGGCTTCTCAGCAGATTTTTCTCACACACATGTCATCGTGTGTGTGCGCGTGTCGCATGATGATCATGTGGCTGATTGGTGCATGTGAGGTTTTGCACACACATCAGCCATTTGGCCAGCACATGCAACCACAGCGAGGTTAATGATCTCCCGCTGTGTGCGTGGCTCCTGATGAGTTGTGTGTGAGTGAGGACATGTTCTGACTGTTTGCCTGCCAGATGTGAAGCGTGCGCTCACCTTCAGGTATTTTTGCAACATAACAGATATCCGAATTCTTATTAAAGTGGAATAAACACAGGTGCAGGTGTGAATTATAAAGATGAACATGTCTAAATTTAAGCTTCTTATTTTCAGCTCAAGAGTGAAATGAGAATTGTTGTGTTGTGAGTGACTAACACACTTTAATAACTTACCAGGGCTTTTAAAGAAAGCAAAGTCTTAGTTAATGATTATTATGTGCACTGAGAAATAATCACGCCAAGACACTTGTATGACTGCTTAAACGCTGAATTTTACTGAAAGATCATTTACACCTAGTAAAAGCTTTAAAACAACAGCATATAGAACAAAAATATAATGACAATGACATGAGAAAAATAGGGATCACCGCCTTTAAAAGGAAAAGTCAAAACTCCAATAAACCGTACTGAGCCAATGCTGATGTGAACTTGGTGGGGAAAAAATAATTTTATGGTGTATTTTTTGTCCACCACATAGGCCGTGATGTATTAGAGCTGCAAAAACTCATTAAATATATATATAGTGGAACAAGAGAATAAAACTGAATCATTTAAAGACATTATATAAAGAAATCTGGAGGTGTAAGAGCAGAATTCTTTACTTCTACACCTAATAAAAGTAAATACTTTCACACTTTCCAAGTTCTCTATGAGGTTAACTTAGCTCAATTTAATTTTGGACTGTAGCTGCTGTGACATTTTGGGCTTTGGGAAAGTCGGGATGGGAAAAGAGAAAAGAGATTTACAGCAGATGCTTGATTCTAAGAATAAAACTGGAGCCTGTGTTATAATGTTATAAGCTAATTACATTTGTTGAAGTCCTGTATCGTTTTGGCATCTCTTTAATGTTTTCAGTGGTGGTTTTAAAACCAAATAAAAAGATAGATAGATACATAGATAGATAGATACGTGGATGGATATCCATTCAAAACAATTCTAGTTGTAATATAAGAAAAAAATAGCAGCATGCAGAAAATGGCTGAGTCATGAGCGACCCCTTATATCTTCATATATTAACAAGAAAACGTAAAATATCTGCAGCGATTGATTAAAATGTGCAAATATTAAAGCAAATACAATATTAAAAGTTTGTACAGTCCTAACCAGATGGAAAGTCAGTATTCGTTATGAGTCCCTTTATTCTCCAACACAGCCTGAACCCTCTTAGACGAGCTTTCTGTCATTTCTTTAAGGAGACTTCAGGAACAGTTCTCCAGGGTTCTTGAATGACATCCCAAAGCTCTTCTTTGGATGTTCTCTGCTAACATGATCCCACTCTGCTTAATGTGGAGGTCCGGGTTCTGGGGGGGATTCATCCCTCCATCAGACCTGTTGCCACTGATTTTCAGTCCACTTCTTGTGTCATTTGGCACAGCTCAGCCTTTTCTCCCTGTTTCACTTCCTTCAGAACGGCTTCTTGACAGCCACCCTTCCATGGAGCCCATTTCTGATGAGGCTTCATTGAACAGTACATGGATCAGCTGAAGGTCCAGATGCATCTCTCAGCTCCTGTGTCAGGTCTTTGCTGGGTTTTTTCCTCTTTCTTAAGGACATCACTTTCAGATACTGTCTATCCGCTGTGGATAGTTATTTAGACCTGACATTTCTTCCTTTGTCCTCAAATTGTTCAGTTTCCAGTTTTTTTTTTTAAGGACACACTGCGCACAATGCTGAGATATGCCAAGTTTTCAGCTAATAGCTCTTTTGGATTAGTCGCTTTGGTGCAGAAATACTATTTTATGTCTGTCAGACTGAGTTATCTTCTGCATTTTTTGGGAGATGGACCTAAAAGAATGTAAGAAAATGATGTTTTTCTGCAAAAACCTGTTTGTAACAAACTGCCTAAATATACCATTTAAATTAGGTTATTTGCTAAATTGTCTTTTATGTGTAGACACAACAGTTTCATTGTTGAGCCTTTTTTTCTATGCTTGATAAAGTTAAGTGGCTTAACAAACAAAAACATATCCCTCTTACAATGATGAGGTACAAGGACTGGACTGAAAATGTGTGAAAAAGCAGCCAATGTCCAAAAACTTTGAAAGACCTTCAGAAAAGCCTGGAGAATTATTGGTCTCAACCTCTTAAAAGATTCAAATAAGATCTGGTTCTTTGGAAGCGAAATCTGAAGAAATAATGTGTGGCTCAAGAATTCTGCGCATTTGGTCAAATATGCAAGTAAAAGAAGAATACTGCTCCGGGAAGTGAATCAGAACAGAAGAATGTGGAGCTGGTAACCTGTACCGATCAGGACTTTCTCAGAAACTTGTACACGATGCCAACCAGTCTGCCATTTTGGAAGCCAATGTGCCTCCTGACAGATATAACAGCCCATTCAGTGTGGCTCGGCTAGTGGCCAGTTCCAACGTGTCTCTCCTCATAAAACAGGCCTCCGTGCTGCCTGTTTCCTCTCATTATGGCTACAGTGCAGTCAGCTCCTGAGGTGCAGCTCTAACAGGTGCGTGTTCACGGTGCAGGGGAGGGTCATTAGGTGTGTCGGAGAAGGGAGAGACGTGACACGTGGCAGTTCATTTGCATGTTTGGTGAAGTTTTTTGTGTGGATGTATATCTAAACCACCAACAGCAGTGTTTCCCTGTGTCCCTGAATCGTTTCTTACACATGGGCATGTGCTATTTTCATCTGAATCCTCTGTTTTTATCACAGCAGTAGAGTTTTGAAACAGGATGTATTATTTCAGGTGTCCCAAAAGCAAAAGTCCCTTTTAGGTTTTTTTGCATGTGCTGTATCAGATGATGGTATTTGGAGCACTTCCAAGGCTTGGATAATCCAAAAACTCCCAAATAAATCTGAGTAACCTTGTCATACATTTGTGTCAGAAGGAGCAAGCCTGTAGGCGGAATGCTTCAGCAAAGTTAAACATGACTCCCAAAGTGTTTTCTGGTAAGAAGTGTAAGCATAAAACTGCTCGTGGAAGATTAAACTTTTCAGAAACACAAGCTGCAACACATGAAATGATCATATCATTGTATACCATATGTCTGCTGGAGTGTTGGTCAGATTAGACATGTGATCAGGGTACTGGAAAGTGTAATGGCAAGATAGCCACCTTTCATGTTGGTGACCTGAGTTCAAATCCCCTGCAAGACCCCCTTACCCCGCCTGCCTACCTGTAAGTTGCTTTGGATAAAAGCGTCTGCCAAATGCATAAACAAACAACAACACGATCAGCTCTGAGAAACAGTGGCAGGCATTTTATTTCTTCCCATGTGCCGATGAAATGCCTCGCTGTTTGCTTAGCTGTGTTTACATGTTTCCCGTCAAAACAGGCAAGGTGGGAGCCTACCCTCCTTCAGAAAAAGCCTGTTTTACTCAACAGAAATGAAGAGCCACTACCCCCAAATCCGCTTAAGCTCTGCCAGCATTTTGAAAATTCAAGAAAACATTGGATTAACAGCCTGTATATTCTCCTAAGTGCAGGATGACTCGATTTAAAAAAAAAAAAAAAAAAAAAAGTTTTCCAGGAAATGACAAAATCTGAAATAACCAAAAAGTTTACCCGCAAAATTATGATAGTGGAATGCAGGAGAGGTGTGGCGTTTCTAAGAGAAAAACCCTCTTACAGCATCGAGCTTAAGAGCATAATTTCCTACAGTTACGAGTTAAGATAGAAGAATCCTTCGTCGTTAGATTAGATTTCATATGGATGTGAATGAAAACAGATGTAACGTGCCTACATGCCACCAAACAGTGCTTTGTCAGCCTGCTGTGCCTCAGCATGTTGTCATTATGGATGTACTTTTACAATTGTTTCACATATATTGTGTAAATTGCAATTAAGATGTGGTATTGTCTATGATCTATTAAAAATATTGTTCTGCGCTTCAGCATTGCAGCGTTAACATCTTGACCGGTGCAGAAATGTGGATCTTTTCTGATGTGTCCATCTAAACCGCCACCTCCAGCCTCCCCCCTCCCTCCCTCCCCCCTCCCTCCCCTGTTTTCACTGGAGCTGTGGAGAATTTCATTCTGTTTGGAGGCTCAGCTGCAGGCTTTCTCTTCCCCATCCCCCATCGTCCCTCCATCCGTCATTCTCACTTGCTTTGGACAGAAAATGATTACCCTACACACAGTTTTCCTGTCTGACAAGAATCTGCTGGTGTCTGCAGGGCTCGAAAAGTCTTAAAAAGCAATGAATTTGTTTCCTCAATAAGGTATATAATAGTCTTGAATTTAATTTGAAAAAGCTGTGGATATTTGCTCACTCATATGTAGTGATGTGCGTTGCTTTCCTATCTGATAGCGGGCTGTCAGGAGACATTATACAAATTAAAGGTGGAATGGTGCTGAATGGATAGAATGCTCTGCAGTCCTTTATGTGGAGTATGACCATTGGGCATATAGTATCCACTGCTGCTGGATACAGTCTTCTATTCTGCTTATTGGGGAACACATTCCTATGATTAATTCAAATATATGGTTAAAAGTTGATTTTATTCCTGGCTGGTAGATACCAAAATCGTGATACCGT
The DNA here is from genome assembly GCF_027942865.1 of Odontesthes bonariensis. Lineage (NCBI taxonomy): Eukaryota > Metazoa > Chordata > Actinopteri > Atheriniformes > Atherinopsidae > Odontesthes > Odontesthes bonariensis. The sequence continues at coordinate 13,868,442 of NC_134506.1, read as the reverse complement.
TCAGTCATGCTTTTGGGTTTTGGCAGGTAATACAATTTTCATGAAATATCTCACACTTACCTCAACAAACCCTGTAGAAAAAGAAGTTTCATTGTACTTGCTGTCATTATAAAGCCAAGTTCAATGTGAACTGAATGGCTGATTGTGTAAAAGCCATTAAGTTAACACTACAGTTACTTTGTCTAATGTCTAAAGCTACTCATCCCAACTGGAATGGCTAAAATTGCGGCATATTGCAGTGTATTTGTTCCCCCGTCTTAGTCAGCTAACAACAAAACTGTACCTCACTCTGCTGAGTCTGAGCTCATTAAGCCTCCACACAGACTCTTTGTGGACACCTTTACTGCTTTACAACACATAGTTTAGCAGTTGTTTTTTTTCCTCTTTCCTTTATTTTCTTATTTGAGATGAACTTGCAGTTTTCCTGGCCGATTCAGATGAGCTTATTTTTGTTTGAAGGTAAGATATTTTAGATTTTCTCTAAAATTCCACCTGTTGGTTTGCAGCGCTTTGGCCCTCTTTTACTTGAAATCTAACAATAAAATGCCACACGTTACTGGTAAGAAGTTTTTGTACAATGAAATCCAATTAAAAGGGATCACAGTAGCTGATTGTTGCTTTGAGTTTAGCTTTCAGTTGATGGTGGCATGAAAAAATATGGAACAATTTGAGTAATGAAAGAAGCATCTCCTGCTCAGTATCGTGTATCTTGGGCTCAAGTGAAATATCAAATAACTGAAACTACTGTCTCTGACTATGGAATATGACTGGTCATCCAATACCAAGAATTTCATGATTTTCTTGTATGAGAGACTCCCGGCTTGTGTTGGACCACGTGCTCTACTGCCTTTGTTAGCTTTGCCAAAGTGGACGTGTTCAGCGAAGTGAAGCTTTTTAAAGTGTCAGATTGAGTTTGCTGTCCCAAATGTTTTTTTGGTTGTTCCTCCTACAGCTATTAAAGTTTACTAGCTGTGAGTCTTCCACACAGAGGACAGGCTGGCATGTGAGTGTGTCTGTTTGGGCTGATGTGCACGTGATGCGCTTACTTGACCAATGAAAAAAACTGATTTCTCTGAGGTAAGTGCAGAGTTACAGCCTGCAACCTGCCCTGTTTTTCATCAAAGAACTTATATGTTTGTCAAGTAATTTGTTCCATAAACACAGTTTTATATACAGACTTGAACAGAAATCACTACAAGTGCGTCTTTTTGCTTTGCAAGTGACCATTTGGGCATTCGTTGAGCTTGTCCAGCAGTCTTAGCAGCTTGTGTTACCAAACGGGAAACAATGCTGCTCTTAAAAAGAGCAAGACTGAGAATACGGTTGCTTTTAATTATGTGTATGCAAGTTTATGATGGCTACTTTGCTTTTTGTGGCACTGGTTGTGCACATTCCTCAGAAATTAACACCAGATTCAATATGGTGATGACCAGTAGAGGCAGTGAAGGCCTAAATGTGAGCATATATTTAACTTAATTGATTTAGTGGTGTTAAATATCATTTACAGTGCCAAAGTTCCTGCTTTTTCTACTCTGATGCTAACATAAACTAAGTACTCCAAGTTCTTTGTTAACATACTATAAATCATGAAACTCAGTATAATCACAGTTCACTTGTGGAATCTTGAAGTTGAAGGCATAGTATACAGGAAAGTATGTCAACAATTACGTAGATAACAGAGGTGGCTGCCTACATGAGCACAAGGTTAAAAAGCAGCTATAATCTCAGCCTAATCTACAAGTTGAGACAGTGCGTTTCAAAGTCTCTTCCTGTCAGGTCAGTCGAGTTGGACGGAGGTTTCATTTTCTGTTTATTTGTAAAACTTTTCCGAAAAGTTTAGCTGTGTTGACTTTTGCTGAAAATACAATATTTGGAAGTGGGTAGAATAAATTTGCTCAAATACAGAGAGATGTTTGGACTTGCATAAACATGGAGAAGCCAGTGCAGCTTTTCGTCCCCCAACAGTAAGCTGACATTTCTCTATGGCATCCCATAGGTGTCATATGCAGGTCAGGGCCCTGAGAGCCGCTCGGAGACCTGAACATGACCTGAAAAGATGAATCTTTGTCACCTGAATCGTTTTTTGCTTTTTAAGTTGACTTGCATCCAAAAATTTGTGTCTTTGCTTCGCAGTTAGAAACAAATGTGAATCAATAAATGTGAGTTGGGCTATATTACCGTTAAAAAAAAAAAAGCATTAGATTTTGACGATCCATCTGCCACGTTTTACCAAATATCATCACTGAGGCCTGGTCGTCGTTCTTTTCTTGGATTTGTTTAACAGAAACCATCACTATCTCTCAGTCCATGGTGATTTTGGACTCATCTCTGAGAGCATACGTCTGTCTCTATGCAAGCTCTCTTGCAATTGTAATTCTAGCTGCCTTATTATCCCAGCTTATGAATGGTTTAAAGCTGTGTCCTTCGCTCCTTGTTGATGTTTTTGAATGGTCTGTAATCTGAGCTGTAAACTGAGTTGTGTCTGGTGAATATCGGAGATCTTTTTTTTTTTTTTTTTTCTCTGCCTGAAGGGGTTTTTGTGGGCTTCAGTTTTAATGACACATGTTGCTCTGAGCCTTTCCATCGCAATGGCAACATTTTGTGATAAATTCTAATCAGTTTGATGCTAATTTGTCGCACAAAAACTCACATTTAAGTATACAGGATATATTTTTACCAAAATACAAAATGGTAGATTTAAAGCAAAATCACTGGTCTCGATGCTTTTTATGTCTGTGAGTGAGATCTCCCTTGTTAACACTGGTTAGCCTGTTGTGTTGTAAACTCCTGTTTCCCCCCTTCCTGCTTTGTTGCAGCTTCCATTTGCACCTACATGTCAAGCTGTTTTAGTAAAACTGTACAATGGAGCTCATTATCACACAAACATGCTTTGTTCAAACCTGCTTCTCATAGAAATAAGGACATTTTGATTAATGAAGTTAAAATGTTTTTCACTCTATAGTCTCCAGAAGAGCAGGAGAAAACATGTGCCACGCCGGCTGTGAATACATTACTTTAAATTGGTGGCTTTGATCGGTGTCATGAATAAACGAGCTGTTAAATCAAGCACAGGTTGCCCGTTTCATCTAGCTGCTGCTTTAATAATTAAAGGGTATTGGGATTTTACCCAAGTTAACTTGCAAACAATGCCTTGTTTATAGGTGTTCTTAATTTCTTTAAAATACTCCAATTCATATAATGCAAATTCAATAAAAGTTTGGGAACCAACAGATTGCATCGAAACATCTCGCGCACGTGACGACAATGGAGAGGAAAACTCTTACCAGGTAGACGCCTCCAGCAGAACCAGACTCAGGAAGGGCGGCCATCTGCCACGACCAGTTGGGGGTTAAAAGGACAGGAAAGAGGGGACAACAAGCTCCGTAACACCAGGCCAAGGATACCTGCTGAGAAACAGAAACACAAGTTAATGACGACAAGTCCAGGCCTATAGCAGCATAGCTAAAGGATGTTTCAGGGTCACCTGAGCCATCCCCAACTATAAGCTTTAACGAAGAGGGAAGTTTTAAGCCTAATCTTATAGGTAGAACAGGAACAGATGCCTTCCTCTGTTTAGAAACATTAACTAATGAAAAAGATGTGATGCAATTTGTGGAACATTTCAAATAATTCACTGCCTAACCAGAGCCAGAAGCCACTTTCCATTCAGATGCTGTTGGACAAAGAGACGGAGGCGTTTGATGGAGGATAAATGATTGACAGATGAGAGAAAGGAAAAAGAAGATAGGGAGAGCAGAGAACTGTTCTTCTATCACGCCCCCCCCCCCGACTGTTTTCTCTTCTCTATTTGTTCTCCTTTTTTTTCTACTCGAAGCCAGAGGAATGTTACACATCCGCAGTGTGGTGGAAGCGTGTGCATTTGTGACTTCTGTGTGTCGGGTTTATGTGAGGCAGTGTTTGTGCTTTTGTGTATTTACCTCCCTTTTGTGCGTGTTTGCGTTTATAGCGGGCGAGGGGGCTTGGCGAGCGTGTGTGTGTAGGAAATGGTCGGCAGCCAGTGTCACCATTTCTTCACGTCCCTCACGTTTCCGTGCACATTCCGTGGAACTGGTCATTTTTGTCGGGGGAGGAAAGTTCCAGGGTTGAACCAATTCAGTTCATATAGATTTTTAAAATTCATAGACTGACAGCTGCTGCGCGTGTGCTGCACCTGTGATCCAGCTTCCTGCTGTAGGAGACGTCTGTTTGACTGATGTGTTTTTATGACTGCAGTGTGGCTCAGACCAAAGACATTAGAATTACATTCACATATGCCTCCTGCCTGCCTGCCTGCCTGCCTGCCTGCCTGTCTCCTGTTTTTTGCCTTTACTGTGTGTTGACAAAGACCAGGTCTAAGTTTTTACAGGTAAAATTTGCACATCTCTGCGTGTACGTATCACAACGGGAAATCTCAAATTTCTTTTAATTTTTGCGCCTGAAGATTTGGTTATTGTTCAAATTTGTGACTGTCGTTTGGACAAATGTCCAGAAACCACTCCAAATCAGTGTAAATAGATGGAAACAAGTGTGTATGTGAGAGAGTGCACATAAGATGTGTTGTTTGTTCTGTAAACAGTAGCCTCTGATCTGTCTCTGAGGCTCGGTTAAAGCCCAGTGAGTGGGAAACAGTCCTTTCCCGTAGGCGGTACAAAACCTCATGAACTGTGTCATCTTGGAGAATATAATAACATTCATCTTCAACAGATAATTGATTTGTGAAAAGGCTAAAAATTAATTGTTTTGGTACATTTCAAGGCAAAAGCCCCAAATTCAATGCTTGTGACAGTAACCAAAATAATAACTACTTTTTCTTTGTAATCGATGAATATGTCTTTTATTTTTTTCTCTGTCAGTTAATCTTAACTATCATTATCTCTTAAGTTAAATCATGTTTTTATGGGTGATTTATCTATGGATAATAACCCAAGCTTCTATGAATATTTCATTGAAAGATTATAGTTCAAACCTTTTTTTTTTTGGGTCAATATTATCTTAACAAAACGACTCCGTTTCAAATCAGCTTTAAGTTATTGGGTCTTTTTAATTGAAATTTGTCTCTTCAACATCAGATTTTCTTGAACTTTATAGGGTGAGATACAACTTCAAATGAAAACGGATGTAAAAAGAGTAATGCCGCAGTGGAGGTAGTAGGAAACACACAGTCGTTGGTCAGGAGTTGTACAGACGGGACTACGGAGTGTTTTTGATTGTAAAACCCGTCTTGAAACCTGTGGAGCTCCTCGGGTGCAGACGGGAGACCCAGGGCTCCACATGGAGTAACACTCCAAAGGTACACTTATGAGCAAATTTCCATAAGTCGTTCCGACTCTCATTTTCTCTAAGCGGCTCATAAAAAAACTGAACATCCACACAGTCGTGCAGGGTCAGTTAGAGCTTTAATGGCAAATGTGTGTGACAGGGATGCGCTCCATTAATCACAGAGGACAAAGCAGGAGCGTTGTTGTGAGATGGGATGCAGCACAATAATCATTTTATGCCAATTATCTTGTTTTCATTATCTTCGAAGGCCATAATTGTAAATCTGTTTAAAATTCAATTAGTCGCTGAGCCCTGTGCAGAAACAAACTGCCTCCAACTTGCAAACCTGATCAAAAGTAGTAGCTTTGCTATGCTAGCCTAGCTAGAAATAACACAAGGTTATTAATACTTGCTGTGCCATCTCCCTGTTTTTAGGTGGGAGAGCCTCAGGATGCTTTCTTTTTAGATTTTCTTGCATAGTAGTTGTGCTGCTGTTGTAGGCTTTTTCCTTTTTGCAAAGTGCACTCTTTATGAGGTCTCCGTTTAAAAAACTTTGGAAGATTTGCCAGGGGTGGGGTGGTGAAGGTAGGACACGGATCTTTCAAAAGAAGACTTGGTTTATTTCACAAAACAAAAAAAAACAAAAAATCAAACAAGCCGGATTAAAAAAACTAACTGTGACAAAATAAACAAAGAACTTGGCATGGCATAGGATAAATAAATACTTAGCTTGGCAGGTGACGAAGATCATGGGAAAAAAAACAGGTATCATGGGAGGTAAGGTAGGTCAGGTAAGTATGGAAAACAAGGTCAGGTAGATTAGACAAAGGCAAAGTCCGGCAAAGTGACATGGGAGACTGGAAACTAAATAGAGGGCTGGGAGTGATTGGAGAGTGAGTGCAGCTGAGGGGAAAAACACAGGTGGAGTGAGTGAAACTAATAAACTGAATGAAGGGAAACTAAAACATGGCAAAACTAAAAACTAAACACGGACTAGAAAACTAAGACATGATTAACCCTAAAAACCAAAAGGTAACCTAAGGCTGCGGCTACACGAAAACGTTTTTCACTGTAAACGATACTTTTTCTTATCGTTTCGCTGTCGCGGCCACACGGAGCCGGCGTTCCCACTACCCCAAAACGATAGTTTTTGAAAACGGGTTCCAGAGTGGGAAAGTTTGAAAACGGCCTCGTTTCATTTCCATTGTTACAGCTAAAACGTTTTTGCGTCAGTCACACGTTGACGCTGTGAGCCAATTTTAACACTTCTCTATTGTCTCACAGCGTGGCGTGACACAGTGGCGTGTGTACTGCATCGTTTCATCGTTTTCATCCGTTTTCGTCTGGACAGCAGCGCGTTTCCGTGTGGTCGCAAGAATTTTCGTACCCGTTTTCAAAAAAAAATTCGTTTCGTTTCCGTGTAGCCGTAGCCTAAAACATGAGTCCCGTGGACGTGACAGAGCCCCCCCCCCCCTCAAGGGGCGGATCCCAGACGACCTAAAAGTCTGAGGGTGGGAGGTAGGGAGGGGCTCGAAGCCGGAGGCGGTCCGACGGGAGGCCAGACATCTGGCGGCGAGGCTGCAGTGGCCGATCAGGCATGCGGCGAGAGTTCCGGCTTCGAGCGGCAGGAGATGGTCTGGCAGGCGGGCAGACTTTCTGCGACGTGGCGGCAGGGGACGGTCTGGCGGGCGGCCGGACATCCGACGACGTGGCAGGAGGAGAAGCCGGAGACCGTCCGGCGGGCGGCCGGACATCCGACGAGGGGGGAGCCACCCCTTTAAGGGATGGATCCCAGACATCCCCAAAGTCTGGGGGTGGGAGGGAGGGGCTCGGAACTGTGAGTCCATGGGCCGGGGCGCCATGGGCTCTGTGGCAAAGTCAGCTTCTGTGGCTGTGGCATGGTCAGGCCCTGGGGCCTCTGTGGCCTCCTTGGTTGGCCCTGGGGCCTCTGTGGCTTGGTCAGGCCCTGGGGCCTCTGTGGCCTCCTTGGTTGGCCCTGGGGCCTCTGTGGCCTCCTTGGTTGGCCCTGGGGCCTCTGTGGCATGGTTGGTTGGCCCTGGGGCCTCTGTGGCTTGGTCAGGCCCTGGGGCCTTTGTGGCATGGTCAGGCCCTGGGGCCTCTGTGGCCTCTTTGGTTGGCCCTGGGCCCCTGTGGCCTGGTCAGGCCCTGGGGCCTCTGTGGCCTCCTTGGTTGGCCCTGGGGCCTCTGTGGCCTCCTTGGTTGGCCCTGGGGCCTCTGTGGCCTCCTTGGTTGGCCCTGGGGCCTCTGTGGCCTCGTTGGTTGGCCCTGGGGCCTCTGTGGCATGGTTGGTTGGCCCTGGGGCCTCTGTGGCATGGTCAGGCCCTGGGGCCTCTGTGGCCTCCTTGGTTGGCCCTGGGGCCTCTGTGGCTTGGTCAGGCCCTGGGGCCTTTGTGGCATGGTCAGGCCCTGGGGCCTCTGTGGCCTGGTCAGGCCCTGGGGCCTCTGTGGCCTCCTTGGTTGGCCCTGGGGCCTCTGTAGCTTGGTCAGGCCCTGGGGCCTTTGTGGCATGGTCAGGCCCTGGGGCCTCTGTGGCCTCCTTGGTTGGCCCTGGGGCCTCTGTGGCTTGGTCAGGCCCTGGGATCTCTGTGGCCTCCTTGGTTGGCCCTGGGGCCTCTGTGGCATGGTCAGGCCCTGGGGCCTTTGTGGCTTGGTCAGGCCCTGGGGCCTCTGTGGCATGGTCAGGCCCTGGGGCCTCTGTGGCCTCCTTGGTTGGCCCTGGGGCCTCTGTGGCCTCCTTGGTTGGCCCTGGGGCCTCTGTGGCCTGGTCAGGCGCTGGGGCCTCTGTGGCTTGGTCAGGCCCTGGGGCCTCTGTGGCATGGTCAGGCGCTGGGGCCTCTGTGGCATGGTCAGGCGCTGGGGCCTCTGTGGCATGGTCAGGCCCTGGGGCCTCTGTGGCATGGTCAGGCCCTGGGGCCTCTGTGGCCTCCTTGGTTGGCCCTGGGGCCTCTGTGGCCTCCTTGGTTGGCCCTGGGGCCTCTGTGGCCTCCTTGGTTGGCCCCGGGGCCTCTGTGGCCTCCTTGGTTGGCCCTGGGGCCTCTGTGGCCTCGTTGGTTGGCCCTGGGGCCTCTGTGGCATGGTTGGTTGGCCCTGGGGCCTCTGTGGCATGGTCAGGCCCTGGGGCCTCTGTGGCCTCCTTGGTTGGCCCTGGGGCCTCTGTGGCTTGGTCAGGCCCTGGGGCCTTTGTGGCATGGTCAGGCCCTGGGGCCTCTGTGGCCTGGTCAGGCCCTGGGGCCTCTGTGGCCTCCTTGGTTGGCCCTGGGGCCTCTGTAGCTTGGTCAGGCCCTGGGGCCTTTGTGGCATGGTCAGGCCCTGGGGCCTCTGTGGCCTCCTTGGTTGGCCCTGGGGCCTCTGTGGCTTGGTCAGGCCCTGGGATCTCTGTGGCCTCCTTGGTTGGCCCTGGGGCCTCTGTGGCATGGTCAGGCCCTGGGGCCTTTGTGGCTTGGTCAGGCCCTGGGGCCTCTGTGGCATGGTCAGGCCCTGGGGCCTCTGTGGCCTCCTTGGTTGGCCCTGGGGCCTCTGTGGCCTCCTTGGTTGGCCCTGGGGCCTCTGTGGCCTGGTCAGGCGCTGGGGCCTCTGTGGCTTGGTCAGGCCCTGGGGCCTCTGTGGCATGGTGAGGCTCTGTGGCCTCTGTGGCATGGTCAGGTGCTGGGGCCTCTGTGGCATGGTCAGGCCCTGGGGCCTCTGTGGCATGGTCAGGCCCTGGGGCCTCTGTGGCCTCCTTGGTTACCCCTGGGGACTCTGTGGCCTCCTTGGTTGGCCCTGGGGACTCTGTGGCCTCCTTGGTTGGCCCTGGGGACTCTGTGGCTTGGTCAGGCCCTGGGGCCTCTGTGGCTTGGTCAGGCCCTGGGGCCTCTGTGGCATGGTCAGGCCCTGGGGCCTCTGTGGCATGGTCAGGCCCTGGGGCCTCTGTGGCCTCCTTGGTTGGCCCTGGGGCCTCTGTGGCATGGTCAGGCCCTGGGGCCTCTGTGGCATGGTCAGGCCCTGGGGCCTCTGTGGCATGGTCAGGCCCTGGGGCCTCTGTGGCCTCCTTGGTTGGCCCTGGGGCCTCTGTGGCTTGGTCAGGCCCTGGGGCCTCTGTGGCATGGTCAGGCCCTGGGGCCTCTGTGGCCTTCTTGGTTGGCCCTGGGGCCTCTGTGGCTTGGTCAGGCCCTGGGGCCTTTGTGGCATGGTCAGGCCCTGGGGCCTCTGTGGCCTCCTTGGTTGGCCCTGGGGCCTCTGTGGCATGGTCAGGCCCTGGGGCCTTTGTGGCATGGTCAGGCCCTGGGGCCTCTGTGGCCTCTTTGGTTGGCCCTGGGCCCCTGTGGCCTGGTCAGGCCCTGGGGCCTCTGTGGCCTCCTTGGTTAGCCCTGGGGCCTCTGTGGCCTCCTTGGTTGGCCCTGGGGCCTCTGTGGCCTCGTTGGTTGGCCCTGGGGCCTCTGTGGCATGGTCAGGCCCTGGGGCCTCTGTGGCCTCCTTGGTTGGCCCTGGGGCCTCTGTGGCCTCCTTGGTTGGCCCTGGGGCCTCTGTGGCCTCCTTGGTTGGCCCTGGGGCCTCTGTGGCATGGTTGGTTGGCCCTGGGGCCTCTGTGGCATGGTTGGTTGGCCCTGGGGCCTCTGTGGCCTCCTTGGTTGGCCCTGGGGCCTCTGTGGCTTGGTCAGGCCCTGGGGCCTTTGTGGCATGGTCAGGCCCTGGGGCCTCTGTGGCCTCTTTGGTTGGCCCTGGGCCCCTGTGGCCTGGTCAGGCCCTGGGGCCTCTGTGGCCTCCTTGGTTGGCCCTGGGGCCTCTGTGGCCTCCTTGGTTGGCCCTGGGGCCTCTGTGGCCTCGTTGGTTGGCCCTGGGGCCTCTGTGGCATGGTTCGTTGGCCCTGGGGCCTCTGTGGCATGGTCAGGCCCTGGGGCCTCTGTGGCCTCCTTGGTTGGCCCTGGGGCCTCTGTGGCTTGGTCAGGCCCTGGGGCCTTTGTGGCATGGTCAGGCCCTGGGGCCTCTGTGGCATGGTCAGGCCCTGGGGCCTCTGTGGCCTCCTTGGTTGGCCCTGGGGCCTCTGTGGCCTCCTTGGTTGGCCCTGGGGCCTCTGTGGCATGGTCAGGCCCTGGGGCCTTTGTGGCTTGGTCAGGCCCTGGGGCCTCTGTGGCCTCCTTGGTTGGCCCTGGGGCCTCTGTGGCTTGGTCAGGCCCTGGGGCCTCTGTGGCCTCCTTGGTTGGCCCTGGGGCCTCTGTGGCATGGTCAGGCTCTGTGACTGCTGGGGCCTGGGGCTGCAGGTCCTGGGGCTGTGGTGTAGGAGAGGAGGGGGAGGAGCTATAGAGTTCAACTACCTCTTCTGGCTCCAAGCCGAAAACGTCCAGCGAGGCAGCGCGCTGCACAGTCCCGGCATGGGTCCACGCGCCCTCCAGGTTAGAAGTCCAACCCCTGAAGCCCCCGCCTCGTTGACAGGAAAACCAGGAGCTCACCAGCTACCCACAGTTTCTCAGACGAGGAGGAGTCCCGCTCCAAACAACGCTACATCTCGTCGTAAAAGTCCCAGAACTGGTCAAAGTCCGCAGCGTCCATTTTTGGCCTGATCTTTCTGTCAGGGGTGGGGTGGTGAAGGTAGGACACGGATCTTTCAAAAGAAGACTTGGTTTATTTCACAAAACAAATCAAACAGAAGGCGCGGGCGGCTAAGCCGGATTCAAAAAACTAACTGTGACAAAATAAATAAAGAACTTGGCATGGCATAGGATAAATAAATACTTAGCTTGGCAGGTGACGAATATCATGGGAAAAAAACAGGTATCATGGGAGGTAAGGTAGGTCAGGTAAGTATGGAAAACAAGGTCAGGTAGATTAGACAAAGATCTGCAAAGTGACATGGGAGAAACTAAATAGAGGGCTGGGAGTGATTGGAGAGTGAGTGCAGCTGAGGGGAAAAACACAGGTGGAGTGAGTGAAACTAATGAACTGAATGAAGGGAAACTAAAACATGGCAAAACTAAAAACTAAACATGGACTAGAAAACTAAGACATGATTAACACTAAAAACCAAAACGTAACCTAAAACATGAAACTTAAAACATGAGTCCCGTGGGCATGACAGGGTGGAGGCAAACAGAACGACGTATCGACAGCTCTGACGTCAAGACGACGTGCCGTTGAAGCCTTAAACAGAATGTTTTCATTTTAAACAAGTCGATTACAGTGATCAATGTGCATATAAAGACATTACAGTATTACTATTTTCTGACATTTCATAGAGCAAAATCAGTTACTTGATTAAGGATTTAGAATGTAATTGTGGGTGAGGAGACTACATAAACCAAGCAGTCATGGCGTTTAAACTGCTGCCAGGTGAAGTTACTAACATTTATCACACCACAATTTAATATGCAGCGTTTGGCTGGCAAACCTGGGGTCCTGGCATTCTATCATTGTTTTCATTTATCACTTTTATTTATTGCCTGTGTTTATTGTTCCAGACCAGTTTTTGATACGTTTGGTTGGTCTTTACTGAATGTATGAACTGGAAAGCTACAGACAAATTGCCCATTGAGATTGATATAATTGTCTTAATCTAAATCTGAAATAATTTGGATTTAATAAATTGGATTATAATTGGTTTAGATTTGACTGATTCCAATTGGATGATATTAAACTTGCTTACCTTCTCTTTACAGTGTCTTTAGATTACTTTTGTTGGGAAATGGCACTAGTTGAATCAGTGTTGTTTTGATACAAACACAAGCTGGTATGTAACATGAATATAATTGTATTATTTCCATATGTTTGGGATGGCAAGTTATTAGAAAATTAAATCTGTAATCTGTTGAAATTTTATTTAAATCGGGCATTTGTGCTATTACCAGCAGAGTTTTCCTCCTTAAAACGCGGCATTGTGGCTGATGTAGTTGTCATGTTGTTGATGCTGAAGAACGGGGCTTCACCTGAGAAACGCATGCCAACAGAGGTGGCTATGGCTGATTATGAGAAAGCTAAACTGTTTAGGCCCAGCTTCTCGGATAACTGTTATTTAAATGTTGAAAACCTTGTTTTTTTAGCGTCAATGTTCTCTCCTCATCACTGCAGAACAATCAGAGCAAGTCATCAGTTTGTAGCAAAGCTTAAATTACACTACTGTGGTGAGCAGCTGCGTTATCTGGAATGAATATGTTGATCAGAATCAATGTTTAAATGGTTTTATGACTCCTCGTTTACACTCCATCGCTTATACACCAGTATTCGTGTCATGTCCATGGGGTTTTCCCCATGTCTTTAGTTCTTTTGAGTTTTATCATGTGTTAGTTTATGTCACGTCTTAGTTTTAAGTTCATGTTTAGTTTAGTTTTGCCATGTTTTAGTTTTGCCATACTGGTGGCCTGTCCAGGGTGTACCCCGCCTCTTGCCCATTGACTGCTGGGATAGGCTCCAGCCCCCCCGCGACCCAACCGATGGATTCAGCGGTATAGATAATGGATGGATGGATGGATAGTTTTGCCATTGTTTTTTCCTCAGTCCCCATGTTCTGGTCATTAGTTCACTCACGTCACCTGTTCATTGTCTTCAGCTGCATCCACTCATTCATCAGTTTCCCTCAGTATTTAGTCTCTCTGGTTTCTCACATTCATTGTGAGATCCTTTCACCTTTCATGCCACGCCACGTCAATCCATGTCCAAAGTACTGAAAAAAAAGTGTATTTGTATTTATTCTTAATAATCACATCTCTGGTTTCTTAGTAACTCATCCTACACTGGGGGGCATATAGTAATTTTGCCCCCAAATAAACTTCCCAGCTGTGGCTCATGGAACCGATCCAATCAGAAAAGGCTTGAGCTTTTTTAATGGTGGCACCCTCTCTGGAGAAGCAAATAGCACTCCCCTGAAACATTTAGCTGAGCACTGATAGATAGATAGATGGATAAATAACCTAACTGTATGTAAATATAATATATGTACACATATTAGATGAATACAGCTGTGCAGTGATAGTCAATCCACCAGAAATCAGTGTATAGATACTGTACACTGTTGAATATTACCAGGATGATGACTGTTGGTGTTGGTTTTGTGCTCATTTTGTTTGTCTTCATATATTTATTTTCATTAACAGTTAATTCTTTTTAAAATCCTTTCATTAGGAATTGCTTTGTCATTTTATGTGCATTTTAAACTATAAACCACAATCTGACAGATCCTCAAAAATAGCCCACAGCAGTCATTTATGACTTTTTAAATGTCAATTGAATGCAAAACCCAAAAGTCACCGAATGAGAATGTGCCTCACGTAACAAGCAAAAATAAAGTCACTAAGGCTTAAAGGTTTAATCCGTTGTAAGCATACTACTACTTCATATTCTGTACTCAAAAATTCTAAGTGCTGCATGTGTGAGTGCTGCATTGTTTTGCTTAAAGGAATATATCACGCTGGGTACCGTGTACACTTTGTCATTTAAGGGGTGTGTGTTTTACCATGCTCTGTCATTAAAGAAGATGAAGGGATGAAGTCGGCCTGCTCTCGTAGGTGTGTGTTGTGTGGGGAGCTGATTTCAACATGGAGGTACAGCAGTTTACATTTTTGTGTATTTTTGTGAATCTGTGATATGCCATCAGCGTGGTTCACATAGACAAATGAAGGCTTTACTTGAACTTTTTCACCCACCTTCACTGCTGAACTCCTCATTTATCATGTCTCTTATTTCTTGCTATGTATGACTGAAATAACTACTGTAATGACACCACATCTTATCTGTTTTGAAGAAAGTTTAGCCTCACCTATTCCGATCCAAGAAAGCACAGCTTTTTTTTAAAGAAAAAATACTGCTAAGATTAGCCTAAAATTTAGACTTGTTTTCCTAAGGCTCTTTCTGCAGCCACTCCATCCCACTACCCCCTGGGGTTTACAGACTCAGCCATAAGTTGAGCCATAAAAAAGCAAATCCTTTTTTGGCTAAAGTTTCTTATTTTATCCTTTTTCTCATTTGAATTTTAAAAAATGCTGCATGGAGCGCACTGCTTCCAAGTGTGTGTGTTCTGTGTTCCTGAGACGCAGGTGCTGTTCTCATAAATGAAGCTGCTATACAGATCATTTTATATTATGTTGCACAGTTTAATGAAAATTTCCTGGAGGAAAACCAAACAGTCTGTGTGTTGTCAAGAAATCTCAAATAAAGGATACGGCTCAGTCTCTTGGTATCATTGCGAGGTAACAGAGGCATCGAGCCAAATAGAGGCATTTCATTAAGGCTAATGACCATGTATGAAATCCATCCTCCAGTATTGTGACAAAATACTGCGCAGAAGGACGTTTTTAATTTTCTTTTGTTTTCTGTCGCACAGTCTGTTCCTTTAGCTGAAAATAGCATTTTTCTGTCTTTTGTGACGGCATCTTGTTTAAGTTACACCTAAGTAGGGCAAGACTTTGTAGTGCTGTATGTGCACAGGAAGCATGTCTCTCTGCTCTACTGTTGTAGACAACAACGACAACTTTATGCTTGTGTTTCTTTAGGAATCTATCGGGCACAGTTGGCCCCTGCTTGCTTGTTGCCAACATTTTGCTCACACTGAGCTTTTCTCAGCGTCCCCCTGTAAAGCTGTTGGATGTCATTTAAATCTCTGTGGCTCATCAGGCGTTGGTTGAGCTGCAACGCCATATTCACAGTGAATAGCAACCTTCCACCCCTCCAGCTTTTTTTTTTTTAAATATTTTTTTGGGCTTTTTATGCCTTTAATGACAGGACAGTTGGAGAGAGACAGGAAGCCGGGGGCAGAGAGATGGGGAAGACATGCAGCAAAGGGCCGCTCAGTGCGGGACTCGAACGGGGCCAGCTGCAGCGAGGACTGTAGCCTCTGTACATGGGGCGGCTGCTTAACCCACTATGCCACCGACCGCCCCACCCCTCCAGCTTTTGAGTCTCTATGTAAGAACCTCCTGTAAATTAAACGTGTCACTACATAAGGAGACCCAGGACATATTCGATTACATTCGATTCACCGAAATTGGCCCCGGAGCAATTTGCTCCGGGGCCAATTCCATTTGCGGCCGCTAGGGGCGTCTAGATTTCTAGGCTAGAATAGCTGTGCTTTGGTGACAAAGTTTTTGTTTTTGATTCACAGTCTCAGATGCTTCGTAAATTGTGCATGTAGGTGAGGGTTGAACTCAAGACTGACTGATGAATTTATCATTTTTGTATCAAGGTGAATGCACATGAGTGCCTTGAAAGGGGGATGTTGTCTCGGGTACTGGCAAGGAAATTAATTCTAAGTGAAGAGATTCAGGAGAATTGCCACTTGAGTCAATCTTATTTTTCCCATTTTTTTAAGTAACACAAGAGAATTTGACAAATTGATTTGCTCTTTTGCTAAAAACACATCTCCATGTGAACCCTGCACGTACAGCCCCACACACAAGTTTATTATCCTGTTGAAGATGCTACAAAGCCCACAAAAAAAACGATGTGGTGCGGGGCTGGAAATCGAAATTGTGAACTATGCTATTTTCCCTCTAGAGCAGTTTCACTTCCAGGAAAATACATAACAAAAGTCAATGGACATCAAAACTTTTAAGGTTCACAAACTTCTCTATTGTCCGTCTCTAGAGCTACTTTTTATTTATGACAATTGTATGGAGAGTCAAGTTTACTATAACACCATTTTAAGCGTAATAAACTATTTTAGTTTTGCACATGAGTTAAAAGTAGAACGCCATGATCGCCACCATGAATATGTACAGAATTCTCAGTCAGATTTGAACACCATTTTTGGCTCCAAAAACCCAAAATGGAAATGTCCAAATGACTAATTGGAGGCTTTAATTGGTAGTCCACAGACCAATGAGTGGCGTCACAGTGGCTATGTGTATCTTTTCTGTGAAGCTTATGGTTTATAACATTTAGAAAAAACATTGCCATTGCAACTGATTTGACTTTCGTCTCCTCCTTCATCCCAGCAAATGGTGATGAGCCTGCGGGTGTCGGAGCTGCAGGTGCTGCTGGGCTACGCTGGGCGCAACAAGCACGGACGCAAGCACGAGCTGCTCACCAAGGCGCTGCATCTGCTGAAAGCCGGCTGCAGCCCTGCCGTGCACATGAAGATCAAAGAGCTCTACCGACGACGCTTCCCTGCCAAAATGGTCTCCCACTCAGAATTAGCCCTGCCTGGGCCGCATCACCCGGCCTCAGCCGGAATGGTCGGGGGAGGAGGCGCAGCGTTGCCTGCTGGCCTGACACAGCTGGCGTACGAGGGTCACGCCGGACACGGTGGAGCCCCGTCGCCCGCTGCCCTACTGCCCCTCTCACTGCTCGGTCCTGGGAAACACGAGCTGACTGGACTCACGCACCACCTGCCCACCTCGGCCACGCTACATCCGGTGCACCCAGATGTCAAGCTCCAGCGGCTGCCCTTCTACGACATGCTGGACGAGCTCATCAAGCCGACCAGTCTCGGTGAGAAATATGTGCGAGTGTTGCTTTTGTGATGAGAGATGGATGCATTAATCCCTTTGTGCATGCTCTGACTCAAATAACAAAGCGTTTCCTTTCCTTTCATTCTTTAATGTCAAAATTACTTGAAAAATGTGAAACTGTCATGAAAATATTATGAGAAACGTAGGTATTTATACATAATTATTATTAGTATTATTCCAATAATAATAATCATGGCAGCAGGCAATGAAAATGTTGACTTTGTATTTTTTTTTAAAATCCACTTTATACTTTGTTGGTGTTGTTCTGCTAATGTGTTTATAGGGAGCAGAAAAGTTACTGGAAAAGCATCTTTTTATATTTACTAAGTGTTCAGAGTAGAAAAATATCATAGTTGGTTCCCAAGGGGTGTAAGTGAAAAAAGTAATTGAGTATTTTATCCATAATAATTGTCCTCCTCAGTTTCTGTCTTCTCCTAATAGCATTCACACAGTTATTAAGCAAAAAAAATCAGCATTAAGTCACATGCTAGAAATCAACATGTTGTTTATAGATAGTTATTTTTGCTTGCATCTGAAGTCATTTTAAGAGTCACACACAGCCATATGATAGCTTCCAGTTTTCATCATAGATGAATTCTTGGTCTTATTTGTATCTTTTTATATTTACATATGAAGCGCTTCAATAGAATTAGTTTCAGATGGGTGAAGTGTGGTTTCCTCATGACAAACAGGCTTATTTTTCATTGTACAAATATATTTGTAACTCTGAGGGCAGTTTTGAATTGGTGTGGAATGATTCAGTTTAGATGTTGAACAACACATTTCCTGTTTAACTCATCACTGCACCAGCTCCACTTAACAGCATCATATATTTACCCCCCGAACAGAACTCTAATTGGTTTCCCTGTGGCAGTACGAAGCTGTACAGGGTCCTGAATAAAAGAATATCCTCAATGTACTGATAAATCCACTTAGCTATTTGGATTTAATTGCTCTATTTTGCAGGACAACCGATTTTGTATCATAAAAGTTTACACTGATGAGCGGAAGTAATCACAATCTGAGGACACATTAGCTTTCATATGATGCTGTTGAGCATCTGAGAACAACAGCCAAAAACTTTAGGACTTTTGGTATAGCCAGCAGATCTCTGGACAAACACAGTGTGAATACAGGTTCATTTTAAAAAGCCGATAAAAGGCTTAATTGTCATCCAACAATACCCAGTGGTGTCAAGATGGCCGATGGATTCACGTTTTTTATTTACACTTTTAAGTGTAGGTTTGAAACCAAACCTACTCATTTCAGACTTCAAATACAAATGCATTTTTGTTATTAAATGTTGTCCCTTGCCTAAAGATTTTGAGATTTTGTATGTAGAAATCTCCAATCTCAATCGATGGCAACTGTTTTTACTTCTTCCAAGCCAGTCAAGAAGAACTTAAAGCAGCAAAAACATAATTGTACAAACGAAAATATGTTGGTAAGAGTTTAAGTAAAAGGATATTTAAACATAAACTGTATTATTTGTGACGTGTGGCGATCAAAGATTACTGTAACCAGTTTTCTCTGCAGAGGTGTCAATTTACCGACCTCCCGATCCTGATTGGTCTGTGGATGTATGTGACATCGCCTGTTTTCAACTACTCTTCTCTCATCAAACCACGCCGACAAAACCACAGCGACATCAAATACTCAAAGCTGTCTTGTGCAATATCTGAAACAGTTTAATCCCAGTCAGAAAATACTGTGTTCATGTTACGTTCATGGGAGATACTGTATCTTCACTCAGTAAGAGGCTTGTGGAAATATCCAAACTCTTCATGAATAGCTAGAGTTTTAGCTCTATAACATGTTCCCTGCCTGATCTTTTTTTCTTTACCTAACAGACTTTTAATCTGGGCTTTATCTTGGTTAGATTTGTCTTTGCAATTGGTCTTCATCCAGCACACAGCCTGCACTTAGCATAATAACACTCTTTGGGCTCTGGGATATATTGCAAATATATGGAAATGTCTAGATTTTCCTACATTAGCATTTTAATAGAGTAAGAGACCATCCACTGATTAATTTGCCGGCAGATGCATGCACAAACACACGGCCTGCAGCTCTGTCATCACGCCATCCTTCCCCTTTTCCCTTTCTCTTTCTCACTCTATCCATTTCCTGCACATGCTCCATCCCTCTCAGGCTCCTCTACCTCCTTCTACCTCCGTCTTCCGTCTCCGCGGCCATCCTCGGTCAAAATTTGCATGCAGAGTGATGAAATCACACAGGCGTGCACCCGTGCCCGCAGAACACACCCTCCCCCTATTCGAATTTGAATCGTACATTCCCATCACTCTCACTTGCAATACTTTCAAAACACAATCGCACTTTCCGATAAATAATGCATGTTGGGCGTATTGTTCTCGGAGAAGCGCGGAAGGATGAGTGATGGGAGGAAAAACTCTGAGGAGGATGTTGCACATCATTACACAAAGCAAAATATTTGAATTTGCTTAAAAAAATTAAACTGGAGCTTTGAGGTGATGATCCTCTGTTCCTTATGCAGGGCAGCAATAAAACCACTTGAATAAGTGTGATTACATCCGCTTTGACAAATGTGGAGATTCCCTTTCGTCTGCTTTAAGACATCTGCGCTCTCTCCTCTAATTGATCTCTCTCTTTCATACAGTACAGTACTGATTACTGCTCAGGTCCTCTCTCCCTCCCTGCTGTTGTGTCTCCTGCTGCCTCGCCTTTCTTTCTTCTCTCATCTTTTCTGACTCCCTTCCCCCCCTTGTTTGCTTGCCCTCTTGGTTTGCGAATTTTATTTCCTTTTGTTTTTCTGGAAAAATCTGATGGTTTTTTTTGGACGGTTTGTGTGTTTAACCAGGATTCAAAGAAGGTTTTACAAGAGGGCACGTGTATTACAGACTTAGAACGAAATGACTGAGTAAGACGTTACACCAACATGTGGGAGATAGCTGCAAGCTTTACACCCTAACATTTATCCTCAAAGACTCAGGAACTCAACTGTGGGGTTGGAATACATTTCCTACAAAATCTATTCATTCATTTCGTGTTGTCAAGGTGGCGGTGGAGAATTCCGTGTACCACTTTGTTCCAAAATCTCCGTAATTGACTGACGTAGAAGGTGACGCTCATCAAATTATTCAGTGACCCTTGGCGTTCTTTGGATGCGACAATATTCACCTTGGAAGAGACCAGTCCCATCAGGATAGAGACGTTTCATAGTAACACCCCTATATTGATTTGCAGTGACCTTTTTAAAGCTGGCTTTACACTGGCAACTGTATAAGTTCACTGCCAGCCACACTGTGCGACGGGCATCAGATAATCTAACAAAACAGATTTTAAACGTTAAGCTTATGTAAAGTAGGTGTCATGAGCAGGTGGACTTAAAGTTTCCTAATGTGTCTGCGAATGTGTTCACTGGATATCTGTTAAAAAAAACTCTCCTCTATTCTCTTGGTGTGCTTCGTCTTTCTTTGCGTGGCCCTGGTCTAGAATGGAGCACGCATCATACAAACGACTCATATTTTATTCTTTGTTTGAATTCCACAAGTTAGGTTTAGCTCATTTCGCTTCCATCCACACTGTTTACATTCGTTTACAGACAATGGCGCCAACGTCTCTTCGTGCTTTGCTCCTGTTGGTTGATTCGGAGACGTCAGTGGTAGCGGTTGACGCTCTTCCAACATTTCGGACACTTTCCTAATTGGTTTTAGTACTGTGACAACGACGGGATAAGTGGACCCAAAAATTAGCATTCAGGGATTTCCTCTATTTTTTTCTCATCTATTTGTATATGACATAGAATCATTTATTACTTCTCCTGTGGTGCTTTTACAGAAAAACTCTTCAACTTAAAAATGGCTCTGGTTGTTTACCAACTAGCTGAAGACACGATTTTCAGATTGATCAATAAATACAAATGTACAATCGCAGCTCTGAATTATTGTTTTAAGCATTTTTGCTCAGCCTATGATGCTTGCTGCTCTTGTTCTCACTGCAGCTGCCTCATAACTGTTATATATTAAATCCATATCACTTTAATCTCGTCTTAACTTTTACCTACTTTTTAAGTTTTAGACATTGATATATTTTGATCCATATACTGTATGGTTTTCTAGTATTTTTAAGAGTTACCATGCCCTTCAATTTGGTCTTAAATGCAGCAACATAAATCAAAATGCTAAAAATTCTTCTGCCGCAGCAGAATATATAACTAATAGGATTGGATAATGGCATGAATGCTTCACACATTGGGATTGTGGAGAAACATGTTTACTAATCAGCTGCATATACATCCGGTTTGTATTAACTGAGGAACTGTGTCGCATGTGAACGTGTTCTTCAATTTCCTGCCTTAACCTGATTTCTCACAGTAACCGGGTTACTTTTGTGCATGTAAATGTAGTTATTATCACTCTCATGCTAACCTCTCCTCCTTCGCTCTCCCTCCCTATCATTATCTCTCCCACCGGTTCAGTCTTGTGCTCTCTGCGTCTTGTCTGAGGAATAAAGGTTAGAACCCCCACATTTTGGCCCTGCCAGCGTACCCCTGCTGCTTCATTTTTGCCTTCATTACCATGCCGACCTCACTCCCTGTATGGAGTCTCATCCCTATCATTGTCCTTCCTTTATAGAAAACTACACCCCTGTGCTCATTATGAATATCACACATGCATTATACTTGATCACATCAGCATATCGTCTGGGAAAGGATGCAGGTTCATTATGGATTTGATGAGAATTCTGTGCATAATGGCTCACTGTTTGAGACGACTTCTTTAGAGTAAAATAATGGAATGAAAATGTCTGATGAAGCATTTTGATGTTGTTTTCTTCAGACATGGTTCAGCCCATCATTTCTTTTTTTCTTAAAAATCTCTTAAATTGTAGCTCAGTCTTGCTTTTTTTGTTTGTTTGTTTTTTAAGAGCACGTTTGCATAATGTTGATATAACTTTTGCATTATAGGTTGCATTGATGTTTGCATGCGGTGTTAGTCATGCTCACATGTATGCCAACTGTAATGCTTATGTGTTTTTGTGTTATGATGACTGTGCTGCTGCGGTCGTGGCCAGAATTTTTTAGAGCTGGTTCACAAGCTCCTCACTGACAGACTGCTACTCTGATCATGACTTCAGCCGTGAGATGTCACTGTGGCTGTGGATGTAGTCACGACATTACTGTGCTTGTTGACAATTCTGGCAATAACTTTAGTTTTTTTATTGGTGTGATTTGGACTAAATGCTGCTGCTCAGAGTGTGCAGCGATGCTTTCATTTAAAGCTTCTCTAATGAAGCTCAGGTTTTCCTGAACTCCTTTATTATGTCGGCAACAGTCATAGGCGCACCACAGGTTTAAGCAGCAGAAGCTGGACATATCCACCGCGCCATAGATTGAACCAATTCAGCAGTCAAAATCCAAACCAAAACCCAATCCATGTTCAGCCACAGATTCGGCTTTTTGCAGCCGGGCAGCTGCAGCTGTGCTCACAGCCAACAGCTGGATGTTGTCAGAAATCAGCTTTTTTTAAATGAGAAACGAGCAATGAATGCATCACCTTCAGCGTCGTTTTTCATCATGGTTTTTCCTTTCTGTAATATCTAAAGAATGTTTTCCATAAAAGGGGACTGGAGCAAAAATATAAACTGTTCAGAAGGAATGCAAACCCTATGGTTTGAGCAGAAGTTATTGTGAGGTATCACAAAAGTATTGAAAAGCAGGACGAAAATAGTCACGAGAAAGAAAATACCCCACCGTGTATATTTTTCAGATGTCTGGGTAAAAACTTCTACCTTCCGCACTGCAAACAGCCGACTTTAGAGCCAGAACGTAAATCATATCAGCCTTCCACCTCCTTGTTTATGTGCGTATCAAAATGTATGTACATATTGTCTCCTTGATTTTTGAGTAAGGCAGAAACTAGCAAGTTTTTCAAAAATGATTCATCTGCTTGCCTGATGTATTAATCATTTCACTTTTTGCTTAATTAATTTAACAATCAGAAATCCTCCATCCTTTAACTCTGCGTTTCTTTTATTTAAAGTTCATGTTAATACCAACTCCTGTGTGTGCTGTAGAAATGCAGATTACTGCACATTTGCTTTAAAATGGTTACAATGTTTCTTTTCATTCGCTTGACTAATGGTGTTTCTTGTGTAACGTGTCGATTGTAGTTGGAGATTCTGCAGCTCTGGAACCTTTTGAACAGCCACAAACTGATTTGAATTAATTTAATTATGAATATCTAAAGAGTTTTTAAAGAATCCTGCATTCTGGTAATGAATTCATTTTTGTTCTCTCTGCTGTATTGAGAGTCTTATAATCTTCATATGTATGTAACAAGGACTTAAATAATGAACAGTACATCCAGAGAAAAGTTTGTGTTTTACGTAATTTCAGACTACTTTTTCTTAGTAAAAGTTGGGCTCGACTATGTTGTGTAATATTTTGTTAGTGATTGAAGTACGACATGTTTAAGGCAATATTTGTTAAGGCTTTCTATGATTATCAGGGAAGGATAACTGACTGTTTTAGCATTTTTTGAAAACATGAACACTATAAACCTGCAGAGCGTGCAGTTATTCCTTAACTTCAGACAATGATTAGAGAATCGACATATGAATGCTAGAGCAATCATGTCAACATTTGTCCTGTAATATACAGCACTGCACTCGGTTCAACATGAAGTGTTACGTTGTGACTGTGGCCTTCAAGTACCTCAGCTTTGTCTGATATTTTATTAATGCCTGTGTACATATTGATAAATCAGGGAGTTCATTACTATATTTCCCCTTATATTTGAAATGTTTTTTTATAATTTAGTCAGTAACTAAAAGAAAAAAAGATTTGAAGAACCAGGTTGTCATTAGAAACAAGCCTTTATTTCTCGTTAGCTATGTGTTACGGTTGTTCTACTTGGAATGTTTCTGTTTCCTCTGCTGCTCCCTTTACATCGTGTTCCTCGTGTTGTGAAATATCCGTAGGAATAATGAGATGCCCTTTTATAAAGTAAGCACATTAAAATACAGTCATCTTGAATTAATAAATAATAGATTGAAACAGTATTTAAAGCTTGGCTACCACGAGAAATTTCACTCCAAGTTCAACAAATACATTTAATTAACAATGGCATGTCTCCTCCATCTAAGAGTAAGCAGGCAACAGTAAATATCAAACATACATTTCTGATTTCTCAAGTTCATTGTGGGACACCGAGCTAAAAGCAGCAGAATGTGAGAGATTGTAAATGGACTTCAGTACCCTGCTGGAGGCTCCCTGAGCAAACTGAAACGTGTAAGCAGTGTTTGAAAAACTGACCACACCCATACTGCCTCCATGGGCATGAAGAGGGTCAGCGGTGTAGCAGGCAGGTGGTGGTAATCACATGCACTTCATGAACTGGCAGCAAACGTGACCACCTGTACAGCGACTTTCAAGTTTGCAACAGAGTTTTAGTTCAGAAGCGTTTGAATAACCATTATAACCACTGACTGCCGCAAGGCTCAGCTTCTGTCAGCAGAAAAACAGAGATGGATTGATGAATTAATACTCATAGTTGGTAAACATGCTTGTTTCGTCATTAGTTATGCACACACAGTATGCGATCTCTGCTCCCAAATTAGATATCTGAGATTTATGTGTTAATTGTGTGCAGGGCTTTGTTTCTTTCTGAGCTGTCAACCCTCTGAAGGGTTTCCACGTCACTCTATAGTATCAACTCGGCTCACTTGGAACCTCGACTGAGGTCGTACCAAAAAAGAAAAAGTGTCAGATAGTATCAGTTATGCCTACAACAGAAAACCAAAACAATGTCGTGCCCTATCGTACCAAACCACACCGTGCCATGAATGGACAAGCATCAGTGGACTGTTTTGTCTCTGTTTCTACCTCTCTTGTCAACTCAGAGATGTATCAGTAGCAGATCAATGTCAAACTCCCCCATTTTGATTCTGTGCTTTCACAGATGACACCGATGTGGAACCAGGGCGCGTCAGTCCCAGCTTGAAAGTAATTTATGAGGCCTTATAAAAGCAGAAGTTTTGGCATTTTTATGATCTGAAGCTTTGAGATGTGTGTTAACACAACTCTGAGGAGGAAAGACATCAGCAATGATCTTAGAGAAGAAATTGTAGCTCCCCATCAGTCTAGGAAGGGTTATAAGGCCATTTCCAAACTATTTGGAGTCCATCATTTTACAATGAGGAAGATCATTTGTAAGTGGAAAACACCCAAGACAGCCGTCCATCTTCTCAGAAGTGAATGTCCCAGCAAGTTTATCCCAAAGTCACACTGTGCAAGACTCAGAGAAACTGCAAAAAACCCAAGAGTTACATCTCAGACTCTATTAGCCTCGGTAAGCATGTTAAATGTTAAAGTTCATGACAGTACAATTAGAAAAAGACTGAACAAGTATGGCTTGTTTGGAAGGGTTGCAGGGGAAAGCCTCTTCTCTCCAAAAAGAACACGGCAGCACAGCTTAGGTTTGTAAAGCAGCATCTGAACAAACCACAAGATTTCTGGAACAATGGGCCTCGTGCAAAAACCGTTCGTACGCACGCACAGCTTTGTTCTTAAATCGTGCGTACGAATGATTTTAGAGAATTTGTGCATTCACCAATCTTTTTGTATTTTACATTTTCTTTCAGGTGCAAACAGAATTTACGAGTGATCCAGAGCTGTCGTAGGAGTTTCGTAAAATAGTCCGCTGTTATTCCAATCAAGTTTGCTTGACTCGTGGATTGTATATTTAATTACTTTGAAGCAAACATAAATAAATATATACATTATACCATTTTTAAGGCGTGGTGCCAGAAGACCCCCCTCATTAACCGCCCCCCATTTTTAAGCCATTTTCATATCAAACCATTTCTTTTTTTATTTCGGTGACATCACCAACTACAGGTGACAATAAACGGCACTCGTAATAACTTCCCATTTCTTGGCTTTAGCAGGTCCCGTAATTCCACTGCTGACACAGCTAAAAATGACAGATTTTCCTTTTTGGATCTCTGAAAGCAGAACTTCAATCTCAGAGCCCCTAAAGTTGTTCTTTTTGCGCCTTGATGCCATTTTCATGACTCAACACTCAACACTTCCTGGCACAGGAGAGAGGAAGCACAGCTATTAATATGGTATAATTTTGGGCGTGGAGTATGCAAATTTACTATCCTCGTGCACGTGCACTTAAATACGCACAGGTGACATTCATCATTTACGCAGGTCGTTTACACACTTTTTCTGAAGTTAAGAGCATTTGTTGAATCTGACGTGGCGTGTTCGTACGAGACCCTCTCACGAAAAAAGTGAGAGAAATTAGGATAAAAATACGAAAATTTTCTTGCATGAGGCCCATTGTCCTTTGGATAGACCAGACCAAAGTGGAGAAATCCAAACACAGCATATCGGCACAAACACCTCATACCAAATGTCAAGCACGGTGGTGGAGGGCTGATGATCTGGGCTTGTTCTGCAGCCACAGGACCTGGGCACCTTGCACTCATTGAGTCCACCATGAACTCCTCTGTATACCAAAGTGTTCTCGAGCCAAATGTGAGGCCATCTGTCTGACAGCTAAAGCTTGGCTGAAACTGGGTCATCAACAGGACGATAATCCCAAACACAGCAGCAAATCTACAGCAGAATGTCTGAAAAAGGAAAGAATCAAGGTGTTGTAATGGTCCAGTCAAAGTCCAGACCTCAACCTGACTGAAATGCTGTGGTGGGACCTTAGAGAGCTGTGCATGAACCAATGCTGCAAACCTCAATGAGCTGAAGCAACACTATAAAGAAGAGTGGGCCAAAGTTCTTCCACAACGTTATGAGAGACTGATAACGTCATACAGAAAACAATCTCTTCAAGTTATTACTGCTAAAGGTGGTTCTGTATGCCACTGAAGAATAGGGTGTACTTATTTATTCATACAAAGTTAACCTCAGTTTGTATTTATGTCATTTTTGACCTGAAAAGTGCCAGATTATGTTTATTTTGTCCTGATGTGTAAAATCTCAGATTCGAAAGAGAGTTTAGTTTCTTTTTCACAAGACTGTTATCAGCAATACGCTGCAGGCTTTGGTGGTGATTCTCCTCCACACCTTCAGTACAGAAACCAACCACTTCCCTCCATGTGAAAACACAACCTGATATTTACCGGCTCACGCTCTGACCCCTGTGTGATCCACAGTAAAATCCTCATCTCATTGTAAACAACTCAGCCTTCTCACTGCAAATGAACATCAACAAAAGGAGCCTCGGCTGCACTCAACTATAAACAGCCTGCACAAAATGGCTTCCATCTCTCAGAGCCTATTAAACCTACATTATTTTCTTCTGTCTGAGTTGGTTCATCATCGTTTCCACAAGTTGCTTGATTAGACAGACCCATCTCCTAAATACTGTAAACATTTGTGGCTCTGTCCATTTAGCTGATCTCAAACATCACCTCCACTGCTCATTATGCTTTTCCCATGCATTTGATATCACTTTTTGTGAGATTTATTGTGTACTGACTTGGGTGTGGCATATATTGCGTGTAGCCTGCTACACACACTGATGGAGATGGCAGACCAACCAAAATCCTTTAACGCCAGCCTTAGCAGCCCTGTATGTGCACTGGGACGCCTAAATGAGCCATCCCAGTTTGTGTAACTTTACAGCACCCATATGCAGATAATAAAAGGTAATCACTGCTGCCAGGGGTGCAGTTAGCAACACTTCTGGAAAGTTTTCACTTGACATTGTGCGCCTGGGCGTAACATCCTGATCTGACCTTTTGTTGCGGATCCTTCTAGCATCGTCGCTTCACATTTGAGTGACACTGAAAGAATTTTTTGCCTTTGTGCTGCCTGTGAATGTTGTTTTATGTTGTGTTTGTGCACATATGTGTGGCTGCCCTTGTGCGTTTGTGCCTGTGGTGCAGAGGAAAAGTAGCAAAGCCACTAACAAGTTAATAAATTCCAGCTGGGCTTTGTTGTGCTGAAGACAGGCTGTAGAGCCGAGCACATTCTCTGAAGTTTAGCTCACACGTCTTCTCTTCAAAGCAGAACAAAACTTGAGTTTTCTAGTTTTTTGCTTGCTGCATTGTTAGAATATTCATACTTTTTGTAAAAAGTAGGCACTGGTAGCCACAGGCAAGTTTGCGTAGAGTTTAACCCATATTTTCAGTGTCTTACTTGGTAAAGATGTGTAGAAAAACCAGAGAAATGTCATTGTGTTGTATCTACATTGTGCCTCTACAACAAGTGTGACCACTGGAGGATTAATTTACATTTAAAACATAAATATCCAAAGTTTGTAATTCTGGGATGACTCAGTGTAGAGACCTGAGACGTCTGCAATTATGTTTTAGTGACCAGTTGGCAGATTCAACAGAAGGTAAAACATGAAGGTTTTTGTTGATTTTCTCACTGCTGTGTTGGATATCCATCCCATTTGTTTCCTTATGAAACACACTTTTCAGATAAGCAGCATTTTTACAGAAAGCACTGACTATGTGCCTGTTTCAGTTGTTGTGAACACTGTTCAAGCCACTCCGGTGGCAGTTGCTCCAAATAGTATCTTATGGCTCATACTTTAAAAGGGCTCTATTGTTTTGTGCATTTTATATTTCATGAATATTATACATTCTTTGCAAGAACATTACAATCAGATGAGCAGATGGTTTCATTTAAACCTTGAAACATGTTCTATAAATGATTTATGTATCATTTTAAACACCATATACAAATTAAGAAGGCTCTATATTTTTGTTCCTCCATGATTTGTTTCCTCATCACTGTAAACATCAACCCACTGGAGGTCATGTTGCCCATTTCTCACTCCTCCCACCATCTGCTGTACATACATTAACAACTCCAAAGACATCATTAAACACAGCATTGTGGAAAGTAAAGCAGGGGTCTGAAGATTGTAGAATCTACAGCTTTTTATATTAAATAGTCAATCACCAGGCATCATTCATAGTCCCATTTTTGTCATTTCTTAAACTTTATGTTTAGTTTCAAAACAGTCGGATTGATTTTGAAGTTCAATTTCAAGCGTGCAGTCTATCTTAAATTCCAAATAAACCTGCAGTTTTTAAAGTAAACTATGAAAGTACTTGTGCTTGGTAATATCAATGTTGTGCCTTCAGATTTTTTGTAGCTCACCAGGTGGAGCGTGCACAGAGCCTGGGTTTCTGGCCGGTTTGGGTTTGAGTCTGACCCCCAACCGTTTAAGCCGTGTGTCGTCGTCGTCTCCCCCCCACACCCCCACACCCCTTCTGTCGACAGCTATTCAAGAATGCCTTAAAAAAAATCCCCAAATAAATCTAAAAAGGGAGGGAAAATGTGACCTTAACTTAAACCTCAGAGTAAGCATCTGATGCTCCATGAAGTGTGATTGCATATAAATGCTTATACAAACTCCTTTTTAGTTGTGCTAAATACTCTGATTTGTTATAGCTAATGTTCCTAACAGTAATTCCGTTTGTTTTCAATGAAGATAACTTCTAACTGTTTTCTGTGTGTGTAATTATTCTTCATGGGATGTGGTGAACTTAGGGGTTGCATCCTAAAGGACCACTGTTGATAACAGATGGACATAGCCTCCAGATCTGAAAGAAATTAGGCTGTGCCGTACACCTGCCTTCTTTCTGATGGCCAGCAGGTGGTATCTGCACTGGCTGTAAATAGATATTAGATTAAGAAGAAGTCTGAGAGAAAATTACCCCACTTTTAGCCTCAGTAAACATTTGCCTCAACACGTTTTGGTTGGAGTCTCTTGTTTCCAGATTTCATCAGTATACAGGTGTTTAATTTATGCTAGCTGCGGAACTTGTGATGATAATTGGCCTTTAACATCAAAGCAAAAGAGAAGAGGGAAGTAGTTTCTTCTTCCAAGGTACAGTGAATGCAGCATGATTGAAAGTTGGGAAGACATAAAGATGAGGAGGCTGCATTTAGCTGGTAGTGTGACAGACTGAATTAGATGTTTTCAGCAAAGCAGCCCCATACAAAGCACCAGACTTGTGTTTACTCAGAGTTTTTCTGGTGGAAATGACTTCAGACGTCCAAATATTTGCTCTGAAGTTGATTATTTCTCTAATATGTGCCTTTTAGAGCTAGACTGTGGAACTTTTTCTGAGGAGATGCTCAGCTCTGAGTCAGAGCATGCAAACAAACACAAAATCTGGATTCCAGTACAAAACATATTTTACTACTTATCCGCGCCAGCATACACCTAAAGTCATGACTATAACCAAAAACACCTGAGTCAACAGTCACAAACTGAGTGACAGGAAAAAGGAAGGGTTTCTTGATAAAGAGCCAAGTTTAAAACTGTGTCTGCTGTCTGGAAGGATTTTCTGTGGCTTTGCAATGCAGATGAACATCTGAATCACAAATACAGTCTGAGGACAGAGTACCTGATCTGAGCTCTACCGGTGCATAGTTGGGTTATGTACAGATGAGAGATACCAAGCAATTACACTGATTAGTTACATCAGTCAGCCTCTCACAACAACGATTATGACTAAATGTCTCCAGTTTGTGCTTTACAAGGGGAGTTGTGTAACTTAATGTTACATTTTACTTAATAACAGAAAAACATACTCTCTACACCAACCTGTCACTTCAGCAGAGTTATCAATGCAGAGTAAACCCCCATTTAAAAAGGATACCATCTCCAAGTCTACTTTTGAACCCAGCTGTTACTTTACTGTTTTCCATCATGCTATTTGTTTATTCCTGTCATTCCTCTGTAAACAGGGACTCAAACTTACTTCATTAGTGAGCTTTGGTAGCTGGGAGGCAGATTTTGTTGCGTGTGGACATTCCCAGGCTAACAGTTTCCCCTTATGGTGTTTATGCTAACCTCATGCTGATAGTAGGTCACATTTACCTGTGAAATGTTAACTTCTCAACTAACTTTTGAAAATACAGGGAAAAAACACATCAAACTGCTCCTTTTAAACGAGCTAACAGCCTCATTATCTCATAGAATAAATGCAATATAACCTTTCACATGACACGTAGAGAACAACATAAGTGTAGTTTCAGCTCTTGAAAGTTTTCAATACTCCAGACTCTTGTGTGCGCACAACATTTCTAAAGATGACATCTGACACTGTGTTTGCATCTTAAAGAAGCGACTGTCGGAGGGAGTCTGCGTGTGATGGGGTAAGGGAAAGGAAGACCTCCGTCAAAGCTCATTTCAGCCCTTCTCATATCTCTCCGAACCACATGCATTGAAACACCAGAAACAAATCCACCAAATCCACTGCCAAAGAGGGAGTGAGTTTTAGAGTGATAGGAGAGGGAGAGTGCAGAGCGCACTTTCTATTTATAACCTGTGTGCCCGGAGAGGAGGAAGACTGTTGTTCGAAAGCACACTCGCTCTTGGTTTTGTTCTGCAGTAAACAGGCTGCAGCTCAAAGGACACGGGAACACAGATGTACAATAAATGCACACAGATTATAAACAGTGGGGGTTGAGATGGGTCATCACTGGGAAAATTAATGGCTTTTTGAAAAGCTTATGAGGAAGGGGACATGATTGGTCTAGTAATCATCCACAGGAACTGTAGACTTCATCCCCCTCAACGTCCTACACAGAAAGAAATTACCTCTACGTACCCTGTGCAGCTGAGTGTGTGTGAGTGCTCATGTGCATCGTTAAGTACACGCACAGGTTCTCTGTATGGGTTTCGGCCGTAACTCACTGACTGTTTTAAATGTTTCTGTAAGTCATTTGACCAAAAGATTCCCACTGAGATTCAGCAGCTTCACAAACGCTTTAACAGGGGGAATAAGATGTCAAGGTATTTAGCAGTTTTTACTGTGGTGGTGTTAATTGGTTGGAAAACAACTTTGGCTCAGTTTAGATTGTAATTATTTTTACATTTAGACTGTTTTTGACTTATTTGACTAAAGTGTTTTATTAATTTCAATGCATTTAGATGGTCCTTCTACTTCTCTATTTATTGAATTTTATTCAACAAGCTTACTGTTTTTGGGAAGATAACAACTTGCTGGAATCTTTTTATTTTAGGAAAGGAGATCTAACTACTTTAAAAAAAAAAAAAAAGTACTTTTAAAGGAGGCAAGTTATCTTTAAACTTGAGTTTGATGTTCACTTTAGACCCGAGGTGCTGCTTCCTTCACACCTGGATCAACTGGGAACACTTTTTTTTATAAGAAGCCATATTTTTAAAACTCTTTGTTGCATATTAATTCTGATTATGTAGACTTATAAGACACATCCTGAAGTTTGGTTAAGATCTTAGCCCACTCTCCTTTACAAAAAAAATGCAACTTTGGGAGCAAAGTGATGCGGCCCAAATGAATATCGCGTAAGAATGTTTGTGTTGTGTCCAAGTCCACTGTTGACTTGCTTTATTTTATTACTGTTTTGCTAATTTGCGCCATGCAACCTCTACAGCGTTAAATAATTGATTATTACTGCACTCAGTGCTTTGCTTTTATTATGCTTACTTTCATGAAAGAACAGTCTTCTCATTCCTGCATAATGAATCCTAACATGTTGAGAAAACAGCCACATCTGAAGTAAATAAAGGACAGAGAAGTGAGTTGCTCTTTTAGCAAACGTCACAGCTTTCCTTTAGATACGTTTTTTGTACCTTTGCAGACATTTAACATTCAAGATAAGTGAAAATTAAGGAAAACCAGAAAAAGTATATTATGACATCATAAGTCCAAACACAGAGCTCAGTTATGTTTGAATCCTCAGATTCCCTTGTCTCTTGCTGACCTCCTCCATAGACTTTTCTAGACTTTGTGAACTTGCCATCTCTTTAATGCAGGCTGGTTTAGTAGCAGCAGTTATTTCCAGCACCTGTGGCTGGACCTATACATAGAGCAGCTCTTTATCTTCACCTGTGTGGGGTTTAGTTTTGATGTCCAGGTTTTCTTTAGTGAATCATTTCTTGCATACAAGGTTTCCCTTATTATTCTGAATGAGTACTGCTCTGATTCATGGTGGTTTACTACCATTACGTATGTCATCATGTTTGCTTTTACTTGGAGAAGATTTTTCTAATCTGAGCGCCACAGATTGTTTGGAATTTGCCAACTTTTTGTCACAGTTAAAAACTTGATGCATATAATGTGTGACAGTTAAACTGTACTCCTTCTTTTTTAAATGTGATATCCCCAGTTTTAAACATTCCTGTCCCTCTTCTCTCTGTGTCTCTGCAGCATCAGACAACAGCCAGCGGTTTCAGGAGACGTGTTTTGCCTTTGCGTTAACGCCGCAGCAAGTTCAGCAGATCAGCAG
This sequence comes from Odontesthes bonariensis, assembly GCF_027942865.1. Classification (NCBI taxonomy): domain Eukaryota; kingdom Metazoa; phylum Chordata; class Actinopteri; order Atheriniformes; family Atherinopsidae; genus Odontesthes; species Odontesthes bonariensis. Next base: position 13,835,502 of record NC_134506.1, on the reverse strand, counting down.
CTCAATGTAAGAACCACACAAATGCAGGATGTTGCCATTTTTAATGAATAGTCTGTAAATATACATGATGAGAAATCTATTTCTGTCCTCAAAGGGACATCTCGGGGACCAAATGTGACTTCTCAGTTCAAGTTCAGTTGCGGTTTTGCCTGTCGGAGACGAGCTGTCCTCAGGAAGACCATTTTCCCCCCAATCTGTGTGTGAAAGTCAACGGGAAGCCATGTAACCTACCGGTGAGGAGCCCTGAATCAATCGCCTAACATCCGGAAACTTTTAAAAACCTGTCACGAGAATTACAATGTTCGTCATATTTATGTCTGATTTCCAGGGTTATCTTCCTCCAACCAAAAACGGTGTTGAGCCCAAGCGGCCCAGCCGGCCCATCAACATTACCTCACTGGTCAGATTGTCCACCACAGTCCCCAATACCATCGTGGTGTCGTGGACGGCCGAGATCGGAAGAGTAGGAACCAAACCCTTCAGCTGTGTTTCAGTAACTGTTAAGATGCTTGATGAAATTCAGATTTTAACATATAATAGTAGCAGCTTCCCAAAAGATTGACTTTCTTATCTCCATTTTTTTAATGTGAAAAAACTATTTTTCATATTATTTTACATTCCATTGGCTTGTCACTTGTTACATTTTAGAATATTGCCTGCATGTTTTGATTGATAAAACATCAGAAAAATAATAGTAATTTTCCACCTCAGCTATCATGATGTGCTCCTTAATCTACTTAAATATGCTACCAAGATAGTTTTATATATTTATATATTAATCATCTAGCTGGGTAGAGATTAATGCCTTACAATTTGTTAAACCCACTGTCATTTCCATTAATGTTCATCATGATGTGACAGAAAGAGCAGCGGTGCACATCATTCGTGTACGATTAGACACTAAATAAAGTGAGGCATGACATAAAAGATTTAAAAAGTCACAGTTTTCCCAAATGCCATCGCCACAAACGCCACGTGTTAAACAACAATGTTAAAGCTTATTGAACAGTCAGTATTGGCGAAGGAGGGTTTAGCTTTGCTACTGTAACAGCGCAGTTGTTGTCACTTGGAGGAAAAGTTGGTGTGTGCTTTACCTGAGGACTGTCCTTTTGTCAGAAGTTAAGCAGCACCATCACACAATGCTCTGTAAGTCCCGATAGAGTTACAGTTTTGTCATAACAACATGTTATTTGCTATGGAAAAAAGTAAGAATGATGAAACAGATCAAGCTAACCAACATGTAGAATTGTGTTGAACTAAAAGGTGGATTGGAGTAGTTGTAAATGTTAATATAAGATCAGACAGGAAGCAGAAGCTGCAGCTAAAACATGTTTCTGTCCTTCATTTGGCTCAGATGTTGATGCTGATTGTCATAGTTAAAAACCTGGAAAAGAGGGCGTATTAACAACTCGACTTGTCGGATTCTTTTGAACAGCGTCGGCACTATTATGTTGGAAGCGCTCCGTATATGTTTCCAGGTCCAACCGGATCAGACTGCCATCTCAAAATGTTATGGAGAAGCAGCAGAGATTTAATTCACACATGACACCAACATGTTCAGTTGCCACCAGAGGCTACGTGCCCCACGTGCCCACGACAACGGTAACGACAGATAAACGCAGAACATTTCGACAGATGTGCCTATCTTGCACACGACACGGCGACGGCGTTTTTAGGAGTTCAAAACGGAGAAAACACAAACGCCCTCCAGAGTGGAGATCTTGAAAACTTTCCAACCTCTCGTCGCCGTAGGAACAGTTCAAAATGCAGAAGTGCGTTTTTTGCACACGTTTCTTTTGCACACGCATCTGGAAGTAGCCTACTGACGTTCTACCGCCAAATTTGAGCCTGCCCTTTGAGAACAATATGGATGAACGTGTAGCAGTAGCCGCGTTAAATACTATGCATGAATCATGCCAACAAATGCTACTGCCACCTACGTTGTTGTATATTGGGCAGTTTCATAAACTGACATTGACAACAAGTATTATTCTCACAGCAAGACTGACGGGGCGTGCATACTACATAGGCAAACTGCGAGTTTTATGAGTTTTATACGTTTTCCCTGTTCCCATGGATAGACAGATATCCACCCCCAAGACACTCGTGAGAACGCAGATAAATTGTGGAGGAAAAAAACGGACATCTGCGTTTATGCTTCAGAGCGTTGTCGTGGGCACGTAGCCTTAGAAGCTTTGGAAAAAGTCAATCATTGTTTTTAAACCTGCTTGCTAATCTTCAACAAATTAGACTGGCACTGATCTACTGTACGAAACACCATCACACTTATTGTTTTTGTTGTCACCCCCATTACAAAGTAAAGTTCAAGAGACATGTGACAGAAGAGGACGACTGTGTGTTTTAAAAGAGATGAACGGTATATTTAAAAAACACTTTCATGAAGCACAAAAGCTTTTAATTCAGTTTGAAGCTCACAGAGTGACATTGTGTGTTCCTCTAACAGACAAAAAACAAAAGAACGACAGACAGACCAGAGCATTAAATGTTGCAGCAGAGTTGGTACAGCGACAACTTCCTTGAAAGCCTCCGAAAAAGAATGCTTAGAGAAGACTGGGTGGAGCCTGAGGTTGTTCTGAAGGGTAATAAAGGAAGCTTTTCCCAACAGGAGTATGTACACTGCCTGTGCACAAGTTCTTCCTTCCTTTCATTCTTTCTTGCTGGCACGGCTGAACTGAAAAATGTCTGAGAGCAGCAATATTGACTTCACATTAGACAGTAAGACTGTGATGGCAATGATCTGAGGTTACACTGAATAGCAGACTGAATACGGCTCTATGCAGGATGTAAGGTAATCACCTGACACATTGATGTGCTGTGATATTTATAAATGTTCCTGTGTGTCCACAGAGTTACTCCATGGCAGTTTATTTGGTGAAGCAGCAGTCGTCCACAGTGCTGTTACAGAGACTACGGGCGAAAGGCATCAGAAACCCAGACCACTCCAGAGCACTCAGTAAGGACTAACAGCCTCTCTTTTTTTTTTTTTTTTAAGATACACAGTTCAATATGTTGGATTGCTCCCAGGGCCAATACCGACCTTATTAAGTACTTCCCCATTTCCAGAAAGGTTTGGAAAAAGAACGTGCAGATGTCCACATATTGTAGCCTAAAATGCCTCTTCATAGCATACCTAAAGCAAAGGAGTAGCGTAGAGCTGTTTGATATGGAATAAATGGTTGATTTGGTCTGTTTTGAAAGATAACACTCCTATTTTATTTATTTTTTGGTCAGTTTATTTCTGGGACTGAGCTGAAGATGTTCGGACCCAGTGAAAAAGGGACCTCTTCTGTCCATCCAATTTCATTTTAAAAACAGGTGCCTTTAGACACCGTCAGACACCCTGATGTATTATCCAGTCCTAATCCAAAGCACAAAAGATAAATGAATTATTTATTCAGGTATATGTCCACGCATGTGGGCTCCTACAGGCTCAAGTGAGGTGTCAATCAAAAGCTAACAACACTGACTTTATTCTTAAATCAATAATGTTTACATGCAAACTGAACTCACAGAGGAGAATACTTGAAAGATGAGGCGCAGCTGCCAGCTATGTCATGGCGCAGTAATCTGTGGGAATATACTGAACCAGCCATTTTTTGGGCTTAAAGTTTTGCTGAACTGGATAATCGAAAACCTTTGTTAATAAGAAAAATTATTTTGTTGGAAAATATTAACTCGTGGGTTAGCAGGAGGCTTTTGAAGTGAGTCATCTCCATTCTGGTGTTTATCATTCCCTCTGTGGTCTCAGATTGGTAAAATGCTTTGCATCGATAAAATGGCATGCGTCTCTGCTCTTCAACAATATGTCACATGCGCTCCTAATTACACACATCTCTCGTGCATGTGAAGCAGAGTGCCTCGGAGCCTCCTTCGTTATATATTTTCGTTTCATAATGAGCCACATGTTTATAGAGGGTGGCAGGTCTGGAACCAGATGCTTAACTACAGAGTCGTGTTTGGCATTCCCTGAAAAAGACATCTGAGTGAGGATGGCAGCATATATTGCTCCAGTCCTGTATGCATCATTTTCCATAATTTGCTGCTCACAGATGTACCTCCTCCATGTGCGTTAATGCACCCCTGCACCATCCTGGATGCTGGCTTTGAAACTGTGAGCTGATTAAAAGCTGCTTCCTCTCCTCTGTGAGGACACAGTGTTCAAGATGTGTTGAGCCCTCCTCATCTTTGCTTCTTAAAAACTTTTTATACGCCATCACGACATTGACTTGTTTTACTGTGAGGTTTTCTTTCGAGGGAAGCTTAAACACAACTTTTACCTATCAAGTGTGCGTTTTTGCTCTATTTCACTCTCTTCTTAGTGTCTGTGGACTTTTAAATGACTGTAAACTGAGATATTAGCTGGCCAATATTTAGTTACATTGAGGCTGTGCAGTATATTTTGTGATTTCATCATTAATTATGCATTTTGTGATGTAAGAAAGGCAATATAAGAAGGTTCCGACGCTGTATGAGGAGCACCTGAATACGTTTATAGAATGCAGTGGAAGTCCATCTGTTTGGTTGTCGGGCATTCATGTGTATGTATGTTGTTCTTTACCTCCGCTCTGCAGTCAAAGAGAAGCTAACGGCAGACCCCGACAGTGAAATAGCCACAACCAGCCTTCGAGTGTCGCTGCTCTGCCCGGTAATCACCGTCCCTGCTCCTCATTAATTCAATTTCCTGTCTTTGTCTGTTTTTTCATTTCTTTACATGAGTCTCAGCACGGCTTCATGCACGTGATTCATAGTTATGAACATGACCACCTGTCAAATTATCTTCCCATCTCGTATCATGTGTGTTTCTCAAGCCATCTGTGTTTGCTACACCCCTTATCCCTGCTGTGTTTTTTCCTCTCGATGCCCTGAACACGCTCGCTGTGCAGCTGGGGAAGATGCGGCTGATGATTCCATGCCGGGCGCTAACATGCTCGCACCTGCAGTGCTTCGACGCCACGCTATACATCCAGATGAATGAGAAAAAGCCCACCTGGGTGTGTCCTGTGTGTGACAAGAAGGCCCCCTATGAGCACCTCATAATTGATGGGTAATCTCATTTAGATGTGGTTATATGTGACCTGTAAGATTTGTATTATAAGTATTGTGAAGTGTGATCTCATGTGTGCAATAGGGGTGTGCAAAATAATCGTCATGACGATGCATCGCGATTCTAATTTTCGCGATCTACTGCATCGATTCTGGACGCCAAGTATCGATTATTTAAAAAAAAATATATATATATATATATATATATATATTTTTTATGCCTTTAATGATAGGACACATGCAATTGATGCATTTCGCTTCAAGGGATGTTTGCAATATATGTATATATTTTTTATAGTTTTATAAAGCCTATGCACTTTTTTTTGTCGGTACTGATCATCCCTATTTTGTTATTTTCAGTTTTATAAATCCTATGCACTTTTTGTGATGAGTGTGTCCAGTAATAGTAATATTTGTGTCCAGTAATATTTGTTTTAATGGCAATACCTCCAAAAGTTGTTTCAATAAATGCAGTTATGAATTGATTTGCTTTGAGTTATGTATCAATTGAAGACACTATCCAGATCATACACAGCCAGTCAGCCACTGGTAATGGCTGTTTTTTTTTTTAAGTATGTTCAGTGAAAATATCGCAATGCATCGCGATGTATCGCAATAATTCAAGTATCGTGATGCATCGTGATAGAATCGCATCGTGGCATGTGAATCGTGATTCGAATCGAATCGTGACTTCTTTGCCAATACCCACCCCTAGTGTGCAACATGCTCAAACTGCAGAAACTGTGGTCCACTTCAGAAATGTGGTTTTAAAATCTGTTGCATGCGTTCCTAAGACTCACTCAGTATTAAAAGGCTTTCATACAAAGACACAAACAGTGTTGACATCAACTTTCCCCGTTAAAATAATTTAAATTGGACTGTATTTTCCACGTTGCTTGGCCTTTGTTTAGGATTTCTTAGTGCATATCTGCATTCTGTCTTGGCTTTGTTTGTGTATGATGTGTGCATTTGCTCTCAGGCTTTTTGTGGAGATCCTGAACAGCTGCATGGACTGTGATGAGATCCAGTTTAAGGAAGATGGCAGCTGGGCCCCCATGAGGTCTAAGAAGGAAGTGCAGGAAGTGTCCTCAGCTTCCTACAACAATGGGCTGGATGGTGAGTCGGGGGAGCGTGAGGAATGCAGAGTTTACACAAAATCAATGTGAGGAGGCTGGAAGTAATACAATTGGGAGCAAAGAGTTGGGAAGAAAAGGGGAAACATGTGTTTGTACCTTCTGCTTATTTGTTTATGCTTTGTCTAATTTACTGAAGCATCAGTCATATTGCGTCTGCGTTAACCGCTTGTCTCCATAGTAACAAAGACTTTCTAGCTGCTTTTACAGCGGGGTAGATGTGTTTCTGCACCCTCGCAGTATTTTGTAGCGGTTTCTTTTCTGCATTGCGCTGCGCCTGAAAATCCCAGCACAAACCGAGGTGTCTGTGTTGCTCTGCAGGCTCCTGTCGGACGTCCGAAGGCTCAGATCAGCTGAGCTCATCATCCTCCAGCCACGGCAACAGCAGTAACGGCAAGAAAGTGGAGGTGATCGACTTGACACTGGACAGCTCCTCAGACGAGGAGGGACCAGAATCGCCGCCTCCACCGCTGCCTCCTCCTGTCAAAAGAGCGTGTCCCTCTTTGTCCCCGACCTCGCCCCCCGTCATTAATAAAGGGTGAGACACACACCCGAGACTATAATTTCATCTCGGCACAAAGTTTGCGTTTCAAGTTAATTGAAAGTGAAATTCAGGCTCATTTTAGATGCTCGTACGAGTATTTGTGTGTCTACATGTTAAATGATTCATGAGTTGTGCACTCGAACACACAAGTGTCTTTTGACATTTCATATCAGCACTCAAGGTAGGTACTCAGAAACATTTGTGTCTGATGAGATGGGTGACTTTCCAGAGGAGGAAGATTAATCTCTCTGCCTTCCTGCACAGAAGCATGAACAAAGGATTAAAGTTCAGCCAGTCATAATTCCACGAGCATAAGAAATTGTTATAAAACTGAATTAGATGCTTGAAAAACCCAGCAGGACCATGAAAGATTAGTCAACTTTTAGATAACAAACAATCTCACTGAGGATTCATCCAGACCTCCCTGAGACTTTAACAGCTGCATTTTCTGCCAGATTAAAATTCATCACGACTTCAGAGCATCTGCTGCTTCATTTGACTTTAATGAATCCTGCGCTACCGTTCAGAGGTTTGTACTTTGAGTTCAGTGGAGGAGACAGAACGTCGTGTGACTTACGCAACAGATGTGACATGAAGTCAAATTGTAATTACGAATTAAGCGGCATCTTCATCTCTTCTTCTGTGTCTGCCTTCAGTGTGTTGAACCTCCACCACCAGGCCTCTCCCGTGAGCCGCACCCCCAGCATTCCAGCGATGGACACCGGCTACATCCCTCCTGTCCCCCCACTCATCCAGGACTATAGACCCTACTACCACACCCCCAACGACCTTTCAGGTATTGACACCTGCAGACTCAATGTTATTCGTGAATACTCATGAGAGCTGTTAAAAAATAGTAAAAGTGGCATGACATTCAAGTGCATTTACATCTTTTTGAATCCGTCTTTTTTGCATTCATAGTTTCAGTTTTTCAAATTGTCCAAACTTTTCCAACTTTCCACAATCTGTACAACCTACAAACTAACGTTTAAGTAGTAATTCTGCAGTTTTCTGTATTAAAAATAATTACGGTTGCATAATAAATCAGATGAGAGTACAGTGATGTGGCCAAATAGTGTGGGGAAAATATTAAAGGGGGCATAATATGAGAAAAATCCCCCTTTCTTTGACCGCGCCTTGACTGGTCAGAGCTCTTTTGCAGGCAGGATGGGGAGAGCACACTAGGTATCAGGCAGGTGGTCATAATGTTATGGCTAATCGGTGTGCGTGTTTGAGTGTCTGAACTCACTGCCAACTTAGAAAACTCCAACAAACACAATCCTGGTACTTAGTTTTGGGGTTCTTCGGTTTGACCTTATCTCAGTCAGTGAGCTGTACTAACAGTTCAGAGAAGAATTATCTAGCCTCTTCCTCTTCATCTTCTCTCAGCTTCAAGTTCAGCTCATGCTGCATTTGCTGTACGTTAAAACGGCTGTCCTCTTGCTTCTACTTTGTTAGTATCATTGGTTGTTTAGTAGACTTTGCTTGAGAAATGAGAGAATAATGTGATTGGATTAGCCTAACAGAAGTGCTACAGTGCATCCTTATTTATTAAATTCTACATGGTGAATTTTATTAATGTTATAACAAGAACACACCAGGTAATGAGAGGAAGAAAAAAAGAGGAAAATAAAACTCTGAGGACAGGGAGTGACATTCAGAAAGCTATATATGTTCCCCACGTCTCTTATAATTTCTTCAGTTTCACTTCTTGAGGCCTAAAAGAAAAGGTGTTTCTTTCCATTATAAAAAATTCATAAATTATATGGTACCAATCCTCTGTAGCATCTGGTTTGAGTCATTTCTTTTTTAATTGCTTTCCTAGCTGCAATGCTTAATATCCCAAACAAATATGTTATTTTATTGTTTGCAGATGTTGTGTGGGAACACAAAAAGCTGCTCTTCCCAATGAAACCTCATCTTTTTTTTTTATCTTGAATATAATAGTTGTGTATAAAAGACTCTCCAAAAAGTTAGGGCTTATGAAAAGGTCCAAAATAAGTGAAAATAATCAGCTACCTGAGAGCCACATTTTCTCCAGTCCCTAGAGGAGCCTGAAATGTGAGATTCTTGGACCAGGGATCTACAGCCAAATGCTCTCCAAAAGATTGAATTTGCAATTATTATTTTTCAATTGAGCTTCACAATATTTTATCCACTGGTCCTCTGAGATGTAACTGTTAGATTCCCTCTCCCGTGTCTGCCTGATATTTTGTGATAGTTCATGCTTGTTACTTTAGTTTCTTGAAGACGCTTGAATAATCTTGAAATCACTTTGGACCCAGAATCTGCCTTGTAGGCGCATTAAGACATCAACGAGTCGTTTTCAAATTCCAACCGACCTTCTTTTATTAAACGTGATATGGGATGTGCTTGAAGGAACCTAAAAGAAACTACTGTTGTCCAAGCCATATTCTTTTTTCAAGGTCTGGAAGTCACACAGAGTCCTCTGGTTGAAAAAGGTTCAGTAAGAATTTTAGGCCTCTATTGGCCCAGTTCTTAAAACTCACATCAATTTTGTTTGGGGTGAAGTCCCAGTTTCATGTTTTATATTCTGACCATTAAGTCTGAGTTTTATTTGGCATTCTTTATGTTTTCCCCAAAACTGAAGTTATTGTCATTGAATGCTCCACCATTACTGAAACAAACATATTAACTTTGGTTGAAATTAGCCCACATAAGCAACAGTTCTTAACATTAGCCCCTAAAAGCTGGACCGACAGTAAAGCCCAGAGTTAATGGAGCCAAGGAGTCACAGCATGACTTTTGACTGGAGTGTTAACCCAGTCTTGTTTTGGCCGTCACGTTCTGCAGTGCATGTTGTAACAACTTAGGCCAGTACCAGCTGTTCCTGGCCGAAGTGCAGAAAAGGGAAATCAAAGTATTTTAGAAAAACCCTTTCAGTATATCAGTTTGGTGGGTGATAGACTGAGCTGGGTTTGCTGTGTGTGCTACTGTGAGCTCGCAGGCTTTTTACTGTGAGCTCATAATGTGCTTTAAGGGGTATCGAGCATGGCCAATCCTTAAAAACAAAGGCTGCCTATGTGGAGGAGAGGTCAGTGTGAACAGAGGTGGAAATTCATGGTGGAAAAAAGGAGCTGCTGTACTCTCTGTTGTATTTTAACCAAAATATGTCACAGACATTTCATTAAGACTTCAGGAGACTGATGAAATGTCTCCTTTAAGAATTTGTTGCAACGATTATAAGGTAACATTTGAAGGAAATTTAATGGCGGTACAACAACTATCTGAGTTTAAATGTTGTCTTGAAATAGCAGCTGACCTATTTTTAAATAGGCTTTCATTCTTTGTTAAACATTTCCATGTTTGGATCTGTCATATTGATTTTTGACTTTTCTTGATTTCCAGAGTTGAACTTCTTCTCTTTTCTCCAAGGAGACAATCATCAGGTACGTTCAACAATGCTTCATCGAGCTATGTGAAAATACGGATAAATTTAGCTGCTACAAGACAAAATCCTGGTGGTCTGTGACAAAGGGTCATTTTAGAAGAATGAAAGATAAATAACTCGACATGTGACCAAAAAATGTTCCCAAAAACAAAAGCAAAGTCTGGTGGGCTCTGAATGTTCTCTGAAAAGCAAACGTGATGGAGGGTCTCTCATGCAGAGGGAGCCACTCAGAAATTAAAAATAAAACAGATTTGAAACCCGATGTTTGGTGGAATTTCCCATAATACGTTTACAGCGTTCCTGTTTCTGCTACTTGTGCGTTAGTTTTGACGGGCTATTTAAGGAGACATGAGAGCAAAACATTTGACAAATGTGAGTTGTCTTCTGCAGAAAACATTGACTCACTTGGCAATAGCCAGCCGCTCAGAGTATGAGATATCTGCCTTTAAGACTTCTGCTGCCAGCCTGATACTGTGAGGATAAATGGGATTTCACACGCGCTACTGAAAAAAGAGGCTAACTTGCTACACTGTTCAGTCTGCAAACCTCAGTGTTAGTCGCTTTCACTAAAACCAAAAGCAGTTACCTCCAAACATGATCAAATACAGCCAAAGTTCCTGCACAGATGGACACCGCCAGGGGTCACTAAAACCATTTTTGTTATTTACTTAAATCCTGTTGATGGATGGATTATAATAAAATTCCTTTTGGGTTGTCTTTCATTTATTGGGAGCTGTAGACTGTACATAAAAGCTGGACATAGCAACTATGACGCCACCCATGGTTGTTGTGATGTTTGGAAGCTTCGAGTTTTGTGTGTTTTCACTGTCGTTTTTGGGTAGAAAGCCTCCACAATTCAAATGACCTGTGATAGTAATTGTTTCTCTGTCTTAAAACATTTCAGACATTTGTGGAAAACGTACCTAGATAAGGGCTGTATGTAAAACTTAATTTAATGAGACTCGGTTTCAGCAGTCTCTCATGAATGCAAATCAACCCAGTCACACTGTAAAACTCTTAAAGACCAACCCTTGAAGCGTAATGTCCAATCAACTATAACATTTTATTCCACTAGCTCTCTAATCAGAAGGAGTGAAGCTAACGAATGACACAATTAAATGTACTGATGAGAGAAGTGGACACAGTTTAAATAAGAGTCTGTGGGAACTTGAGATGTTTGAACCCAGCTTTTAGTGACCATCAGCGATATTTACAGAACAAAGTAGTTTGTACTCTATAGCGAAAGGCTCAGCAGCCTTTCGCTATGGATGACGTCTGTTTTCTTTTGTGAGTTCACTCAACTCCACAACAATCAGTTTATAAAAGGCCTGTGGGTCACATTGATTGTGATGGATCTTCATGAGCAATGTTTCTAAAAACATTTACAATGTAAGTAGTGTTAATGGAGCAAAAGTTAACAACTATAAACAGCATCATCATGTTGATATGTTGCCCTTACAAATATTTAGAAGAGTATTTCTGTGGAGCTCCTGTTAATTGCTGAGTTGTGACAAATTGCCAGATTGTTTCAGTTTCGAGTTGCAAGAAATGGTGTAGTAATATAATTCAAGACACAATTATAGATGAACACAGTTTGACTTAACTAATACAAATACTTGAACTGATGGGCGCAGATGGCACTGGGGACGGGGGGACATGACCCCCCCCCAGATTCATAGTGACCCCGATTCATTTTACCAGCCCTACATAGAATGCATGCTATCTGCTACTCACGTAAACAGTAGTTACGTGCTTTTTTTGTATGTTTGTAAGGCTGGGATGCGCTGGGAGTGCTCAACTGCAGGGTCACATTGTTCCGAGCTCCAAGTTTGGAGTTTCATTGTAAATGAACATACAAAAGGGACGACTGTCACTCCCCAGGGCCCTAGAGAGGAACGTGTTGCCGCACGTGTCAATGACGGAGCGGATGATTTCAATTCAAGAAAAAAAGAAAGAAAATGAAGAAATGAAAGACAATCAGAGCGTTTTTGCCCAGCAATATGTTCAGGGTAAAGAAAGGAGGAGAGATGTTTGTGGGTCCTTCATTGAGTCTGCTTCTGGAAAATAAATTTGTTTGGCTGCACTACAGGGAATTCTTAATAGTACCACTAATGTCATTTAAAATGTGAGTTTCATTGACAGTATGCATACTTATTTTTATTTATGAAAATATGTCGTGGTTTCCACTTCTGAGTTCACACACAAAAGTTTAGATAAAACGTATTTTGCGTAAAGCATGAGGTTTTGGTGGGTGATTGGTATTCCAGACAGTTTCATAATGTTTGACTGGTGTTAATTGGGTAGGCCTTAGTTTAACAATGTTCATTGTTGTTTATCAATGATTTCAAATAATTCTACAATGGCTTTTTAGTGCAAACTATTGACCCATAGGGTATTGCAAAAGTAACTACTTGAGCGCCAGTTAATGCCCAAATTACTCAAAAATAACTTCTTGCCATTTGTTGACAGCTTGGTCTCCCCCGGTTCAAACATCCCATCTGTGCCCCTGCTTGGACGCTATTAGTTGTTTTTTAAGGTGGTGAGTAGCCACGCAGTGCAGCCTGGAAAAAGAATGTGAATTCTTTAATTTAATAAATTGGAGCACCTCCCTCATCAGTGAAAACCTTCGTCACATGTTCGCCTATAGATAAGCAACATACTTGCATAACGAAGAGGAGGAACTTTGGACTCCTTCCTCCCTGCAGAACTGTTTCATTCACACACATTTATAGGATATCTTGATTCAACAACCCTCCTCAGGTCATTTAGCGACATCTCAACCTTAGGCTTTTCCAAAACACCAGTTAACCTCTTTTTCAACCATTCTTTCACTGCTCTGGTTTCGGTCCATTCTCTTGTTGCTTAAACTCTCTGAAGCTTCTGGTCAGGGACCACTGCCCAGATATTCCCCAGTAAAACATCTTAATACATCTTAATTAAATAAATCGCCTCCGCTGTGACAGCCAGGCGTATGAGCTCTGAGGAATCAAGCCTGCTTGCTCTATATGTAGTGCTGTGTTCATGCTCAAGACTTCCTGTTTTCTCTTTCTTTGGTTTAAAAAAACTAAAAGTTGTACTGGACCTCCAGCTTACGCTGTGCAGCCATGTTTGATACCCATGGTTTCCATCATGATGTCCTTCAGTTTTCTTTCAGTGTTTTCACTGTAATAGGCCCGTGAACGATAAAGCAAGCTGTTGGGATTTCATTTAGCATTCCGTTCGGAATATTTTCATCCCTTTTAAGGATTGAACTTTGTGTTTATTAAGTGATCTCTGCAGAGCGTCCACTACTAGCAACAGTCCTGCTTTTTCTCTATTTGTACCCAGTTCGTCTGGGGTCTTTAGAGAAGCTTTTCCTTTTCATGTCATGGGAGGGTTTCCTCTGCAATCCACATCTGGGTTCACAAAGGTTTACTCTAAGCTGTGCATACTCTGCTAACTTAGTTTCATCTGATGAACAGAAGCCAAGTTGGTATTGAAGCCAGATACAAAATAAATCTCTTTTTCATTAATTCAGCTGAAACTGGACACTCACAAAAAAACACGTTAACAAAACAAATGTAGGTCTTTTGAGATTTTCTTTTTTTCTCTTCATTTCAGTTTAAAGTGAAAGCCCTTTTAAAAATAGCTCATATGGAAGACATTACTGCAATACCAAATACCCATAAACTTTATTCAATCTTATTTTTTATTGATTAATTAAATCATCCATTATTCATACCCGCTTTATCCTCTTCAGGGTCAGAGGGGGCTGAAGGTTATTCAGGCTGGGTGACAGTCAGAGTACATCCTGAACAGGTCGCCCGTCTGTCACAGGCTAACCTGGAAACAGGTGGCGAGCGATCAGACAGCTGAAACCAGCCGTGAAACAGAGGGGCAGGAAGCAAAACTAAGGCACACAAAGACAGACTTCTTCGATTTAAAACAAAAAATACAGGTGAATAAGACGCAGAACGTCTCAGGTGAAGTGGGGAGACAAACCAGACACCCCAGAGGATGACATCACCCATTCATTTGTAGCTCAGGAGGATGAGCAGTCTTGCACCAATCGGAAGGTTGGTGGTTCGACTGCGGCTTCCAGGCCACATGTCGAAGTGTCCTTGGGCAAGACACTGAACCCCACATTGCCTGCCGATGCATCCATCGGTGTATGAATGTGTGTGTGAATGATTAGAAAGCTCGTAGTGTGTGTATAGACGTAGACCTAGTGCTGTATGAGTGTGTGTGAATGGGTGAAGTGTTGAAGCGCTTTGAGTGTTCAGCTAGACTAGAAAAGCGCCATACAAGTGTAGTTCATTTACCATTTACCATTTGATTTCAGGCTTTCCTCCTCACTCAGCCGATCAGCAGTATCTCACTGACTGCTCTCTTGTGTTCCTCCTCCGCAGCATTACAACATGGTCATGGCAGCAGCCGCTGCTGCCTCGGCCTCAGATGACCACGAGCTGCTTCTCAACCGCTTCCTGCCCTACAGCCCCTCCTCCGCCTCCCAGCTGTTCCTCGACCAATCGGGAGCCTCCTCGGCCACTTCGCTGACCGCGCCGACCAACGGGGCGGCAAGCAACTCGGGCAGCAGCAGCAGCCTGGTGTCGTCCGGCAGCCTCCGAGATACTCACTCCACACACTCGTCTTCCCACACAGCCTCACACTCCTCACACTCGCACCCCGGGGTGGTGGCTAGCCGGAGCAGCGCAGAAGCGGCAGTGGCAGCCATTTACGGCGGGATACCTGACGTCATATCGCTGGACTGACCCAAAGAGAGTCAAACAAACACTCTGGACCCAACGTCAATGCAGTAACAAACCCAATCACAGCCCGACTGCAGGGTAAGGTTTTGATCCAGAAACTAGACCGACCCCAAGTCATCAAACTCTGAACGTTTGTGGAGTCGTGATGGCGAGAGAAGAGCACTAATTTTATGAGTGGGTGACATCACTTTAAGGGGCCAGCTGTGGACTTTGTGTTCAGATCAGAAACGTGTCCAGCGTGTGACCCCACATTACTTCTATACTGGTACCAACGTGGCACAAACGGCAAAGATGCTACCTGAGCAGAAACACAAAGTTGCAAGGCCCTTTTTCTTTTCCTTTTTTAACAAAATCAAGGAGTGGCGCCGTGTACAGAGAACAAAATATATTTTCCTCCTTTACTTTTGTATGTTAAATCTGAACATTTTCAGTCTAGTGAGCTGCTTCTGTCGCCGTCTGTACATGGAGGACTGAGTTTTTTTTCTTCTCACAAAAGCTTCTACAAATGCCACGTTGCCGTCTTTTTCTTCTCTCTTCTCTCTATCCCGTTTGAATTTTCCATCTGCATCGCTCCGACGTTAAACTTCGATTCTCTTTCTCTTTTGCCGTCGCTCATGTTCAAATTCGTTGTGCATTTTCTCTCTGGTGACAAGAACTTTTCAGACGCTGAATTTACAGTTTGTTCATGTGCTTGTAATTTTATTCTGCTTTTAAGTTATGTATGATATTTAATACAGTTATGTATGCATTCCCTTTGACCTTCAGGTTAATGCTGTGGGGAGTGTGCTGGCCGAATTTAGCCATTTTTGGGTTTTCACTTTCACTCCGTGTAAAGACTCTGCTGGCACACAGCATTTAGAGATGAAACTATTTATACTTGCCAATTTAGACTTTTGAGCTGTAAGAGTTTGTTTCTTTTTTTGCACAATGCCAAAAAAATAGGTACTTCTGAAAATGATCACAGTAGTCAGAGTGGAGTGCATCTGTGTGCCAGTGTTTTCAGTCAGCTTCTGCAGTTCCGATCGATGGTTTTTAAGACACTCTGTCCCTTTGTCGTCTCATCTTCTCGGTCGACTGTTAGAAAGGAAACCTGGTGAAGCTGTTGTAGCGGCATCGGGCCTTTTCAAAACACAGGCGGCGTCAGTGGCGTGTGAGCAAGTTTAAACTAGTGCCTGTTTATGTGTGTTCTTCAGAGCGCGTTTGGGGAAACTTCGAACTAACGTCTTAAATCTGAATCCTCAACATCTGCACCAGCATTAGCAGAAGTTGTGACCTGTGACTGATATCTTTATACATGTGGGGAGGAATCGGAGAGTAGAGCACTTGTGGAAAAGGGTAGAAAAGTGGAAGCGGGCTGTTCAGCATGCCGGCTTAGACTCGGCTCTGAGCCAGGTGGTTAAAAGATGCATGCCCCGCCTGGAACTGGAAACCCCTACGAGACCGTCGGTGTGTCAGAGCGACGTGCAGATGTGAGGATACCTCGATGTAGCCAGCTGAACGTGCAGGGTTTGCTCGTGAATGTATGGTGCATTTCTAAGACTGGACACATCGGGTTGCAGAGATCCACTGTAAACAGGTCCACTTCCCGTAGACCCGGCGTCCCTCCTGTCCTGGTCTGTCTGTCCAACCCTCCCCTACCCATGCTGCGTCCTTGAAACGGTTTCTCGGTGTCGGCTGTTATCAGTCTCTGCCTGACGCCCTCCTTCCAGATTCTAAAGACGGGCAGCGCGCTTGAAAGCCTAATTATCCCAGCGATAGCGATATAATCACTTCTGACAGCAGGCGCCATCACCTCACGTCCCCTGTCCTGTTCCTCGACAACTAACCGGGAGACGGCACAGAGCCATCCCTCCTCCCTCCTTTCCTCCCTCCTTCTTGGTATTTTGAACCTTTCTTCTCACGGGAACCAAACCCCACCTCTCCAACTGACTCCAACATCTGTCGGAACAAGTTCTGTGTATTTCCTGTGTTGTGCAGTATTTTATTTATTATGTATTCATATGTCTATATATTATATTTTTACAAATTGTTGACTTCCATGGCTGAGAGTAAGTGAGTCACTGCCACATGGGAGCCGTTGTGATATGATTTTATTTAAAAAGCGTTTGATAATTATTTGCCAGCAGCACGACTTCTCAGAAAGGTGTTGCAGAGTGATCACCGTGGAAATGCGACTGTGTATTAACTTGGGAGCTGACTGCGGTGATGCTTTTTAATAAGGGCACAAAACACACGCTTAATTACTACATGCAGGATTCATTAATGTATTAATTAATGCAGGCGTGGATGGGCTGCAGGATCAGGTGGTCAGCTGATATGATCTGCATAGTTCCCTAACGATGAATCACACATTCAGCTAGAAACATTTTAATTAGTCAGATACTTCATGTACTGCTCCCATCTCCCTCCGCTGTTGATCAAATATTAACATGCTAAACAGAGACGGTGAACATTTCACCTGCTGTTTATCCCACGAGTGTTGATCTTTGTCATTTCATTAGTCGGATACACACTTTCCTTTTACAAACATTCCTTATTTTTCACAAAGCGGCTCATGCTGGTGTTCTGGGCTTCGCTGCATCTCAGCTAAAACAAATGGACAGGATTCGAAAGCAGAGTTTAAAACACTTGTGGGCAAAATACGACCCGAGGGGACAGAAGATCTGTAAAAAACCAACTCTCTTTTTGTGAATCTTGAAGGCAGCTGAAACATCTCCGCCGCCATTTTTACTTTATTCCAGCTGATACAACTGTCTGCATTTAGGTCGGAGTAAAATAGGCCTCAAGTACTCAGCCAGTGACGGGTTAGGAAGGTCAGACTTGAGATGAGTGCTTCAAAAAGATTAATGTTGTGTTTTTTTAACCAAGAGTGGAAAACTGAACATTTTCAGGGGCAGAAACTTTGATATGCTCAGAGAATATCACCATTTTCAAAGAGAACGGCATCAACTCAGCATGCCACAAACTTGGAGTTGCAGATAAAACAGAAGAAAAAAACAGGAAGTTGTGTTTTAGATCACCTTTGCAAAGCAGATGGAAATCCAGCAATAATTAGCTGCACATTGTCAAAAAAAAAGCTTGTTCAATAAAGCAAAATTATATATGCTTGTATGACATTTTCAAATGTGAGGCCCTTTGAACATTTTAACTACTTGATAATGTTCCTCCTGAGATAAAAAAAAAAACCGTTGCTGTTAAACAGATTCATAACCCAGTTTGATCATCAGCCTTCGGGTCAAAGCCAGAAGGTTGAAATGTCCTTTTCTATTAAAGCCTGTGTCTAAATTCGATTAATTGGAAGTTTCCAGTGAACACTCATGAAAAGACTGTCCTTGGTCTTAAAGATTTTAAAAACCAGCTGCTTTCAATCAAAGCGTGGATTTCACTCAGAAGCATGAGCGGCGCGTTAACCATCAATTGTGAGTGTCGACTTGTCATGCAGACAGTGTGTCTTAATGGTCAGGAACAGTTGTGTGTTTGTGCCTCTATTATGACGTGTTACCGGCCTGCTCTGATGTTAGACTGAATATTAATCACCAGTGTTTGGATACTTGATGAGACGGTCGCTGTGACTAAATGCATTTGATCACGATTTAATTTATTGAAACTTGTGTCCTCGTGCGAAAGCAGACCGTGCTGAATGTGTCCCGTGTTGAAGTGCTCTACATAAAAAGGAGTCTGTATGGGATTACCAAAAAGTCCGATCCTCCTCCTCCTCTTCCCCTCCAGAGTCCAGCGCTCCTCCTGTGGTGTTAGTAGTGATAAATGTTAGTAGTAGAGAACAAGCAGTCGTTATTGAGATGGGATTTCCATGTTTCACTCTCTAACAAATGAGCTTCGCTGGCAACTTTAATAAGCAGCTCAACTCTAGTTGTCATGACCTTAAACAAAAGGGAAAAGTGTGTATATTCTGTATGTCGAGCCCTGAAAAGGAAATGTTCAGATCCAAACGTGGGTGTTTGATGTCCGTTTGTATGCTTTTGTGTGTCAGTTCAGAGCGAGAGAATAAAATAATTTATATATTTTTTAGAAAAATGAAAGCTGTACTATTATTAAGAAAAATGACTGTGGCCAATAAAGAGTCTCACATAAAATAAATGATCTCAAAGTCAGACTCGAGTCGACATCTGCACTCACTGCCTTATTCACAGGTTTTTGTTTCACAGCTCCAATATGAGAAAAAAAAATAAGAAAGGATTTTCAAGGAGGGAAAGGAGAAGACACGTGTACAGAAAACCCATGTCAGTTTGTACAAATATACTGAGTGAAAACAAATATTTATTACCTGCAATGGAAGAAATTGTTTACTTATTGAATGTTACTTGTTTATGTAGAAAAGTAGATGTAATAAAATGCATTCTGCTACTTCTTTGTCTGTTTCTCCTTATTTAATGTAAGTGATGAAATTGAACCATCCCGCCACACCTACAAGTGGACACAAGGTGGCGTCGGAGGTCCGTTTTGATCACCCCCCCCCCCACCACCACCACCACCACCCCCCCAAACACCACCACTTTCTGCAGTAAAAGTCATTTACGCACCATTTATCCAGGTCCTGTCGCGCTTTTGCAGTTTAACACATGCGCCATACGTAACGCGGACATGTCAATCATTAGATATATGAAAATAGAATGCGAAATAGGCGCTATGTGTTGATTTTTAGGATTTAAACCGACAAGGGAGAGTTTCCTTCTTTTGCGCACAAGACCGAGGGGCTCATTAGGTGCTCACCAATCAACACCAAAACTCCACCTACGGGCTGGATCAAAGAGTGACGGAGGGTGGAGCAGTTCTTTTCGAGCTGAAAGCATTGATGCTGTGTGATTGGAGAAGAGAGGGGACAGCACGAGGGCGGAATGGAAACAGAGAAGAATAGTTGGGATGTAGTCAGGATCCAGCTCTATTTGGACGTAAATGTTGTCCTCGAGTATAAACCGCACACTGGCGTCTAAAATCTCTTAAAGTATCTGTTCGCTGCTGACATTATGAGTGAAGACAATGAGAGCGTTACTTTGAACCGGTCACTGATGGAGCTGGACCTCTTCAGCAACTTGGAGGACATCGACGTAACAGCCGACGGGAGCCCGATTCTCAGGTTCTTCATCTGCTTCGTTTATTCCGTCGTGTGTGCCGCGGGTCTGGTGGGCAATTTACTGGTCCTGTTCTTCATCAGGGTCAAACAAGAGAGGAGGAAGTCCAGGGTGAACTTCTTCGTGCTCAACTTGGCTGTGACGGACCTGCAGTTCGTGCTCACTTTGCCCTTCTGGGCCGTGGACACCGTGCTGGACTTCAGCTGGCCGTTTGGAGACGCGATGTGCAAAATCATCCTCTCGGTCACAGTGATGAACATGTACGCCAGCGTGTTTTTCCTCACTGCCATGAGTGTGACCCGCTACTGGTCAGTGGCCTCTGCTCTGAATAACAGCACAGTGCAGAGGTCGTGTTCCGCCAAATGGGTCTGCGCAATTATCTGGACTCTGGCGACTCTGGCGACCGCGCCAACGTCGATTTTCTCTACAGTCAGCAACGTCACAGGAGAAAAACTCTGTCTGCTGAGATTCCCGGGTGGACAGTACTGGTTGGCGGTTTATCACATACAGAAAATAATAGTTGGTTTTGTCCTCCCAATGTCCATCGTTTCCATCAGCTACTTCATGCTGCTGCGTTTCATCCGTAAACGCAGTATGAAAACAAGTAACCCCAAACGCAGATCCCAGGTCACAAAATCTATCACCATCGTCATGTTGTCTTTTTTCTTGTGCTGGATGCCAAACCATGCCATCACTCTATGGAGCGTGCTGGTCAAACTGAACGTTGCAAACTGGGACAAGGCGTATTACATCGTGCACACGTATGTGTTCCCTCTCACCGTGTGTCTGGCGCACACCAACAGCTGCCTGAACCCGATCATTTACTGCCTCATGAGGAAGGAGTTCAGGGACAAACTGCGGGGTCTGATACACAGAGGGTAGTGTTTTATGAGGCGCGTAATGTGTTGGCAAACTGTAACCAAGACGCACGGATGCGCTCGACATATGAGCCTCTGCAGGCCCGATTCTCCTTCTGAAAATGTTACTTTTATCATCGCTTTTTGTCTTTAAAGCCGTGCGTAAAGTGTGATGTGGCTAAATCCAATAGCAAAATCACCCCAGCTGGGTAAGGGGGCTACCCAAATATGGATTTGTTTTGTGTAAAAATATTACAGAGGTGACCACTGTGACATTGCTTGTTAAATAACCATTATCTGTGCGGGGTATGTGTTGACAGGCCGCGCGTAATTGCGCATCACATTTACCAGCGCCTTTTCTCTATTACTGCATAGATGAGGTGTGGCCAAACGCTGTCTGTATTTACGTGTGAATGTCTAATGATAAGTGCATTTATAGAGAAATCGTGAATTAACTCAAGCGCTCGATAAAGCAAAGGTTACAAAAGACTATGTACGTGATTGTTGTAAATACCCCAAATCTGTGTCTGTCTTAATAAAAATGCACCCTCCTTAGTCAGTCCCAAATGTCTTTTTGTGCACGAGTTTTAACGGGTGTCATAATCGGTCAGTAATGAGTTTGACTGAACGAATGTGTGAGCTAAATAAGTGAATAGAAACCAGAAGCAGAGGTTTCTGTGTCCAGCAGGTTTCAACTATCAACACCAGGCAGAAAAAGCAGACTTTTTAATGGGCACCGAGAGCCCCACAGTGTCACCATCAGAGGAAAAAGGCTGCTCATTGAATGGGGTTGGGAGCCCAGAGCTCAAGGATATTATGTGAACATAAACTGCATAATCATTTCAAGATTTTTTTTATATCTGACAGGATCGGAGCCGACTGTTACCCGAACTGAACTGAACTGAATGTAAAATGATTAATTCAGTAGGTTACAAAGGGACCAATTACCAACTTGACTAAAAGAGTTTTGACTTTTCTTTTTTACAGTTGGCAAAACCGGATTTCTCTATAATGAGCTCACAGTAAAATATTGAAAAGGAAAAAAGTTTTTATGCAGTTCAATTATCTGACACACAGATGCATGTGGCATGCATCCAAGAAGAGAAAACACACCAACAAGAAGAATCCTCACTATGTGGAGTGCATGTCAAATATACTATACTCTTTCTAACTTCGTCTGCATCTTTCTATCTGTCAAATAAAATTGAAAAACAGCAAGGCAGAGGACTTTGCAACCACATTTCAGCGGGTGCTGTTTTTCCAGAAAGTCTGGATTCAATCCACTTCTGAGAGTAAAAAACAGATGGGTTTCCCATAATAATGCACACACAGCTGGTAATATAAAGGTGGTCTATTCTCACGGCCCCAGAGAGGGATGAGTGCGATCCCCTGTGCTATCAAAGAAGAGTCACTCTATTTCATCATCAACCAAAAGAATGAAATAAAAACGGAAGAAAGAGAAATAATGACATACATGACCACGCTTACACAAGTCCGAATGAATACAACTGTAACGTGCAAACACAGTCAACACCCAAAACATTCAAAGTCAATGAGCGGTCTTGGCTTTGTGAAGACCTCTTGGAGTAGAAAATAGTAACAAATTCACTAACGCACTGATTATAAACTCAATCAGATAAAATGAAGCACACATTTTACAGTAGTCCAACACGTTTAAAATAAAGTGAAAAGGGAAAGAAAATCAGATCAATACTGTGATACATAACAGCGATCAGCTGGTAATTTGGCCTCAAACTCCAGGCCTATGAAGCAGTGCAGCTTTTCTTTAATGATCTAGTGGAGGACCTGCTCTGAATGTAATCTCTATACTGTGTACAGGGGAGGCTTGATGAACTTCATCCTCTCCGGTGAGCATCTCTGAGTGCTAAGACAGACTGACCTTTAAAAGTGTAGCATCTCACAACAACATCTGGCAACGGCTTTGAAACAGTAGGAGGTTTAGATGTGTATATACTTTTATAAAACCTGATGTTATTCTCAACACATGATGATCATTATCATGTTCAATCAACAAGTGGTTGAGTGTGACAACCAGGTGTGTGCTTTCTGGTCTTACTCCTATTTTGGGGATTAAAAATGTCTGAAGGTCTGGGATTGGAAAGTTCAGTCTGGGTTAGGGTAAGTCTCCAGGAAATTAATGAAAATCAATGATGCAATGTCCTGTAAAGTGATGCAAACATTCTGAGCTGAGAGGTGGGCCAACACGCAGATGCATGAGAAAACATTTCACACATGAGCAGCGGTGAATGTGGAGTGAGGCACTACAACATGCAGTGATTTCATAGATTTGTGGCAGCGTGGAAAGCAGAGGCATAATTAATATAAAGATGTCTCTGACTGAATGGTTTGACTTGCTCTGAAACAGCATCAGAGGGTGTCGGGTAATGAAAGATTCATCCTCGACCTGGATGGAGCACTCCACCCTTTTCCAGTTCAGAGTCATGGCCTCAGATTTGGAGAGGTTATTTCCATCCCAGCTGTACGCAGTGTGTGCTGAAGGTCGTGGCGTGAGGAAGCCAACAAAACACATCATCTGCAAAGAGCAGAGATCTCTCCCTGGCAATGCCTCAAGATCCTGTCTATGAACACCACAAATGGAAATGGTGACAAGAGGAAGCTGTGGCGGAGTCCAACATGCACACGACATGTAAACAAGCTCGACTTTGTAACAAGAATGCAGACACAACACTTGCCTTTGATATACAGGAAGCAAATGGCCTGCAAAAGCAACTCTGGTACAATGTAGTGCCCCCTAGAACAGTGTTTCCCAACCGGGGGGTACGCGGCGCACGGGGAGTTTTTTTTTTAAGGCGTCACACAAAAGTGTTTAGTCCCAAGCTCGTAATGTGTGGACAAAATAATGTCTGCTGTGGAATTTAGTAATATGCTATTTATTTAATACAATTTTAAAGAAACGTATTCTTAAAAAGAGAGAGAAATGAGTTATGTTCATGTATTCTTAAAAAAAAGAGAAATGTTACTTGTTTAAGTTAGATAACAAAGGAAGATTATTTTGATTTAGTATTTATACTATTTGGTTAATTATTTATATTTCAAGAAAATGTTTTTTATTCTTATGTTGAATTCAACTGAGGTTAAAAAAGACAAAAAGCCTGAGAATTTTATGTTCAAGTTAAAGCAATACTATGTAACATTTCTACCTTAAAATAACAGCTTGAAAAAAATTGCGCGGCTAGAATGAGTTTTAATATTACGATTGGCCTGTCTCCTATACCCTTCGGGGGTCTGAGTTGGAAAAACTGCGCTATGTAACTTTGCTGGAGCGGCCCGGTAGCGGCCCGGGAGCTGAGCGGAAGTACTTCGACTTGCTTTCTGGCACACCTACCGCAAAAACAAATAGACCCCTCTCACGCTCCCAGGTACATTTGATTACTCTTACCTTCTCGGTTGACATAGCTTGCACCTTCTGACTCCTCGCCGGTTCGTTAACAAACGTGAAAGCGAAAGGGTGTTGTATTTACGACAGTGTAACCGTACATTACCTCCAAGCCTGTAGGGGGAGCTCCATAGTGGGCTTTTTGAGAAGTTACATTGTGTTGCTTTAAGGATATTAGATAAAAATGATTTTCATGTTATAACCACTGTGTTGCTCTACTTTTGGAGAATCATCGGACGCATTGTATGTGTGAGGGGGTACTTGTGGTGTGACAAGAAGGCTCAGGGGGTACTCAGGCCAAAAGAGGTTGGGAAACACTGCCCTAGAAGACCCTGAGAGACACACTGTCATAAGCCTTTTTCAAGTCCACAAAACACATGTGAACTGACTCTCCTCAGCAGCTCCATGAGGGTAAAGATCTGGTTCATCTGCTCCTCCTTCCCAACACCCTGGACTAAACTCTATAACATATTTAAAGCACAACTAACATCAGTTTCTTGTATTTTAGTGTAAAGCCTGGTTCTGTTGTAGGCAGAAGGCTGGACCCTCTCAGTGCTGTGGTGGAGCAGCGGATGAGGAGGAAATTATGTTCTGTTTTGGAGAATAATGAACATCCTCTCCACAGCATCCTGGCAGGACAGAGGAGCAGCTGCAGTGAGAGGCTCATCTCTCTGCACTGCAGGACTGAGAGGTTCAGGAGGTCCTTTGTCCCCACAGCCATAAGGCTTCTTAACAGTGACTGCTGACATGTTCTTCTCAAATTAATTTAGTTAGTAATTTATTGTTATTATTATTATTATTATCATTATTATTATTAGTAGTAGTATTGTAGTTGTTGTCTAATATACAATCATTGTAAATATTTATAATTTTTTGAGCTACTTGACTAATTTGAATTTCCCCCATTGGGGGATGAATAAAGTATTTTTCTATTCTATTCTATTCTATTCTAAATCCTACAATGAGAAAAGTGTTCATGTCAGCTCTCCTATAATGTAAAGTCACTCTTTGATCGAATGTGACCGTTAGCCATGCCATACAGACCATGTCTGACTGCAGGGATGGTTGCCATTATCTGTTGCCTTCATCCCTCAGAAGTCAGTTCGGCTGTGCAGCTAAACAAAGACTGTTGTACTCAATCTTCTTCCATTTGAAACCAATTCAAGCTTGTGGGCGTTCAGGTCCTTTCAATGCTCTTGTATGCTTCGCAGTTATGTCTTGCAGGTCTTCAGACACTTCTCTCGTCATATTTTCTTGATTTTCTTTTTTAAATACACCGTCACACATGAGAGCTTTAAAGACAGCTGTGTGCTTTCTTAATTATGTTCAGTAAATTCATCCCGGCACAGTTGAACTCAAGTCAACTTGTAGAAGTATCTAGATAGAATTAGGATACACCGAATGAGTTACGGTGAGCATACCAACCTCAAGAATATTTCAAAGATTAAAGGATTAGGGTCTCAGTGTGGTTTAGAGAAGCTGGCCTATGCATTTATCTTCACTCGGTTACTCTAACAGTGTATTTACTGGTCTGCCTGAAAGATGGATCAGAACGCTGCACCTCGAGTCCTCACTGACACCAGAAAAGTGGATCATATCACCCCAGTCCTGAGGTCTCTATATCGGCTTCCTGTCCATCAAAGAGTTCATTTTAAAATATTGCTGTTGGTTTTTGAAGTTTTAAATGGTTTAAGGCCAAAATACACTTCAGAACGTCTGGTATTTTATGAACCTTTCAGGCATCTTAGGTCATCCGGAACAGCTCTTCTTTCAGTCCCCAGAGTTAGAACTAAACATAGAGAAGCTGCTTTCAGTTTTTAATGCAACACATCTGTGGAGCAAACTCCCAGAGAGCTGCAGGTCTTCAATAACTCATGCCTCTTTTTAATCAAATCGCAAAATTTTCATATTGGCCATTTCATTTGATTAACTGGCAATGAGTCTGATTTTTTCTCTTAACTTTTTACTGCATATTTTGTTTGATTTATTGCACATTTTGTTCTCTGTTAAACACTTTAAATTGTCTTGTTCTTGAGTCGGGCTGTAAGAATATGTTTGAATATGTCCTTTTTTTTCCTGACGACTAAACAAAGCTGTTGAGTTTGTGTAATTGTGGAGAACTGTGAATAGACTGTTGAAAATAAATACATTCAAATGAATGTAATCTTTTTAAAATATGAGTCTGAAACATAACAAAATGTAGAAAAGGGTCTCAAAACGTTTCACATGTGCTACAAAGAAATGACTTGTTTGTTTTGACTCCTGTCCAAACTGTAACCTTAGATTTATTTCCCTTTTTCTTCACAGTTTGATTGATTAGATACATTATTTTATGTTCATTTAATGTTCATTTCATTTATTATTTCCCCCACTTTTCTCCTCCATTCATCATCTTGGGATCCTTTGGGGACTGCTGGACTGAGCGCCCTCATTTACATATCAGATAGTTCAAAGTAGGTCAATTGATGCTCATTTAGTTTTACTGAAGATAAAAATGTTAACTTTTCACCTGTGATAGTGTATTAAAGGCGTTAGTTTTGATGTTGACTCTTGAGTGAATTATTCTTCCCCTGCCTGCATCTGAGACCAACATAAATACCTCAAGGTGATAAAGTTGAGATTATAAAGCAGGAGAAGCTGAGATTATTCTCTTTCTATTTCCCTCCAAGCATTAAAAAGTAGAATGTTTTGACATTTTGAAAAGTATTTCCAGTCTTTGCAGGTGCTTTAATCATGATGAGGTGCTGCAGTTTCCCTAAAGGTCAGCTCCTGGCCGTCGGAGGACGCTGACATTTGGATAAAAACACAGTTATT
Source organism: Odontesthes bonariensis (assembly GCF_027942865.1). Taxonomy (NCBI): domain Eukaryota; kingdom Metazoa; phylum Chordata; class Actinopteri; order Atheriniformes; family Atherinopsidae; genus Odontesthes; species Odontesthes bonariensis. The sequence continues at coordinate 13,808,422 of NC_134506.1, read as the reverse complement.
AAAAGCACCGATCAGACCAGCTCGCAGTACACTGAAATTGTGTGGCTGCTTACTGCGGACCCGAGGGAATCAAAGCTAAAGAAACTTTTTAAGAGCTGCAATCATAACTGTTGAAACTGACTTTTAATCAACATCAATCACTTCCCTACAGCTGGAGACACATAAGTAGAACGGCTCTCAAATCTGTAAGCAGACTGTAAGAATGTAAGAAACACCCCTTGTGTTATATCTGCTGTGTTAAGTTTAAACTTTTCTATAGATGGAAAAACTGTTTAGCTAGGGTTAAAGATTCTGAAAAATAATGTAGTAGGGTCTGGGGGCCATTGTTGATGTTAGAAAGAAGTAATTTCAGACAAGTGTATGAAAACATTTTTAAAATTCTGTTGTCTTTCAATGTGTCTCCCTAGTAATTAGTGTTTTAAAAAAGAAACACCTGAGAAATTCAGTGCATCTGCTAAAACCTGACTCAAGGCTCAGCCATGTTGTTAAAAAGCTTAAAAACCAACGACAACTGAAGTAGCAGAAAGAGCTGGGTGTGAACATATCTGATAATGAATGAACATCACCACGTGTTTGGAGACTACATTGCTGGAAAAATTGAATTAGATTTTTTTATAACACCCAAAATTAGGAATAAACATACTTCCTGACCACAGCCATGTTGGAGATGTAAATGTGAACCCTTCACATGTGTTCTGGCTCTGTCCTAAGATCGCAAAATTTTGGGAAGATGTACATTTAGTTATAGGGAGAATTTTGGGTTATGGTGTATCCAAGTCTTGTACATTATTATATTTTGGCGTCATTACGGGAAATGTTGTGTTGAAAGATGATGAATACATATTGAAAATTATGTTAGCAGCCTGTAAAAAGGCAATTACAAGAAAATTCCTGTGATGGTACAAGAAAACCCACCATCACAGGAAGATTGGATGAAAACTATGGACGAAATACATGTTATGGAACAACTGACTTATAAAATAAGGATTCAAGAGGATCAATGCTGCCGGAAATGGGAGAAATGGACCGAATACATAAAAACGACAGGACAAGGACCATCCCATTGACTTTAAAAAGGATCAAACTGTAGAAGCATGGTGATCCAGCATGTTCTTTTTTTCTTTGTTTTTTATTTGTTCTCCCCCTTGTATAATGTTTATACAATGCTAAGGAAGAACTATAAAAAGAATGTATAAAAATCTTTTTTTATTTATTCTATTGCAATATGAATTACTTTTCAAAGTCAACATCTTTATCTTGTGACTATAAGAGTGCAAAAAGGACACATTTTCAGACAGATTCACAGAATGTTCAAAGAAATCCAAGAAAACTGAGGATAACATGGGCTGGGGAAAAGGCTCAAGCGGAACTTGGCTGACAAACAGAAAACTGAGGTCTGGACCTGCAGCTGGTAGCCTGAGACCAAGGCTGCAGCTGGGCAGGTTGAAATGCAGGGAGAAGTAATCCAGGCAGTAAACTGGAGGTGTACCCCAACACATGAGCAGAGTTTACGCTCTAACAGTGAGTGGATTTTAGACCAGAGTGTTTAAAGAAAGCTTGATTGGTCTGGCTCCTAGACCCCTGTCAGCAATCAAGTTTAGACAGATATAGGCACGCTGGAGGCTGATGGGAAAAGAATCACAGCGTGACACATTTATTCAAACTGCTCCCCTTCAACATCCACCTCAGAAGCTTAAAATAAACTTCTACCTCATGGCACAGCATGCGTTTGATGCCTGTTTTCTTCTTTAAATATAAATGATATTTGCTCTCACCCACATCAGTCTGTCTTTAAGGACGGACTGCTGAAAAAAAAACATACATTTAATAGGTTTTTAAGGTTTTTTCTGTTCATTTTAACCAGGACCCATTGGATTACCTGTTGGGACTCAGATCCATTCCCAGTTGCTCCCCTTGACCCTGCCTGTCCATTTTGTAGAGGTGCTTCTTTTCTTTTGGGGATTAAAGAGTAGTGGCCATCAAGTCCGTGGGTAGATGACCAATACTCCTTCATTCCCAAACAAAAAGGGGCAGCTATCCTTCCAAGATTGTAAAACAGAGAGGTTGGGCCAGGAGGGGAGAGTACGAACTGGGTTTTTGTACACATGCTTTTCACATGACTGATCACAGGAGTGATCAAATGTTTCTACCTCAGAGATTAGAAATGGCCTATATACACTGGCAACATGAACAAACAATCCCAATTTACTCAACTGAAAGAAATTCCTTAAGACCTCTCTTCTTTTTTTTCTTATATTTGGTAAAGATGGCTACTTTTGTGCATCTTCTCCCTCAAAGTTATCTGCATGACTCAGTTTATTGCAGCCATGTGTAGCCTAGTATTTCTGAGACTGATGCACATTTCTATTAAGCAAAATTCTAAAAGTTTGAATCTAATTTGTGTTATGATTAAATGGAAACACAGTTTGTGACAGAGGTGCTAAAAGCAGTTTGAGTTGCTGCTCAGTCCTCAGTTTTCGTCTTGCAACGCCTAACAGCAGCTTTTGACTCAGAACACCACAATTTCCAGCTATCCACACTCTCCAAGATGGACAAAGTCATCTTGGTTTGAATTCTACCTCATCGTGTGTTCTGTCAGTGTATCATTGCAAGGAAATTGTCAACTTTGACTCGTCGTCCCTCAAGGCGCTCGTCTGGCTCCTGCGATCTGCTAGCATAGCTTTAAATTTGAGCTGTCATTCCTGACAGATGACGCCATGATCTCAACCGGAGTCTCAGCTTGTCTCTCTGACATATCCACCCATCTGCTTATCCCAACCAACTAGTCCATCGATCACAATGTCAATATAATCGTCTTTCCCCAAAAGCTGGGTGCAGTTATTCTTTTATCATGTTGGGTCTGTCTCTCAGTTATGTTGTTTTACAACGTAAGAAACAATGAGTTCATATTTCACTCAGTTTACCACCCAACTCCCGGTAAAGGGCATGGTTACCTCGACTCTGAGCTCTTCTAGCTGGTCTTCTAGCATGCACAATGAAACCCCTACAGATGGCCCAGAACTCAATAATAAGTCTTTTGTTCAAACATTCAGAACAAACATGTCACTTTGTTACTCACTGGACTTTGCATGGCTGCGCAAATCAAATTCAGGTCACGAATGCTGCCTCCAGTGAGCTCTGGGTTTGCAGCCAGCTATCTAAACTCAATCACAAAGGCTTATGCTCCTCCTCAACCACTGCGCTCATTTAATGAACTGTGTCTGGTGGTGCCAGAGTATCACACTCTGCCTTGAAGAATCTTTTGAAAACTCATCTCCTCCAAAAACACCTCAGCTCCTAACACCCTAACCAGCTCTCACTTTGCACTTCTTTTCCTGTTCTGGATAAAAGTGTGAGCCAAGTGGCTAAATATACATGTAATTTGCTCAAAGGAATTTAACACAAACGCACGTTTTTCTGCTCATAAAACCCATTTCTAATGTGTTTTTCCCATTTTCTCTGTTAAGAAAATAAGTTGAAATATGACTTCAGCTTGAGATATCATAGCTATCTTTTGCAGCATTTTATATGGATTTAATCAACACTAAGCCTGATTCTAAAAAGGTCTGAGAGCAAACATAATGACCACAACAACAGAGAGTAAGGTACAGATATCTCAAATATACATTTACTCATTTCACAAAGGGTAAACCACCACACCACGTGCAGCCCCAAGACCTTCTTGTAATCTTTCAAATGGTCTTGAACAGTAGTTCTTCAGCCTTTCTGAATGTCTCTTACAGTTTTTCTTTGGACATTTGCTGCTTTTTCACTCATTATTCCCTCCAGTCCTTGTATTTAACCATTTTCAGAGGAATGTCATTGTTGTTTGAACCACAAAATGATGGCCTACAAATCAGTTAAGCATATAAAAGCTAACTAACTACAGGGATCAACCAGTTTTGGGTCACTAACAGACAACTTATAAAAGAACAGTTTTAAACTGTATCTTTAGGCTCTTTGTTACCTCTTTGCCTGCCACAAAGACACATCATTTGTTCCCATTTCTTCAGTTGCATCTATGAAAAATACCAAAGATAACACAGTTTGACAGAAAATATTATTTTTGCTGCGACAAGGTGATTCTCCAAGAGCTATTAGCTGAAAAAAACTAAGCATAGCTCAGCCAGGTGTGCAGTGTGTCCTTTAAAGATTTGTGGAAACAAGACACATGGAAGACAAAAGAGGTGGCAGATGAGCAGTATCTGCAAGAAAGAGGGAAAAAAATCCAGCAAAGACCTGAGACAGGACCTGAGAGATGCATCTGGACCTTCAGTTGATCCATCTACTGTTCACTGAAGCCTGATCAGAAGATCTGATCTGAGAAGGTCTCCATGGAAGGGTGGCTGTAAAGAAGCCATTAAGGAAGGGAAACAGGGAGGAAAGGCTGAGGTGTGCAAATGACACAAGAAGTGGACTGAAAATCAGTGGCAACAGGTCTTACGGAGGGATGAATCTGAATTTGAAATTTTTCGTTCAAATTGTCATCAGTATGTATGGAGGGGGAAAGAGTGGTACAACCTGCATTTCAGCCGGTCATGCTGGAGATATTGTTGAAAATTATGGATTCACTAACAAAGAAAACCACTATCAGATTATTATTCACCACTATCATCTGAAAAGCATCTGATTGGCAGCAGTTTCAGTTTTCAGCATGACAATTATCTCAAACACTCAGTAAAAGCATTCTTGGACAGAAAAACGCCACCAGTCGCAGAGTGGACCCACATATTATTGAAGCCTTGACACAGGATTGATGTCATCTTGACAGAGGATGGGGAAAAAGGAAGCCAACATCCAAAGAGGAGCTCCTCTATTTCCATATATGTTTGCACACTTTAATTAATCCCTGCACCTATTTCCTGTTTTCCTTCCAATATGTAAAAATACATATTAAAACAAGGGCTGGGTTAAAATCTTCGTGCAGTACTGTATATAATTATTGCATCGGAGAACAACGTCTGCTCCTGAATTTCAAAGCATCCGTTGGCAGGATCAGTTTCACTTTGGAGAAAAAGATTGTATAGGTGGAATATGTTGAGGCCCTGAGGGATGCTTTTCTATTTACTTACTCAATTACTTTAACTACCATGTATATGTATATAGAGATAGATTTCTAGATATATGTACCAACCCTCTTATGCAGAAGTTAAAAAGATTGTAGATGCAATAAAACAAATGTAATATAAAGTCATTAATAAAGGCAAAGGAGCCTAGCTTCTGTTTAATCTGAAAATGTATCAGTTCCAGAAACCTCTTTAAGATTTTTCTTTCCACTTCCCTTAACAGCATATAATTTCTTCTTGCTGTTTCTCACGCGGTCTCTCATCTATAACCCCTACAGGATGGGATTCTATAAAGTTCGCATTTTCTATTTCAGCTCGCTTAAATTCCCCTGCAACGGATAAACACTATTTGAAGAGCTGAAAGATGTTTATCCGTCTTGGAAGGGTGTTTCATTTCACTTTCTATGTCTGTTCCTCTGGGGATGTTAGCAAACAGCTGCAGCTGGTAGGGACTCAGAGGGTTTTACTCTGTGACTTTCACATAAATCTGTAACCTGTATGTTTTTTTACCAGTACTTCGTCATTTTGACGACACAGTTTGCAATTTCAAAAGTTTGTTACAGAGATTGTTAAGAGTGTTACATTAGCACTTTTATGTTGGTTTCACAGTCAATCAGCAATGCAGAAATTCCAAAATCCTGGTTTGAAACCGTATATTGTGTTTGCTTCGCTGACATGCAGCGGATATAACGATGAATGAACATTGGATCAATTTGGAGGTCTTTAAGACTTCTTGAAGATCCAACTCACTTGATAGTTCAGAGTTCATGAGAATCTTCTTGCTGGACAGAAAAGGATGAGAAGCCATGTTGTGGTGACCCCACAAGAGTGTCATTTTTCATTGTGGTGTTGCGCAACATCAGCTCAGCTATGTATAATGCAACTAAGAGGCTGTTTTGACTTTTGAAAACTCACAGCGTAATTTTTCCGTCACTTATTTCTGTGCTCAAACAGCCATAATTAATGCAGAGGAAGGAATGATTATTAGTAAGATTAATAACATGAGATTAACAGTGAAGCTGGCAATTGAGTCAGTTTTAGCTACTTACTTTACAGATAAAATCTCATTTAACAGCATTCTCACCACATTTTTCGCCACCTTTCACGTTGATTTCTTTCAGTGAAGTCAGACAAAATGAGTGTAACTGCCTTAAAAAGAAGTAAGTGCATGAAATGGTTTGCAATAATCTTGTCAATGATGCCAAACTTATGAGGTGATTAAGTGTTGCTGTGGAGTTCTTCTGCATCATCTTTTTTTTCTTTTAAACCAGACATCATCTTTGATAGAGATGTTCCACAATTTGACACAACCACAATTCCAAAAAAGCTTTGTAAAATGGAAATAACAACAGAGTGCATTGATTTGCAAACTTCACAAACCAACATTTGCCTCTCAATAGCAGATAGAAAACACATCAAATGTCGAATATTTGCTCATGTTGAATTTAACACCAGTACCGTGTCAAAAAAAATAGGGGCAGGGCCATGTTTACCATTGTGTAGCATCCCCTCTTCTTTAAAAGACAGTCTGTTAACATGTGGGAGCAGAAAACCCCAGTTGTTGGACCTTTGGGAGAGGACATTTAGCCCAATCCAGCATTTGAGCTCTTCTGCTACAAATTCGTGTCGTTGTCTCACTGAAATACGTAAGTCCTTCCTGAAAAAGTCATCTGGCTAGAAGTACATGTCGCTATAAAACTTGCTTCTGCCCTCCAGCATTGATGGCGCCTTTCCAGATGTGGAAGATGCCTCTTCCATAGACAGTACTACTGTCATGATCCATATTTTTTGTGTATGTTTTGATTTTCTTGTTCTTCGAGTTTCTGGTCTTTTCTTTGGTTGAATTATTTCTTAGTTCTTTGGTTTACTCTTATTTGGTATTTTGTTGGAGTGTGTACTTTGTATTGCGTTCTAAAGTTCTGTTCTGGTCATTACTCCGAGTTATCCTCAGTTCCCCTGTTCTGGTTCTCAGCTCCACTGCACACCTATCTCCACTCAACCAGCCAAAGCTGCAATCACTTCCACATTTGTTCCCTTCAGTATATTCCCCTTAAACGTGGGACTGGAATGACCTCAATATCAGCACTTCATTGCTGTTTTATCATTCTATCATTCTATTATGTTATTATTTATTATTATGTAACTATTTAGATTGTTATTTTTTACTCTTAGTGGATTCTTTTTATCTTGTCTTTTGTACGGTGACCTTGTGTGTCCTGAAAAGTGCCTATGAAAGAAATATATTAAGATCAGATTTATTGTCATGCATACATGCATTCACAGAAAACGTTATACACACAAATATTATTCACACGAAATTTTATACATACGAATATTGTTATTGCTATATTATTAATATTATTATATTGTTATTATTCATATTATTTGTAGATATTCCCCTTGGTTAATCTCAGTCATGGTCGGTCAGATTCTTGCCTTTGGTGACCTCATGGTTTTTCTCTTTAGTTTGGTTCATTGCTTGTCTGTTGCCATCTGGCATGTTATGTAATTTAGTTTATGTTTTTACAGTAGGCTATGTGGTTTTCTGGCTCTGCTGCGTTTTTGGTTCCAGTTTTCAATAACTCTCCTGTTAAGCTTCCTTGAGCCTCCAGTTGGCTGTCTGCATTTGGCTCCTCTTCTCACCACCACCAAACCCCAACAAATACACCCCTATACCACCAGAGATGCAGGATTTTGACCTGAGCCCTGATAACATGCTTCTTCTTTGGTAGTAGAATTCAACTTCTCTTTTGAAATCTTGGACACCGCCAAGATTACTGAACATCTACCTATAGCTGTATGTCTGTGAGACTCTCTAAGGTGCTTATTTTATACTTAATCATATTACTGAGCTGTTCCCAGTTAACATAATTAGTTGCAACATGTTCCTCATGCTGTTTCCTTTTGCACAACCTTCTGATCCTTTTGTTGCCCCGTGTTGCTGCCATACAATTCAAGACTGGCTAATATTTTTCAATACAATATCAAATTGTCTCACTTTCCTCTCTTAATATGTATCAAATCAATCTTTTCCCCGATTTTTGGGATGCTCTATGAACGCACCACAGCTCTGACGCCACACGGTGGTCATGTGACCCTCAGCAGCCAGGCCACTCTCGGCTTCTCCCTCGCTTTGGCTCCAATGTCGGAGGTGTCTGTTCCTGGAAGAAATGGGCTCTGGCAATGCACGACTTTGATCATTCAGAGATCAGATCAGTTGATTCTGTGAATGGCGCCAAAACAGGACCCTAAACCTAAATTTCAAGAAGGTTGGTACTGAAAATAACGCGAATGATGGCCGTTAACCTCTGAAAGGGGGCGGGTTTGTTGTTGTTTTTGTTTATGCTGCTGCTGTTGCTGTGGCCCGACAATTACGATCTCCAGGGAGTGGCGGAGGGGAGGGGGGGCTTTATTTTAGATCAGTTATGCTAGATGTTGATTAAAGTGTCTTTTAAAAAGTCGTAACTTTAGTTTTAAGCGTGTTAAATTAAGCTAGCTGAGCAGCAGAGGTTAACGCCCGGCTAACTGTTGGCTAGCTTAGCCAGAATAAATAATTGTTGGTGTGCACATTATATTGGTTCAAAATGTATGATAGTCCTATAACAGCTAGTATTTCAGTAATTTTTCTCACATTAGTCTTCCCTCTTCACAGGTGAAAGAGTCCTGTGCTTTCATGGGCCACTGCTCTATGAAGCAAAGGTTTGTGTCAGGAATGTTCCCTGTGTTTGTGTCTGTTTTTGATAGTTTATTAGCTAGAAAGAAAAAGTGTGCAACCGACTGAGGAGACCCATGTGCTTTCTTGTTTTACAGTGTGTCAAGATCAACATAAAGGAAAAGCAGATTAAATACTTCATTCACTACAGCGGATGGAACAAAAAGTGAGAAGCTCAGATTTGTCAATTTGTTCTGTCTGGATTTCTCTGTTCACGTCTCGTGTTTTTTTGTGTGTGTGTGTGTTTGTGATCTGAATGAAAGCATTGTGATGGTGTTTCAAGGTCTTACTTGTTTTCCTTTTGCAGCTGGGATGAATGGGTTCCTGAAAGCAGAGTTCTCAAGTATGTGGACAGCAACCTCGCAAAACAAAGAGAGCTTCAAAAGGCCAATCAGTAAGTTTCCCTTTTCAGCTGACACATGAAAATAACTTTGTTTTGTTCCGACATTAGAACAATAATGCCCAATTAGTACACACCTGCCCTAGATTTTGAGCTTTAAATGGACATTTGTCCCTTTGTGTGTTCAAACATAGTCTGATGGTATAGCATGTGGTCGGTCAATGTATGTTGATTATTTCCTTAATCCCCACTCACATTTTCCTTCCCCAGGGATCACTATGTTGAGGGAAAGATGAGGGGTTTAGCACCAAGCAAGAAGATTGCTGCTGTGCAGCAGAAAAATGTTGATCTGTAAGTGTTCATCTTATTTTCTTACCATTTGTAATGTTCTGCCATTCTGCCGCAAAAGCGCCATTGTATATTACACAAAACCGAAAAGTAGATGTAAAATCCAGAGAAACAAATTAGACAAAAGTAGCATACTTGGCTATTTATTTATTGAGGAAAATAGTCCACAAATGCATATCTCATTGACAAAATATGTGAACCTCCGGAATTAGGGATTCAACTAAATACAAAATTAAAGGTTCAGGGCTGACATTCAGAGTGAATAGTCAACCTGTTTAAGTACATCTTGGTAAGGAAAGGAGATCATTTAGGACATTAGAAAACAAGTTGTTGATGCTCATCATGATGAAAAAGGTAAACTAAACTACTACTAGGTACTAAACTACTACAGGAACAAGGTGTGTAATAGTCTTCAAGTTCATGGCTGAACAACCAGGCATCAATCAAAAGTGCACCACCAAAACAACTCTGACCAACAACAGTGTGCGTGTCAGTGTTCTCCAAGAAGAACATGATGTACATGTATGTCCACAGCTTTCTAAAGATCACATAAACAAACCAGAGGGTTGTTGGAAAAATGTTTAGTGAGTGAGATGAAACCAAAGTATTTTTTTGTGCGTGTAAAGAGGAGTGTTTACTTTGGAGAAAGGAGCACACTACATTTCAGCATCAGAACTATGAAATGTGGTGGGGGTAGTATCATTCGTTCGTCCATCTTCCGTACGAGCTTCTTTCTGTTCAGGTTTGCCGGGGCTGGAGCAGTATTATGATCTTTAAACTTCTGAAGAGAAATGTCAGGACATCTGCCCGTGAACTGAATCTCAAGAGAGAGTTTGTCTGGTGTAGGGCTGTCAAAGAATATTCTAAATTAAAATATATATTCGAATAGGTTTTAAAAACAGACATTCTGAGGTGAAAATGTGGAAAAACACACATCCGCGCAGCCGCGGTGCGGCTGTCTGCTTTGCAAGTGGGCGCACTGCACGACGGGGGGTGGGGACAGGTCACAGGAGTCGCACTGCCTGGCACAGCGTCACCGCTGAAAGTTGACTTACGTGAAGATGGCAGAAAGTTCAGAGCCCAACTCGACCGCAGGCACAGAGAAAGTGATTTTAACCCCCAAAAACATGAAACCCTCTGTCTGGAAATACTTCGGATTTTGGTCGGTTGATAGAAAAATTTGTGGAGCTTCTTGACAAAGTCGTATGCAAGCTATGTAAGCTACAGTTAGCTTATCATTCGACCACCAGCAACATGAGGTTACATCTTGAAAGTATTCACCCAAATGAGCATGGCATAATATATGAAACTCCAACTAAACAGCCACGTCTTGACACATATTTTACACCGCCTGCCACAAGCTCTTTGTCTGCAGCACGACAAGAGGCCTGCACGCAGAAATTAATTTTGTTCTTATGTAAGGGCATGAGACCGATCAGTGTATTAGTTTGTCCTGTTATTGACGTAATGCTGTCATCGCCTGGCAGTCTGGCTGATTGAAAGCCCCCAGATGCAACGGACGCAACGCACCCCTGATGCGTATGCGCATCATTGACATAATGCGCAAATACAGATATTCGAATATGTGGTTTTTTTAGAGGGTATATTCGAAGGTCATTTTTGAGCAATTTTGACAGCCCTAGTCTGGTAGCAAGACAGTGTCATTTTCTGCGTCATCCAAGAGAGAATCAGATTTTAAAGAATGAGCTTTTGATATCACAAAAAGAGGTACCAACAGATGCGAAGTGCGAGATCATTTTCACAATTGATGAAAAATAGTTTTGTTTGGTTCACTTAAATCTATTTGTGGGACCTGTATAAAACCGAAACTCATTTTTTTATCAATTGTAAGTGCTCACTGGCTTTCAAATATGACAAATATGAATGTGAACCTGTGTGTTACGTGTTTGCTATCAAAACATCACCTATAATGTCTTTATTTATTTATTTTGCATTCTAGGAAAGTGAAAAAAGCCAAACAAAAGAGTAAGTGAAACATTTGTGCTTATCATCTTGTTCTTGTTTGTTCCAATACCAAAGCCAAACGATAATATTTGAATATTAAAACCAAAGATTTGAGAGTTATTTCAGGACATTTCTAAATGGAAATGGTGTCCTATCCTGTCTGTTTATGACATCAGTATATGTTTGGCTTTGGCATTGTCGGTATGATCACGTACAGTTATGTGTTGTCTTATGTCTCATTTAATTATATTTGCTTTTGAAATAGTTCTTTATGTCACACGTGCTCCTCATTTTTTTGTTTAGTAATTTGGAGGCACACAGAAACGAACAAAAAAAGCATCAGAAAAACAAAACTAACTATGTCAGATAACAGGCTGAAGTTCTGCAGGCTACATAACAACCCTTTGTTGACCTGCTCCTCCATTAAGCCTGTCAGCACCGTCCTGTTCTATTTAAGAGAGTATGTTGGAGTTGTTGTGATTAAAAATGACCAACCTTTATTTCAGTTTGACCCATAAGCTGTGATGTGTGTGTTGTTCAGCCCCTGGGCCGGGTGAAGGCACCAGCAGTGGAGAAATGCCCCAGGGACCGCGGAAGAAGAGGGCTCGGGTCGATCCCACAGTGGAGAGTGTACGTATCGTCTGTCACTGGTTATTTTATGGAGCCACGTGGAAACGTTTCCTTCTGATTATGTAGCTCAAACTGCTCATTTTGCACCATTTTCTTTGTCTTCGCATTCCGCTGGGAAAAGATTTGCTTTTAAGCAGTCGTTTTTCTGCACATTTCGAACACTCAGCTGGTCATGTGTTTCGAGATCTACCGAGGTGTTAGAACAACGAGGGGAAATCTACTGCGATGTCAGGGACCTTGAAGTGTCCACGTGGCTGTGAAACTTCTAAACAGAGCGTCCTTGTCTTTTGTCATTTCATCGAGCTCGCAGCATTATTTGACGAGTCAATGATTCGCGCATGAGTCATGGCTCAGGTTGAATAGGAGGACTCCTTCGCCGCAGACTCATTTCTCATGTTATGCCCATAGTGAAGCCTTGGTAAAGATAATGCTCATCTTGAAAGAAAAAGAAGAACATTTGAGGCTGGAAGCCCTGTTGTATTCAACTCTTTCATCGGATTTAGTTTGAATCTAAGCGTGTGTGTGCTTGTGTTTAGGAGGAGATGTTCACCAACCGTGTGGAGGTGAAGGTGAAGATCCCTGAAGAGTTGAAACCCTGGCTGGTGGACGACTGGGACCTCATCACACGACAGAAACAGGTGGGAACAAAGCAAACCAAATAACCAACTACACACTCACACAAAAAGTAGTTTTAATGACTTGTGGAGGTTTAAATCCACAACAAACAAAATATGTGTTCATTAAACCTCAGGGGAGTGCCTTTCTTTTAAAATCTATCACATAAACAGGCGTTTTTAGAAGAGCTATTTAAGATTTTACGTCACAACTGACGCCATGACTTTTTTCAGTTAATCAAGATTATTTTGAATTGATTTTATTTCGTAATCTGTTTAAATTTTTCTTTTTTGCCCCGTTAGAGGCCATGGCTTCCCTTTTTAAGAAGGTTGCATTGTGGGTAACGGGGTTTTGCCTTCTTTCTCCCAATCAACGATTAGATGTCTAGATGAGCCCAGATTTCAGATGAACTTTTATTTAAAAGATGCTGAGTGTCTCCAGAAGTGGAAATAAAGACCTGCTTGATAGAAACTTTGGAGCCTGTTGTCAGGCTTCAGTAAATCAGATCGCTGTAATACAACTATAAACGAACTGAACATCGATGCAACGTTGCTTTGAACTGAGCGGTGCCAATTTTTGTCTTTCTCATATTACCAGATACACTGTCGTATGGAGCTTTAGCTCGACTGCCATCACCAGGCAGGTGATTTCCACTATAAGTAGACATGGAGTGCAGATCATAAACGTTATTAGGCAGTGGCAAACTGCAGGGGGACTCATCCAACTCTATTTATCAAGCACGTTTAAAACTACAGAGTTGAACCAAAGGCGACAACTAGAAATAAGAGTTCAACAACTCACACAGTGGGACAAATGGGATTTTAAAAACGTGAAGGAGAAGGCTAACCTGCCTAACATCTAAAGGCAGCTTTTTCCATAGTTTGGAGCCATGATTTCAGAAACCCGCTCACCTCTGAGTTTAAAGCTAGTTTACGGGACAACCAGGGTCAGGTGGTCAGCAGACATTAGGGACCTGAAGCAGGTCAGAGAAGCAGGGTGGAGCGAGACCATTCAGACATTTATATGCACGGAGGTTAGGTTAGGTTAGGTTTCTTTATTAAGTTAAGGAGAAGAATTCTAAAATCAATTCGATCTGTCTATCAGTTAGGGGAGCCAACGGAGAGCAGACAGAATTGGTGAAATATGCGCTGCGGTTAAAGGCGAGCAGCAAAGGGAAGCCTGGCTAACCCCATCATAAAGAACATGAAACTGTAAGCAGTAGTTTGTCAGTCTGTAGCGCAAGAGCTCATTGGACTTCAATTATTCTGTTCTTGTCATTAATTTAACGGTGTTTGGACTAGAAGGGCGAGAATGTGATGTAAGTATGTCCGAGAGCGGTGTGTTAATTGGGTGTTACCACAGCGAAGCTTCTGTTGCAATTAGTGACTTTTCCCCTAAGCCTGTGTTTCCAACCTAGTCTTCTGTTTGGCTTGCAAAATTGTGTTAACTCGTTTTTTAAGCTCTCGTTTTTGCACTTGTAGATTCTTGAAATAAACCATGTGGGGAATTATTGTACACAATTCAAATAAAATATATAATATAAAAATATTAAAACTCAGTTACTGCAGTGTTGTTGTAAATGAGTGGACTTTAAAGCTGAAAATTTGGCTCCATCAAAACATGTTTTACAGTGAAAATATGTGAAAAATAGTGCATCAAAAGCCAAACAGGATTCGTGGGTGCCTGACCATTAGCTTCACTGTGTGCAGCTGACGGTAAATGTCACAGTTAATTAGAAAATCAAACGGAACAACAGTCATGCATTAAGAATTTTTCATTGCTTCCAGTTATTTCATCTGCCTGCCAAGAAGAGCGTGGAAATGGTCTTGGAAGACTATGCAAACTACAAGAAATCAAAAGGAAACTCTGACAACAAGTAAGAAAAAGCTCCCTGATGTTCCCTGAATGTCAAAGTAGAGAAACACTTTTGTTGTGTCATAATGTGCAGCCTCACCGCATGTGTCCACCTTATCATGCCACCTGTCACAGAATGTGTTTTTCCACATTCATGTCTTCAGCTTCCTTCTGTGAAAGGAATTACAGGCGATATTCACATGCTTTTGCGCAGTTTACCCAGGATATATTTCCTAAGGCACATTATATAATATTACCTCAGCCATAGTTACACTTCCTGTAGAATTGTGTGGTATTTAAATGACCATAACTGAAATAATCTCCATGTTATGGCCCTTTTACAACAAGTCGTATCTGTAATAGTCATGGGCATTTAGGACTTTTGGTTTAATCAGTTTCAACAAAATAGAATAAGCAGTTTATTCTTAATTCATGGTGTTTTTGATTACGTAGTTAGAAATGCTGACAGTTCTGAGAGGCTTGTTAATTCGTCTGCTCTCTTAGAAAATCTCAAAAATTATTCATTTCAGTGGAGGTGAACACGGTTCATTTCCCTACATTTTTTTAAGAGCAGTTCTCCCCTTAGTTGGTTGTTGTCATAGTACTTTTTTTCAGTACTACTATGCAGCTTTTTTTTGTGCAAAATTTCTACTCATTTTCTACAGTAAACTCAGCTCTTTAGTTTTGGTTTTGTGCTGCGCGACAGTTAAACAAAAGCTTTATTACAAAGGTAAGCCTAGAAATCACAGTAGTGATGGTTGATGTCGCATCTGAAGTTCCCAGATCTGTTCATCCAATTTTTTTTCCCCCAATCCACTTAGGGAGTATGCTGTAAATGAGGTGGTGGCGGGGATTCGGGAGTACTTCAACGTCATGCTGGGCACACAGCTGCTTTACAAGTTTGAGAGGCCGCAGTACGCTGAGATCCTGGCTGAACACCCGGACGTGCCGATGTCTCAGGTGTACGGAGCCCCACACTTGCTGCGTCTGTTTGGTAGGAGCCTGCGAAAAACACCGAAACACATACTCACACAAGGCGAATACCTCCTCAGGCGGTCATGTTGCATGCAGCTCAGACACACACACACACACACACACACACACACACACACACACACACACACACACACACAAGGGAACACTGAGCCATGTTTTGATTCAAGGCTGTATTGATGGTTTGAAGTAGGAAAGAATGTCCCTTTCTGTAAATAAAGCTGTCTTTTTAGTTGTGTTCTTGTGGCATTTTCTGTCTTTTAAAAGAGTTGTGAGTGTTCTTTGCACAAGCTTCACTACTGTGAGGCTTGTCTCCTTTGTAGCAAAGCATCAAAATACAAGTCATATCCAGCTATTTCCTGCGCAGAGTTTAGTCTGTTGTGAATTTATACAGGACTTGTTTCCAACCATTTGTCCTAAAAAACATTTTCTCAAAGATAAAATAATCTGTACAAGCAGATGGTTAATCGTTAGATATGTTATTATTCCACTGTTGTGCTATCAGAGATTACACACGCTTCAGAGGGTTGCATTTACTGGTTTAACCACACAGTGAGTAGATCCAATAATTTATGTGCACGGGTGGTAGATTTATTTCTATGTAGAAGTAACATGCATCCTCACTTTTTACTTAAATGAACATAACAGCGGAAATATAAAGAGTTTCAGCTTCTTTTATTGAAATGAAAGTGAACATTGCTCAATGGTTCATGTGAGTGCATCATTAATCAGTCTTATTGTGCAGGAACAGTTATGTGAGAATGGAACTACTCTTTCATAAGTTCTTCTGTGAATACATGCACTTGAAAGTACAAAGTACTAAATGGAACGGCTCGCATCTACTTGAATGCTCTTGCAATGGCTGATGTCACGACTCGGTCACTCCGGTCGTCAAAGGATTGCCGTAATCCAGATTCTTTTCCTGTGTCGTTCCACCTCTGACAGAGTCTGACTGGTGGTTTTCCTTCTGTGTAGCTTATTGTTAGCTTTGATGTTAGCTGTAATGTTATATCCTCATTTGTAAGTCGCTTTGGATAAAAGCGTCTGCTAAATGCATAAGCATAAACATACTACAAGGCAAGTATTTTTGTGTTGGCTTAATTGGAAAAAAAACCTCAAACTTGAATCAGAGAGAACAGTCACTACGACGGAGGTTTTTATCTTTCTATGTTGTAACACAGGCTTCCCTCTTCTCACACTTGGCACACACATAAAAAAGCGCCACGTTACACATCATTTGGCGCTCCCTGTGCACAAAATGCACCGACACTGGACTCATAAGAGGAGCGGGCTGTGGGAGAGGACATGTGTTCAGAATATAAACATTCTCATGGCAAAGAGCTCAAATGTCGCAGCAATTAAGACAAGAGAAGAAGGCAATCAAGAAAGTGTTAGCCGTGCAAAATATATGTTTGCTGTTAGCTGCACACAAAGCCCAAAATGTGCCATAACAACTCACCTCACGCCCGTTTGGGGTTTCTTTGTGCAGATTTTGCATGTTCTCATCATGCATGCAACGAGTTGCTCCGGCTTCCTCACGCCGTTGAAAAAATGTAGTGATTCTAAATTGACCTCGATAGTGGGTGTGGGTGTGCATGGGTGTTTGTCTCTGTTGACCCTGAATTGGATTAGGCGGGTTAGAAAAAGGGTGGATCGTTGAGTTTTCTTAAGACATCGACAAATTTTTAAATCCGCATTCAAATGCATTGCATATGAGACTTTGATGGAAAGTAAAGACAAAATGTAAATATGTACCGTATACAACCCGGCGGAGCTGACTGTAGAGAAGAATACTGCACAAGTTATAAAACATAATGGTCAGAAAACACTGTCCACGCTCTGCACAGTGAGTGTGTGCTTCAGCTCCTGGGCACAGCGGCAGCCTTACACAATGGCCGCTCAGGATGGCTGTTCACTGTTATTTGTTCATTTCATACTGCAACAATGTACGTTCCCTTTCGGGATTAATAAATTATATGTCAGGTTCAATTCAGCATAGCTAATTCTGATTCTTCACCTGAGCGCATTGTTCTCATGGTAACAGCCCCTAGCAGTTTACTTCTTTATGGTATAACATACAGCTCAACAGGTTTAGTTCTGATCAAAAGGGTTGAGTTTTAGTTCAGATTACAAACTATTTAATAGATCAAATGCTGTAAAGATGTCATTGTTTAATCATTATTTATAGAGATTGAAATAATAGACCAACATTTGATCAACATCCTACTTAGGATTGCTTTTATTCAAGTCAGTAAAGCTCTTTATATTTGGTAAAAATGTCAGGCATCGGCATGAGCTCAACAGATCATCATGATAACATTTAAAGGTTGTTTCAGTCTGATTTTGCTGTCTGGGATATTGTCAGGAAAACATTCGGTTGGAGACATAGGAGAGCATCTTTAACAGACAATTTAATCCAAAACTCTGAATGTAGACTTCTCCGGAGCAGGTCGTGTGTTCAGCGTCAGCGAACAGATCAGGTTGGAAGAAATTCTGCATCAGGACACTGAAAATTCTGACTCGAGGCTCGGCCTCAGTTTCCCAGCCATTAATATCACTTCACTGCTCACACCTCTGCACCGCTGCAATCATTCAGGGTTTAAAGATCGATTAGACTCAGAGTATCAGCCAAATCAAAGTGTAAATGCATGTCTAACAAAGTTTTTGAGATTTCTTTCTCTCTGTTATGCCTCCTTTTTCTTGTAAATGTTTGCATTTGTTCATAGAAAATGTTCATTTTTGTTGTCCATAAAGTGAAAATCAAACCTTTTGAGCAAGCAAAGAAAGAATCCCCCTCTTATGTGGAACCATACATCTAAATATGGGATTAAACAACATCAAAGATAGATACTACATAGTAAAGATGCTTAATAATTTATCTTTTATGTCCCACTCGAATGAGAATTTTTTGCAACTGTGAACAAGTTTTTTTTTTTTTTTTTCCTTCTCGATCCACAGATGTTTGCATACGGAACAAATCATCACCATTACTTAAACAGCCTCACTGTCTTTTGGCTGTGGAATCAATTCAAGAAAATAATGAAATGAAATAAACAATGTTCCCTTTTCCTCTGCCAACAGTTCGCATTGGAGCCATGCTGGCCTACACTTTACTCGATGAGAAGAGTCTGGCTTTGCTGCTCAGTTACCTCCAAGATTTCCTCAAGTAAGCTTTAACTCTGACCAGAGACTCCGTGTCACGTTTGGCTCATTCTCAAGCGTCCTGTTCCAACCACTTTCATGTCGGTGCAGCCAGGCTTGCTGTAAATACTTGAAACACAAGTTATGAAATCGATTTTCTGCCCTGGAAAATATTTTTGCTCAGTGTCTGCACGTTGCAGCACGCTACCTAAGGTAGTCAGAGCAAGCCTTTCACTCTATTTAAAAAAACATGCATATTAGATTATGCTTTCATAGAGACTCATGAGAGAATGATTCCTTTTGATGAGTTATGAGAGATCGAAGTAAAAACGTAACGACAGTACAGATGCTTTATTGACTGAAGTAAGTGCAGCTCTCAGGGGGTTGGCTTTCAGCAGTGTTATAGACTCAGAGGTTTTCTTTTCTGGATTAATGACGCTATGTTTGAGTTTTATTCAGAGTTCACTCTCTTATTTTTCATCTTTTTGTACCATTGTAATGATAATAGCTCTAACAAATTCTAAATTAAACATATAATTTCCTTTAGGCATTGTGCATCTATTGAGGCAAACACTGGGAATTCAGCTTTAATCGCCCTCAAGTTACCTATATTATAGTAATTTCCTTGGTTTGTTATTCTATTGGTGCTAAAAAAGAATAAAACGACCGTCTCTGGGGGTTAATCTGTGGGAGTCCTGCAAAGTGATGTGGAATTTCCTGTAAAGATCTTATCTTCTCACATATCACGTTCATCCAGACAAATCTTTCTTAATGTCAGACTGGACAAGGCTCTACTGGCAGTCACCTTATCTTTGTAAGGATTTTCTTAGTAAGCCGAATATGACGGCTGGTAAGCGACTGATATGTGTGGGCCGTCAGCCGCAGCCATTTCCTTCATCCTCCGCAGTGACCGTCTTGTCACACTTTGTCCTCAGGTACCTGGTGAAGAATTCAGCCACCCTCTTTAATGCCAGTGACTACGAGGTCGCGCCCCCAGAGTACCACCGCAAAGCTGTGTGAGAGCCACACCACTCTGAGCGAGACGCGTCACCACCCTGTCAGGTCACAAGTAAAATAACCATCACTACACTTCGGAGTGCAGGCTTGGACGAGCTTTTTTCACTTGAACTCATAAGCCTCCATCGCAAAAGTCTCAGGAGATGGTCACAGTTGAGGGGAAAAAAGGATACAGTAAAACGTTTTTATCAGATGCCATTCTCACTTTTTATTCTGGTTATTTGTCACTCTGTTTTTTTTCTGTTTTTTTTTTTTTCTTAAAGCAATACTATGTAACATTTCTACCTTAAAATAACAGCTTGAAAAAAATTGTGCGGCTAGAATGAGTTTTAATATTACGATTGACCTGTCTCCTATGCCCTTCGGGGGTCTGAGTTGGAAAAACTGCGCTATGTAACTTTGCTGGAGCGGCCCGGGAGCTGAGCGGAAGTACTTCGACTTGCTTTCTGGCACACCTACCGCAAAAACAAATAGACCCTCTCACGCTCCCAGGTACATTTGATTACTCTTACCTTCTCGGTCGACATAGCTTGCACCTTCTGACTCCTCGCCGGTTCGTCAACAAACGTGAAACGTGAAAGCGAAAGGGTGATGTATTTATGACAGTGTAACCGTACATTACCTCCAAGCCTGTAGGGGGAGCTCCATAGTGGGCTTTTTGAGAAGTTACATTGTATCGCTTTAAAGACACAAAAACTGTCTCGTTAACAGAGCAGCTCCTTAGTGTTTCTGTGCGTTCCAGCTGACGCACCTGTGGCTGTTGCATGTATTTATTAGTAATTCTTCTTCTGCCACATAATGTGCAATTCAATGCTGAACCACGCGGTCAAAATTCAGCTGTTAAAGGTTTTTGTATGTTGTGTATTTGTATCAATTTGTAAAAACATTTTTACACAATCTCTATATTGTTTACTGTTTTCTTGTGGACATCTTGTAAATTATTCAGTGTTGGGTTTGTTCTTTAAAGACGCACTTTTGCTAAATGTCACTCGTCAGTTAAGAACGGTGAAAAGGAAAAGAGGTGCGGTCTCACAGCCACTCCCCCCCGCTGTCCTCCTCGCTTCAAACATCCATGAAAAATGTGCAAAATTTGTTTTTGTATTCATCCGACACGGCGGTGAGCAGTGTCATCCATCTTTCATGCGCATGTCAGTACATGAAAATTATAAATATGTGCCCCGTAAAAAAGTCATCAACCCAAGTTTCATTATTTATGTTGCAAATGTAAAACATTCAAAATGTCTGCAACCATGAATGTTAAACCCACTGTTGTTAAAATATGTAACTTTTTGTTGAGACTATGACCACACACAACCATACAATACACATCCCAAGATCATTATGAATAAATAATTATGGATGAAAAATATTAAAAACTAAAAACGTTCGGCAGCAGAACTCTGGTTTCTAACTATTACGCCCCAGCTGGGAGTTTGCATAAAACAATCGGATGGTACAGTTGAACCTAAATGAATTGGTTAATGTAGACGGCATAGATGGTGCCATGCTTTTGACGACATGTTTGCAGGTCAGTATATTATTTATGGGGACTAAAATCCTTAGAAACACGGGGCATGAGAGTCAAAGACATCTATTATGATGTTATACAGATCAAGACGACGTAACTGCTCCCTTAAAGGTGGGCTCTGTCCTTCTGATACTGTGAGTAAACAACAGTAGTTCTATCCCACTGGAAATTTAACCCATAATGAGTAAAAGGCTGAAGTGTATTATTTTTTGTAGAATGACATAGTGGTGGTATTGAGGTAGCCAGTATCAGTGTTACATAATTCATTGCTGATATATAATGTTTCTATCATATGTAACCTGTACTTTCTTACTGTGGTATGTTGAGGTGGTGCAAAAAAAATTGTACATCACCAGTTGTAGTTGTTGAATTAAATGAGTTGAGTACAAAGCACAATATTTTGCTCAGAAATGTTGCAAAAGCTATTTGTATTCAGAAGAATAAAATTGGAATACTAATGCACCAATGTCCCCGAATTTCTCAGCACTATTGGCTTGATATTACTGGTGAATGTTTATGTGTTGCCCTTCAGCCAAATTCCAGCATTTGCTTCTTCTTTTTTTTTTCAATTTTAGGTTTCAAAACAACGCTGACGTTGGCTTCCGATTCGGAAAATAAATGGATGGACAGAAAAGGGCCAAAAATATTAGTCAGACTGCTCAAATCTGGATATAATTATTCTAAAGAGGCTGTAGATTCATTAACACCTAGTTATGGATTTGTGAAAATGCAGAAAAGGGCCATTTCACTGCTTTCTTTTTTAATTCTGATCACGCTTGACTACTGTTTGAAAACTACTATAGTTAGACTGCCCACATCTGGACATACTTTAAAACATATTTTATGATTTTTGAAAATTTTATTTTGTTTGTGAAAAAGAAAAAAAAGGCCATCTGAGCTTTCTTTTTCATTTGGACCAGCTAATACCAGAACCTGTATGATAAATAATTAAATATGGGCTTAAAGATCCAGCACATGAAATAAATTATATCAAACACACTTCATGATTTGTGAAACCTTTCTTTGTCCCAAAATTCACAGAAGTCCTTGTCTCTCCATGTTCATCTTTATTTCCACGAGGATCTCCTGAGGAAAAATTCATTACTATTGATTCTTCATCTCTTGTTGACTTACTTCTCCTGTTCTTTTATCTAGAAACAATGACTGCTGTTTTCATACAGAACCTAAACTTATGTGATCCGCATGTGAAAAATCCAGTGAAATGGCCCTTTATGCTCATCATAATTCGTGAATCGGAAGCCAACTTCAGCGTCGTGGTGTCAAAGCACTTGTCGTCAGGCGATAATTCATCTCCGGAAAAATGTTGAATAAAGTGAGAGGATATTAGAATCTTTTAGTCTAAAGTCACATGCAATCAAATTATACTGATATTTTCATATATATGCAACATACGAATATAAATATAATACATAAAATTAAACTAGACATTTTTTTCTAAAGACGGCAACAAAAATGTCAATAGGCCTGGCTTACACATTATTTACTTTGTGTTAAACTATGTATATATGTAAAACACTTGTGGGCATATTCATTTTTGTTTGGACCCAACAACAGCCAGTGGACAGCAGAGTCCGTCTTTTATAGCCCTATTCACAAGGTCTGTTGTGTTTTTCAGCCTCCAGCTCTGACGGTCAAAAAAGCAGTCGTCTCCATGGCATTATCTCCATGGCAACGGAGAAATAGACAAAAGCAGAGACACGCTGTAAAACATGTTACATTTAGCTAAAGGTTTCCTCAGAAAGGAATACGCCACAAAACGGTAGACAATTAGAGATAATGTTAATAAATAAAAAAAAAAAAAAGTGAAATTGATCCAGACGTTGGCTTATATGTTTTCAATTTAGCATATCTGTAAACAGACACTTTTTTTTATGCCGGCATAGTTTTGCCACAACCATGATGGTTCCATGAAATTGATTTATTTATACGTATAAATGACATTATAGTTAATTGATCTATTCTTTCGCTAATGCGTTAGCAGAGTGGGATAGTTGTCGACCACAAGAGGGCAGCATTTCCCCTATCTTTTGATTGATTTCCTTCAAAGTTCCTGCCGTAGTTTTGACCTACTTCCTTGTAGATGCATCTTTCTGTTCAAGTTTTATATTAAATGTAGAACGAGGAAACGAAACATGAGACAAAACTGACAAACTGCAAGGTACAATTTGGTTGATGAGCATGTTTTGAAGGCAAACATGGGCTCCTTAACTAAACATGAGATTCACTCATGTGTCTTAAAAAGCTGTAAATAGTAATATTCTTAAAGAATCTTCAGAGCAAAATTCAGTTCAGCTTCTGCATGAACTTGTGGACAAATCTCCTGCCGCGTGCACTGCTAAATCCACACTATTATATTCTGTTCTAATACAATTGAGTCATTTTGAAATAATGTGCATGTAAAAATCAGAGGAAAGCACAATAATAGCGCTACCGATGCCTCAAGGAGTTGACTCACAGAAGGACACGCAGATGCATGATGATACTTTACTGACTACAGTTTTGTAAATATATTTCATCACTAGTGTTGATGATAGACACTGTGGATTTCACTGTTTTTAAAGGCAATACATTGATATTGGATGAGGTTGGACAATTAGTACATTTTTGGTTTTGATGGAAGTCTCAGTCACATTCCAGCCTATTCCTAAGGAATAAGGACTCAGTTTGATGCTTAACTAAGGTGAAAGCAGCAACAATGAGGAGTCAAAACACCTGACTTGAATAGTTTCTTTTTTGTAAAACTTCTGTACAACTTTTGTATGTGTACTTCTTTATAGCCTACAGCAGAAAAATTTGAGGGTATTTGGCATTTGAGCACAACCATCTTATCTGAAAGGAAAATCAAACGTTTCTGACATATTGATATGTCTTGGTTTTGCTTCTACACTTTGCTTTTTTGTGTGTACACAAACCACCATCACTCCAACTTTTACTACAGCAGGTGGCAAAAGTCGTCGAAAGTTATTTTCTTGCCCAGTTTACTTAATCCAAATGTCATTTAGAATGTTTGTGACTTTTATTATTTTGTTAAACGCACATGATGTCAGGTACAGTATTTCATAAAAGAAAAGTATACAAAGCTTCCACAGGTGGCGTGACATTGAAGTGATATTCACTGGATGCCACAGAGAGGTATTAAAACGTAAATATTTGTATTTTATTTATAAATAATAGTCGGTATTTACTCCTGTTTCTGTTTCGAGGCGTAATTTCAGGTGTTCCAGGTAAACCTGACGTCATCTCCGTGGGTTCATGCCGTGTCCCAGGACGGCTCCAACGTTTACCAACGGCACTTTACAAGGAAGTCCCGCCCTTTGTGACATCCCATTGGAGGAACTGTCGGGCATGTCCCAGTTTGATTGGCTCAACAGGTTGTCAATCAAAGCGCAATCAGAGTGCGGTTGGGCGTCAGGTGAAACTTGGATTTTAAGGACAAGGGAGCAGATACAACTTACTTCGTCTGAACTAGACGTTTGCTTACTGTTTATGAATTTCTGCGGATAAAAAGATTATTTTAAAATCAGAAACAAACACGTTTCAAGATGAAGAGCCTCAAGTATCGACTGAAAAAGCACGAAGTTACCATCACAGTAAGTTGATAACTGGCCTTTGCTCAGTTTGGCTAGTATCCCCTTGTTTCATCATTGGATTTGCCAGCTATGTGTTGAAGAACGACACTTTCATTTTTAGATGTGGTGTTTCTTTTTACACTTGGAGTGGTTGTTTTTCACTCCGAAGTCCCCCTCTCAACGACCACATTAACCGCGGTCATGTTCCCACGGTTGTTGTGGTCTGGCTGTAGGCACGGCGGCAGCAACTTGAGGCACCTGCAGCTCCACACGGCTTGAATAAGCGGGCCGGGAGCCTTTTAAACACACTTCACGCATTCAGACTCAGTTTGCTGAGAAATGGGCGGAATCTACAGCCGTGGACTCTTTAGTTTTTAACCACAAAGCGCAGTCTGGACTCTAGAGGACGGCTCCGCAAATCAATGCACCAAAGTGCCCGCTTTCCTGGTTCTTATCACCGGGGACACTTGAGGTCTAAATACACTGTGTTTGACTGAAGTTTCCTTTGTGTTTTTATCTGCACGCTGGAAACAACCTGTTGAATCGATTGGATTTGGACCTTTTATTGAATGCACCATGTGCAACTGTGAGGTGGTCTCAGTCTGAATTACCCTTACTTGTTTATGCGAACCAAGATAAATCTAAGACTGTGGATTTAATGAACGTAATGTTTTGATATTCATCTGAAGTGTCTTAAAAAGGTGTTCATCAACTTTAGGATCATTTTGAGGCTGCAGAAGGTAGGGTGCCACTAAAGTGTGTTGCTGTTTTGAGAAGTGCTTCTTCTACTCCCTTTTTTTTTATGAACAAGGACATTAAATAATTAAGACTTTGACCAGTATGATGCAACAGAAGCACAACTCAGAACTATCTGAGTTATTCTGTCCATTAACCAATGGCAGTGATAATTGCCCTGAAGCTAGGAGGGTTTCTTTAAATTACCCAAACACAAATGGTATTATTATTGCCACAGTCAAGTAGCAGAGAAATATGTTGTTTTCCCCCTGGAAAGATGAGTAAAATAATAAATCAGAAATCAGAATTTTACCTGATCTTCTCTCAATGGATTACTCAAGCTAATCATTTAAGCTTTACCACAAACTGCAGCCACAAAACTGCATCAGCGCCCCCTTTAAGACTGCATTGCTTGTGTTTATTCCTACTTCAAAGTAAACTTGCAACCAAATTGGAAGGGTTTTATATATAAGTGGGACACCAAATTTGCATTTCCTAACTCTTAGCCGTCAGGGCACCATGGATACACGTAAGTCCTTCCAGGAATGTTACAGTCTTCATGTGGGCCGAGTGTATATCACTGTACAATTAGTGGAAAATCTGTTAGATAAATGCTTTTCCTCTAAAAGGAACTTGTTCCACTTATAGGAGCCGAATTCATTATTTACTGTGGCCTATGAACTTTGCCAAATTAATAGTTCTTACAGTTCAGCACAGTCCAGCAGGCAGTGGGTGCTTGGCACTGTGCTCTGTTTTCACCTCCCTACAATTACCATGAGAAAGGCATGAAACCCATTAGTGCTCTGTGTGGTAAACTACCAAGAGCCACCCCCACCTGACATTTTATTTAGAGTGAAAAGAAGCCTTTCAGCATAAAATAATTAGTATTTTATCTGCATTGATGGCTTCTTTAGCCAGAGGCAGAGACACCATCTTCAAAACCCAGGATAAAAAGCCTGCTTATTGCCCTGCAGCGTTTTATGAACCGTTTATTAAGAAGTAACCTGAGGAAAAGTTCACGGTAAGCCGTGTCGAGTATGCCAACATTACATTTACACATGCCTGCTTGATGATTTCAAAACATCCCTGTGGTATTCCTCTGTAAGGGAAAACCTAAAGAACTGCAGCACACAGACATCACTGCAGATTCAACTCCTTATAAAAGTGTACAAAGAAGTTCTGTACTTTGTTTAAATACTGCTGCACATCCAGATCTGTCCTCACACCGTCGATGTTCATCAAATATCAATCAATTAATCATCGACCTATTCGGTGATCATTATTGAGCATCTTTGTAAATGATTTGGAAGCCTGCTTTGCTCTTTGTTACAGTGCCTGGGAGGTGAACACACTCACTCCTTCCTGATGGGGTGACTAATAATTAAGAAAAACATCAGCATTTTTCTTTTGGGAGAGGCGGGAGGGAATTAAAAGGAAACTTGCTTTTAGTATGAGAACAAACAGTGAGGGCTTTGTGGCCAAAGAAAACAAATCAGTGGAGGAAACCTTATCTTCTTCCAATTTCTTCACAATGTTCATTCATTATTAGTTTTTTTTTTTTAACTGAAGATCCTGAAATATCCTTTCCAAGCTTTATCTGACAGTTTCCTCAAGGGATCTTTGCTTTGTTTTTAGTTTATTCTTTGTCCTCCTCCAATCAGGTTTGACTGTGAAGAATTAGAAATACCTTATTGCTGCCAAGGAATGCTAACAATGCTATCTAACCATTTAAGGGAGCTGAAAAACAAAACTGAAACGTAGTAACCAGGACTCAGAATGCCAAGGAATTCCCTTAATACCTCCCGTAGATTAGAGACAGGATGAGGTCTGTTGGTTTCTGTTGGCTCAAGTTTCTGTTTTTCTTTTGTGTAGAGCTCTTTTTTTTGCTGTTCTGGGTGATTAATTACAAGCCTTCTCACAAGTATTGTAACGTACAATTTCCTTAATCCTGCACAGAAAGTAAAACAAGAATTTGTTTTTTAGTTTTGGCAGACAAAGAGTATGATGCAAATGTTTGTTATTTTCATTATTCATAATGCGTTTTTATTGTTCTCTTGATTTATCAATCAACAAATGCACAAAAGTTAAGAAAACATTGGAAAATGTCCACTTTAGTGTCCCTCAGACCAAAGTGACGTTCTGATAGGCCGTGTTTTGGCCCACCGTCTGAAACCAGACCCAGAAAATGCACAAAGCTAATTTTTAAAAAAAATGCTTTTTGCTTTGTTTTTGTTTAAGATTAAGTCGTGTCTTACACTTAAGCAGCAAGTTCAGAAACGCACAGAGATTCTTTTGTTAGAAATAAAATTGGCTTATGAGCAGCTGCTCCTTATCAACATCAAAACAAATATGAAAGTGAGTGAAAGGCAATGCCAAGATAAGAATGTCCTTATGTGTTGGCTAAGATTAAATGTCTGAATCCAGTTGTACCAACAGTCCTCAAACTCCTTAGCCTGGCACAAAATCAGCAGGTTGTTCCCTCATATAGAAAATACTTGGATGGGCTGTTGAGGCATATCAGCCATTCAAATATTTATATTGCAGTTTTTACCCTCTGGCATGATAGAAATAATATACATATATATGTGTGTGTGTGTGTGTGTTTTGGAGGAAAAGAGATGGATAGAGGGGCTGAATCGCTGCACAGCCTGCAGCTGTAAAGTTAAATAAGTATGTATATATATATATATATATAATTGTATTTTTCCTCTCCCCTTTCAATGCGCACACAAACAATCAATCAAGAAAGAAAGGCTCATTAGGTTGAGTTGTTGGCAATGTATTATCTTCATAGCTAGTTTGAGCATCTTATGTCTTTTGAAAAAAAAAAAAAAAAAGTCAAGGGAGTAGTCTAGATGTCATTTGAACATATCTATGCTGCTTTCTGTGGAATACAGCCTGTCTCAGTGCTGAACTCTGCCGCAGGCACAGAGAATGAAGAACTTGTGTTACTGTAATGATGAGAAGAGGTGGTGTGCTCCTAATTTAGGGCCAGCTAGTCTGACCAGTTTCATGAGGCGAGTGAGTCAATGTAGTGTGTTCAGTGAATGGCAGAGAACAGCGCGACACCTAATAAGGATGTAAATGTTTGAAAAGAAAGAAACCTGAAGTTAAGTTGACACTTTGGGCAGTCATCAAGTCCAAGCAGTCGTGGTGGGATTAATGTCACTTAAATCCAGAATTTCTCTGTAAAGGAGAAAGAGTAACCCAGATGTTCCAACTTTTTATGAAGGAAACACAGGCTAAAGCAAATTATATCAGAGTAGAGGTGCACCGAAATGAAAATTTGTGGCCGAAACCGAAACCGAATAATAATTAATCACTTGGCCGAATACCGAAACCGAAACCGAATATTACAGTTCAGTTAAGTTAACAAAAGTTAGATTTTTCACCATTTTTAAATATTGCTTAAATCTACGCCTTACAATAAATGTTTAGACATGTTTTTCAAAGAAAATAAATGTTTATTTGAAATCTTCAAAAGTTATTACTAATAACTAGAGATAAGTTTAATTAATTCCCATTTTCAATTCATTCTGGGTTTTTTTTCATTCATTTCATACAACAACAAAAAATACAACATATTATAAACGCGTTCCAACACAAAAATGTAAAAACATGCAATATAACAAATTATCTGAGTGTCCTTTTTGGCATAGAGTCTAGGTAGCCTGCTCCTTCAGGAACAGTGGCAGCATTTTTTGTAGTTTGTGTGTTTTGCCTTTTAGTGATATTTTAGACTGAAACTACTACGGTGAGAAGACAATTCAACTTGGCTGTAAATGCAGGAGTTTTTTAAAAATGTATTTTGAAATACGTGCTTTTATGTTGAAACAAGTAAAACAGGAAGTAGCGCCGGTTAGCTCCGTTAGCTTCACACAGAGACCGAGGAGCACCTGTAGCGTGATGTTACCTGCTAGTTTATTTTTATTTCATCACTCCATGCTTCGTGGTGTTTGCTGTTACTGGGTGAATGTGATGCATAGGAGAAGTGTAAGTTAAAGAATCCTAGTTCTGACCGTGAAGATTGCCTCTGGGGAATGACTCTGCCGTTGGTTGAGAAGCAGCTAAAGTGGCCAGTATTACTTTGATTATTTATTGGTACCAGCGACAATGCTAAGAATGCTATTTCTTTAATGATTACAACAACTAATGTTGTCTTTTATTTTGTTTACTCGAACATTTAGTTCTACGGTGTTGATGTGGCGTTAATAAACATCTGTGAGAAGAACCGGAGTCTCGCATCCAATCAATGAGCGGCATATTGGCAGAGTTTACAGATGAGTTTGGTTCTGTCGACTCCACCGTCTGTGGATAATTTTGCGTCACCACTATTCGGCCTCCGATTCGGCCACTCATTTGGCTTTCGGCCGAAAGCCGAATGTGTTTTTTTTTGCGTTTTCGGCCGAATATTTTCGGTTGCCGAATATTCGGTGCACCTCTATATCAGAGTGCTTCTATGTACTGGAGAATTTTAAGCTTGAGCAATAAGAAGAAGAATCAGAGTATTTAGTCACACTCTGCCACTGCTTGTTGTCACAGCAGTCACATCTGCGCTGTCAGTTTGGGAAATGCACTTTGTGTCATGTGGACAGTAGAGCCAAAGGTACCCGTAGCCCTCATTCGTGTTAGTTTCTCAGTGGCAAAGATACTAAGCCTGTCTGTTATCAGTTCTTTAGCTGTCACGAAATGGAGTTTGTCTCATGGAAATTCCTCCATTGTGGCTTTACCAGACCGCAATGGAGGAAGATTTTATGTCGCAATGTCTTTTGTTTTTCTCACAATTCAACTGTCAAGAGTTTTAGTAAAGTTGTACTTGTTTGAGCTGAACATTGTGGAATGGTCTTTCAGTTCCTGGTAGACTTTTGTTTGCTGTGGCTGTGATGATAAACCCACATGTAGCTTCATTTTTTTTCATTCCAGTCCCACTAAACTCAATCAGTTCGACCAGGGCCAAGGACATGAAAATTACTGAAGCCCATTGAATGAATGAATCTGCTTTATATTACATCTTTGGATTGTGCTGAAAGCAGTTATAGTAGAAATCAGTTTTAAGCACACAAGGTCACAGAGTAACAACACTTGCAAATCATGTGTTTAGCGAGTGGGTTGAAATAAAATTCCTCAGAGCCACACCCCATCTGGCCTGCTGACATTTGGTTTAATAATAAACACATAACTTTCAGTCTTTCTCTCAGTATTGCTTGCATATACTATACACTAGAACGTTCCTCTCAGCTGACCTTTTTACAGTCCTTTGGGGCTGGTCTCTTACATACAGCAGGGTTCGCATGTTACCTTTTTAAATAGTGCCAAAGTACAGCCTTAGCCATGTGTCAAGGGTTGTGTGGCCCTTTCTTTTTCCAATTGTATTGTATACTGTAGGACTGGATAGTGTAGTGGTAAGATGGCCACCTTTCATGTGGGGAAACCTGGGTTCAAATCCTGACACCCCTGCATTAAAGGTACTATCTCCTGTAGGGGTCCATAGGAAAGACCATCTTACCCTACCTGTCTCCCAGTGTAAGTCGCTTTGGATAAAAGCATCTGCCAAAATGCATAAAATAAAATGAAGAAAATGAATCATATTATTCAAAAAGCAGATTTTTGGTTCCCAAAGACAATTAAGTTGTAAGGAAATAAGATTTGTTTTGATGCTTTATAATAATCTTTCTTTTTATTCATCAGAGTTTGGTGGAGGTATTAAAGTGACAGCCCAGTTGTACATTATCCATGCACATTGATGTGATGGCTATTCTCTGTAAGATGAAATAATAAATGGTGGGGCACCAACCTCTTTGTACTCTCCGGGCTCTAATTTGTCCTGTAATAGGCATAAAGTCCACATATGGCTCTACAAAAGGTCTGCTCCCAACAGAAAAACAGACAAAAGAAAGTGTGTGTGTGTGTGTGTGTGTGTGTGTGTGTGTGTGTGTGTGTGTGTGTAAAAAATATTAAGCAATATTAAGAACACAGAGACAACTACAGAGATACAAACAGCATCAGGACAAGACGTCTTATCAATTCACTTCAATAGTTCACATGGATAAGAACAGGCTTTTACTCACCAAAGCTGGGTGCAACAACAAATATCTAGATGCATCCGGCTGATTTTGTGTTTAATTATCCTCTCGGAAAGATGTTTCAAATCGGAATAACCAGTCCAGGACAAAGCAGACACAGAAAACAGAAGAGTGGCCTCATTTGTAAGCTAACTGTTAGCCACTTCTTCTTCGTGAACCACTCCACTTTAAAGCTGCAGGTTTTTTTTTTAAGTAGTTTAAGTGATCATGATACGTCGAGGCTGAAGAGCACCTAGGCGCTCTATTTCCAGTTTTTTCTCCAAGTTAAAGGTTTCAAACCTGATTGGGCAGGAAGCACTTTTAATCAAATTCGTGGCTTCTACAAATAATACACCCATCAGTTTTAGCATCTCGGCGAGAGGCTCATTATACCCTGGATGGTTCGCCACAGGGCCACACAGAGACCAACAACCATGCACACTTACTCCTCAGGTCAATGTAGAATCATTAGTTGGCCTAACATTCATGTTTTTTGAGTACCCAGAGAGGACATGGAAACATGCCTCCGCTGGGATTTGAACCGTCTTGCTGTGAGGTAACGGTGTTACCATCACAATACCGTGCGGCCCTTACTGTAGTGGATTGAAACTTTTTAGTCCAAGCTACTGGTTGTCAGCCGGGATGGGCTGAATTTGATTAGGCGGGTAAAGAGAAAATGGATTTAGTCCAAGCTACAGCTGTACCATAGCGGACAACAACTTTATCTTTATCTTTATCTTTGTGTCTCTGGTCTTTGCTCTGTTCTGTGCACATAAATGGCACATGGCTCTTTTTCTAGAAACCAGTAATTGTCCTTCAACAGCAATAAGCATCGTTTGTGTCGTGGGCAACATCTACCCAGTGATGCTGTGTGAATGAGCGCATAATGCTCATGGGCTCTGCTTTAGCTCCATGTGTGATGTGATGTAATTTGAAGGATTCAAAGCACAGTGACAAGATGATGAGAAAACAAAAATAATCAGATGGACTCTCCCGATGTCGTTGAGTTACTATCTATCAAATTATGTAGCACCCTTTTTCTACATTTGTGACTATTATTTTTGAGACATGGTGTGCTTTTTTTTTTTATTTGCAACTCTCAGAACTTGTGGGAAAAGTACTTTGTTGAGATGATAGAAGTTTCTGAAGGTCGAATGGTATCTGTGTCTCATTTAGAATTGGTATGGGTTCTGACATCACAGCTTTTCAGCTGTTTAGAGTTTTAAATGTGTTATTCATCAGTTGTCCTTGGCTCCTCGGTGTCTTCATCATAAACGTTACTTTTATTGTTGTCACTGTCGAGGCAGATATTGTGGTTAAACTGACATTTCCACACATCATCTCAATTGCAGCTTCAATAATGGATCAGTAAAACAATGTATTGTCAGAGCAGGAGACTTTTGCTTCATGCACACAGTGTGTTCTTATTTATGCACTTTCTATTTGTTTTGATGTATTTATGTTTCATTATTACCTAAGTCCTGCGTTTTGTAAAGCCTCTGATTTTAGGACAGGATTTCTCTGTCTAAGTCATTTTAAAAGCTGAAAAAAACAAAAATGTTGGAAGACTGCACCTTCTGATTTTATGAATTTCTGATAATAATTGATCATATAAATAGTCATTAGTTACATTGCTATTAAAAATCCATAAAGCGTAAACATATTTTTGGTTTAAGAAATGGCCTTTCTGTTTACACTATTATGCATAACCTTCTTTGTCGATGCATATTGTGCTAATTCATTGCTCGTTGTTTCCATAGTTGTTGCTAAATTAGCTGTGCTTTTTAATGTATAATACTAAGAGATGCTCATTCATCTTGTTACCAGTTGTCAATGCTTGATGAAGGTTTTAGGTGTATTTTGTTGTATAGCTAAAATGTTTTTCTGAGACAAACAGTAAGGTTCAGGCTTGTCATCAAAGCCAGTGATTGCAAAGCACTCATTAGCTCTCAGATGGATTGAGCACTCAGTTAATGATAAGCTTGCTGTAGGCAAAGACACAACAGAACAGTCTAATGAAAGGGGTAAATCAAGACGTAAGCAGTCATTTAAGTATTTGCTGCCTTCCCAGTAAAGCCAGCCTTGTTCTGAAGTGTTGTTTGTATTAAAAATCATCGGTGACTTGCAGCTTTAATGGCAGTGTTTGTTTTTTTTATGTCCCGCTGTTTATAATGACAGTGTATTTATTATTCTTTCAGAAATTGAAAGCACTGTGCTAAGTGGTCATCAGTCCTCATACAAATTTGAGTAATTATTTTTTAGTTTTACTGTTTTTGCCTTTGGATTTTGCATAATAAAGTCTCAAATTATTTTATGACATGATCCACTTGTTTATTTCAAGGATATGATCTGAGCATCTATTGCTCTTTGTTTCTTTGTGCTCCTGATCAACCCCCCCACAAGCCACAAACCTTTGTGTTGTGCCTTCATTGTGAAATGTAAGAGCCTCCTCTCCCTCAAAGAAGTGTTATTTTAGTAAATGGAGAGCGTGGATGTCAGGTGTTTATGATGGGGTAGTAGCATAGGACAGAGGAGCCCAATGCAGTTAAATGTATTGTTGGAAAGCTAAAAAAACTCAGATTTTTCTAAGTTGTTTTTTGACAAAAGGAGTGTGGGGAGGCTGTGATCGCTATCGGCTGCTTTAGTTGTGTCTTTGTGCTTTTAGAAAATGGTGTAGGTTGCTGAAAGCCTCCAGATTAGCTGGATGGTTAATTTTGAAAATGTTTTTCCAAGTGCTCCAAGACCCAGTGCTGACGATTGTATTTCTTAGTGCAAGACTGACCACTTCACAGCGGTCAGGGACACGTTGTGTGTCTCAGTTGGATTCACAGGAGGCAATTAAGAGATTATTTATGACACAAATTAAAGCTTTTATCCATATTTTGTAAATTATGGAATGAATTATATTTATTTTGGCCTTTGCACTCACACTACCACTGATAGCCCAGAGCTTTTGTCTAATCTACCCAAACAAACCACAGATCTTTCCTCAATCCCATAAACCAACAAAAGTCTCGTTAAGTCGTTTTGTTTATCCTCTATATATATATCTATGTATCTATGGATTCATACCATGTGATACAACTTAAAAAAATACATCTTTAGCTCTTTAAATTGTTGTAACAAGTATCAAATCCAGATACTGAATTAAAAACGTTTTATCCAACAACCAGCTGCCATCACATGCTCATGATTTCTTTCATATTGAAGCTGCTGCTGCACTTTTAACCCCTGAAATGTACACGGCTTGCTTTAATATTCTTATAAATCCTGAAGCATAGCAAAACGCCATAGGAAATGCTGCATCTTTCCACAAGTGGCTGTGATTGTTTTGTCTGGCTGCACCAGTGTCTGAGAACAAATTCTTCAATGTCTGCAACAAACTGCTGTGCATGTTCTACCAGTCTGTTGTTGCTAGTGTCCTCTTTTACGCTGTGGTGTGCTGGGGAGGCAGCATAAAAAAGAGGGACGCGGGGCGACTGGACAGGCTGGTGAGAAAGGCAGGAGCTGTCGCAGGCACTGAGCTGGACAGCCTCATCACAGTGGCGGAGAGAAGGACACTGAGCAGGCTGCTGACCATCCTGGACAATGTTCACCACCCACTGCACAGAACTTTGGACAGTCAGAGGAGTATTTTCAGCGACAGACTCCGGTCACTGGCATGCTCATCAGACAGGCTGAGGAAGTCCTTTGTCCCCAGGGCCATTCAGCTGTTCAATGCCACACGCAAGGAGAGGAGAAGCGAGATGGACTTCACTGTGTGAATCAAACAACACACCCTCCTCTACTTGCTATTTTAGCCATTTGCACAGACTATCGTAATTGCACTCTCCCATTTGCACTGCTCACACTTTATCACGGACACACTTTGTTTCTGTTTTTGCACTATCCGCACATTCAACATAAGCATCCCACTCCTCCTCTGGTACAGTTTTTGTTCATTCCCTGTTTTGTGTATATGAACTGTGATGTTAGTATGCTGTGTTGTCTGTGGTTGTGTGTTGTGTTGCACTTGTGTTGTTTTTTGTATTCTGATTCGTATTCTGTATAAGCTACTGGATCCTTAAATTTCCCACGGGATAAATAAAGTATCCATCTATCTATCTATCTATCTATCTATCTATCTATCTATCTATCTATCTATCTATCTATCAAACAGAGCAGAGATAAACACATGGGTTGTAACGTGAATGTCCCGTCGACAAAATGTCAGCTTTATCGCTAGTTTCAAACTTCTTGCCAGAAGATAAGTTTGATTTATTATAAAACATTCATGCCCATGTGCATTCTTGTATATTCTTTGCAAACACCCTTCAACCCAAGAGGAATCTTTCCCAAGCCCTTGTGAAACCTTAAAGGACCCTGAATACTTATCAAGCAGAAACTTCTTCAGCATGGTGAAAACACCCAACAGACATTCTTACAGTTCTGCTTGCAGGAGTTTGGCTTAATAGAATCCTCTTTTTTTCACCCTCCCTCCCTCCCTCCCTCCCTCCCTCCCCCCTTTTTAATGTATGTCTGCCTTTTGAGTTGGTATAGATTGACTTTTTCATTTGAGTTAATCCCTGATCCATCTACCAGTCTGCCCAAATCTCCCCACAAGCATCTGTCAGGCTGATATACTGGACTGTCTGTAACTGTCAAGACTGTCTGAAAGATATTCATACCATACAATAGAGCACAGACTGCTGTTGCACATGAATAGAAGTCATCTCACAATACCCAGTTTTGTTATTCAAAAACATTTTCCCATTATGATTGCTCTCTGTGAGTAAGTGTCTCTCGGATTTGAATTGTTTTGGTCTCTGCAAGATGGTCTGAAATTCTTGGGGTCGGCGAAGTCATTTGGGGTTGATGCATATCTTTGCAAGGTTTCATGTTGGTGTGGCCAGTAGTTGTAAATACTTCTTCGTTCCTTATTTAACTAATTTGAAATAGTTTGTTTTAGAGACTGTCTAAAACTGTCCGACAGGAGCAGCACAAGTATGTTAAGGCTGGGTGTTGCGTTAACGATGTAGTAGTTGGTATAGCAGCGCTGTGTGATTTTAGGATTAACGTCTGGCTTGGTGGGAGCCGCCATGAGGTCATATGCGAAGAGCTGCATGAAGCAGAGTGCCCGGTCTGTGTTGCAGCCAGCTTGTTGAGATAAAATGCATGTGTCATTATTTGTAACCTGTTTGTTTGTCATGTTTAATTTTGGGGTACAATTCATGTAACCAGACTGTTTATGTGTAATATGAACTGTTTCGTGTGTGTTGGCTTAGTGATGGAGAGATTACCAATGTTGGGGGAGGGTGGCGTCAGAGAGGGGGCTCAGTTTATTGACTGACTATGGGTGGGCTGCAGCTGACATCAGCGTGCACACACACACAAGCTTGCACATACAGCCAGTCATGCTGAGCAACAGGAGCACAAAGATTTTGCTGATGATGGCCAAACTGCTGCGCAGTGGCTCAGACTAAGCCTGATCAAGCTGTTTTCTTCTTGATTGCATGTTTAAGTTTAGCAGATTAGTCAATGCCTTTTTTTTTTTTTTTTTTAACTAAAGTTCGTAACACATTTGATCAGTTTTGTTGCTTGGAAAAAGCCACCTTTTTTTTTTTTTTTTTTTTTTTTTAGTGTACTAAGTAGACAGTGAAAGAGAGAAATTGGTGAAGCTGATTTTGTCTTGTTGTCATCACCACAGCTGCTGTGCAGTTTACACACGAAATGTTTTCACAATTGGTTGGAAACTTTCCTACTAAGCGGTGTCCAAACTACTAGATATTCTCAGACATTCTCTCAGTCTCTGGCCACGTCATGATTTGATTCGATTACGATGTAGAGGGCTGTAACGCGACTATCCATCCATGTTGATGCGGCCCCCCTTCACGTGAAACTTTGATACTTTCATGACAATCCATACTTGGGTCATTTCCAGTACCTTTTGTTAATAAAACAAACAGAAGAAATGTGACCTGTTAACCTGACGTTAGCTTTGAAAAAGGAGCCCACAGGAAGAGAAAGATGTGTCTGTTGCAGCATGCTTGTTGTAAGCTATTGCAGATCTGAACATACTCTGAATCATGACCAAAAAATAACACGATTATAACCAAACATCCTCTTTTATATGTAATTATTAAAAAGCTAACTGAGAGTCATCTGAGATAAAGTGACAAGATTCTGTGGCAATGTAGCGCGCATCATATGTTGGAGCTTTCCTATCTGCGCTTTTGTGATTGCACGATCAATGTGTTGTTAAAATGTTCCTGTTGAAAACTGAATATGGATGCAAATCCTTGCTGGAAAAAATTTCCCATGGAGTTTAAAAATTGCTTCGCCCCTTTTCTAGCTGGGATGAAACTTTGATATTGTTTGATCGATGGTCCTCTGGTTGGCAGCTACCACATCTTGGTGTTTCTTTTTAAATCCATTCCTGGCTGATGACGTGTAACATGGTTATTCATGTTTCCAGAATATTTTAGTTTAACGCTAGTTGAAAACGTTCAGCCATCTTATGCATGCCGTAGACTGCCCAGGCACTTTGCTTCTGCTTTGTAAGTTCTTCCTTTTTTCCGTGTCCTTACCATCTGAAACAATGGAAGTACACTGTTTTTTTTATACAGCATGCTACTTTATAACTTTGACAGCCAATTAGGGAATTTTTGCTTTGTGCTTTTGCTCAAGTCCAAGGCCTAGATGACATAAATTTAGTCATCCTCACCAGTCTGCCAAGACCCGCTCGGTCCCTCTGCACCAAAAAATATTTGTGACTGACGATAGTCACTTCATATGTAACTGTAGCAGTCTCCCTTAAAAAAAAAAGATACAATACCAGACTAAAAAGATAAAGTAGACAAGAACAACATGTATGTACACTTGTTTTGAGATATAAAGAACTGTCTTTATCCTCACCTCTAACTGTACTGTAGACTGATTACATGCTCCTGCATTGGTGTCAGCACAGCTGACTCAGAAGGCACTATTTATAGGACCAGGTGAGTGTTTACAGGGTCCCAAACTGTTTGCAAAGATGGGCACAGAAAGCATGAATTCTCTTTACAGTTTCCCTCTGTGTTGTTTCATTGCAGACACACGTCAACATGTTGTTTTGTGTTGCTGCCATTTGGGAGCAGTCTCAAAAATATGTGGAGTAGTTTGAGGTCCCGGCTCTTGCTGGAGCTGGAGCTGTTGTTGTTGGCTGTTTTGTTTTTGTTTTGCTTGTTGTCATCTGGCCATTTAATTGGACCACTGTTCTTGGCCCAATAAACTATGCACAGGAGGGGAATTGAGTTATTGACCAACCTCATTATCTTTGTTTTTGTATGATATTTGGTTTTAGTTGTTGTTGTTTTTTTTAAAAAAAAAACATGCTCAAATGTCAAAGGAGCACGTAATTGACAAAAAATACCAATTAAATTTCCCAAATTACCACCAAAATTTAACAAAATGGGACTTTGGAGGAGAGGAATCTTTTTGTTTGAAGGCATTTTCAGATGTGGAGGGAGATTTTTCTTAGAAGAAGAATAGGTGTGTTTGACTCAGCAATAAGGCAGGTCCAGACCTGCTTCATATCCAACCGATCATTATCTTCCACCATTCAAAAATGTAATTGTTTCCTGGGACCATTGCAGTGCATCTTTTACTAAATGTTTTATTTGTTTTTACTCTTTCATTCTAATAGATAAATGTATGCCTATACTTGTTTTTTGTTTGCTCATCAAATTTCATTATGTATCTGTGTATTTACTGATGTTTTTGTAAAACTCAATAGGGGCTGTGAAGAGTTAGCAGTGTCTTATTTGAAGCGATTTGTTGCAACCTTTCAAACTGAGGTTCTGTTATTGCATGGCTTTATTGCTTTTTTATGAATCATAGTCCAATCGACTGGCCTCCAGTCACATTCCTGACTGTCCTTGTGTGTGCGATGACTTGTAGATGCTGGCTATACAAGCATCAACACCAGTATTTGTGCCCAAGTACCAGCATGCCCAAAGGTTCCTCGCATAACCAAATACAGGCAAAAGAGTCCTGTGGTTTTTACCCTCACACAACCTCATCATTTTTACGTGAAGTGAGGTCACAACAGCCTTTGTTCTGCACAATACTCCCTTCAGCCAAATAACATCAGAGTACCCGAACCCTTTTTTTTTTTTTTTTTTACCTTTCCCTTTCTTTGCTCCTTTCATGGCATGTACGCCCTGAAGCAGCTGAAAATTTAAATTCTAGTGGTCTTGAAATATGTGGAGTAGTTTGAGGTTGTTGCCTTATCATTTTATTGTAATATTTCTTTTAAAAATTCCATTTTCCTTCCTGGTTTTCAGTGCCCCATAGCTCTGTACTGATGACTTCCCTGCCCCCACATCATCAGAGCAGCTGGAATAATATCAATAAAACCACCAACCAGCTACATCCAGAACCAATAACAGCATGTTTTTATTCCTCCTGCTGGGGAACATTGTTATTTCAGTGATGGCTACAAGAATGTGTCCTCTATAAAGTTTTGACATTTAGTTTGAAACCAATACTTTAACCTAATTTAGAGGCTATGGAAGTGGTTTTCTTCATCACAGAATGTGTGAGCTTTGTCATTGAACAGGTACAGAATCGTCCCCACTACTGCCACTACATCTGAAGCTCTTTAAAAGCTTGATTTAATTTTGGCATTCAATAATTGTCATGATGTTTTATTTAAAATGAAAAATGTCAATCTTCTAGTGGTGCCAGATAAAATCAAGAGAGCACTGAGGCCAGGAGTCATTCTTTGGGGGTTTTCATTGTAAAACCTTTTATCTTAACAATTGATATTATAGCTCAATTTTCAACTTCTTAATTCTTTTTCTTATGTATTTTGCACTATCGTGTGAACAAGTTGCTGCAGCTCAGGTTATTTGTGTGTATTTTGTTTGGATTTTCCCCACAAAATATTTGATTTCAAAGTTATTTAAAGAATTATTTGTTAGAACATGTCGCAGTGTTGGACTGTACAACATGATACTGCTTCAAAATGGGCAAAGTTGATGTCCGCTTGCTTTGTTTTTTTCTGATATTCCCGCTTCATTTAAATGGGAAATTAGTAAACTGCTGTTCTTGCCAGTTTTTTTATTTATTTAATTCTTTTTTTAGTGCATTGTAATTTGCTGTACTCCCCTTGTTGCTCCTTTTTAAAGGGTTTATTTTCCTTCTGTATGAGTTTAAGCATATTTTACACAATATATATATATATTACATAATATTCTCTGATAAACACAAAGGTAAAGCATATGCCTCCAAATGAATCTGGGATAATTGCAGTAGAACAAAAACACATCGCCTAAAATATATTTGGTTGATTTTTTTTATTTTATTTTATTTATTTATTTATTTTTTTCAGATATATGCATCTGATAATGAAAAGGTTTTACCTATGAATCATTAATCCCATCGTTGCCTTTCTAGGACGCTCTTAAAGTGGCCTTGCTGTTTTTCGTGGCTATGGGCTGTCCTTACTGGGAGGTGGCAGGGCCAAAGTTCACAGGGTTTGGGCAGCTGGAAAGCTGATCTCCTTTGCTGGCATCAGGTCTCGGAAGTAAGGGAAAATAGCTCGGAAAAGCTTTGCCCTCTGGGTCATAAGTCATCTAAAATGGTATGACCTAGCAGCTGGATGGACCGGTCTCCTTTTTGGGTCTGTGGGCAACACAAGTGAGGGTATCTATATAAGATCACCAGGAAACTCCCTGTAATACCCCACAGGTTTTATTTTGTTTCATAAAATAGACCCATGTTATCAATGTTTTTATCAGTTTATTAGATAGTTTTGTTACTCTGAATGAAATGATAGTGTATTTTCAACAAACAAATTTTCAACAAACAAAAAAGTGTTGTTCTTGGTGTGCAGCTGGTAAAAGTGAAAAAGATCCATTCTTGTGTGTCATTTATATTATGTGCTTATATTTGAATCGAGGCAATATGTAAATGTCTTTTTTTTTTTTTCATCCTCAGGGGTTAGTTTTATAATGTGGAATACAAATTAAAAGAAGGAAACCGTCTAAACAATAATGCATTATGTGACTTTAACCCTGAGGGGGGTCTGTGATCACGCCAGCGTGCTCAGATCACCTGACGTTTTCAAAGTGCCTGAACAGAAAAAAATTAGGTCACCTGGAGTTCCATTGTCAACTTCACTTGAAAGTACTGACTTAAAAC
Source organism: Odontesthes bonariensis (assembly GCF_027942865.1). Lineage (NCBI taxonomy): Eukaryota > Metazoa > Chordata > Actinopteri > Atheriniformes > Atherinopsidae > Odontesthes > Odontesthes bonariensis. The sequence goes on along the minus strand of NC_134506.1, from coordinate 13,766,662 downwards.
TCTCTCCTGGTTTTTGTTTAACGATGTAAAAAACCGAGGTATGATAGTTATAATTTGATGGTACAAAAATATTTAAGCGCAAAATTGGGATGGGATGGGCAGAGTGGCATTTCTTTCAGTATATCCGTCACTTTTTGTCATTTTACAAAACGGAAAAAAGTGGTCGAATCAGCTGATTCTGAACTAATTTATGTGATGAGTATAGCACTGAGGTCCGACATGAACCGGGTGCAGGACCAAAATCAAAAAAAGATACCACACGTGGATATGTTAAACATTTTATTTTACGTGGTATAACAGGCTCAGCCCTGAGGGTGAAGCACCTTACACTAATCCCATCATGAACATTTGTTTTTCATCTTTATGATTTTATAATTAAATGACAGAATATTTAAGGGTGCATTCTAGTCAACTTCTTTCTCATATTTTGTGCCCTTTCACTTTATAGTGTTGGGTGTGTGTGGTTGGGAAAAAGCTCTGTGAATGCAAGCATGAAGGTTTTAACAGCATGACATCGGTAATCTGATTATTGTTGCAGTTAATTTGCAAAACACATTTGCTTAAGATCTTCTTGCATAGGATAGTCGTTTAACTACCTCACCAGGATAATTAAAAAAGACGAGGGAGTGACCGTTGGTCACAGTTACCTCTGTGTCCAGAGGACTTTGTTGAATTACTCCTGTTGTTTTTCAGTTCACCACCAGAGGGCATGTCTGTCTCTTCTTCTACATTCAGTGCAGGAAAAGTGGTTTCCCCAGAAACAGCATGTGGCTACTGCTTCATGTGCATACCTGAGTGCAAATCTGAGTACTTGTCCCATAATGACAGATTGACTGTGAGCATGTTGATTCTTGTCCCTTTCAGAGCTATCAACTCCTCTCCACATTGTTTATCTCACATACTCCCAGTCTTTCCCTCCTCCACCCTTTCTGTCTCTGCCCCTGAGGGGTTTTCAGTTACACACAACATGCTCAGACAGTTGCACACAGTTCACTTAATGCACAGGTCTACGGTCACAGATCAGTGAGGTGTGTGTTGGGGTTGTGGTGGGAAACTGCGAGCAACAGTCACAGAAAAATCCCCGCTGATTGTGAAAAGCTGTCGGTAAAATGGAGAGAGACGTTTCTTAATGCATAGCTTCTCAACATCGTTTGTCCCTACACTTTTGTATGGTTGCTTATTCTGTAGAAACATCTGTGAAATTATTTGCTCTTCAAATCATTTCGAGAGATTTCTGTGGCACGGTTTATGCTATTTGAGCTTGCTCTTAAGGCTCACACTCATGCAGCTTGAGTGTTGGCTGTTTACTGCCATGGTGGTATATTGCACCAATAAATCAAATTGTCACTGAGATATTCACACAGCATGAAGCTCTCCAAATGTCCCATGCAGGTATCTCTGGGGATAACCGATGGAAATAGAAACAGATTATTTGGTGCCATTTTTGAGGCTTTTCTGGAAGCGGAGGTCAAGAGTTTGCATTAGTATTGAAAAGTGATGTAGGTCATTATTGAGGTACCTGTTTATAAGTTGCGCCAACAGAATTTAAAGATGCTGGAGTGCTTATCTACCTTTAGTTGTCTTCTGTGCATTGTGTCCATCACTCTTGACTGTGCCTGCCAACAGAAACTGATTCAAAACTCACGTGCATTCAGGTGTCAGCATTCTTGCCATAAATTCACTTTAGCACCTTTCACACAGTTCCTTTCAGGGCCGGACTGAAACAAGCTTGTCGACATCGATGTCCCGTTGGTAATTACAGAGGCTGAAAGACTGTTAAAGTTGATGTGCTGCTGATACACCTGTGAGGACAGAAACGGCCGGTATGAAAGGAAGCATAAGCATTTTGAACACACTGCTCAAACCAATGATACCGTCATCATTCAGCTCGGCCCCTTAAGGAATTATTTCATTCTGTGCTGATGAGGCTCAAACACTGTGTGAAAAGAGCTTCCGACTGGGGCGACATTGTGCGTTGCTGAGGTGAACTGGTCTGTTGATTGTTAACAAAAGTAAAAAGCTGTAACATCTTTTAGGATCTTGATATAATATTCCTTTACCTTTATGCTGGGTGTGCGCTTGGCGGCTGTGAAGTGAATTTGATACTAAAACATCTCACTTGTATGACATCTGAATCTGTGCCCCCCCTTTTTTTTTCATTGTTGTAAACGTTTGACGTATTTGCATTAATGGATAGAAAAAGTACCGATAACATAATGGTGTGTTCGGTATTACAAAAAGCAGGCTGTGCCTTTCCCAATGCCTTTCTGCTTGGCTCATGAAATGTCAAAGGTTTATATTTCACGACTTTATGCCTCTTTGCAGATGTCTCCTGTGATCATTTCCAACCCCACACTTAAAATCTGAAACCATATCAGCCACTGCAGTTTACTGGACAGAACTATCAACTGACACGTTGGCGTATAGCTTTATGTTTTGGTTTTGGCTGTAGTCCGTTGTCAGATGACCTGTTAGATATTTTCTGCTGATGATTTCATCTGTCAGGGCACTAGAGACCCATTAGTCTGGCCAGGAGCTGAGAGAGGGAGGAAACTGAGGTGTTGGAAATTGAGGATGACAAGAGACTACAAGTATTACCAGACACCCAGAATAATAAGTGTGGACAGGTAGCAGCCTAAGCTACCTGATCCAGTGTCGGGTGATGTTATGTGCCCAAGGTCACTCTGTTAAAATAGAAGCTTTAGGTAATGTGTTTGTTTCACTTGCAGAAAACTATTTTTGAATACTATTGCACAGTGCATGTTATGTCCAGCAGGTAAATTCACTAAATTACTCAACAAACCACTCATTTTCAGGATGGTTTTTCAAGTTGATTTACTTCACGGCTGAACAGCATTCGTTTTAGTAGTTGTTGTCTTATTTCATTACCTGAAAACATTTGCTCTTTAACACAGTGTCAAAAACAAAAAAAACTCAGATGTCAAAGATATATGGTTCATGAGAGTACCCTCCTAAGGCTTGAATAACAACCCAAGTACAGCTCTTTTTGGAACAGAAATGGGATTTATTCTGTAATTGCTGCTGTAATTTGGTCAATCAGAGCCGGTTTTTAGAGGATTTGTATACTGTTGTACATTCATGCTGATCATATCCTGGACGTCTAGCAGCCCACGGAAGCAGCTCATTGTTGTTGGATGCAGGATTATCTCACCAGATCCAGGCTGCATAGTACATTGGTTTTGTTCTGTTGCTCCGAGGTCATATTTTCCACATATCAATTGCTATAGTTGCTCATCTTTTGGTCCCTGTAAAATGTAAAAAGTTCACTGTAGAAAGCAGAAACACTGCCGTATTCTTTAGGCCAGAGTTCATGTAAAATGGGCCGAGGCAATAAAAGAAAGATGGCCTGTGGTTATACAAATCAAAATTTGAAATTCTTTTTTGGCAATCATGGACACCTTCTCCTCCAGACTAAAGAAGAGAGGGACCATCCAGCTCAGTAAACAAAATCAAAAGCCTTCATCTATCATGTTCTGGAGGTGCATTAGTGCCTTTTGAACTGGAAAGAATCCATCAATTCTGACAGGTACGTTGAAGTATTAGAGAAACATGCTCCTATCTAGATTACGTTTTTTTTGTTTTTTTTAAACCACATACTGCATCTGTTACAGCAGATGGGTTTACAGTAGAAGAGTCTGGGTGCTGGACTGACCTGCCTGCAGTTCTGACCTTTCACCAACTGTAAAAACATTTGACATATCATAAATGCAAAATACAACAAAGAAGACTCAGGACTGTTGTGCAGCTTTGTCAGACAAGAATGGCACAACATTCCTCTCAAAGTTCCCTGATATTTAAGGAGGAGATGCTACACAGTGGTAAACATGACTGACCTCAAATTCAAGATGAGCTAATATTTCTATCGCGTTCAGTGTTTCATGATTTCTATGTTCTGTTGCAAATAAAAAAAAAAAATTCTTGAGATTTGCAAATCTTTGCGTTCTGTTTATATTTACATTTTACACGCCGTCCCACCTTTTTGGAACTGGGCTTGTAAAATACAAGGAGTCTGTATTTCAGCAGTGTCCAGTTTCAGCAAGTGAGGGTAAATCAGGCAGAAGCGTTTCCATGATAGTGACGTCATGATGTGTAACTGGATATAACTGGTCATCTGCTATCATCATCTCTTCCTGCTCTGAGATGATGCAGAACAGTAAAGTGATTCACGTTTAGATCATTAACGGTTGTGGGTAAAAAGATGTTCAGCATTACCTCACAGAGTCAAGGCCAAATGGCAAATTGTTACCACGACATAAATATTTTAAAATGGTTTATTTTTTTATATTGTCATTATCAAGAAGCTCCCCTTTAGAGTAGCCAGTGCAATGGCTACTTCTGCTTGCTAACAGCCCTATTATTAACTCATACATAAACAAATTCATCAACAAATATACACACACATCGGCAAACATGTGACATGTTTACGTGACCAATGTATGTAATGGCTTGGTGCCATTTTGGCGTCTTTGTCTCCATGCTGGGGTGAGCAGCTTTTGTAAGTCGACACCTCCTTCTTCATATGACATGTCATGTGGAGGTCTCTTTGCATGTTTGTGAATATCACCGTTGCTCCGTAAACGCCAGTCTGGCAGCAGGCAGTAACCAGAGCCCACGAGGAGCTGATGCAGTGTGTAAATTAAACGGGCTCTCCATACCTTCTCCTCCTTTTCTTGGATTGCTGTCTCCATGCATTTTTGCCTGATGTTTTACCCAATAAAAGGGAAACTTCTGCTTTTGATTTGCTAGGTAATTGGTGGAGAGGCAGTAAAAGTTGGGCTGCAGTCTCAGACAGTTGCTTGTAAAGTGGCTGGCATCTACGTTTGCTACTGCATAGTGTTGGTCAGGGGGTCTTTGGAGTCACATCAGCCTCTTTAGATGGGCGGGTTAACAGCAGCTTTTTGCCCTGTAGTGTCATTCGAGGGGTCTCTGCCAAGACTACTTCAAATGTGCAAACCATAATCCCCCTCTGACATTAATATTTTCACATAGAGGTGAGCAGGGAGCACGGTGGGAGGGCAGTGTAAGCAAGGTCTTTTTGGCTGGATTTGTTTCATGCTGGCAGTGATGAAAGACACTAAAGCCATTACTCATTGTACTGGCATGTCCAGAATGTATTCTTAGCCCCTGTCTTCCTATCAGTCACTACAGAAAGGTTGGAGGAAAAAATAAAGAGGTAACGAGTCTGCAGGGCTGTTTGCGCTACTGCTGTTTACCAGGGAGGGGGTGATATTTTAAACCTGGGAGAGCTCACATATTTACCCCACTGAGCTGACTGACCTTGCCATTTGGTGGTGTGAAGAAGCTGGAGACCACTGAGAGTGGAGAGAGGAGGCAAAGAGGGAAGCTGTTCCGTTACCTCTTCATAAGCAAGCAGCTTTTGCTTTTAGAAAGCACTCCAAAAATCAAGAGGAAGAGAATCAAAACAAAAGAAGACTGAGTAAACAGGAGTTTTGGGGATAAAGTAGAGGGAAGAACTCTTGTGGGAGGCGAGAGGCAGCCAGACTGAGCTGACTTTCCTCCAGAGGAGGAGTTGCAGTTGCCGGCCAGGGCAGGTCCCGGGGCTGGCAGGGCTGGCCCTACTGCTTCTCCACCTCCATTCCTTTCTCCTCTTATTCCTCCTCCTCCTTCCTTTACCATCACCCAAACTGCTGTGCAGTGATGGACTTGCAGGCACGTCTCATGAGCAACAAAGGAATGCTTCAAAAATCCCGACAAATGAACTTCTCTGCCGCTCGTCAGGGAGACTTTCACGGTGGAGCCTTCAGTAAAATGACCTCTGCTGCTTTATAGATGCTTGTCTTTTCATCCATTTGCTGTTGCACTCACTGGCTGAGTGCACTGAGTGACTGAGGAGGTTTTTTTTAATTAATTTAGTTTTTTGTTCATTTTTGTCTTTGTAAACCGGAAAAGTGGCTACCTTTTCAGTAGCACGGTGCAAGGACCAGCTCCACTCTCCCAAGATGAGCCGCTGGCTGAAATGCACCTCCATGCACTTTGTATGTATTCATTGTCAGCAATCTCAGTGTTTACCAAATCCTCTTGTTACAGTTACCATATCTTCTGTGCTCATGACTCAGCACACAGTGTGGAGTCTTGTAAAGTGTTAAAGCAGTACAGGAAGTCTTGTTGGTTACTCTGCTGGCTTATTACTTTCTTCTTAGCTAAATGCAGTTTTCTTATGATGATGTGTTATTGATGTTATTTAATCTCAGTTGATTGCTGATGTGTTCATACACAATTTTTTGTTCTAATCTCAAATAAGATGAATTGTTCTTGTTCGCATGTTTTCTCCATTTTGTATGAAGCACCACATTTCTCAGAGGAGTGCTCTGTTCCCATGTTTTGTAGCTGTCACTCATGTGGGGGGGGGGTTAGTGTAAGTGCAGCACAGCATGTTCTTCCTCTAACTAGTGTTCCAGTCTATTACTGCTGTTGTAGAAAAGGGTAAAAAAAAACACTGCTATTTTGACTCATGTACACGTCACAGCTGCATTTATTTGTTGGCTAAAATAACTGTAAAGCAGATGGTCTCTACTGTCAACCTTTCAGGGCCTGAGGTGTTTTCCGCACAGCATAGGGGAGCAGGTATACTCGCATGTGGAATCAGTTCTCAGTGGGTTCAACTAAGTACATGCTGGGTAAAATATTATTTCACAGGTTTGGAGAATATGTGTCTCATAGTTTACTTCTGTTATCTTTGTCAGAACACAGACTGGAACAAGTATGATGATCGGCTGATGAAGGCAGTGGAGCGTGGAGAGGTGGATAAAGTCGCTGCCGTCCTCAGCAAGAAGGGCATCATCCCCACCAAACTCGATGTGGAAGGACGCTCTGCGTGAGTAAAAGCACACACACACACACACACACACACACACACACACACACGCGTGTGTGTAAAAATGCAGAGTTTTCAAAAAGGAAGCTTTTCTGTCACACTCTTAGTAAAAAAAATAAATAAATAAAGTTAACTGAGTTAAAGTTTTGTTTGCTTCCATGCATTCATATTGGTTTTCTCTTGATTCTTACATCCAGCATATCTCTTTAAACACGTGCTAATCTAAAACTGCTCAAAGTCAATAATACCAAACATTGTGGATATCTCTCCCCCACATGACATTCCACACCCTGTCTCTTAGATAAAGCATCTTCACATGGGAATTCCTTTCCAGTTGCCTAACTCTTAAATATTTTTACCTTTTTATCTCTTTTTATCAGTGCCAAGTATCCTTGCTCAAATCTCAAAAAGCTTTTGTCCACGTGCCTCGTAAGTGACAGATGCTGCAGTTTCAAATTGTTATGCCTCCATTTTTATATCCAGAATTTCCCGTTTTTGTTTCCAGCTGACATGAGGTTAGTGTGGGAGTTGGTATAAAGAATGTTAGTGGACAGTGGAGGCTTGACCACATTGGTCAAAAGCTGTTTATGTAGTTCCAGCAGGAAATGACTCCCTTCAAATTCAGATCAGATCCACTATGGTGTTCACAACCCTAAGTAATACATTTAGGCCCAGCTGTGGGCCATTATCGGGGTCAGTTGACATCCTGTAGGATGATGTTTGATATTTCAGGACTTTTCAGTGGGAAACTGAGGTTTTCAGGGGTTCTTTGTCTTTCAGACATCTGCATTTACACCCTGCGCAAGGTTTTATTTAAAGAAGAGATAAACCTGACAGATGGGATGGAAATAAATGGAGGTTTTGTGGTGAGGGAAAGTGGGTCGTTCAAACTAAAATATATGCAAGATTTCTTTGATGTTGCATCTTGACCATTCAAGACTGCAGTCTCATCCAAGTCCACAGCAGTGAGCCGCAATTTGTTTTCCTTCTTAATTTAACCAAATTCTAGCACCAGCATTTTGGGAGTTCAGCAATCCTCCGTTTAATCCTCAGCATTGAAGGAGTCACTATGCTCCGGCTGGTGCTTCATACTTATTTGAACAAAGGCTTTGTTAAACCATAAAACCATGGAGCCCCAGATCCCAGAAACAAAAGTGCAGAGTATTTTCAGCAGTGTGTGAAATTCTCTTGTGGCACCATGTCAAAGAACAATGAATCAACAAAGTTATACACACAACTTGATAAATGCCAGGTCTCACAATAAGGTGCTAGAATTTGTCCGAAGTAAATCCAGAACTGTCCCGGCCAAATCTGAAATCATCCACAGGTATTCAAACGCAGTCGTTCTCCTCATTGGGTGTTTGACTTATATATATATATATATATATATATATATATATATATATATATATATATTCTCAAGTCTGAAATCAACTCGGAATAACTGAACATTTAGGAACAGAAGACCTACTTTTTTGCATTTTAAATTCAAAATGAGGAAAAAAATTTCACATAATCACAGCTCAGCCAGGCTGTATATAGTTCAGTGGGCCACACACACAGACCACATGTGTCTGTGGCATTCTGGGCACAAGCCGACATGGGAATGTGGAATGGTGATTCCTTGTAATCATGGACCTCTGTGGGGAAACTAATTACAAACTGTTACCCTCAATATATCATCTGATGTGCCCCAGATTAGCCTTTCTGTGTTCAGCTAATGAATTCAGCTCCAACTGTAATATTGCGGCTTCCAGCTGAATAAACAGTTTGCATCTCTGCTGTGACATTAACTGGGTCCCAGTGAGGTAAGCCCACCCATCACTGATGTGCTTTTTGTGCCTTTGTGCTAACTGACAAGGGCCCAGCAGCACAAACGTACACATGATAGCACTCAACTGGAGACAGTTACTTGTTCTGTTATTCGTTTATTAATTTAATCTGAATATCTAGTCTTTAACACCATGTTTGTCTTATACACCTTGACTTGCTTATCTCAGCAAGTCAGTGCCAAACCACATCACGCATGTATTACTATACTGTGACTTTGAGTGGTAACAATGACGTCCATTGAAAACATCTTGGGCATTGCAGAAGAGAAATTGGACTGAGGAAGCACTGAAAGCACTGAAAAAACAAGCAAGACTGAGGAAAACATTCAGCATCAAGACCTAAAGAAAATTGTGTAGGTCCCAAATACTCACTGTGGTAAACATGCCCCTGTCCCAATTTTTAGCATCAAATTCAAAATAAACAGAAATATAATACGTTGTCATTGTGCTATTTTACGTCTGTACTTTAAACTGTTCTCAATTAGATATAAGGGATATCTATTCTATTATCTATTCTTGTACTGTGGAGAGCATCAGATAGTCAATTTCCCTGTATGCACACACACACTTAGCCATCAAAGCTGATTCTGATAAATGATTTGTAAATAAATACATTCAGTTCTTTTACATTTTACACAACATCTCAAGTTTTTTGGAAGCTCCATAGTACCACACAGTTGATGTAATGCAGTTAACAGAATAGTGCAGAATAAAGTGATACACCATTGTGGCTTTATCATGGGACTTTGTTCCTACACAGACACAGTCGGAGTTGTTCAGATTTAATTTTGTCAAGCTACCAGAGAACGAGGTAAATTTTGAAAATGGTTCCAAAGTCCATCAGGTGTTGCAGCAGTCGTTCAAGCCTGACAGAAATGAACAAGGAAGACGTCGTAAATGCACTTTACACGTTCTACACACTTCAGTCAAAACTGTCAGCCAGCAAATGCAAAAGAAATGCTCATGTTTGAATAAGCACTGCAACTGCAGTTTTGACTGTAATGTCCTCAGAGACACACGTCATCATGTATGGCTCAGCTACAAACATATACTCCATGGTTTACTCTTTCCTTTTCACTCCTTTATAAATAGCAGCCATATCTTATAGACTGTCAACCTGAAGGCTGCCCAAGAAGCAGCTGTGGAGATGAAATGACATAGCTTAGTTTGCTGTCTTCAAGACAGACCCATTAGTCTCCTACAGTCATCATCTCTAAGCATGTTATTAAGGCCTCAGGGAGGGGAAGCTGTAGATTTCTTTAAACGAAGTGGGGGAACGACTTTGCAGAGACCTGGTCAGCCAACTGTTAAATGGGGTCTCTGCTACTGAGGATATTTTTGTTCTGTTGGAAAGGGCCTTAACAACTTCTTTGATTTGCCATTCTTTCACCAGTCTTGTCATTTGTTAGACTTTGCATTCCTTATTCATCACTCTTTTGGAAAAAATGCACCGCTGCAGTCATACATCTCAGGAGCATTTCTTGGGCTGTCATACGGAAAATGCTTTGGATCATGAACTTGTCACTTGTGTCCACCTAACTTGATTTGCTCTGGTCTGCTTCCTGTCTGCTGTATGCCCCTGTGAGGTCACGACCCTCCACTGCTCCCTGGAGAACCAGCATCTCGTGGCCGTCAACACGGCTTTTAATACCCACACCAGTGTTGAGGTGACAGCCTAGCTGTCTCCTTGGCAGATACCTCGGCATTAGTGTTTAAACGGGTCCATGTGGCTTGATGGGCGACAGGCTGAGATTAGTTTACACACAAGAGTTTTGCAGAGCTTCATGTCTAGTAGCAGCAGTGCTGCTGTGGGTTAAATCAAACAAGTGAGACAGGAAAGTATTCTGTGAAAAGCAATGATTAAAGACATTTTGGCAAACTGAACTAATGGGGTAATTAACCAAAAAAAATATGCACCCTTGATTGGATTTAAATGTGGAAAAAATGGGTCAAAAATCATTCTGAATATTTTAACAGTGTTCAGTCCATGTTGGTTTAAATGTTGAGTTTAAGAAGTTCCCTGATGTGGTTGGTAATTCATGTTGTTTCTTATCTTGCTGGCAAGTGAACTCCTGGATTTTCTTAATGTTAATCGGTCCAGATGTGGTGCCGTCACTCACAGGAAAAAATTGGATAAAAGAAAAAAGTACATGCTACTGCATCTGTTTAGCTGCTTGCCACACGTACATCAGAGAAGCATTTACAGTTGGAAGATCATACTGTGTTGCTCTGCGGTGTCATGGAAGATTTGTTATTTGACTCAAGATTGCTGATCTTGCTGACAGAGAGGAGCCAGGTGTCCATTTTCAGTCCTACTCTTGTCCTAAAGTTTCACTCCCCCCCCCTCCCTCCCTTCCCTTCACACCCAATCACTTTTTTGCATGCTCATCTCATCTCTATGCGGTCTTCCCTTTGCCATATTTATCCAACCATCTTGTCTTTCCCGTCTTGATTTGTATCCATTTCTCTTGTTTCCCAGGTTTCATTTGGCAGCAACAAGAGGCCACCTGGACTGTCTCAATCTCATTCTGGGACACAATGTTGATATCACAGCAAGTGATGCCACTGGTGAGTTCAGGTTGGATGGAAGCGGTACCCTGCAGTAGATTCGTTTTTGTTCTTTCTATTTTAGCCTCGCCCAATATATCAGTTATATGGACTCTATTCCAAAAAAGAGATGCCGTGCGGTGTATCATAATATCACACCACAAGCATTTAACAGTTTACTTAGTTAACAAAATAAGAAGCAGTGTTTTCATTGGTGTTCCCTAAAGACCTGGACCTTGAGCCATCACACAGTAGATATAATGGTGCTTCTGTTTGAAGTGAAGGAACTTTTCTTAACCTACTCCAGACTAAGTGAACGAACTGATTCATTCAAATAATCGCTTTTCACAAAAGATTCAGGAAGCAAGCCAAAGATGTAAACGACAAACTGTTTTTAAGTTAAGTATTATTTTAAAGATGTACTAATAAATCATGTATTTGTGACATACTAAATATGGAAATTAGGTCAAGTTATTCAACAATCACTCAAAATTTGTGAAAGATTAGGAATGGCTTCATTTCAATTCACTTGTAATATCACAGGATGTATTTTTTTTTTTTTTTTTTTTTTTTAGAAATATCATCAGCTCCCTGCTGTGAACAATTATAATGATGATTTAACTTTTTAATTGATCTTTTTTTTACTTTTAGACCTCTGGGAATGAATGTCCAAATACATCCCAAGAAATGCACATTCTGTATTTCTAAAGTTTTGTGTTAAGTGTAAATTAAATATACTTGTCTCTGTGGTTAAATTTACTGACTCATGGAATCGCATTAAAAGATACCGTGTGGATGACTTAATTAATATCTGATGGGGACTTAAAATCATTGCTTCTGAACAGCAGTGTCACGTGTGCATTAGGGTTTAACATTGCACAGGGACAATTGCACAAGGTGGCATGCGTAGCGAAAGTACTTCTGAATTAATTGCTTTTTGATTGCTTTCAAATTTCTGCACTCGTCTCTTTTAGGGAAAAATGCTCTTCATCTGGCTTCAAGAAATGGACATTCTCTGTGTGTGCAGAAGCTCCTGCAGGTGAAACACTTTTCTTTAGCCATTTAGTGTCTAACTCATTTATATGTGTGAAAAATGACAGCATGTTTTGTTGTTGTTTTTGAGTTGCCCACACAGGCGCGTTGTGTATCTACTCTTTATATTTCTGTTCCATATAGCAGCTTTCCAGTCTCCGGTCAGTCAGAGCAGTTCCTCTTTCTGCCCCCTTAAATAATAATTGCCAATCACCTCTGGTGGCTGAGCCAACTCCATATCAGTCAACAGTAGGCCCTGTTGAGTCACCGTGACCCTCTGGGGATTTGTGTGTTTACAATGACGGGGCTATCGCTCCAATATTGAGCTCTCATGGTGTTGCAGCCCATCCCCCCCACCTCCATCTCTCACATGGCAATGATCTAATGGAGGTCGTGGCTGTCGGCAGGGGATTGTCAGCAGTGTTGACAAGCTTACCCTCCTACAAACCTGCCGTCCATTCTTAGTGCCGTCATCACACCACACATAGCAGCTGGATGCCAACACCCACTGCCTCCACTATCTCGCTCCGTCAGCCCAATCCCTAAAGGCATAGGATAACCCCCCCCCCATGCTCCACTGTAAGCTCCCATTGCAGCTCTCCCCTCCCGCTTTGCTTTGTCATTTGAGCATGCTGATATCTTTTGCTCCTTGTTGCTAGAGAGAATTGGGTTTTTATAGTGGGCGGGCAGAGCTAGCAGGCAAACTTACCCAGCAACATAGGGTCCCTGTAAGCATCGAGTCAAGGTTTTCATAGCAGGCCCTCATCACCACAGGGGTGCAGTCGCTGTGTGGAGGACTCACAAGTATATCAGCACAGCACCACTCTGCCTGATTTGATCTTACCTGCTGTTGTATCTCAGATTCAGCTGCAAACCAGTTGATGCACGATACTTAAACCTATCAAACCACTTCAAAAAGGAATTCTTGGCATTTGGGGGTATATTTACATCGGAGAATAACAGAATTTTCCTCTTTTTGAGTAACTGAATTTTGTTTTCTGTTACAGTGACACTATATTTGATTAATTATAGTTTTTCTAACTTAAAACAACCAAAGTCGACATCTTAAATTCATTATGCACTCTGATTGATAAGATGTTTAAGGCTTTTTCGAGCTTTGGATGAGGGCTGCGTAGTGGTGTGGTGGTGAGCACCGTTGCCTCACAGCCAGGCAGTTCCTGATTTAACTCCCAGCTGGAGTGTCTCTGTGGAGTTTGCATGTTTTCCCTGTGCATGCGTGGGTTCTCTCAAGCTTTCTCCTACCGTTCAAAAACATGCAAATTGGGTTGACACTTTACTCTAAATTGACCCTAGGAGTGAGTGTGCATGGTTGTTTGTTTTGTTTGTCCCTGTGTGGTCCTTTGATGGACTGTGCAGGGTGTACCCCGCCCCCCAGCTAAAGGCAGCTCGGATAGACTTCAGCCCCCTGCTACCCTGAGTTGGATTAAGCGGGTGTGACAAAAAAAAATGGATGTATTTATTGTTTGCTATATTTTCTTTAATAGAGACTAGGGGACTTTTGTGCAATACTATCCTGATATAATTTGATTAACCTATTCAGACCTAGGTTTTCATTTTCAGAGTTTTCATCCTTGCCTCTGAGGAAGCTGTAGACGCATGAAATGAAGTTTAACTTGTTTTTCAAAAACAGTAATAGTGACAACTGACTTTTTCAACAGAAAAACCCCATTGAAAATGTTGTGTTGTCGCGCGTCACTCCAGTCTCGAACGATCAAACAATGTGTATTTTGCTCTAAGCCATAATGTGTTGATAAGTTGCCAAACTATTTATGCTGTTTTGTAGCACAACTGTCCGGTTGGGAACGTGGACCTACAGGGACGAACTGCTCTCCATGATGCTGGTACGAATCTGCTTCGCTCAGTGTGAAAGTTGAATCAACCCCACTAGTTTAGTAATGACTCACCTTTACCATACTTTTTGTTTGATATTATAAAATGAACTATAACTAAAGCTACTAACACCATTGTGCTCCTCTTTACCTCTTAAACTTTTACATCCCTGAACTGTTGCTTTCTGACTTTAATGCCGACTGTGGCTTGATGCCAACTCAGCTCTGCTCCTGTGCTGTGTTCTTTATGTTGCTGTTATCTACCAGCAACTACTCTCCATCTATCACTACTATAATTTACAACCTTAATTCCAAAAACGTTGGGATGATGTGGAAAAAAATGTATAAAACGGAATAAAGTAATAGTACAGACATGTTGGTGCCTTCAGATGAGCTAATATTCTCCAGGAAGTAGTCGAATGTCTCACCCCATCATTGGATGTGTTTTCAGGTCCATAATAATAAACACATTTTATGTAATGTATTATATAGCTTTTACCATACAGTTCGACATCTTAACCCTGCTGCATATTACTCCCTGAGCTGAATGGATGTAGATGTGTTTTTCTCAGTGTTGAATGTGGTGAAATAATCATCGGTGCCTTTATTCTGTGTTTTTTCCACAGTAATGGCAGGCTGCGCCTCCAGTTTGAAACTTCTCTGTGACAGCGGGACTTCTGTGAATGCCAGTGATTTTGTGAGAATTGTTATTGCATTTTATTTCACACAATGCGTTGATAAAGTAGCCCGAGCTGTTTTCTTCCATGCGTTAAGCCATCCTTGTAGAAAGGAAAAGCATTCGACTTGCTCTGTATATGAGGCCGCCTTGTGCAAACAAAGGGGGTTTCCAGTACTAACCTGCTCTATTTGGATGAACGCGCTCAACGCTCTGGATTATTCTTGGCCTATTAGCAGAGAGACTGATTTTTTTTCTCTAGATTAGACTGAATAGGTGTTGGTGTGTGTACTTAAAGGTGTACATTTGGTTTTCCCGCAGGACGGCAGGACACCTCTGATACTGGCTACTCAGATGTGTCATCCGCGGATTTGTCAGCTGCTGCTGGAGCGGGGAGCTGATATCAGCGTCCGTGACAAACAAAAAAAGTAAGAGCCTTTAAACTTAACTCATTGGCTGCCATTGACGTCTATAGACGTCAATTTAAATTCAAACGTTGGCTGCCAAAGACGTCTATAGACGTCAATTGCGTTTTTTAACGGAGCGGGCTGGGGAACAATCTAGCGAAGTTTGTCACTAAATCTTAGGCTTGTAAACACTAAACAGAGAATATACTGGCAAAATTACTTACTTTGGACGGGAGATGAGTAAAGATCACATAGATTGTAGAAGAAGACTGAAGCGGCTTTGAAGCCAATGAGACTAATCAAAATGTTTGTAAACTATAATTGGCAAGATCGGAGAAGGAGAAAATGTCGCCGGTGAGACAAAACAAAAAATTTAGGAAGCTAACGCTCGAACAGAGCCTTCTGTGCAGCAGAAGTAGTGTACCACTACTATCCACCGACGAGATACCCAGGCCAAGCGGAGAGAGTCGTCGGCGTGCGCGTATTTCACCTCAGCGGAGCGCACCACCAGACAGTTCTGATGACTCAGACAATGCTATGCTATCAAAATACCTTCTCAGTGTTGTTTTTGCTGTTTTATGGAAGGAAACCACTTTTCAGATGTTTGAGGTGTCACTAAAGCAAAAAATGTTAGCATCAAAGTCACTGTTCTGCTTGATAGGTTTCTTTGCACAAAAAGCTTGTTTTCTCTATTTCTTTTGGTCAAAAACAGCTGTTTTTGGTGAAACCAACCTATGTTCTACTGTCTATTACTAAAGGACTGAAAATGGTAGAAACAAACTTTTTTTTCCTGATTGAAAAAAGAGAGTCTACTCTTTCTTTTGGTAATTTCGGTGTGTACATAGTCATAAGACACAGTTTTCTGTGGGTCTTGGAAAATCAGTCAAAATACTGTAAAACACTTGGCAGTATGGGTCTCTCTGCACTGAAAATGGCTGGCAGCCAATGAGTTAAAGGTGTTTTTTCTTTGATTAGACTGTCACTCTTCAGCTTTGATCATTTTAAATCAAAGTTTCTTTCAACAGGCAGCTTTTGATAGATTGCAGAGGTCGATCACTAAAATTATTGTTCCCCTGCAGTAATATTCTTAGTGATATTAAAATATTAATTTCACTTAAATTCAGCTGAATAATACTTTATTTCTCTCCAAAGGGAAATTATAGTGCTGCGGTGTAAGTTTTTGTTATAGATTTATGATAAATTTAAATAAATATCAGTGGCTTTGGAAAGTTGCAGTGTGCCCGAGACAGAGGTGTGGCTGACATCTTCAGAGATCACCATGAATGGATTGAGGTGTTGTTTTGGTAACATCTTAGCTCATGTCACACAACGTGGGCAGGTAACACAAGTGAAATCTCTCAGTAGACAACATGGGCAGAAAGTCACATCCAACAGTTCAACATCCAGAGTGCAGAGACACTTCTTCTCTGTGAAATGTCCAGGATAAGAACATCTATTCTGAAGAAGAACCTTCCTCCTTTACGGTTGCCGCTGCGTCTCTCCACATAGTCATTAGTTAGTCATTGCTGCAGCCATGTCTCTGTGGAAGAACCTGTGGAACATCCTGATGTTCGTGCAGCATCCTCTGTTTTAAATACAAAAATGAATCCCACACATTTCTTTTTTAACATCAATACGTACAATGCATAAATTACTTGTTAAAGCAAAACTAAATCCAGAAGAAAACACAACAAGTTGTCCAAAAGGGGGGTAAAAGGATTGAAAAACAGGGCTTATCACCTTTCTTTATGGATGTCGGGAAGTGTTCAGCAATTGTCAAGCAACATGCACGTCATAAAGTTTTTTAATTTTTTTTATTTGGCTCACTTTGTTTTCCAAGACTTTCATTCAGGGAGAAAACTTTTACAAAGCTTGTTCTAACTCTCACTCAGAAACTGTTTGTTGACTCCCTCAGGACGGCACTGATTCTGGGCTGTGAGTTTGGCTGCAAGGATGCAGTGGAGGTCCTGCTGAAGAGTGGCGCTGATGTCAAAGCAGTTGACAGCGTGGGTCACGACGCATTTCACTATGCTCGCTTCAGCAAGAACCCGGAGCTCGTGGCAATGGTCAAAAGTTACATCGACAAGGCCAACAGAGGTCAGAATGTGAGAGAATCCTGAAACCAGTGGTTGGAGGATAAATACGAGAGTTTAGATATTAGTAATATACAGAACTATTAGAAATAAACAGATATACATTTATTTTAAGCATATTTTACATTAGTAGCCCGTGTGTTAGGAAAAAAGAACTTTACTCAGACAGTTTTATATTCTCTTAAACATCTCCTGACCACATATTTACAAGGAAAATAAATATTATTTAGATAAGAGCAAGGTGGAAGACCTGCTTTGTTTAACCTTTGTGAAAATACTAGTGTCTAAAGTGTTCATTTAGTTACTCACACAGCTAAAACAGTCGGGTTGTTTGTCTTTCTGTTGGATGTGTTGACATGTTTTAGATTTACTGTAGAATGTGGAATCATTTGGGGCCCAGTTCGGTTCCTTTAAACTTATCTTTGTAACAGTAACTCGTACTGTCTTCAGCCACAGTCCTGACTTTCTTTTGTAATACCATAATTCTCTGATATATTTAGTTGCTTTTGTTCTTTTTCTGCATTCCTTCCCTGGAATATTTCATCAGAGAGCAAAGTTCTGTAAACATGCCTGTTGCCAAATCTTGATAACAAAGGGCAGGTAAATGAAATCTTAACTTGCTGCGTATTCTTGTTACAGATAGAGAAGCTGTAAAGATTGAACAATGGAAGCGTCAGGTAATTCAGCAGCATTCAGTTTACTCATTAACATCATAATTAAAGGTTCACCCAGTGAAGAGCGTCTGTCATTCATCAGTCACGTATTTTTTATGCCAACATTTAGCCTGTTGGAAACCCCAAAGAAATAGCCATTTTGTTTCCACAGTCCTTTTGTTAAAGATGACAAATGTTTGACTTGTCCTCACATCTGTACTTTCTGTTGTTGGCATTAACTCCCACTATTTTGAAAAAGACATGTTGAAGCCCGCTGTGTTTCAGTTCTTGTGCATTTTGGGTTATTATTTTTTTTAAGGTTTCAGTTGCTGGTTGATACTACAGATCTGTTGAACGTGACTGCCATCTAGTGATTAAACTGAGAATGTTCCATAGTTTACAAACCTCCTATCTTGTTCTCAGCATTCAGTGGAGAGATCAGAGGCTGCTGAGGCAAACAGAAGGGATCAGGTCATACATGTAAGTGCTTCATAAAATCTCTCCATTTTAACCAAACATCACTCGTCTTTGCTTTGTTATCACTCCGCAATATTCTCAACATTAGGAGTGTACAGCATTCAAAGTCACGATAAATAACTACAAAATGTCCCTGAAGTTTTGACTCATTCCACAATTAACTAAAGTGTGGTGATGATATGTGTTCTTCTAGGATCTGGAAAGGCAGAATGAGAACCTTCAGGAAAGTCTCAGGAAGTACCATCAGGAGCAGACATCTCTGTTCGATCGGGTCAACATGCTGCAGCAACAACTCTTACAGGTAAGTCTGGGTTAACACACCGCAGCAGCAAAGGCTGCTGGGTAATCAGTGCAGGGAAGTCCTCCAAATCTGTAGCTCTTTACTTTATTTTGAGTTTAGTTGTCGCTTAATTATTACACATAGTGGAAAGATCTGAGGGTATTTGCGTAAGGTTCAGTCGATGAATATAAAAATGACAATAAAGCTGAGTCATGTTGCGTAATGTAATAAGCTCAGGGTCTGCTGAAATGAGCTAGGTATAACGGATAAATGATATGTTCATATTTCTGGCTGATAGCTACCAGAACAACTTAATTTAGAGCTAGGAACTATAATCACATTAATCAAATGAAGTCCTCAATATGACATGCATGTAATCCCTTTTTATGTGCAGGAAAAAATGGCTGTTGAGGACACCAAAAAAGAGGTATGAAACAAACTGCCCCTTCATCAAATTTCTCGTCTTTTTACACATTCTACATGTAAGATTTGCGCACTTAAACGTTTTCATTCTTCCTAAAATAGCCTCTCGTCAAGTCGCATTGTGTGCAGGGCGATGTTGACATGAGACTGCACAGCTCTTATCTCCATGATTTATTAGACACTAAATCTTTGCCCCATGTATTTCTGATGCCTTGCAACAGAAAAGTCAAACATTTGCAGTGAAGCTACATTTGTGTATAAATTAGGTGCCACTGCATGTCTTAAATGGTATAAAATAAACAATGCAGTCCAAACAGATTATTGAATTGTGTAGTTCATAATCACGTGTTGGCCTTTAAAGGTAACACTGTTTAAAAGACCAGACCCCCCCCCCTCACACACTGTTGAGCTTCCTGCTATACTCGGCCCTTTGGACACTGTTACAACTTGTTGAACTTGAGGCAGTAGTTGCACAAAAACAAACTGTGGAACTTTGAGTTATTGTCATTGTTATTAAGTCATTCAGTTTGTGGAAGATCAAAACAAAACAGTTCATATTTAATCTGTGACTTGTGGATTTTTCTGAGCATTTCTGAAAACTGTAACAAAACATACTGTAAATGTTATCTTTTTGTACATTATGTTTGCATTAAATCAGAGTAGTTATTAGGTCCTATTAAATGGTCTAAATAGAAGATCTCAGAAGTGAGCTCAGACCCCCACGATGTTTGCTATTATTTAGTATGTTACCTAAGTATTTGAAAACGATGTGGCTTTTGTTGTTTGATTGGCTCACGCCCTTTCTTTTTCCTTTCAGAAGGAGCAGTTGAAGGTGTTGCTCAGTGCCAAAGAAAGGGAGGACGGAGCTCGAGGCCCAGAGACCGTCAAGGTCCAGCTCCGGAGTGTCATGGTGAGTGGCTTCATACTCATCTGATTTCTGGAAATACAGTGCACCTCCACTGTTCATTACAGTTAAACAGATACATTTAGGAGCGCCTGATATATATTCTCAGCGTGGCGTATCTACTTGAAGACAACTACCAGTACTGCAAAAAGAATATCTCATTCATTGTTGACTTCATGCATTCACAGGGGGAGTACTCTGGCCAGTCTGTCATCAAAGGTTAGGCTTTTTTTGTTACTTACTAGAGAATTTCAAACTTCACAGGCAGAATGTGAATAGTTTGAACATTATGCTGTTTGTCCTGCAGGTAGAGAAAACATTTTAGTCAAACAAGCTCACAGTCTGGATTCTGACCACGTAAGTCCAATTTTTTTATATGATTAGTAAATTTCTAAAGTTTTCCAAGAAATTGGAGTAAAACAAATAGTTTAAATTTTTTTTTAAAAAGGACTTATTCAGGTGCTGATTCGTTTCCTCTTAAGCTCTTTTTAGAGAACTCCTACACTCGAATATCTGTGAAGTAATTAAAGTCCAACGGTAGAGTTTTCATTTGTTTCACATAACGTGTCTGATTGTCATCTGTTTTTCAATTATCTGTGCAGATGCTCCAGAATCCTGCTGCATCACATTCATTATCCAGACCGCTTGAGAGGAGTCAGACTGCAGGGGACCGCTCTGCTGAAGTGGAAGCACTTCGACAAGAACTCGATGCAGTCAAGAGAAGACAGCAGGCAGCCGAGGAGGAGAAGGCGCAGCTTCAGTCTGCGCTGAACCACAAAAACCGAGAGTGCCAGGACGTGGTTCAGAGCCGAGAGACCATCCAGAAACAGGCTGACCAGCAGGTTCAAGAGCTGGAGGACGCCTTGGGGGACGTCCAGAAGAGGATGCTGGATTCTGAGTGTAAAGTCAAACAGCTGCAAGCCCACGTCGTTGCTGTGAAGGAACACTTAGGAGGCCAGGGGGTAGAAGAACTGCGTGCCCAGCTCGTGGATGTCAAGGCCAAATATGAAGGCGCTTCAGCCGAAGTGTGTCGCGTTCGCAACCGCCTCAAACAGAGCGAGAAAGCCTTAGAGGAATACAAGAGCAGCGAGAGTCAGCTGGCTGCTGAGACAGACCGGCTGAACCAAGAACTGGGAGCCCTGAGTGCAGAACGAGACGAACTTGCAGAAACCTTTTTAGAGATGGAATCTCAGCTGAAAGAGGCGCAGACCAAACATGGCAACACAGTACCTGCCGAGAAGTTTGACAACATGAAAAACCTGCTGACCAACGCTGTCGATGAGAAGGAGCGGCAACTCGCTGAGCTGAGGGAAGATTATGATCGCGTTCTGGAAGAGGTGGCTGATCTCCATCGACAGTTAGACAGTCCATCATCCCAGGGCAGATCAGGGGTAAAGTCTGCCGAGGAGCATCAGAGGATACGGGCAGCTCTTGAAGAGCAGAATGCCTCACTGAAAAGGAAGCTTGTGGATGTAACTGCCAAAAGCCAGACTCTTATTCAGGAGCTCGAGGAGAGCGAGGACGAGAGGGACATGCTACGAGAGCATCTGGAAGAGCTGAACAGCAGGCTTGAGAAGGACTTTATAGCCATAAAGGACCACGAGGAGGTTAGAAAGAACATGGTAACAACTCTGGAGGACTTTGAAGACAAACTGGTGGAAGCCGGTGAACGTTACGGAAAAGCAGAGGCTCAGGTCCAGCAGCTTCAAACGGAAAGGGCCTCTCTGCAGGAGACACTCAACAGTCTCCATGACGCCAGTGAGACATATCAGAAGGAGACGGACTCTCTGAAGTCCCAGAACGCTGACCTGATGAAGCAACTTGATCTTCTGCAGAAGAGATGTGAAGACGGAGATGAAGAATGTGAACAGCTGGCAGCACAGAACCAGAGTCTGAAGCAGAGCGTGGAGGAACAGTATGTTCCCAGACTGCAGCACGAGCAAGAGATGATGGAGTTGAACGCCGCTTTAGAAAGTGTAAAAGCTGAGATGTTGAAGTTTGAGAATGAGGAAAAAGAAAGTGGGGAAGAATTGAAGAATGTGAAAGAAGGAAATGAGAAATTGAAGGACCAATTGGAAAAAGTAAAGTTAGAGATGAGAAAAGACTATATAAGTATGGAAGAGCACAGAGCTGTCACAGACAAGCTGAATGCTGCTGTGGTTGAAGCAGAGAATAGAGCAAATGAAGCATCAGCGACGCGTGCTCTGGCTCAGGAGGACATAGTAAAGCTTACTCAAGAACTTGAGGCCCAGAAGCTAGAACTTGACACCATACAGGAGGCTATTCAGTCCAAGTTTGTCCCACTAACGGCAGCTGAAGAGAAAGAAACCTCGTACAGTGCCCAGGTGAAGGAGCTGACGGAGAAGCTGTGGGAAATGGAAGAGAAGTACAACGAGGAAAGGTCTGCCAGGGAGAGCAGCAAACAGGAGAAAGATCAACTGAAAGCGGAGATGGAGTCTGTTCAGCAAAGACTATACTCTGCTCTGGTTACCAGTGAGAAGCACAGAGATGTGGAGGAAGAGTTTAAGACTAAATATGAGGAATTGGAACAGACGTTGGTGAGTTTGGAGCAGCATCACAAGGAAGTAACTGTTCAGAAGGCCGAACTTCAAGACCAGAATGCTCTCTGCGACACTCAGATCCAGAATCTCCAGGAGCGTCTGAAATCAGAGTTGACTCGGATATCAACATACGACACAGAGCTTAAAACCCTTCATGATACCATGAGGCAAGCTCAGGCCGACTGCAAGAAAGCAAAAGAGGCTCAGCAGGAGGAAGCCCAGAGGGTTAGCGCTCTACAGAAAGAGCTTCAGGGGCATCGTGAGGATCAAGCTTCTCTTCTGCAACAGCATGCCAAGGCCAAGGAAGGCCTGGGGGCTGAAGTCACTAAGCTTCGAGTGGCTCTCCAAGAAGAGGAGGAGAACAACGCCCAGAGGGCTGAAGATGTATCTGCCCTACAGTCCGAGCTCCTTCAAGCCACACAAGCTCTTGAAGAGATCCGCTATAAGGAAGACCAAATGAACCTGCTGAAGAAGGAGAAGCAGCAGCTGGAGGAGGAAGCTGCAAACCTGAGCAACAAGCTGCAGAGCTTTGCAAAGGAAAGTGAAGAGGCTCATCAGGAGGCAGTACAAGCCAGAGAGGGCGAGGGCAGAGCGAGGACAGAGATGGAGGCTGTCCAGGAGAAGGGACGGGCCATTGAGAGGGAAATTGGGGAGCTGAAGGAGAGGTACGATGAGTCACTCGGCACCATCTGTGATCTTCAGAGGAGGATTCAGACATCGGCTCAACAGACTGAAGCCAAAGACAAGAAGGTAGAAAATATCCTTTCCATATTTTATCTAAAGGGTGTCACTTCCAGGCAGTTTGTACATTTCACTTAAGCTGGCAATGTTCCGTGTGTTTAGATCACAGAGTTGCTGATGGACGTGGAGCGACTGAAGCAGGCGCTGAATGGTCTGTCTCAGCTGGCGTACACAAGCAACGCACCAAATAAGAGGCAGACGCAGCACGTTGACACACTTCAAGCCCAGATCAAGAGCCTGCAGCAACAGCTGGCTGTGAGGGAACTTTATCTACTTTTAGCCTCACATTTGGTTAGAATTATTGCATATTTACCACTGTTGAAGACATCAAAGCAACATCGTGTCTCTCATGTCTCCTTCATGTCTCCTTCATGTCTCCTCTATTAGGATGCTGAGAGGCAGCACCGAGAGGTGGTTTCCATTTATCGGACTCATCTCCTGAGTGCAGCACAGGTAAGTTCCTCTCAGTCGCTGTGGGTTGTCTGGTTTTCTTGCATAAACTCTGCATATGTTCTACCCAGAATCTTCAGACTGATGATTTATGGTCAGAGCAACAACAATGGATGAACTCTTAAGAGATTCCTTGATTTGGGGGCGGTAGGTGGCGTAGTGGGTTAAGCAGCCGCCCCATGTACAGAGGCTACAGTCCTCGCTGCAGCTGGCCCCGGTTCGACTCCCGCACCGAGCGGCCCTGTGCTGCGTGTCTTCCCCCTCTCTCTGCCCCCTGCTTCCTGTCTCTCTCAAACTGTACTAACATTAAAGGCATAAAAAGCCCAAAAAATACTTACAAAAAAAAAAAAAAAAGAGATTCCATGATTTGATCTGAGAGCAGAGTTCGTGAAGAATAGATTAAATGGAATATTATTTGCGTGTTGCTTAGCTTTATTTTGTTTTCAAAAACAGGTTTTTATAGACATTTAGGAGAAGCCATGTCTTCTCCTAATGCCTGAGCAGTGAAACTGATCACTGAAGGGCTGCTTGATGCATTAGAAACACTAAATATGCAATTTCAAACCTTTAGAGTAAAGCAGACTAAAGCAGTTTTCTGAGTTTTCACGTCACAGAAACTGTGCTCTTAAGCACAGAGGGAAAGATGAATTATTGGTGTGTTTCCACAGTTATCGCATAACTTGGTCATTCAGTCCAACGTGCAGCGATCTGATTGTCCGAGCGGCTTTTAACGTCTCCAACATCTGCAGGGCTGACCTTTGAACTTTGCTCCTCGGAAAATTAATGCTCTGCTTCCTGATCTTGTCACTCCTCATCAAGTTCTTTAAATTCTGTCATGCTGCGAAGGTTCATTTCCATGCTGAAGGCAAACTGTTAGCCAGCTAGCTATCAGATGCACGCCTAAGTGGCGTAGTTAGCTCTTCGGAGGCTAGAGAGGGCGTTTTTTTTTTTTTTTAAATTTAGTTGTTTCTAAAGTTTTTTTGGGCGTCTTGGATTGGAGCTGTACGGCACCCAGAGGCCCATTTATGACATTACAGGTGGGGTTGTCTACGTCTCCTCGCCTTTACCCATTATGACCTGGAGCAACGTGTCATGTTACCTTCCAAGTCTGGAACATGACACAAACTGTTTTAATATTTTTTTTAAAGTGTTGGTAAACATGAGGGCGGGTTAGGGTTTAAAAGGGAACATCTGTTTAACTGCTCACAGTTTAAACAGTTTTAGAAACTATCCTCAAACACATTTAACATGTTTTCATCCAGATCTCTCTCTTACTTTAGTCTGACCTGCAGCAAACCAGAGAAAACACATTTATGAACTCAATGCCTGATTTATCAAACCGTGTTTCTGTTTCTGTCGTGATCAAATGTTAAAAGCTGACTTCAGCAACTTTCCCCATGCACTGAATTATTATTACGATGATGATGTGTGTTGTGAGAGTCGGCTGATGATTTGAAAGGCAGCGTTTGTGGGTGTAAATGTGCAGTCAGGAGCTGCTTCTTCCAACCACCTGTTACACCGATTGAATCACTGAAGCTCATTTCTCACCTTTGTCTTATAGGGCCACATGGATGAGGACGTGCAGGCCGCCTTGCTACAGATCATCCGCATGAGACAGGAGTTTGTTTGTTGAAGTTTCAAAACACCTGCTGACTCGAGTTCCCCTTTTTCACCACCTTCCGTCTGACGCGTCCCTGCTGTGGCCCCTGGGGGTGCCCAGAGTGTCTGTTTGTGTGCGTGTGTGTGAGTGTGTTTGTGTGCTGAAATTTCTCTCTAAATGTTGGTCTGGAATCCATTTTTCATCGTATTGCTGCACTTTTATTCCCAGATATTTATTTCTCAGTACCGTCGGTACAGTTGAGTAACTGCAGCTTTTAAAGATACTAATGTGGTTTATTTTTTCAGCTCCATCAGAAACAGGAAATTAAAAACTAACGCATCAGTTTAAGCTCCAAATTACAACAAAGAAAATGTCCTTTTCATACCTGTCAGTCACTTCTTTGATCAGTTCTATTGCAGATCTGTTTTACGTGCAGCTCTCACCCATTGTATTCAGTAATGTGGAGGTTATTTGAAATGTTGGTTCATCCATAGACACACTTACTCTAAATGCTCTGCTGCGTTGTAAACAGGACATGAACACAAAGACCATTTAACCACATTCCCACCTGACAGTCGGCACTCACGCAGAATGTTTTCACACTGTATTTACCTGCCGTGTTTGCTCCAAAGTAAAGGATCGGTTCGTATTTTTCCACTCGGGTGTCTAAATGCTCTCTGAGGGACTCACCGGGTGCCGTAATTATTCCTCCTGATGATGCTGAGACCCAGCTGAATATTTAAAAACATACAAAAATAATGTCAAAGTAATAGTATGATAAAAGAAGTTGTTTGATTGAATAAATAACAGAGTGAGCAGCTTGTTGTAGCAGTAATCTGAATTGGAACTCTTTAACCCGATGCCACTGGTTCCTAAAGGAAGTGATAACTGGATGTCGTTATTTTAGCAACAACACCTGCTTTTAGTTCTAGGCTGTTTTTTACGAAATAGTAAAAACTAGCAAACTGATCCAAATTTGAAAACGTTTTCAGTATAATGAATGAAATGGTGGAGAAACTGCGAGTTTCACTCGCATTCGTATTCATCTTTGTGAAGAAGTTTATTTCACCCTGAAAATTCCCTCTTTGGTTGAACTGCTGCTGTTTTCTTGCTGAGGAGCGAACATGGAAACCGTTTAGCTGCGATTGTTAGAAGCTCAGCTTCGGCTTCAGCCGTTCAGTAAATTATGGCGCGATAGTTTCTTACATTGTCATTGCCTCTGTATGCACCGAAGGAATGATAACAGCCACCACGTACTTGTGAGTACAAAATGAGAACAAGCATTTAGAAGATAAAAATGTGAATCTTTCCTTTAACCTTGTTCATGTCATCTGTTACACTCCAGCTACGTTCTGTGAATCAGACTCCTCTGAAGGTCCAAACTTGTCCACTACCAAAGACCTGAAGTTAATCCAAAACTCAAACTTTCTGTAGATGGCAGGTAGACGGTTTCAGGTAGATTTATGAGTCCCTCACAGTGTGCACCAGTCGTGCTGGATTTGAGTCAGTGGAGATCTCTTGCTGTGTCCTAAAGTTTGCAGTGGCACATCCTCCTTTTTTTTTTTCTTTTTTTTCCGTTGAAACCAGAGTGTCCTCTAGGGGTGAGACTTGGCAGGCCAAGTTGATAGAGATGGTAATAATCATTGCGGCCCAGGGGTAGGCAGATGTTTTTGGAGGCTGTACTCGCTGCATGCGCGCACTAACAATAGGTGAAATCATGTCAAGAGATATCTGATCACCGTTGCTCCGCATAACTGCGTTAAAACCAAACCTCTGTAGCTCGACCGTGTGAAAATGTAATCCACGCAGCAGAAATCTCAACGGCTCTCAGAACAACGGCTGCGTACCCCTGAGCCAGCGGTGTGTGACTCCCGATGGTGTAGTGTTGTGTTGTGATTGTGGAGCGAGTCTCTCGTGCCTTTACACTGATATATTTTTCATAGCTTTTGTAATATTTTAATTCCTGTGTGACAAATCTGATATTCAGCAGGTCTGGAAGTAGAGTGGCACAAAACATGTTCAGGGTAACTTTTACCAGAGGAGGCCAGTTGTTAAGAATTAAATAGACCCATTTATTTACATAGAGACCCCCCCCCCCCCCCCCCCCCCCCCACACACACACACACACACACACACACACACACACACCCTTAACAGTTAACTATTCAAAGCACTCCTTTCTTCACCCCTCAGCTAACACACTTTACTAAGCAAAGCCTTATTGCTGTCTGGCCAAAACCTTTCAGTTTGGACAGTAGCACCTTCTGTATTCTGTTCTGCAGATTTAAAAGATTAACACTAATGTTTTGGGACGATAGTGCTGTCCTTGAACTGTAAAATACCACAAACTGAATCCATTTAATTCTCTAAAGAACTGTACTGTTTAACCAGTGTGTTATAACTGGATGCTTTCTTTGGTAATAATATGTTTATTAATCAGTCAAAAAATCAATAAAAGTGCCTAACATAGAAAACCACATCATTGTCAGTGTCTTTTGTCATCCTGAAAATCTGTTCCTGCAATCAGCCTCTCGCAATGAAAACACAGATTTGAGTATTTACTCGGTGGCTTTGTTGGAAGGATGTTCACAGATTTCTGTGCACCAAGGGGGGAAATTGTTGTTTGATCAGATTGTGTGCAGATATAATGACACACAGTCTGATGAGGCAGCTGATGTTGATGATCATTAATATTTATGAGAACAGTTTCAGGGGTTGTAAGTGCTGATGTGCGTGTCTGCTTTTGGCAGCACACACAGCGGCTCAGTTCATGTGTTTTCACTTTGAGTACAATCAACCCAGGAATGAGAGTTAGAAGCTCTCTGGCACACGGCGCTCACTTTTATCTTCAAACCTGTGCCTTTATCGTCTTTTAGTTTTTATTTATCTGTTGCTCTTTTTCTCCTCTCCAGATTTATTTTTCATTACGGCTCTTTTCATCGGATGTTCTGACCGGAGGTCACGGCCGTATCGGTCGTCTCTCTTCAGATAAACTCGTGCCGGGCTCAGTTGCTGAGCGCTGCAGTATTTCTCATTTTAAGCCCACGGTGTGGTTAGATTGTCTCCTCCTTTTGAAAATAATCAGGATTACAAATACTGGGGGGGAAGTTTGAGTGAGCTAATCCATCTGTTGTCCCATCCTGGGTTCACACAAACATGCACACACACCCTCTAATTGATACAAGGCTTGGGCTGAGTTTGATTTCTTTCTGGTTTCAAGTCACAGCCCTCACTCCTCCTCCTCCTTCCTCAGTTTTATGATTCTCTTTTCTGCGGTCTGCACTGAATAAGCTGTTCTCAGCAATTATGGCAAATACATTTCAATCTGTTGGTAGATCTCTCTTTAATCTCATTTCCAGGATCCTAATCAGTCCCATACATCCACTTGTGGCCGCCTGGTTAACCATTGTAACCCCTTTTCCCACCGCAAAAAAAATCCCGTCTTTATAAAAATTGGTCGTCCATGGAAGGATCGGAGCCATTATTTATGTTGGAACCGGCCCCGGCCATCCGCTGCGTGCCTTATGAGTGGGCCGAGGAGCCAGGCGGGTGGTTATATACACATCAAACACACGGCCACATCTTTGCTCTCCGACCTCTGAGCTGTCACGAACGTTTGTTATTTCGCCCAGTCTTTCACCTCACTGGCGGCTCCTTTCTCTCTCCTCTCGACACTTGTTCCCCGGAGGAGGGCTGCGCTTTGTCAGCCACACAGAACCTCTGAGGACTTGAGTGCGAGGTTGTTTTTACCCTTCCGCTCTTACATAGATTAAACAAATGTTCACGTTCTCATCAAAGAAGCACCTGTAACGTAAAACTGCAGAATACGTTGTTCGTATGGTCCAAAATATCCAGATTTTGATAACCCCTCTTCACTCCCAGATGGTTTTCATTTTCAAACTTATGTCTACGTCATTCGAGGAAGTTTATTACACTCTGTGCAGCAGCTTCCTCTAAACCACAGAAGCCTTCATACAAGTTATTTCTCCCATACAGTAGTGCACTCCATAAGATGTGTAAACATGCTTTGATGTGCGAGTCCCCCTGGATGTATGATACACCCAGCATCACACTGCTTATTAGTTGGGTTTTCTTGTCATTTACACAAAGTGGTTTTGTGGTGTGTTAATAAAGGCATCTGAAACAGACTCCCTCTGTAAGACGGACTTAAGAGCTGGTGGCTTGATCATCAGCAGCTCTTCTGCACATCACATCCGAGTGTGATTTGGCTACGAACACCTTTCATTGTAGGCGTTGCCTGGAGAAAGAGACCATTTTTTTATAGCACATTGGCTTAGAATTTACAATATAAGTGCTGCTTTTGTCATGTGATTGTCCCCGAAGCTTACTTTGCACTGAATCTAAGCTTCCCCGTGGTGGTTTTGGTCATATACTTACTTTACCTCCTCGTCTCTCATCCTTCCTTCCTGGTTAACCTCAAAGGTCAGGTCGGTCAAGAGGTCTGTGCCATATTTGTCTCCCTTGTGTAATTGCTAACTATTTCTCTGTCACTAATAGGCTATTACTCAGGCAGTGCCAGTCAGTGCAGCTTGTGAGGCTGCACTGAGGGCAGCAAACACGAGGCCAGGGGCCCCGCTTTTTTTCATTAGTCCCCTGAGGAACAGGACTCCTCTTGGCTCCAGGCCGAGACAGGCGGGGCCCCTTTAATGTTTTTGAAGAGCTCCAAAGCACTTTGTTGCCCCAATAAAGTTCATTTATGGGATAATAAGGCTCTGGAGGACACATGGTGCTGATTTGAACTAAATGGTTTCAGCATGGCTCACATTCCCAAAACCAAGTCTTTCTGCCTGTTCTACATCTTTTTCTTTTATTTCATCTTCTTTTGTTTCTTTTTCCACTTTTCACCTTTCTCTTGCTCTTCCCCTCACATCCCTCTGTACTTGTCCTCTACTGTCATTTATTATTCCTCTCTCTAACACTTTGGCAGTGTAACGGCCTGATCCTGGGTTGACCTGGGATTTGCACACCTGGGAATGAGTAGCAGAGAGGGGGCAGGAGGCCCTCTCATTTCCCAGGATTTATTCCAGTGCTTTGAGGGGGAAGGTAGTGGGGGTAGATGAGAGAAGAGAGGCGATCAGAGGAATGAAAACCAGCAAAATCCCAAACACTGGCAAAAGGATCAGGCTTGACATGCCAAGACTGCGCCACAGCCAAGAGCCCCAGACCTTTCCTGTATTGGAGGTGTGGAAGTATATGGATGGGATATATGCGTTAAAACAGTTTCCCCTACACTAAGGTTGGGTTTAAATGCACGGAGATTAGAAACAGGCCAACCTCCTCTTCTTTTTATCCCTTTGGTTATTACACATCAGGATTACGTGAGTGTTGGCCATCTCTCTCTGAAACCCAGTAAGGACATCGTGCACCCCTGCATGCTAAACAGTTTCATCTGAGTTCAATGTTTTTCTTTTTCCCTCATTAGTAGTTGGTTAACCACTAATGCTTAGTGTTTCTGCTCAGCTTTTCTTCCTCCCTTCATTGACTTAGTAAGAAACAGATGGGCCCAAACCACCACATCTCCCCCTGTGCTCTGACTGCCATCCTTCCCACCACCTCTTTTACAATAATCTCTCGCTCTCAAACGGAAAATCGCCCCAGTTTTGCATGTCTGCTTGTGGCGCAGCACATGAGACGGTGTATGTGGTTTAATAGGATAAGGCTTTTGGGGTTGCCTGGTGCTTGGAAACATGGTTGAGGTCGCCTCAGGCTGCTTCATTCATCTCAAGAACACTGGTTTAGGCCTGAGGGTGTTAGCTGAAGCTTGTTAGTGAGGTTGGAAACGGCTGTGTTTGACTCCATGATGAGGACTGTGTGTAAATCCAAGTCTGGAGCACTGATGCTGATTCTGATGGATTGGTGTTTGTGAAAGGGCATGCTTTTCAGGTAGACAATTCAGTTGAAACAATCCACTAGCACAAGGACATTTTACACGTAAGTCCTGACCGTTACATATAGTCAGGTTTAAGACAGTGAATTTAGTTGTGTGAGCATGAAGGATTTGGTTTCATTAGCATTGTCCTGTTTTGAAAAGTCTTCACTTCAATGCTTTGCTTCAACAGCCTTTTGTCAGTTGAAGACCCACTATTTAGAGCAGATTGAATGAATTCTAAAATTGTGAAACATCTATTTTTTGATTAAGCACACACACACACACACACAAAATAACAATCTTACTTTAGTACTTTATACTCTGTAGTAGATGGGTGTTTAAACTGATTACATCCCGCGACAAATATAGCGACACTTAATTTCCTATCAAACATCCCGCCATTCCGACACTTTTTTCCTCCCATTTTCGGAATGGCGGGATGTTTTATTTTTTATAAACATCCCGCCATTCCGACCTTTAATAGCCAATTAAAGCCTTTTTTTTTTCTTTTTTTTAAGAGTAACTCCACAACCTCCTATAATAAAATATTATCAAAATCCCCTAAAATTTCAAATATCAAAATACAGGTATTAATGTAAATCGGGCAAGTCTGAAACATGTTAGATTAAGCAGAAATACAGTGTCAGTGACCTGTCACAGCAGCCAGCTGTGACAATGAATACTTTATGTAGGCTATCCCTTGCGGGTAATTCATTCGCCACAGCGCTCCAGTGCACAAATTCTAAGATTATATATAACAATTTATAGTGAAATAGTAACAACACAACCCTTATGGCTGGATCCTGAGTGCCATCATCTTTCATTTTTATTTTTAAAATCCGAAATAAGCCCACATCCACCTGTTCCTCCCCTCTGACTGTAGATTTGACCCTTAAATCATCTTTCAGTATCAATTTAATATCATTCAAACATCACAAGCTTTGAAGAATAACAGGCAGAGAGAGAGGGGGAGAGGCTTTAATTACGCTTTTAAAGACTGTATCACATCTGTACACAGGTCTTAAAACCTCTAAAATGGATGAACAGAAAGAATGGGGGGCGCAACCCATCCATTTTCTATACGCGCTAAATCCGTCGGTCGGGTCGGAGGAGCCTATCCCAGCGGTCATTGGACGAGAGGCAGGGTACACCCTGGACAGGCAGCTAGTTCATCACAGGGCCACACAGAGACAAACAAGACAAATAACACTCACACTAGGGACAATTAAGATTTAGACAATTAAGACACCAATTAACCTAACATGCATGTTTTTGGACAATGGGAGGAAGCCAGAGTACCTGGAGAGAACCCATGCACACACAGGGATAACATGCAAACTCCACACAAGAAGGTTCCAGCTGGGAGTTGAACCTGAAACCTTCTTGCTGTGAGGCGACAGTGCTAACCACCACACCACCGTGCAGCCAGGATGCTATACGTTTAGGTTAAACTCTGTGGAAAACAATGCTAGTTGCTGTAATCTTAGCTAAGCTAACAAGCGTCAGAGTTTTAAAAGCTAGACATAATTGGTGGTTATATTATCTTGTTTTCTTCTCATTTACCAAGCTAGTAAAGAGCAAATGTTATAACTACACAACCAGTGTCAGGAGAATTATTAAGCTAATGCAGCAGGATAGCCTAGCTTACAGGCTAACCTGATCTAGACTTTGAAGGTTCATCAGCAGTCTTATTGTTTAATCCATAGAAGATAGATCAAATCTGTGTAAAATTATGTGTTTTCAAATTACAGCTGGATACTTAGAAAGGTTATTTCTGCACAAATTAAGTACAAGTTATTTTAAAAATGCCCTGTTCTTGAACCGACTAAGCCAACCGTTGCTGACTGTTTTCACTTCTGCCGAGACCAGACTGAGACTAATTTGGAGCATCCACCTCTGTCCCTAATTTGCTGCCTTTTGCCCAACACAAAGTAGTTTTGCTTTGTAGAGAATTGATGATGATATAGTGGTTCAGAGGGTTCATTTCCTCAACAGAGCATGGATTTCAGTAGTGAGAAGGTTAAAAGGTCAAACACTCAAAACTGCCTTCCTGTTTGAGCCATGCTTTCAGTTGCTGAGTTATTATCATGCTGGAACGCGGAGATTAACTCTGTCTGACTTCAGACCAGCTTTATAGGACGGAGGTGGTGGTTAACAACTGAACAATTTATACAAGGCTGTGTTGTCACACCATCTAATTAGACACATAAGAAGAAAATCTTTTCTTTGGACAGGAGGTCACAAGATGTAAACAGCCGGTAAAACGGAGACATCTGTATTCATCTTTTTTTCTTTCCTCCACATTTTGTAATCTTTAGACTCCATTGCCTCAAATTATCAGCTATAAAGGTGAAAAAGTAGGTTTTTATTTTGTCATTTTTAACCAAGTGTTTGTTTGTGTTTTAATGTGTTAAATATGGAAATATTTCAATAATTACTTCCATGATCTATCCTATTTTCAGTGCTGAAAATAGCTCATCACAGCCCTCTAATTAATGCAGATTAATGCTAATTATAATATGCTGCTTCTACATCAAGTGGAAAATATAGTTTTTATTCAAATTTACTAGTTGCTATTTGGATTTATAAGATTTATCTACCCCCCAAAAAACAAGTTACGTTTCTAAAAATCTCTTTATTCTCATTTGTGTCACCTCAGCCATCAATAAACATGCTATATGCTGTATTGTAAAGACAACACAACGAAAAGATACATTCCCGTATAATATAAACCAGTTGGTTTTCAGTCCTAAACCTAACTGAGTATATTTAGTGCCTAAACCTAACCAGGAAATTGTGTTGCTTAACCCTAACCAAGCCGTTGTGATGCATATAGCAACCAAGAAATCAAAAGGACGGGATGATGATGACATGACTTCCACTGATATGGATTGGTAAGGACAGCCTGCTGGTAAGCAGATTTGGCACTATGGGCCTTGTGGTCCATATGTACAGGAAGAATAAGCACTGATTAGTAGCATCTTTGAAGATATTTTCTTGTATTGATAGAAAACCGGTCCAATAAAATCAGATTTCTGTTGCGTTTTTTGTGAAGGCTGCCCAAAAAGAAAACTAAAGAATACCTATAAATATGAATAATTTATTCTTTATTTATTTTCCTTTAATCACTGCCTCCTGTCTTTTGATGTTCAGGCAGAAACAGTCGTGCCTTCTCTTTACCTTCCTAACCCCCAACTGTGAGGTATCCCAATTTAATTGCTTCTCTTTTTTCTTTTCCTCATTGACTTCAAGTAATTAGTGTCTTAAAAATGTATTAAGTGCCTGCTTTCATGGTGAGAATTTGAGGTGTTTTCAGCTCTGTGATCTCAGCCTGGTCAGGTGGTTACTGCCTCTCTGTGTCTTTAAGCTTTGATGCAAATTCACTGTTACTGGAGGTTTCCAGCCTTATGGTTTGTAATCTAGTGAGAAGTGTTCAACTGATCAGAGTTATTTGGGCTGCAGAGAGGTGTGTGCGCACGGTCGCCTAAAAGAGATGAGAGAGACTTTGGGTTGAGTGTGTGTTTAAGCATGCAGGAAACTCACAGCCCTGACTTTCATGGCCTCACATCAGAGAGAGCTCTCTCCTGGCAAGATATGCTGCCCTTGGTGAGACCAAAGGGAAATATTTATAAGTCATTCGCACAACAAATACTGAAGCCGACCTGCGAGGGCAAATCTGTTCTACGGACACCCTTGCCAGAAATGTGCAAATACACCTCTACGTCCACCTGGTGACCCACCAGAGCGTCTCTTGAACCTCCTCTCTGACCCACTTAGTTGACTTGTGTATCAAACACAGCATTCTGACCTATTAATACCAACATGCTCCCTCTGGGGTTGTGAACTGCTGCTTGCTGGAAGATCAAATGTAAACATCTGGTACTTGAGCGATGAAACAGCTTCGAGCATCCAGGCTCGACAGCTTCTCTTCACGGTGCTGCATCGGCTTTGTGTTGTTTGTGTTGTTTCTGTCACAGCCGTTTGATCTGATTGTCGACGTAAACCTAAAGTGAGCTCTACTTCAGATTAAATAACTTCAACATGCTCATGATTACTTTATATTACTCTGAACCTGTAGTTGTAGAGTCTCTGACAATCATAGATACCGTGCTGTATGCTGGTGGGGCAGTGTCTTCTAAGGTGTTGAATCACCTCCTCTTTTAGCAACGCTATGTTGGGAGCAGAAAACTCCAGTTGCTGTTTGAGGCCTCCTTTGTAATATTTGTTTCATAATGATACCAAATGTGTTCAGAAATGGGTCTGAACTGCAGGCAAGAGTTTTTGTTGTACTACAGTTTGTGCACTGCATTGCTGAAAAAAAAACAAGACTTTCCCTGAAACAAGATGTCAAGACAGCGGCACATTTTTACTCTAAAACCTGTAAATATCAATCAGTATTAACTCCGCCTTTACAGATGTTGACCAGACCCTAATTTGTGTAACTGAGGCAAAAATCAATCGGAAATGTAAGAAGAGAAAACAAGGAAATAAATGGGGAAATAAACAGGAATAAATACATCTGTAAATGAAATCAATTAAAAAAATTAAATAAAAATATGTGGTGCATAAAAAAAAGAGCAATAAATGAATAAATAAATGAAATTAATACAAAAGAAATACTGTAATAACAAATTAACAAAGAAATAAATAAAAAACATCCCAATTACAATTTTTTAAAAAAAACTAAAACTTAGTGGCAAAGTAAATAAATAGCAACATTATCACAAGCTTTAATGAATGTCGTTTAAAATCAAACCAGAAAACTGTATTTATTTCACATTCAATTCAATTCATTTAGCATAAATCCTTTTATTTAATTTCAGTAGCTTTAATTAAACGTATTTATTTAGTCATTCTTTTGTATATATTTCAGATTGTAGCGGTTTCAGTCCTCCACAGACGTGCATTAATCCACCTCAGCTGAAAAGAAGCCAGTTCGTGCCTCTTTTTCTTTTTGTCCAAAGAGCTCCAAAAATAACCAAAAATGTAGAGTTTTTAAATCAAAAGGAAATGTTCCACCCCGCTGCGATCCATCTGGGTTGGGATCAGACCCGAAGAAGTCGGCCACACTTCTGAATCTTATTTATAAATAGTATCAGTCTAAAGTTTGGACACTGATTCAAAATTAGTGGGCGAGCGTGCCAACACTCTCAACTGGTTTTTGTGTGCGTTTTCTGGGATATATGTAACTGAAGGAGAAACTGTTTTCAGAGATGGTGGTTATCAGAAGTGACCCCTTGATTCCGTGCAGTGATTTCTACCACAGGATTACATTTGGTATTACAGCAGCGTGGTCTCAACATCACTGCCTTTCAGTACTGGTTTTCAGCCGTGTCCCTTGTATCCAAAGATTTGTCTGGATTCCCTGAATCTTTATGTTTTCTACCATAAATGACAAAATCCTGAAAATCCCTTTTTACGCTAAGAAATTGCCATTATTCCTAAACTGCTAAAACATTTAACCCTTGATGGCTTCGACAGAGCGGTGATCAAAGCCACGCCTTTGTTTTTGAAAGCCTCTCTGGACAGATATTTTCATACCCAGTCCTGTAACAAACGAAAGTTTAAGATGATCTGGTCAGGTTCTCACAACTTTTTTTTTTTTAAACATGATCCTAAAATAAAACTATAACTGAGCAGAACATGCTGTACAAAAAGAAATAACATTTCTCACTATCATTTCACAAATATCCATTCTCTAATCTTATCATCATAGGAATAATCTTTTGAAAATGATTTTCACATCCTTCCTTTTGCAAACAAACGTGTGGAGCATGTAATAAATGTATAAATTAAATAGAGTTTTAGAAATAGCTACAGGTAGGTATAAATATAGGAAGGTAGTTTTTAACTATTCATATTAACTGCTGCATAAACAGCCAGCGTGATGGTTAAATCAGAACCCTCAAATGTGTCATAGAATCACATAAGATGATAAACATGTGTTTTTTTTGCTTATATTTTATGTGAAATTATCAGTAAAATCCAAACTTCTGAATGATGCTTAATATATCATGTTAATTTAAAGAGGAAAAGTGGACAAAAAGACACAACAAGAATAAGCATTCTTGAAAATTTTAACAAATGCTTGAATTGTTTTATTTCAGTAGGGATTTTAATGATACGTTTCATCCCTTTAGTATGACGACAGTTATAAATGACAGTGATGAAATAGTGGCTTTAAATTTTAAAGGTGGCCATATCCACTTCCTTTCCTTAAAAGTACTACTTGTATGTTAAAAGTCTAATTAATCTCACAGTCATTTTCTGTTAACGGGTGTATGTGCTGGCTGTGCTGTTTGGTAATTAAAGCTGCCCACCAGCAGAGGGCAGCATATCACCACCTCTTTAGTCTTGATGGAGGCGAGGTCCCTTTGGAAAGCAAAAGAATGAGAGGACTGGCTTTACAGTCGGTGCTTCTCTCCACAGATAGGGTTGTGTTGTGCTATAGAAACCGAAAGATGAGAAAACCACCACTGATTTGCACTCAGCAAAACCTTCATATTTTTCTCTGTGGGTTTGTCTTAATCACTGTTGTGCAGCATATCCTGCTTCTTGCATGACTGCTTTTTTCGAAATCTGACAGATTGGGTCATATCAAATTCTTTCAAATAATGACTGTTTTTGAGCTTTATTTACTCAAGACAAAGGCGGTGTGTGTGGATGATACCTGCTTGCATTAGGGTCGTATATGATGACTCCCCAAAGTGCCAAATTAACACAAAAAAAAACGTGATTTCTAGATACAGGAAGGAAAGCAGAGAGGCTGTGGGTAGGTGAGGGGAAAAAAAGCAGTAGCTGAGGAGAGAAACTGAAAAGAGAGTTCTTGTTTCCAGCGCTCTTGTTATTGCAGCCTGTCCTGGCTGTCAGAGGACCTGACTGAACCCTGACCTCTCTGCCTGCAGCATGAGGAAGTGGTTAGACAGACTCACAACAAGACGTGGTGGAGCTGAGTACTGAGAAGCGGTGCCTGTTCCCTTTGTTTTTGGCACGGCACCTCAGGCCACCGCCGTGGTTCCTGTGCCTCACAAACCCTTCTCAGGCTGTCTGTCCACAAGCGGGCCTCATGTTCGTGTGCCGACTAAAACCGCTTCTCCTCTTAAAGGGAGACTGATCTCATTCTCAGCCCGAGCGCCGTGCTCTCATGAGAAAAACAGCCCCGAACGCCATTAATTCGACCCCTCTCCGCTGACCATGTGGGTGAAGTACAGATGCATAAACCAGGCTGCCGCTCCATTGCACTCTGGAAGCTTCATGCTCATAAACACAGTCAGGGCTCAGTGAAAACACACTCATCGTTGAACTCCCACCCTCCCAATCCCTTCATATTGTTATACCACATTTCCCTCTTGCTCTCTTTGTGTGTGTGTGTGTGTGTGTGTGTGTGTGTGTGTGTGTGTGTGTGTGTGTGTGTGTGTGTGTGTGTGTGTGTGTGTGTGTGATCGTGCACACTTACTCAGTAGCCTGGAGGGGACATGCCAGATGTCAAGCGCTCCGTCTTGGAGCAATTAAACCAGTTGTTATGATGAAAGAATTTACTTGCCATTTGTTTCTCCTACTCGAATCTAATTGAGTGATTGAGATCTTAATTAGATTAGCTCTTTTTTTCACCGCCATTGTTTCTCAGCCTCTTTAATCCCTCATTTGTATTCTAATCTTCACCGCTGAAGTTATAACTGTGTTTAAAGTTGGCTGAGCGAAGCTGGAAAGCAGATGACTGTTGCAAAATCCAGTGATGCTTTTTGCCATATTTACAACCATCTTTATTTCACTATTGTCTTTGTACCGTTTAAACCATCTGTCAACTTTTCATGA
This sequence comes from Odontesthes bonariensis, assembly GCF_027942865.1. Lineage (NCBI taxonomy): Eukaryota > Metazoa > Chordata > Actinopteri > Atheriniformes > Atherinopsidae > Odontesthes > Odontesthes bonariensis. The sequence goes on along the minus strand of NC_134506.1, from coordinate 13,727,575 downwards.
CTGCACTTGTAATAATTATTTGAATGTTATTAAAGAATCTCATGACTGGATGAATGTGGAAGTCACTTGTAATGACAGACCAACAGAGAGCGTGACTTCCCCTCAGAGCTGTGGAGCATCAGCATCTTTTGCCACATTGGTTAAGCTTTCACAACTTCACTTTTTTAGGTTCAGTTTCAAAACTGTTGGCCAATCCTCTAGATAAGCTAAAATGATAAAAAGATTTTAAAAAATACAGCTAGGCTTCGACTTAACAGACAATTATGCTTTATATTCTTTAACCAGATCAAATTGCCTTTGTGTGGCTATTGGTCATGCTTATTTAATACTCCAACCACGTGAGATTCAGCAGAGATTGAAGAGAAGAAGTCCATTCAGTGTCCATAAATTGCTTGCAGGATGTAATTCTTCTATACTTGGTGTTCCATTTGTGGACACACATTCATCTGCTTTTTGGCCTGAAATACACTTTTTATCTCACTGTTCTTTTATCTAAATCTATGACGGCGAATGCAAAGATTGCTTAAGCCACAAACGCACAAAAAAAACACATTAATGGGAAATGTGGAATGTTGATTTAAAGACATTTAAGGTCAGCTGTCAATGTACAGGGTTCGTATATATTTCATATGCCAGTAAATCATTATTAGCAGCAGAATAGTGGCATGCAAAACTTTGGGCCTTTGAATGGTTATTGAAGGGCTGCTGATGCTCCTTTTATACCCAAACATGACATTCACCTGTTTCCAATCAACCAGTTCACTTGTGGAACGTTACAAACAGGTGGTTTTTTGTAGCGTTCCTCAACTTTCCCAGTCTTTTGTTGACCCTGTTCCAGCCTCTTTTGGAACGTGATGAAGGCATCAAATTCAAAATGAGTGAATGCAAAAAAACAATAAAGTTTGAACATGAAATCTTGTGTCTTTGCAGCGTATCAATTGAATATAGGTAGAAAAGGATTTGCAAATCATTGTATTCTGTTTGTTCCAACTTCATTGGAATTGGAACTCCCACAGACCAGTATACTTACAGGTATGTTATATCTAGGGTTGCCAACTGTCCCTTGAAAAATGGAATTGTCCAGTATTTAGCACATGCTTTTGTTTCTAAATACGGGACGATTCCGTTTTTCAAGGGACGGTTGGCAACCCTAAGTTCATACGAAGCTAATTAAGGCAAAAAGTTTCATTCTATTTACAGCAAAAATGTGTTGTAATCAAATCTTTTTTTCATTAGAATTTTTAATTAGACAGTTAACTTACTCTCTAGAAATTGATGTCGGCAACCTTTCTCTGAGCTAATTATAACAGACATAACTTATTTAATAGTTGAGTATGGACGTATATTATTTGCTTTAGAAACAGTTGTTGACAAAGATGTTTACCATGAGTCACTTCAAACCCAAAGAAGCTTTTGTCCTAACTACAGCTTCTTATATTAATTCATCAGCACCATTTCCACAACTACTCATTCTGTGACTTGGCTCGATGACGAAACCATCTTATCACCGTGTGTGTTTTAGAATTGAATATCAATAATAAATGTTGTTAAATTGATTATCCAAATGAATTACCAAAATAGTATTACATTAATATTGATAAAGGAGGAATTAATCTTCATGAAATTATTTAATAATGCCTCAGGCTCCTGTCTCACAACATATGCTAAAATGGTTATCTAATATACCCAGCAAGGTACCTTGTAGCGTACAGCATCCCCATATTAGTACAAAGATGTAATTAAACTCTGTGGCGTGATGAGATGAAATGGCCACGAGAAAGACATTTCAGCACAAGATTTTAAATGTGTTAATAACACGCGGTCTGTGTTTCACCATGGCATGTTATTAGATGTTTAAAACGATCTCTGTGCTTCTTCAGATGAGTTTTTCTTCTCTTTTAGCTTGTAAACAACTCTCTGCTTCAGAGCCTTGCAGACAACACCAAAGTTATTTTGCATTCTTGTTCACAGCCAGGCAGCAGTTCGGTAAAAGCAATAAATTATTTATCCGCTGGTTGTTAGCAGAGATGCGCTGGATGCTAATAAACTCCTGCGATGTTTGATCTCCTATGGACTTTGTTCTGAAAATAATTGCTTGCGACTGAGCTGTGTTTCAAATGAGCTCTCTTACTCGTTGTCTGTTTACTGATCGGCAACTAGTGTGCGGCTGGTTTGTTGAAAAGTGAATAAAACCTTTAAGTCATTTGAATAAATGAGAAAACTCAGTGTCATAATTATACTGCTGGTATGGGGGTTTGAAAATGTGCATGTAACTTAAAAAAATTAATCACAGGATTAAGAAAACAGTTTGTTCTGAAGTGTAGCTGCGATTTTATATGCAGAAGAAGTTCTGACACATTCATGAAACACTTTAAATGGCATTGTGCAGTTTACAACAGTTAGTTGTACGATTGCCCATAAATCCAACCCAACTTTGCTGTTGTAGCTTAAAAAAAACACTTCAGCATGCAACCAGTTTCACACTCTTTGTTGTACAAACACAGTGTAAACAGAAAAATAACCAGCTAGGTGTTTTAATAATTAATTTGACTTTTTTTTAGATGTGCTTTGTATTGTTTCTGAATGAATAAAAATATAATTTAAAAATAAATAAACACATACATGCGTGCATAAATAAATAAATAAATGGACGGGTTGTGCAGAGCTAGTGTGAACTAAGTGTCCACAGTTTAACCTTTATATTTTTCAAGTTTTTTTTTAAACCCAGAAGCCTCACAATGACAAGAATACCGCCATCTCATAGACTGCAATACAAACTGAGAAATTTTCAGAGCTAACCAGAAGTGACAGGTTTTAATTTCTCCAAATGTCCACATTATATACGCCAACGCTTTGCACTGTTCATGTTGGCAAAACCATGTCAATAGAAGGAATACTTTCTCGTAAAGTAACACACTTTGTTAATTTTTCAGTCTGAGTGAGACTGAATGTTCCATTTAACTGCCACTCAGAGCCCACAGCTGATAAACATTTGGTAATTAACAGCTTCTCCCATCTCATCAGTCATCATATCATTCATTCAACAGACATGAAGTGAAGTGGGTGGGCAGTTTAAGCAGTGCCAATGTTTTTTCCACAGAAATTTCCCCTGAAACTTAACTGTTTTGTTTAATTTGATATTTCACAAGATCATTTTCTCATTTCAGCATTAACAGCTGGCACATAAACCAGGTCTTCCACGTAATTTACATAATTTAACTAGCTTCTAGCCCACTAGCTCTCACGAGGTTCATGCTATTCATTTCCAAATATATTAAATTTGAATCTTAAATTTATTTTTATTTTAATGAAGACTGAATTTATTTGTATTCATACCATGGTGTTTATTGGATTTCACAACAATGCAAACCACCCCACCCCCATAAACAACTGTTATTATTTTTTCTAGCCCTATGGATTGTATAGTATCCTTAGTTATATTTGTTAAAGTCGCAATGTAAGCCTCTAGGATGGATGTATTGGATAATTATCAGCATTCCTTTTCTCTGAGCTGTTGTAAGTTCTTGAAAAAGATGTCATGTATTGTCATGCATGCATTGAATGATGCGCATGCTTGTTTGTTTTTGCGTTGGTAGTCTACCACTTATTTGTGCTTATACTACATGCATGTCGGTGGTGCTTTTAAATGTTCCACTCACAATTTTGCTCAGAAGTACTGTTTTTTTTAATTCACCCTAAAATCTTTTTGTGGAATTTCTGGGCCAGATGTGCGTTCAGTTGTCACTGCATGACCCAAATAACCAAAGAAAGTCAGGTTCACAGCTGGGTAAAAATGTCATATTTCAGTGTGCAAATACATTTGTTCACTCACAAGAACAAAAGGACAAAATTAAGAGATGACTAACCTGATGGGGCAGGTTATTTGTTAGAAGGAAACCATTTTGAAAGCCGTCTGCAGAAATAAGGCTGTCCTCCCCAAAGCGTGAGCAGAATGGAGGTTTTGGGGAGTAAACATAAAGAACTGTTGTGTTATTTAATGGAGGGGATGTTGGTCTCAATCTTGCCTCGTACAAAGATGGAAAATACAGCATTTAGCTGCTGCGTCCATCCCTACTTCCTTCGTTCCTTGTGTTTGTTTTATGTTCGTCGTTCTCCCACTCGCAAATGGCACTCTTCTTCAATCTGTCGTCTTTGGTGGAGAGTTCAGTCTGCTTTGCAGCCATCTGTTAGGGGCAACAGACTGATAAAAGATGGATGGGTCTGTGCTGGGGACTGCTCTGGTGCTCCTGGCATACCTTCATCATAACAGAGTGTTCAAACAACAAAGAGTGTTCAGTCAGAGGCTTCTTCAACAAAGAACGCTGCAGGTTGTTCCTGCTAACAGCAAAATCTACACAAAGGCTGTTTGGATTCTTTATGCGTCAAAAATGGCTTACCCATGTAAAACAACTAATATGCAGCAACCACATTACCTTATGTTTGCAGCTTCGGTGAAGATAAGGATCTATAGACTTAATTGGAGATTCATTTAAAGATGATTTTGGAAAAAAATCTATAGCATGACTTTGTTGTTGCTGTAATAAGTCATAATTGTGAAAGAAGGGGTAAAATGTTGCCTCGTATGACTCTTCAGAAGACATAGTGGAGCCTTGTTTGAGATAAGTGGTGGCATGGTAGAAGAGCACAACGATTGTTTCACACAGTAGCACACAAATTAAAACGTGATAGTGGGCAGTAAGCTGTGTGGGGGTAATAGCCGCCACTTCCCAATCTCTACTGTGCTGAGCCTGGTGTTAGCTTGACGTTTGATTCCCTCAGACGTCCAACTTCAACTGAACATATTCGGCTTTTACATAATGATTTTCCCCACTTAGGTTAACTGACTGAGACGTACTGTAAATATTATTCATCGAGATGTTTTTCAAAGTCTGAGACAACATCGTACCCCTCCTTGTTGAAATAATTTCCATCTGTGCTTGTCGGTTCTGTCACTCAAAACCTGGGGGATTCTGCCACAGGAGCTTGTAATGGACAATGAAACCTTTCACACTCTGTGAACTTTGATGTTAGTGTTACAAGGTTAGTGCCACAGCGGCTCAGGATTCAAAAATAGCAGTTCTCTGCAGGCTGTGGATGGATTTGTCAGTAGAAACCACACGCTTAGTCAAGCAGGTCCTCATAATTACCCGCTGACATACAGCCTGTTGGTGAACTCTTTGCTGCTTCTCAACGCTCACCGCTCTACATTGGGAGGGAATATTAAGTATCGGCAGCATCTGGTTGATTGGTATTGTAATCATGTCAACAAGTTAACACCAGTTTACTTGCACACATTCACGCCCACCAACTGTCTGCCACCCTCCTCTGAGAATCCAACAAACATTAATTTTTTTCAGCTCAGTCAGACTGGATTAATACTCCCCCAACTCCAAGGGGAAATTACTTTCAAGTTTCCCTTTCTTCAGCTGGGTACTGGCAGGCCTCCGTGAATAGTCCATAACTCTTTGATATGCATTACTTATGAATCAGATGGAAAAAGGGGCAATTACAGTTATTAGACAGAGTTATTAAAAAAAAGTATGAGTGAAATATTATTTCTCTGAGCGACTGGGGTCAGAGGTTTTTATAAGCGTTGGCTGCACAGGCTCTGCCTCCTCTGTTTGACTACTATATGTTAACACCACTGCAACCACATGATGTAACACTATGAAATTCAGTGTAGGCTCTGTCTTCTGTCAGAGTTTCACGAGGTGTGGCAAAGTTTCTGTTTCCTGCACTGAAAATTATTAAAAGCACAGAAGACCTTTGAGGCCCCTGAGAACATTATTACATGTAGTGGAGTCATGCTGCTTGAAAGAAGTAGTAGTTCCTGAAAAGAAGATTAGCCCTGCGGGGTCTCCCACACAATGCTAATACTTGGATGGGCTGCCCAGGTATATTTATGGCCACCTTAATATATTATATTTTTGGTTCTAAGTATTCAGATAGCTGGACCCTGATTTGATTTGTCTAAATATTTGATATTGCAGTGTGATCGGAACAATAAGATCATTTTTTCTTTGAGCAATTTCTTAATCACAAGCTTGATAAGTTGTTTCCATATCTTCCCCACCTTGTCAGATAACAGAATTGTCACCATGTTATTCCTGGTTTTTGTCATCCTCTCCTATAAACCTGTTTTTGTGGAGGAGGTAGTTCGCTTTTCTCCTAACCAGAGACACGATAAAACCAACTTGACCTTCTGATTTTAACATCACTTTACGCATCCCTTCATTCAGATGTGTAGCAATGCTGACATACGTTTGTTACCATGGTTTTAGGACTAGAATAGAGCAGAAACAACTGTGCATCTTCCCTCATTTGTCGCTCAGTAGTCCTTTCTTAAGCACTGGCCTACTAAAATACCTGTCATGGCACACAGCTTGACAACAGTGTTGGCCATAGCACTGAAAGCTATTCATCTGTCATCCCACAGAGCTCATTAGACCAAATTTTTGTCAGCTTAGAAACCACCAATTTCATGTCATGATGCCAGATGAATCAGTCAGCTCAGTGGGCTGAACGGATTCAAAGATCTTTCTAACAACTTTTTAATCCCTTTTTTAAGGCGTCCCTCAGACTTTTCGTGCTGATGGTTTATTTGTTACAGAAACTGGATTTTTAGAAAGTTGCTTTGGTGATCTCGGGTGGTCATACATTTTGGTCAGATTTTACTAAACAGTTGATGTTGTTTATTTTTATTAAAAGTGTAACTGTATATAAAACTTGACTTATACTCTTGATTTAGAGTCATATATCAGCCTATTTTCAGTATAGCAAAGAAAATGGAGCACAAACGTGTATCTTTGTTAATAAAAAAAAGTGTGATTGCCTTTACAATAATGGTAAAGACATTAAAATGCATATTTTCAGAAGAAAAATGGGCTTTTTAATTTCCATACAAGTTTAACATATTCATAATTAACCTAAATGCGACTTGCCCCAGGAAGCATTTACCTGCAACAATAAGCTGCTCTTGGTTGTGTTGGTGCTATTGTTGGTCCATCAACTTTGTAAAAGACAGAAGTCAAAGTGGACAAAGATTTGCTGTGATATGGAGTCAGACTAAGTCTTTTGCTTGTGTTTTCATGTTCTCCCCGTGTGTGCGTGGGTTCTCTCCGGGTACTCTGGCTTCCTCCCACCCTCCAAGAACATGCATGTTAGGTTCATTGGTGTTTTTAAATTGTGTGGTCGTGTGTCTCGTTTGTCTCTATGTGGCCCAGTGATAGATTGGCGACCTGTCCAGGGTGTACCCCGCCTCTCGCCACGATGGTCGCTGCGATAGGCTCCAGGCCCCCCCCCGGCGACCCTAAATTGGAATAAACGGGTATAAAAAAATGGATGGATGGATGGATGGAACCTTGATGATGGTGGTCGAGTGAATTTTCAATCACCCGGCTTTCCACCTACACCTGGCATCATCTCCAAGAGCTATTTACTAGATAATTAGTTTTTCTTTTGAGAACTGCACACAGTTCTGTCTGCGTTTTAAAAATACTCCAAACTAAACAAAACAAACACAGGGCCCTATGCTATGCAAGAATATCTTCAAAGAAAACATCCTAGCGCTCTCGGTTCTCAAAAGTATTTATGTCCGATGATTGGTTGATCTCAGTGCCTGGGAGTAGTCATTACATGATTATCTATTGTGTTTAAAACCAACTTTGTGTTAGACTTGAAATAGGCAAGCAAATGCAAATTGGTATGACCTACAACGATAATGAAAACAAAATAATCGGCATAAAAAAATTAATTTTCTGCATCCCATCTCACAGCATCACACCATCTTACAGCCCACAATTATGCCACTAAAGCCCAAACTGACTCGGCCCAGCTGTGTGGATGCTCAGTTCGGTTTGAGTCAACATGGAGGGGCAGAGTTCATTAACGAGCTGTTTAGAGAAAATTATAGTAACAACATACAGAAATTTTCACTTAAGTGAATCTTTGGTCCCAGATCATTGAGAGTTGGGTAGCTTCAGGTCTTAAAAGGTACATGGTTTGCCCTGGGCGTCCTGCCTGCACCATCAAGACCCACACAGGTTTAAAAGATCGGCATTATGATCACAAACCACCCGTAGTCCCTGTTTGTACGACTCCTTATGAACAACAACTTTTTTTTTTCACATCTGTTTCTGTTGGTGCTTTACAGTTGGTGCTTTCCCCAAACAAGTCTAATGGTGAAAAACAGTTTCATTTAGAGAAAGTGAATGTTGTTTTGAAAGTCACTGAGTATTTGTGTGCATGAACTTGAGTTGGTCCAATGTAGGTTGAGTAAGATTAATGGAAGTTATGCTTATTATTTGTTAGTTTTAAAGATACAGAAACAGAAAATGATTAGTAAGTAAATTATTTTATCTTTATTAATTATGCCTCTGAGTACTGCATATTACCTGCATCTGGAATCTTAGCCCTCATCATAAAAACACTATAACATCATCTCCGGATTCTCAGGAATTGACCTCATGACATGTTATGCCGTAGTATTTAAACCCAACTGTTTGTTCCTCTAGTGATTTCTTTTTTCTTGCTAAGTGAAGCCTGGGGAAAACCCTGCCTGAACTCGACCTAGTGCCCGTTGTCACACACAAATAAATTACAGAGAAGACTGTATCTGGCAAAATAACTGGAAAAACAGGAGAAAACACGAGACAACACTTCCCCTCCAATTATAAGGGGAAGTACTGTATCCATCTTGAAGTAATTTATTGGGTAAAATAGTGTACAACAACACAGTCCATTTAAAGTATTATTTATATTTCATTGCGACTCCCTGGGAAACTTTGAGGATATAATAAGACTAATTTAAATCTACAATCAAAGTCAGAGGTCAGGAATTCCCCTCATCCTAAAACAAATGACGCAGGTCTTACAGTGCGCTCCTTGGGATCTTGTTCTTAAGAAATTTTTTTTTTTTACCAAAGATGTATGAATTTCACCACAAGTGGCTGGTTATTGCAGGGTCAGTTCCTTCAGCTGTGCTAATGTTGCAGCAACAATTCCAAAGTAGGTATCAAGCATTCGCAACAGGATGTGCAACTCATCGTTTCACCATGCACATGTCCCCTCTCGCACTGTAAGATCATGTGCTAGAAACATAAGTGATTAAAAGACTGCCTCGTAGACATAGAATCAGTTGGAAGTTCCTTCTGTAAAAATATACACATAAATGGGTGCTATGAGTGTTTTTTCCCCCCAACTCTTTGTTTAAATATAAAAGATATAAAGACTTTACTTTAATCAAAATTAGGAAACCTTTTACAGTCCGAGCCACAAGTATCTCAGCCGCATGCGGCCGGAGAGGTTGGTTCATGCTCATGTTATGGATTTGTATACACTTTTGATATGTTCCTCTTCTTTTACCGCAGCGGACCATTTTTTTTATGACCCGAGCTTTGCAGACCACCACGTCTGTGTTCACAAGCTCCTTTCACCATGAGAGCTGTAACAGCCCAAAGCTGCTCCACAGAAGTTTCTGTTCTGTGTTGAGCCCCAGACAGGAAACAGCACTCTGGGGAACCACAGGCATCCATAAATATTCAAGCCTGGAGAAGTTTATAGAGTTTGTCGTTAAGGATTTATGGTGGACTGTAGAAGTGGTTATGAACCTTGTTTCAGACCCAAGTTGAAGGAGGGATTGCACTGTACGCTCCTCAGGGGGCAGGTGGAAGTGTTCAAAAACGGAGTTGCTGCTAACATAACAATGGTAGAGTGATTAAGTTTGGTATTGTTTTGAGGGTTCAGTGTTCCTGATGAGTCATGCTGTTGTGGTGTTTTCATGTCAGAAAAACTATTTTGTGGATCGCCATCTGTTTAGGGTTTTAAGAGGTTTGTAGGAAACCCCCAGGGCGATGGATTGTTACGTCTGTCTTATACCGACATACTTGGGCATCCTAATTCAACAAGAGCTCACTTTAAATTTTGTGGCACCAAAAATATTAAATTGACACCAAACTTTGGAATAATTTGTTTTAGTTTTGTAGTATTTAACGATGTAGTATTTAGTCTTCAAAGTAACTACATACCAGACCAAATGATAGTGTTTTTTTTTTTGTCAGCTTAAAAAAGAGAACATTACATGGCTGAGTTAGTTAATTTCGTTCACTTTTCACGTTTTTTTTTTTTTTTTTTGGAAACAAGAAACTGCTTTTGACTGTTGCGGAACATTGTGGTTTTGGGTCAGCATATTTTTCTTTCACAACCAGCGTTTGCTTGGATGGTTGGATGCCTCATCAGACCACATAAGGGTTCAACCAATAGCCAGCATGAACTACGTCATTTCAACATTTCACACATTCTTTTTCCTCGTCTTTCCACTTCTCCTTTCTCATTTGTCTTCACGTCCCCACCAGCTTTTGCCTCTCACAAGTGCCATTGTACCCCTCCTACACTTTTCTTTCTCTATAATTTGCCTTTCTCAGATGCTGTTAGACATTCAGTTGTTTCTAGAGATTTTTCTTTGCAAAGGTTCCAGCTTCCTTTCTCTTGCCTGCTGCTGTGTCAATTCAGTACATTTCAAGGCAACTTAACTAAGTCTGATTGCAGCAGTACTGTTACTCTTCAAAACCCATGAGAATTGGTGTCTTCACATCACACAAAGTTAATGGCATTTTCAAAGTCAAGGTCATGGTGATTCTGCACTCTAAAAGCATTTAGTATATTTTGATCATTCAATTCAGTTTATCTATAAAGCGCCAAATTACAACAAATGTCATCTCAAGGCACTTCAATGATACAGTCGAATTCAAGCCAATTAGAGTCCAAGTCATTGTAATCATAATCCAATCGAATCCTATTAATTAAATTCAAAATGAGTTTAATTCATGCATACAAAGCCAATTTAAAAAAAATTAAGAAACCAACAGGTTGCCCCGAAACTTCGACTGTGGTGAGAAAGGACTCCCTTTTAACAGCAAGAAACCTCTGGCAGAACCAGACTTACACCTCACCCTGACTGAACGCGAGCAAGCGAGCGAGCGATAAAAAGTGATTAGAATGCGTACTTTTCAATCAGCCTGTCCTGACATGCCGCGAGCGATGTCGCTCCGTCCAGCGATCACGCAGACCCCTAATGAAATCGCCCGCGCAGTCTCTATCTGGACGACATTTCGCGGCGGCGTCCCGCCCCTAAACACTTGTTATTGTTTGAAATGAACACGCTGCTTCCTGTTGACAAGCTAGTTAGCAACAGGTCAGCATCACTCAGGGAATAATGGACGAGGAGAAGCTGATCTTTACCATGGAACAGCACCCAATGGTTTATGACCCCAAACACCCGTACCACAAAAATCTGAACTGAAGGGGGCCAGAGAACTCGGTGTTTCAAGGGAGTACTTTCTGAACCAATAGAATCACTCCCGACAAAATCATTACGCTGCATTTCAGGACACCCTCGCGAAATTTCATCGTCGTATCGCGTCACTCGCTTTCAGTCAGGATGAGGTGTCAGGAGGGGTGGTCATCTGCCTCGACCAGCTGGGGTTTGAGAGGACAGAAAAGAGGGAACAAAACCATAACATCGTTCAAAGAACACATGTTGAGACAGAAATGCAAGTTAATTACAACAGTAATGCAAAATGTACATAATGTCATATGAGGAAATAAAAGGAGAGGGCAAAGTGATGAAAGGTGTGTCATAGGAGCGCCCCCCCCCAGCAGTCTAGGCCTATAGCAGCTTAACTATGGGATGTTTCAAAATCACCTGAGCACCTAACTATATGCTTTATCAAAAAGGAAAGTTTTAAGCCTAATCTTAAAATTAGAGAGGGTGTCTGCTTCCCGGTCATAGACTTGCAGCTAGTTCCAAAGAGAGGGGCCTGATAACTGAAGGCTCTGCCTCCCATTCTACTTTTAGAAACTCTGGGAACCACAAGTAAACCTGCAGTTTGGAAAATATGTAAAAATGAGATCTGATACTTTGTGGAAGATTTTTGTGGCTAAATGCAGAGTCCTACTTGGTGACTTTGATGTTGCAGTGTGTGGATTGAGTGGTGTTGCCATCCCAGTTAACATTGTGATTGCGCACGGTTAACCCATAAATGATTTCGATGGCCAAAATTAAGCCAGTTAAAGTCGATTAATCGTGAGGTCATCATTGAACTAACATGAATCACCAAAGTATTTATTTGTTTCTTTCGTTTGCTGTCACCTGAGCGTTTAGCTACAACAAAACCTGTCTTTTTGCTCCTGATGCGCAGAGTTAGGTAAGGGTATGGTTTAGTAAGTGAATCCTTGCGCTGGTAGAACTGCGGTAAGCTAGCTTCATCCTGCATAATATGCATTTGACTTTTTTTGTCCAGTTAAGTGAAACACTGCCACGGTTCGCTTTTGCTCCGGTCTGTGGTTTCCGCTATAGGTGCAAACTCCGGCAGAAACAGTGCTGTAAACATCAGCATTTTTGTGTAGTGAAACATAGGTACCCTCAAGCCCCAAACAAGAATTAGTCGATTCTGTTCGTGCACCGTTCCGACTAATTGATTAGCCGTGCACATCCCTAGTTTTGTGAATTAATAAAGAAAAAATGCCAACCAATAAGTTACACCATTGCTCAGGTGTAGAGTAATCGGTCACCAATCTGAAGCGTTTTGATCCCCAACCATTCTAAGTTCTCTTGGTAAATGCTCTGCATCCCTAGCTACTCCTGTTAGGTGAGCACCTTGCATTACAGCTTTGCCACTCTTGTTATGAGTATGAATGCGTGCATGACAAATACATTGTAAAGCTTTATAGAGCCTAGACATGTCATTGCTGACCATTAACTGAAAAACAGCCCTGGTGATTATGTTCAGTAAACAAGTATGTTTTATAGTCATGCTAAGATAGCAAAACAGTTCACTTTTTCTAGCCACAAGCCACACATAGTCTGGTGATCTCTCCTGAAACTCGATGAAAAAACGGGAAGCTTCATTTCCTTTCCTGCCAACAAATTCCTCATCCATCCTCCTCTATCTATACAAACAGTCAGATTTAAAAGGAAAGAAGCAGAGCTTTTGTAACAAGACGGTGAATAAGGCGGAGGAATCCAGCTGCTATTTTGCAACAAAAGAAAATGGATTGGTTGATGTCAGCTGTACCTTTTGCAACCGACCATGTGACAATATAAGCTAAGCCACAGGTGATGGGGCTTGTTGCTATCCAGAAAGAAGACTTGTTAACTTAATATGATGACTGAATTATCACCACATAGTTTCATCTTGGAGCTGCTGGGATGAAGGTGGTTGTGGCTTTTCCATGCTTTGGTCTGTAGTGTTTATCTGGGGCTTATTAGTTCTAATCTTGAAATTATGCTAAGGAAGTGGGCAGTGTGCACATCCGTGGAACCATGGTAATCTTTGTTTGTGCATGTATGCCATGCATTTAATCAAGTGGTTTACTTGGTATACAAACTTCCAGTTTGGTAGGAGGTAGCGTCCGACTTTTATAATCCAGCTTTCATTTCAAACGACACAGAACAAGTGCTGATTAAAGTGAACAGTAGATCCTTAATGGGTTAGCTTTATCCACAGTAAACGGCACTTAGCAACCTGAGCTAAAGAGGTTGTATATCACTATGTGAGAGGTCTCAAAATCTATCATTAGTAAAGCTCTTGGGACTAACTCAAAGGCTGTTTTGTCATGTGTGTCATTAGTTCCTCTTACATAAGCCCATGATGTCTGTACACAAGAGTACTGAAAACAGAACTTTTCTGTTTTTTATTAGTATTTTTCTTTTTAATATAAATCTTGTTGTTATGCTGTCTCTTCTGCACCTACTCCTCTGTGACAATCTGTGCAATTTCAATCATACACCACCAATATAAATATGCAACCACACACTCGTATCAAAAACACACACACATACAAGGGAGGGAAAATCAGTAAAACTGTCCTCATGAATTCTTATTAAAGTGAGCTCATTGAAATAGCAGCCCTTGCTTTTCTCTGTCAATCATTGAACATTATGCCAGTGGCGATAAAAGCATTTATTTCCTGTCTGGCTCAGATTCCAATTACATCTCCAGTTTACTGTACATGCATGGTAAAATTCAAGTTTTCCTTTCAGTTTTGTCAACAGCATGTTGTGCTGTCTATCAGGATTTAATATGAGAGTTTGCTGGGATTTGCAAGAGTTTGATGGGCATCTGAGAATGATAAAGCTCCTACTTTGAAATATCCTCCTGAGTGAATATGATTTTCTCTGAATATACACTTTCCTGTTGCTGTATGTATTTGCATGTCCACCAAAAATCTCCAATTAAGCCAGACTCTTTCCTATATTTCAATTAACTCATACACCGGTGCTTTATAGTTAGTGAAGCTTTTAGAATTTCCAGTAGTTAAGAATAAATATGACCCAAACATCAGATTCTCACACAAGTCATAATAAAGAGAACCCTTTTATTTGTAAGGGAGTTAAAAATATCAAACTTGGTCATTACTGATTGACTTAAATGATCCAGTAATATCTACTATTAGTAATGACTATCATCACCTGAAGGTTTTCCAGGTGTTGGGTTGTTAAGGCAGTAATTACAGGAGGGAAACCCACTCTCCAACTCCTTATAGGGTATCCTGTGGTGTTCCCAGGCTGGAAAGGATGTATAAACCATCCCTAGTGGAGCCATCATCAGCCACCTCCTCTTCATCGACAATATCCTGTTGTATGCCAGGACTGAGCGAGACAACGACTCACTGATGCACTTCACCAGGAAAAACAGCAAGGGCATTGGGATGTCGTTCCAACTAGATAAATAGGGCTGAATGTTACTAAGGGAGGCAAGATGATCACAACTTAAGGGGTTTAAATAATAGAACGCAACTTAGCAGGCATTCAGGACAGCCTAAATACATTGAGGTCCCACTGGCAAATGGCAATCATGAAAGGGCTGCAAGAAAGTCATCCACAACCAAGCACCTAAAGAGGGTAAGGCAGATCCTGAGGGGTCAGCTGAATGGGAAGAATAAAGTTTGAGCCATCAACACATGCGTCCTGTCAGTCATCAGATACCCCACTGGTGTAATAATCTGGCCAAATGAGGAGATTGAAGCCACTCATATCAAGACAAGAAAGCTCCTCACAATTCATTGAGGGTTTCGCCCCAATTCCAACACCCTGAGATTGTAGAGGAAGGAGGGAGGCCGGGAAATGGTGTGCGTCAGAGTCACTATCCAGGATGAAACGACAAAGACACAGGAAGATGGTCCCCTAGCACAGAATAGCAAGATGTGAAATGCAGGCAGGTACAACATACATGGAACACCAAGTGGTGGGAAAAGCATACAGGAACACCTGCACCGAATATGGGTTGGAAGTCCCAAAGTCAAAGTGGGGTATAGCCTACCTCGTGGTGGCGAATGGCAGAGCTGAGTCCTGTGGGACTTCCACATCCAGACAAATAAACTGGTAATTGCTAACCGCCTGGATTTTGTTTTGGTTGACAAATTTCAGAAGAAGACAGTAGTGATAGATGTGGCATTCTCAAGAGACGCCAACATCATGGAGAAGGAACACGAGAAGCCCGGAAAACAACAAAGGGCTGAAGGAGGAAGTTGAAAGGATGTGGGAACTGAAGGCAGCAATGATACCGGTGGTACTCATAGCACTCGGGACTGTGATCCCCAAACTAGGATCAACGTAAGAGATCTCTGTCCAGAAGAGCGCAGTTCTTGGAACAGCTAAGATGCTGCGTAGAACCATTAAGCTCCCAGGCAAAACCCTGTACAAGAAGAATGGGACCAAGACAATGTCAGTTTAAAAGAAAAAAAAAAAAAAAAACTTGAAACTCTTTGTTGTGGTATCTTGAACGTCAACAATTGGATGTATATTAACAATTGAATCAAACTGATGTGGTAAAACATGGAATATCTTGAACCCAACATTTTCCATACCATCCCAACTTTTTCTGTTTTGAGGTTGAAATTCAACAGTATGACTTGATATCATTGTTATCTGGAATCTTTGAAATCTGGAGAAACGGCTAAAAGAAACAGCTTGTGTACACCTTCTTACTGGATAAAACCCCTCCATCTGTCAGCCTCTATCTGTGTGGATGTCCATCAGCAACTCAACATTACATCTGTGTTAGTCAGTCTCTCTGTTGATATATTTATAGAAATTTACTCAGGCTTTCTTTCCGCGTTAGATGTTTCCTTTTGATACTGAGTGCTGTCAGGTGTTGCCTAAGTGCTACAAGGTGACATCTGGCTATTCCTAATGCTGTCTCTGATTTATCTGTTGTGACTGTGGACTGTCTGATGACATTTGTCAGTATTTACTGTTGTAGGTGAACAAAGGCTTTTTTTTCTCCTCCCGCCTGTGACTCGGTGTTGACAGGGTCGCTGAAAGTTCATCTTGTGTTTGTTTGGAGCGTGACCAAACAGACATGTATATGCTGTGGCAGGTTGTCTTTGTTAAGTTTAGGCTGATGCAGACATTTCCCTGTGGATGTCAGAGGACAACTTCAGGTGGATTTAAATCTTTCGGTTGTCCCTCGCCATCTCTCATTTCCTCCTCTTGCATGACCCTGCTTTCATTTTCTGCCTTTGCTCAGTATCTAACATTTGATAACTGGACAGCGAGTCTGACATAAGGAGGTTTCTCTGAACATAAGAACAAGTGAACCAAACTTAACTCTGAGATATTTCCTCTCTTTCCTGTCTGGAAACTAGAAATTCAAGCACTGGACTTATGAATCAACTTTATAGAATTAGAACATTTCTGAGAGTTAGAGATTTTTAATGGTATTTATTTTATTTGGCTCAGAAAATCTTAAGTTGAGTTAAAGATGTGAAGTTTCTGTGATACTCACATCTGTGATGCCAGTTTTTACTTCAACCCATTCAACAAAGAGTGACTAAGAACATTTCTGTCATCACCCTCTTCACACTCAAAGCATTATGAAATAAAAAAATGTGACACACAATTACAATTGACATGTAAATATATTACATATTGTAAATATACATTAATATTTTTCTGCCACTTGGGCAGTTAAGCTGTGCATGCAACACTTAAAAACTCTTGGATTTAAAGTTTCAGACACAGAGAGGGCTAAAAAGATCAGTGGAAACTTGAGTTAACACATTCTGTTGACATGTGAGATTTCGCTCGTTCCATGGTTTCTGATATTTAATATATCTTTGGTCTGTCAGCTGAGTTTGGGCACATTTTCATGATCATGCAGGTTGAGGGACGATAAAAGTAAATGCTTTATTTCCTGCAGTTGAAAGACACGTTTGATTTGAATGAAAGTTGAGATATTTGATCATTTGATAAAAGCGTGAGGCCTCTTAATTATGTCGGCAATGATAGAAATCTGCTTATATCTTTGATTTTCTTTCAATAGAGAGAATCTACAGTTTCTGACTAGCGGGATTAAGGTCACTTTTCAATTCTCCCTGAGTGCGCCAGGTTCCCTGCAAAGTCACATTATCCTTTTAACACAACATTTATCTGACGAGAGCAGGGAGGGAGCATCCAGGCCATCTTTAAAGATTAACAAAAGACAGTAAAAAGAGGAAGAGCGCTCTAAAAAGAGAAAAAAAAAGTGCTTTAAACCAGCAGTTCAGTTTAATGTCTGGATGTGATCGGCCTGACAGAATTATTAATCAGGGACTAAAGAAAATTCAGACCTTTGCTCTCAGCTGCCTCGCTT
This sequence comes from Odontesthes bonariensis, assembly GCF_027942865.1. NCBI lineage: Eukaryota > Metazoa > Chordata > Actinopteri > Atheriniformes > Atherinopsidae > Odontesthes > Odontesthes bonariensis. Next base: position 13,709,942 of record NC_134506.1, on the reverse strand, counting down.
CGAGTCTTTAGTTACCACCATTACATAGCAACTGAAGGTCAGGGGGTCTGCCACTAATTGGTTCTACAGGGTTTTGAATAACAATGAGCAGAGCCCAATTATAAAATCACTGGAAGAGTAAGATGGAGCGAGTGTGAGAAACGGAGGGAGGGAGCATAAAAGACGGAGGGTGACGAGGGACCTTCTGGACCAGCGGTGGGAAAGGGGGACTACAGACAAGAAAGACAGACGGGAAGCTGTTTCATCGCTTTTGCTTCACTTTCCTCAGCAGCAAGCTATTAATAAATTTTATAAATCAGCGGTGGCATAAATTTTAAGAGGGCTGGGGAAAAACTGTCAAGGCCTCTGAAGATAGCTCCACCTCATTGGAAATTCCATTTACATAAAAGATTCACGTTACGGGCAGATTTAAAGGAAATCTTTTCTTTTTTTATTGTCTATTCATTCATTAGTTATGGAATAGAACCCTTTTTACATGGCGTGATCTGACACGAGCACTTTCAATTTAAATCACTGTCTTTTTAGAACAAGTGTTCTGTTCACTCCGTGTGGTGTGTGTATTCTTGTCTACGCGTGCACACACAGTTTTACAGTTACATGTACAGTATGTTATGGAAACAGCATTAAATGCATGTGTGTTTCTGCAGATGCTCCCAATAGGCCATGCTGTGTTGTCCTCTGATAAAACATCAGCAGACAGGTTTAGTAGCCACCTGGAGGCTTTATTTCTATGGGAAACATGGAAACAACAGTTTCCCCATTTAAGGCTTTAGCCGCTTTCGGACTGTAGGAACCTTTGGCAGTTCTAATAACCTTTTAATCCGCGGGGCCGTTTTCTCCCGTGTTCGGACATACAGGAACTCGGGGCCATCTCCTTCAGTTCCTATAACCATTTCAGCTCCTTCTCCGAGGTCGGGTCTTTTCAGGGTTCTATTGGAACACATCTGACGTAGGTGTGTGGTGGTTGGTAGCTACGCCCCTTGTCATGCTGTCACGGCAGAAATGTTTCCTCATACGACACGGACACAACCGGCGCGTGTTTAATAAGTTAAACTTACACGTTGTCTCCTTTGTCTGCGGCGCCCTGCTCTCCTTTCTTCCTTCATGAAATGAAAAAGTATGGCCTGCGCTCGATCCTTCGTCTCCTGACTCTCTCTGTGAGCTCTTCCAGCCTCGATATTAGACGCCTGATGTGATCGTCCATGAGTAATATCACCATCATGCAGACCATGAACACGGTGGCCTCCCCGCTCTCCATATTAGCTTCTTTGTGGTGTTTTTTTCTTCTCTCCTTACTTTTACCGGGTTTTGTTTTGTTGTTGAATGTGGCGCTAAACGGCTAAAGGCTCTAGCATGGTTGCCGCGTCTGCTAGCGCGAGCGGTGTTGATGACATCACGATTTCGTGCCCGCAATATATAGTGGCCCAAGTCGATGCGCCAGTAGTTGCAATTTTCTCCGTCACAGAGGTGGCGCTGCTACGTGAAGGTTACCGCTACTCTACAACGACGAAAGTGGAGAAGAAAACAATGAAGAGCAGGAATACTGTAATTAATTATACTGCTGCAGTATTCGGATAATTTAAATTTTTTAATTCAGTTAAAAGAGGTGAAGGTCTGAAGCCCCCGGCATCAACAGAGTCTCTGCCCTCTTCTTTGCCTTCACGTATCTGTCCTGTAGCTTCTTTCACACATTCTTACAGAACTCTCCCTCTTTCCCCAAAGTTCTGCCAATCTCTGTGCACGAGTTTTGGAAGTTTACGTGCTCCCTGTGCTGTTTCACTGCAGTTTCGTACAGGTGCTGTACAAACGCACCTCCTGACTGAGCCTGGTCTCACATTGGTCCATCCAGTTTGTCATTCTCGGCGCAGCCAAGTTACAAAAATCGACTGGTGCACGACAACGCGCTGCGCCGTCTTTTCAAGGCAAGCGCCAGGCCTGAAACGTCATTTTGTTGTCATGGTCCGCCACCGCCGCGACAGACGCGTCAACTATAACTCCGGGTTAAAGTAACACGTCACTGACGCAGACGGCTGCGCGCGGCGCATCAGTCCCGACTCATGTGCGAATGCAGACTGAAACAGTTCCGCTGGGGAAGGACAGTTATCAGAACGAAATTCGAGTAGGACAGTTCTGATAACTGCGTTCTTAGAACGGCTCTGTCCGAAAGCGGCTTTTGTCAGGTGTGGGGGGAGGAGCCGCGGCAGGTGGAACAGCATCCGCTCCCTTTGACTGGCTTTAACACACACTGCTGTGAATGAAATCACAAGGTACAAGTTTTGCAGACAGGAAGCTGTTATAGTTGATGCTGTGTGATATTCAATGAGCTTATATTTTGCTTAAGGGTTTTTTGGGCATCCCTCAATTATAGAATTTTTTGTGCTTGGAAAAAATCTGCAAAGTTATAAAACAAAATGGGAGTTATTCTTCCCCACAGAGGACCCTGTGTACTTGAGCCCCCCTCTTGCTTATTAATGTAATCATGTAACATGTTTAATTCATTCCTGTGTAGAAGCTGGTTTAGTTTGCCTTAAATAAAGAATGAATTGTTGCCTCACAGTCTTCCACTTTTGAACTATCAGCCGATCAATCCGCTGTGCCTTTGAGGTGGAGGGGTGAGAGGGCTTAAAGACGCAGAATATATAGCTTTTTAACATTGAAATATGTAATTTTATGTACCTGTGACTAGTTATGGTATGACAACCTTGCACAAAAAGATCAGTTTCATTCTATTGCTATCATGGCTCTAAAATGTGTTAGTTTGAAAAACGTCAACCTTTTTCCACAAAAGTCAGCCTGTTTTCGTTTCAAACGGGTAGAATATGTGGAACATGTATGAGCAGTGCTGGGATAAATAATGTTACATGATTTGATTAATTTAATGTAAAAACAACTAAGACTACTATACTAGCTCTGAGAATGATGCTCACTAAGGCTATAATGTTGATTCTGTTATTTTAATGTCGATGAGCATGTACACACGAGGGGGTTGGTTGCAAATGTTCATGTTCAACACAAAACAAAAACCTTGAATTTGGCAGAGTGATGGAAGGTCCAAGTATTGTCTCCTCTGACAGTCACTTTTGAGAGCACATCTTGCATTTCAGATTTTCATCCTCCTCCAAGCCATGAGTGTCTTTTTTGATTTCCCAAACTGACAACTTTGTTTTATTCTATGATAGAGGAAAGTCCACCTCCTTCAGTCATCAAACACCACTGACTGACTGCTTGCAACAGTGGGGGAGGGAGGGGGAAACAACCTGAGGGATTCCTGCTCCATTTTTAACGAGTAATCAAAAATGGCTCATACGGCCGAAACTGTGGCACACCTTAAAATTTTAAACCTGCCAACCTGTAATGAGCTTAATATTGGCGTTTTCCATTCGCAGAGTACTGTCCTGTACGGTGCGGTTCAGATTGGTTCCACTCAGCGTGCGTCTTCAGCGTAGAGCGGTTTGAATGAGAAACAAAGATCAATCTGTAAATCAATATGTATTAATCATGAACACAATATGAGATCCATGCACAGAGCAAGCTGTACCATCAACTATTTATGGCTGATCATGGGAGGATCCTTTTTACTCGAAGTAGAAAAGTATCTCTTAGAGCTCCCTTTGATCCTGATTTGATTGATCACAGTTGAGTGAAGTGGGCACCTGATTAAAAAGAAATAGTGATTTGTCTCGTGTTTGTCTACTGAGACTCTCTCAGTCTGTCTGGGATTATAGTCAGCCTTTTATCAAACTCAAGTCCAAGCTGTGTGTGTTTAGCTCACCTCAGACTCATTACCCATCATTGTATTGCAGGTATTAACAAAGTTTATCAAACTCCTAGCATCTTACATTATTTATTTGGTCTCTAATTTCACCAGAATAGCCAATAGGAAAAAAAAATCTCATGATTTCAACTTCTGAAATCTTTTTCATATATTGTATATAGTAATTCAGCATACTGAGAAAATAGCTGTCAGATTAAACAGTAATGAATGATGCAAAGTTGTTGCTGTGTTTGAGAGCACAGTGGACTACTTTGCTGTTTCAAAACCAAATTTTCTTGAGGATCATCATAAGTGATCATACTCGAGATGAAAACTAGATGAGAAACATCAGCATTGTCATGCACCTCTTGCACCTGTAAGATAAACTATCATGTTCATTGCTGCATACATTAAAATGGCTACTTTTTAGACCCTCCAGAAAAACGCGGGCATAAATCCTTGATCTTGCGGGCTAAAATCCTGGATTTTGCGATTGAATATGCGGGTTTTTTAATGATTTTATGCTGTGAAATTGCGAGAAGTTGCGGAACTTGCGAATTATGCAAAAAGTTGTGAATTATGCAAAGTTGCAAAATATGCTGCTGAATGAAAAAGAGTCATTTTAAAGACCTCCTATGATAAACAAGCATACTGGAACCAAGTTACTTCACAGAAGGTTTTTTTTTATTTTAACAAAAGCAGTTTCACAATACATACACACACGCGCACACACACACGCGCACACACACACACACACACACACACACACACACACACACTTCTCGGTCTCATTCTGTTTAATTTATTCTTTATTTGGCCAATTTCAAGCTTGTACGCTACTCACCTCGTTTCTGGTAGCCCTCGCAATGGTTTTGGAGGTTGATGCCTCGGTGAACGTCAGCTGTCTGGCTTTGGCTTTCCTTTCCGCAGCTGCAGAAAGCATTTTCAAATGTTTCGCGCTGGTAAAGTGGCACGTCACCGACGATTTTCTTTTATGCTCCAACACACAGTTGCACGGGGTGCAGAATAGTTTCCCCCCGCTTTCGTGCAAGACATCGGGGTACTGGTTTGCCCGGTCTTTGGCAGTAATGTGCGTCGGTAGGTGAGATCAATTAGCTTTTTTCATTTTGTCTCTTGTTAATTTTCGAATTTTTTTTCTCTTCCCAACTTTATGCAGAAAAGTGCGGAGATTGTGAAATCATGAGTCCTGCATATTTCGCATATTTTGCGTGGAAAATGTGATTATTGCGGTGAATATGCGGCTTTTTTGAAAAATATTGACCCCCGCATAAATCAGCAGTATTTTGCTGATTTTGCAATAAAATCAGCGATCGCAAAATCGCGTTTTTCTGGAGGGCCTAACTTTTGTGTCTTGATTAAGCAATTAATGCCTGGCATTTTGACTGTTAGCTTTGGTGTCTCCATGATAGTCCTGTGTTTGTCTGTTTGCAGGCAGAAAGGATTGTGCTGAATAATGCATGGCACATCACAGCATCAGACAGTGTTGCCATTTGAATTATGAACACATTGGGTGTGAGACGCTAACTCGCTCTGACTAGCCTGAGGTGAAAAGAGAGAAAAAAAGCAGAAAAAGGAGTCTCTGTTCGAGCTTCTGCTGCTTCACCTTCATTGGATGTGATGGATGAAAGGAACATTGGGCATTTTAGATACTTTCATGTGTCTTGTTAAAACCCGGTAAAATCTGAAAGGCAGAAGCAGACCCCGAGGAGGGCTGCTGTGGTCAAAAATATTTCTGAACTGCAAGTGAATTTGACTTTTTATGTCACTGCATTCATGTTGATATCTGTACATGTAAGGAAGTATTGGACATAAAGTAATGGACATAAAGCTTCACGTGTTTGTTCTGAACTATAAACCTACTCTTAAAGGAGAACTGCGGTATTTTCAACATTAAGCCTCTTTTATGAGTCGTCTGCAATGTTTTAGAACCCCCCTCACCGCTTTTTTGATGTTTACTGCTGTCTCCGGTATTTGCCTAATTTTGATTCTTCTCAACCTGCTTCAGCATGGCAAGTCATGTGCATGTACAAAAAGGTCCTTAAAAGCACCATACACGTCCGTTTTCAAAATCATCAACTCACCGGAGTGGTTAGTGGTGTGCACTGGTAATCCATATCAAATTTCGTGGCGAAAAGTTGCTTCTGTCGTGTTTTATTTGGCAGCTCGTTCATGCTCGAACTATTTTCTTTTCTAAGGCGGAGTAATATCAACGAACATCCAGTCTTCAATAGAACTCAATGTCAAATAAAACACGACAGAAGCAACTTTTCGCAAAGAAATTTGATATGGATTACCAGTGCACACCAGTAACCACTCCGGTGAGTTGATGATTTTGAAAACGGACGTTTATGGTGCTTTTACGGACCTTTTTGGACATGCATATGACTTGCCATTCTGAAGCAGGTTGAGAAGAATCAAAATTAGGCAAATACCGGAGACAGCAGTAAACATCAAAAAAGCGGTGAGGGGAGTTCTAAAACATTGCAGACGACTCAGAAAAGAGGCTTAATGTTGAAAATACCGCAGTTTTCCTTTAAAAAAATATTCTGCTCATAGATGTTTCTATCTCAGGGTAACCAGAGCTCTGGTCTGATCCCTCCCTTGTTGATGGTTTTGAGGTGAGGAATACGGTTTATTCTGTGCTGGAAGCCCCAGTTTCATGACAGGAACTTGCATTTACTAATATGGACATGTGGCAACGAGCTGCTCAACACAGAGCATAGACACTTGGACTACAGCACACACAGATGGACAGTAGCCTCTTTTATTTAGTGTAGATGCCATTTCACAGCTAAGTCTCTGTAGAGAAAATGGTTGCTACCTTCTGTATTAGTTCAAGGCTGCTGTTGTTGTTTTAATATCCTTTTCAAGAGCTGGCTATTACTCATATCTACCTTGAGATTTAAGAAGGTAAGCACACTGTTTCTCATTTACAGGTGTGTAATTTGACCTGGATGCAACTACTCCCATGTCACAAAATGTCAGTTTGTGAAGAGATTCTCTTCTCTTCTTCACTTTACATTAAGTATAACCATTCACAATCTGTGTTGGCAGATGATGGGTGGGGCTGGATTGTTTATACTTGCCGTCTTTTTTTTTGACACTACCCCCTCTGGAATATTTGGTTATCCCTTTTCACCTATCTTTTTATTGAGGACAAGGTACAGAAAGACAGTTAGGATATATAAGAAGATAATACTTTCAGTTTGTTTTCATAGAACAAATACAAATTCCCCCCACCCACCGAACCCACCCTCCACCCACCCTACAACACCCAGTGTATCCCAATCCCAAATGAGAATAAGTAAATAGATAGATAAATAAATAAAAGTTATTATATTGAGAAGTAAAGATATCATTCAACAGGTATGAATAATTAAACAAATATAAAAAGAAAAAGAAAGTGGAGGTAGCTAATTTGAAAGTAAAGCTTGAGAATAAATGAGGAGGCCGTGATTACTCTGCAACATCACGCATTATCCCTCAGGATCTAATATTTGTGGATTCATGAGTTATCAGGGAGGGCTTTAAGTTCGTTAATGAAAGACATTGGGTTCCAGGTGGAGTAAAAGAGGTCTTTCTACCCTTTAAGTGTGTATTTGATCTTTTCGAGACTCAAATTGAGCATAACGTCACTCACCCATAAGGAGGTCCTGGGTGGTTTGGGGGCTTTCCAGTGGAACAAAATCCTTCTGCAGGCAAGTAAAGTGGAAAATGCTATTATGTCCTTATGTATTTTGATAATCTGCAGGTCAGCTGGCACTATACCAAAGATGGCAGAGTAAGCGTTAGGTTGCAAATTTAAGGATAGTGCCTATGAGAGAGTTCTTAAGACTGTTGACCAGTAATCCACGAGGGAAGAACATGCGTGTTAATGTTGCCGAGGCAAAATGACATCTGCTACAGTACTCATCTACCTCGCGATAAATTTTGGCCAGCCTAGACTTGGAGAGGTGGGTACGATGCAAGACTTTAAACTGAATTACACTTAGCCTAGCACATGAAGTAGTTCCATAAACTCTCTTCAGAGCTTCAGTCCAGGATTCCCCAGGTATTACATCCCCAAGCTCCTCCTCCCATTTCCCTTTAATTTTATTGAGAGAGGTGTCTCCTAGAGATGATATGTTGGCATAGATTCTCGAAATGAAGCCTTTTAAATTGGAGGGAATTTGGAGGATGTCATCCATAGAAGTGGGTTGAGGTGCATTGGGGAAGTTTGAATCTATATTTTGCATAAAATGTCGGACCTGGAAATATCTGAAACAATTTGAGCCGGGGAGGTTGAATTTTTGAGAGAGATGACTAAAGGTTGAGAAGACACCCTCGCTGTAGAGATCTTTAAATTTGGAGAGGCCAAGTCTTTTCCAAAGGGCAAAGGTATTGTCTAATCTATGCGAGACAAAAAGATGATTGTCACAGATGGGGGCCAGATGAGAGAAATCTGTTAGACCGAAGTGGTTTAGAAATTGTGATCAAATTCGTAAAGTATTGATAATAACAGGGTTAGAAGAATAGGGTGAAGTAGACAGAGGGAGACTCGAAGTAACCAAGGCGGGGAGGAATGTCAAAATGCATGTGTGGAGGGGGGCGTGGAGCATCAGGTGCAGAGGAGAGGTGGGAAGGGCTCAGAGGACAGGGGGAGGGGAGATGATGGGCACATCTGCACATCATCAGCTAATCATTCTCCCCTTTATCAGTTGCGTGCTGGTCCGGGCGGGAGGAGAGAACCAGGAGATGACCTGTCGGAGGGACGACAGGGGAGAGGAGAGCAGAGAGCACTTCAAAACCCTGGATTATCCTCGTGAGCCTGAGTTGACAAAAGATAAATAAAAAGGTTAACTCACACCAAGTGGTCTGCGCATCTGTTGGGGAACCCACGGTGGCACAAACCTGCCACAACTGGCGCCCAACGTAAACCTGACAGGATGACAGAGCCACAGCAGCCGGTGACGGCGCTCGCGGAGATGCTGAGGGAAGTGCCCAGGATGAGCCACGACCAGGCCGCTGCAAACAGGCAGCACCTGACGGCCCTTCATGACCAGGCCGAAAAACAGACACGCCTGCTGGAGGCGATGTTGTCCCAGACAGAGGCAAGGGCACCGGGGCCCTCACTCTCTGGGATGTCCATCCAGAAAATGACTGCGGAGGATGACCCGCAGTCCTACATAGAGATGTTTGAGGCGACGGCAACGGCGTGTGGCTGGCCCGCGGCGGAGTGGGCGGTGCGCTTGTTGCCACTGTTGTCGGGGGAGGCGCAGACAGCGGCGCTCTGCCTGCCAGCCTCCAGCCGAGGACGGGACCGGGAGGTGAAGCAGGCCGTCCCTTTATGGATTATTGATGCCCAATAATCCATAAAGGGAACTTTATGGATTATTGGGCATCAAGTCTATTCGAACTAGTGTGTACCACCCGCAAACTGACGGCCTCGTCGAGCGCCTGAATAAGACTTTGAAGTCCATGATCCGTAAGTTTGTGCACGATGATAAACCAAATTGGGATAAGTGGCTAGATCCTCTGCTGTTTGCAGTGCGCGAGGTTCCCCAGGCCTCCACGGGATTTTCTCCCTTTGAACTGCTGTTTGGCAGGAAACCACGGGGTGTTTTGGACCTGGTTAAAGAAAGCTGGGAGGAAGGTCCGAGCCCCAGTAAAAATGAAGTGCAGTCAATGCCGGTTTGGCAATGGTATTGTCCGGGACCTATCCCGGCCCAAACCATCGACCTGGGCTGCTTGGCCCGTGGGGAAAATAGTTGTAACTAATTTTTGTCACTTATCTTATTCTTGCATTAATATCAATTCAACTGTAGTCTGCATAAATTCACCATTGCAGCGCAGCCGCCTGCTGCATCACAGCAGATTAAATAGGTTCTACCATGTAGGGAATTCTCTCCTCCCAAATGTTTCAGATGGTTTGGGCCATGGCTCGTCTTTTAAATAACAATGGCGCGGAACAGAGCGCGTCAGTGATGGAGGGTAGAAAGAGGCCAGGTGGAACAGAGAGGGCTAAGCTAAAAAAAAGACAGGAGGTGGCAGCCAAATGTGCCAAATTGACAGATATCTTCTCAAGACAAGCTGGTAGGTTACTGAGAGATATGGATAATAGGCCTGGTTGTGAATTTGATCAAATAGGCTATAACGTGGCGAACGTTTGCAATGTCAACTCAACTGTCATCTGACAGCTTTTGTTGTTAAATATGTAAAATATCACAATTTATATGATTTAGAAGAGTATTCCTATATTCAAAGAAGAACCGAACACTTTCTTTACATTCCAGTTCTGATGAATAATTGCTTAACGCTTTATCACGCTTTAGCTCCTCATCAACTGTAGCCTGCATTCCCACAGGCGCGCACATGTGGTTACTAACGCAATATTAAATAGGGGCGATCACATTTGTTGTTTGATATTTGTTATTAAATCCATCTCAAACATGCAATTAAAATAAATATAATTATTTAGAAGGGCTGTGCAAATATTGTACATGGTTCGCGTGCGCAGGGGCAGCGCGAGCACGTTGGGGTGTTTAGTTGCCTTTTTTTAATTACTGCAGAGTCTGCACGCGCGTTCTATCCGCGGGAATCAGCATCATGTTCCATGTTCAAGCCTTCCCCTCCCATTTATTATAATGTGAGCTGAGCCTGCTCACGCCCGTGCAGGGAATAGACTGTTCTATTTTCAAGTTGCAATGAGCACTTATCCGGACACCGCGCGGGCACGACGCTTTGATGTGAAAGGAAGAATCTGTTTTCTTGTTGATTTCTATCCATTTCGGACTGAACACGAATGCAGATGCAGACACGTTCACGTCCTGTGCTTGCTGTGTGTAAACAAACCGAACACTTGCTTTACATTCCAGTTTTCCAGTTTTTGACAAACAGTTTCAAATGTGCTGTCACGCTTATTTCGTCTCGCCGTCATATCGTGCATTTCCATAGAGGGGCGCACACTGTGGTTATCAACTCACGATTAATTTTTTTTTTTTATTGTTATCGATTGTTTTCTAGCATCAGATCAGCAGACCACTTCCAGTGCTACTGATGATCCCAAGGAGGGCGCGACTACTGAAGGGCCATAGAGGAAGATACTGTAGTTAGTCAAGATAGACATTTGTGATGTAAAATATTGGCATAGAGAAGAAAACCATAAGGCGGTAGGGTGGTAGACTAAATCATACAAATCATTTAACACAACCACAATTAAATAAATAAATGAATTAATCAGTGAATGAAAGGATAAATAAAGTGTGTCATGTTTTCCAGCAACATAGACAACTCTTAATGAACATTTTCTGTAGCCTCAGAGGATCAGGTGCAGTCTGAAGGAGAATGCACTCCATATCAGAGTGGCCTGAATTTGAATTAAATTCCCGGACTGAGAAAATGGCCCACCCCGGCCCTGAGTGCAGTACGTCCTGGACCTGAGAGCAAAACTCCACACACTGGGTCAGTTATCACGCGAGAATTTGCTCCGGGCCCAGGAACGTCAACAGCGGCTGTACAACAGAGGATCGAGGCTGAGACAATTTTCACCGGGAGATAAAGCACTTGTATTACTCCCATCTTCCAGCTCAAAATTACTCGCCAAGTGGCAAGGGCCCTTCGTGGTCACACGGCAAGTGGGTGACCTTGACTATGAGTGCGATCTGACAGGGGAGGTGCGACTCAGATTTATCACCTCAACCTCCTTAAAGCTTGGAGGGAGGCAGAGTCTGTTTCTCTGGTGACGATAATTGCAGAGAGAGATGAGTTGGGGCCCGAGGTGCCAAAATCGACCAATCCCACCTCTCTCCGTCACAGAAAACAGATGTAGCCAAGTTGCAGCAGCGGTTCGCGGATGTGTTCTCCCCCCTGCCAGGACGCACAAGCCTTATTCAACACCATGTTGAGACTCACCCGGGCGTGACGGTGCGTTCACGGCCCTATCGGTTACCTGAACACAAGAGAAAAGTGGTTCAGGCGGAATTGAAAGCTATGTTAGAAATGGGGGTAATAGAAGAGTCCAACAGCGCCTGGTGTAGTCCCATCCTTCTTGGATACAAGAAGGATGGGTCTATTCGGTTCTGTGTGGACTATTGCAAGGTGAATGATGTTTCACGGTTTGACGCCTATCCCATGCCCCGGGTCGACGAGCTCCTGGATCGCCTTGGCACAGCGCGGTTTTTTACGACACTAGATTTGACCAAGGGCTACTGGCAGATTCCCTTGTCTCCAGAGTCCAGGGAGAAATCGGCCTTCTCCACTCCGTACGGGTTGTACCAATTTGTCACACTTCCGTTCGGGTTGTTCGGGGCCCCAGCCACGTTCCAACGCCTCATGGACCGGGTGCTGCGGCCGCATGCTGCATATGCTGCCGCCTACCTGGATGACGTTATCATCCACAGCAACAGCTGGGCGGAGCATGTGCAGCAGGTGGCCGCGGTGCTCGAGTCACTGAGGCAGGCGGGGCTCACGGCCAACCCGAAGAAGTGTGCAGTTGGACGGAGGGAGGTACGGTATCTGGGGTACCACCTGGGCGGCGGGCAGGTGCGTTCGCAGGTCGACAAGACAGCAGCAATTGCAGCCTGCCCGAGGCCCAAGACAAAAAAGGAGGTGAGGTGGTTTTTGGGGCTGGCTGGTTACTACCGGCGGTTTATCCCCAACTTCGCCGAGCTGACCAGCCCCTAGACCGACCTCACCCGAAAGGGTGCCTCAGATCCGGTCCAGTGGACGGAGCAGTGCCAGGTGTCGCTTGAGAGGGTAAAACAGACCCTCTGTGGGGAGCCTCTTCTTCACACCCCTAACTTCTCTCTTCCGTTTACTCTGCAGACTGATGCATCGAACAGAGGGCTGGGGGCCGTGCTGTCCCAGCAGGTGCGGGGCATCGACCGCCCGGTGCTCTACATCAGCCGGAAACTGTCCGAGAGGGAGGCCAGGTACAGCACCGTGGAGAAGGAGTGCCTGGCCATCCGGTGGGCGGTCGATGCTCTGCGGTACTACCTGTTGGGGCGGCCATTCACCCTCTGTTCGGACCATGCTCCCCTCCAGTGGCTCCACCGAATGAAGGACATGAACGCCCGGATCACCCGGTGGTACCTGGCCTTACAGCCGTTCAAATTCAGGGATATCCATAGGCCGGGGACGCAGATGGTCGTGGCCGACTTCCTTTCCCGCTCTCATGAGGAGGAGGGAGGGGGGGGGGAGTAGGTTAGGCCGGACGGCTCCCCGGCCTAAGTCAGGCGGTGGAGGTATGTGGAGGGGGGCGTGGTGCATCATGTGCAGAGGAGAGGTGGGAAGGGCTCAGAGGACAGGGGGAGGGGAGATGATGGGCACATCTGCACATCATCAGCTAATCATTCTCCCCTTTATCAGTAGCGTGCTGGTCCGGGCGGGAGGAGAGAAGCCTTTTTTTTTTATTCTAGGGGCTTTACCCCCCCCAAATGAATGATGATATAGTTTTATCAATGGACTGAAAAAAGGATTTTGGTAGAAATATGGGAAGGCTTTGAAAAAGATAGAGGAATCGGGGTAACACGTTCATTTTAATACAGTTGATCTTTCCAGCCAGTGAGAGATTAATGGACCTCCAATTCTGTAAATTGTTTTTTAATTTATCAATGAGGGGTATAAAGTTTTCTTTGTATAATTTAGAGAAAGTCCGTGTGATATTGATTCCTAAATATCTAAAGCCAGATTTAGATCGATGAAATGGCAGGTCCCTTTGTGGAATTGCAAGCGCTAGGTTGTTCACTGGAAACCACTCGCTTTTCGTAAGGTTAGTCTTATATCCCGAAAAGACACCGAATCTATGCAACACCTGAACCTGGAAACACACTGCACTGGGTCAGACACCTACAACAGTAAGTCGTTGGCATATAAAGCCACTTTGTGTTCCTGCCCCCATCTAGAGATTCCATTTATTTCTGGGGATGATTTTAACATGATAGACAGAGGCTCAATGGCGAATGCAAACAAAAGTTGACTTAGTGGGCACCCCTGACGTGTCCCTCTTGATAATGAAAAAAATTCAGATCACCTCCCGTTCGTGACCACTGATGCCTTTGGTGAGGCGTACAGAAGTTTAATCCAGGCAATAAAAGTGGGTCCGAAACCAAAGGCTTGCAGACATTCAAGTAAATAAGACCACTCCACTCTGTCAAAAGCCTTCTCTGCATCCAGGGAAATAACCACTTCTGGTACCTCCCTGGATGCAGGAGAGTATATGAGATTGAGAAGATTCCGAATGTTGGAGAAGGAGTGACGCCCAGTCATGAAGCCTGTTTGAGCAGGGGAGATCACTACATCTGTAACAGATTCTAAACGGTGGGCAAGTGCCGTAGCTAGAGTTTTAATGTCACTATTTAACAACGAGATGGGCCGATATGATCTACACTGTGTTATGTCCTTCCCCGGCTTCAGTATAAGTGTTATGGATGCCTCAGTTAGTGTCTGTGGCAAGGCCCCGGTACCCAACGAATCATTAAACATTTCTAGAATAAGTGGCATTAATTTGATTGAAAATTTTTTGTAGAATTCAATTGGATATCCATCAGCTGCTGGGGCCTTGCCGCTTTGCATCGCCAAAATCGCATTTGAAATTTCTGTTAGACGAAAGGGTAGTTCTAGCTCTGATTTGTGGGCCGGATACATAACAAGGGCGTTTAATTTCCTAAAAAAGTTTTTCATATCGGTATCATCACTGGGTGCATCTGAAGTAAGTCTTTAACCATTAAATGTGTTTCTTGCAAAAAAGCAACTTCACATTTTAAAAGTTTAAGATGTGCAAATATTCTAGCTCGCTTTACAGGTCCATTCAAACCTTAGACATTCCATGAAATAAATCTTACATTTGCCCCTCCTGTACTCTGATTACTTTCCTGTGTCCTGTTCATGGTCTACTAGATCTATCAGTAATGTTTGTGGGAATACATGATCTGCCGCACCACAGCCCAACATTCACTCCGAAGAACATATAAACAGTAGCTTGGGTGCCAGCCGAACTTAGCCCCGCCCATAAAATTTTTGCTCGGGAAGTTCGGTCTGGCTCTGCTCAGTTGGGAAATCATTATGCCCGACATCGAATCAGTCGACCCAATCAGATTGCCAGGGCAGACTTTATACGGTGATGGACAGATGATCAACAGGGACATTATCGGCTACGTCACTAAAGAGTGCTTGGTTTGACTTTGTTTGAAACAAACATGGCTGCCGCTGGAGAGCTAGGGTGTGTAGAATCTGCCATCGAGTCTGTTCTACAGGATCTCCACATTACATTCGTTTTGAAAGACGAACAGAGGAACGCGATAAAGGCTTTTATAGATAGAAAATATGTTTTTGCCGTCCTTCCTACAACAATTGTGTGTCACTTAATCTACATCACATACTATTACGTTGCTCTGATTGGTTGTAGGTCTATCCAATTGAGCGAAGAGGCATTTTTTCTCCAGGTTCGGTTGAAACACGCCCCATACTCAAAACTCTATTGAGACTCACATTCTGACTAGAATCGTGAGTATGACGTAGTCAGGCTATATAAAAGTGCCTCTACTTAAAAATATATAGTAAAATGGTGAAAACAAACTAATAAATCTGCTGTAATGGATTTGAAATTCAGGGATACACACACCCAATACCCAAATAACCCTAACAGAACCCCCAATTACCCAAGATGACAACAGAACATTGTAAAACAAAATAAAATCAATGCCTATGTTTGCCTCCCCAACTGAGGTAAACTGCAGGCTCTTCATATCTCCCCTGTTCTTCCAGGAGTGCCTCCTCATTAACCCTATTATCACTCGAGGTACTCCCAATCATTTTGAGCAAAAGTAATAACATCACTATTTAAACTTATAGCTAATGAAGTTGTCAGGGTAAAGAAAAATTAATTATACATTAATATCAAGCATATATAGCACTTAGAACAAAGACAAATGTAGATGGGCTTTAACCTAGCATCAGGTATTAAATTGCTTACTTAGGGGGACATTCGAAAGTAATAATATTTACGTGCAACACAGATTGTTTCAACACGTGTGCCTAAAGTAACCAGGAGCAATAAAGCAATGGAAGAAGCAGACGAAAAAAAGAGAGAAGAAGAAAAAACAGAAAAGGATACCTGAGTCCAAAGATGAGAGCGAATGTAAATATTGTTTTTGTAAAGTCCAGTGCCTAGTGTAGAGGCCATTCTTCTCGATAATGAGCGCCAGCAGTAATGGACGTTTTTAATCACTCCTTAATTACCCCGCGGTTGTAGTATTCCTGGGCGTCATCAGGTGTCTCGAAGCTGAACGTCTGCCCCTCAAAAGTTACTACCAGGGGGGCCGGGTACATCAGACGGAACCGAACACCCTTCTGGAAGAGTACCTGTTTCACACCGTTGTAAGCTGCTCGTTTCCTCGCCAGCGCGGAGCTCAGGTTGGGGTAAAACCTCAGAGCTGTCTCCTGATACGTCACCACATGGTTCCTGAACCACCATAGGGCTGCCTCCCTCCTGCTGAAAGCGAAGAAAGCGCACAACGAATGGTCTGGCTGGTTTCCCCTCTTTCGGTTTGGGACCAAGTGACCGGTGAGCCCTCTCCAGTTCAGGCGGATCTGAAGTGGCTTTAAAGACTCTTGAATCAGCCCAGAGACATCATCCTTCAAACCGGCTCTCTGCTTTGCCAGCTCGGCTACCAGTTGCAACATGGAGATGGTGTCAGTAGCATGTTCCCGGAAAGGTGAGCAACTTCGCCACTAGCGTTAGCAGGAGTTGCGTTAGCTGCCATGGCCGAGAGTTTGCTAGCTATGCTAATGCTGGCTCGTGTTGCAACTGGAATTTGTGTGCTACTTTTCTTTTGTTTAAAGTTGCTCATTTTGGTATCAAAAGTGTCAAAATGACTTTGTAGGGCGCTGTGACAATTTGATAGAAAAAAAAAGTCCGATGTTTAAGTAGGAAATTAGGCAAATGTGATCCGGTTATCCCTTTTCATACAGTAATGATGAGATTCCCGTCGTCTTGAGTTTTACTTTGAGCCAGAAATATAGCTAATTTTGAAATCCCCTAATCTTACATGTTACCACATGTAATTTAAGATTTTCTCAATTTTGGCAAATTCAAGTACACAAAATCTTTACATGTTCGAACAATAATTCACGCAGTTCCCTGTGGAAGGACATAAAGATCCTTCCTTCCTTGTTCAGAGCTATTCTCTGATGGCGTTTACTGGGATGAGTTGGTGTTTGATTTCAGGAAGAGGTTCGTGCTTTGGAGAAAGTGAGGGTTAGACACTGGGGTGTGTGTTTAGGGGCAAATTGGATTCAACCGCAGTATACAACAGTCTGTAACCTTGAAAAGAAGCAGTATGTGTTGCTCAGATCTGTCATAAGATCAGTCTGGGCATCCTTCCCCTGGGAGACGAGAGACAAGAGGAGCAGTGGGTGAGAGATGAGTCAGAATGGCACTGAGCACTGAAATGAAAAGGTGTGTCTCTGTGCCTGTGTCAAAATAAAGAACCACCTATCCCAGCTTATTAGCACATTAAAGTACAAAAATGGGGTAACGAAAGGAAAAAAACGTTGAAGTTGCTGCAGCTTTTAAGGACATTTTTGCTCCTTTTTTGCAGCAAGGCACATCCCAGGTTATGCAAATTAGGCTCACTCTTTGCAGAGTATGAAAAAGCAACTCTATTGATATGAACCCTTTCATGCACCCATGCACATGTTTGTGTTTTTGGCTTTTAATTTCTAGCATATTTTATAGTTTTTTTCATGCATATTGTTGATGATTTCTGAAATTATGTGAATATTTTAGTGTTCTCCATTTTTTTCATGTATATATTTTTTTTCAGCCTATTGTAAACAACGTGGCCAAAAAATACTCACGTTAATGTCCCTACGCACAAAAATATGCACATTGAAACCCATTCAAGTCACTATTTTTGATCCTGCTCGAATAAAAGTATAAAACGTGCATCTTCTCATTTCTCCGCTTCAAGTGTGTGCACTGAGGGATTTCCTTCCCGTTTACATATTTTTTTACCATATAAGGCAAATGGAGAAAATACCCGCTTTTTACGATAGAGGGGAAGGACCATGGTGTCACCACCGTGCGGCCTTACTTTGGACTCCTCCTTTTGGCCTGCGTCTATCTGTCCGCAACGAAGCAACACGCTTGCTGTGGGATGACCAGACAGGCCGGTGTTGTTTATCTTTCGGGCCTAATAAATAAATGCAGAAAACAGTGCGTAAAGTAATTACAAGCACATGTAGTATTGAGAAATATGCCAGGAGACATGTAAATGAGCAGCACAAAGAAGAAAAAAAGGGTTTTTTTCAGAGACAGATGATGAATTCACGTGACTGTAAGAAGGAGTGATAAAGATTTGGGATTAAGATCATGAGGCAGGTTCTCAAGTAGGATAAGGGCTAATATCTGTGATATCCACATGTCGACTGTAGGGACCTGAGGAGTGGACCACCACAACAAAATGCATTTCTTAGCCAGAAATAAAAGAATCATTAGCAGTGACTCAGTATCGGTGTCCGAAAGATTGTCTGCAGTATGGTTGAAAAGAGGGAGTTAGCAGTAGCTGTTGACCAGTGACCTGAATTACAGAATAAATCCCTTTCCAGAAAGTTTGAATGTGGTCACATGACCAAAACGAATGAATGTACCTTTATATACTTTACATTTACAGTAGAGATTAGAGTTATCAGGGAATATTCTCTGGAGGCGAACAGGAGTGTAATAAGTACGATGAAAAAATAAAAAATGTTGTTTGTGTATAGACATAGAGGTGCAGCTTGGAGAAACCTTGTTGCAAATCTTGTTCTAGGCTACTGGGCTAAACATCACCTCCAGATCATGTTCCCACAGGTGTTTCAAAGTCGTAGTCTGAAGAATCGGAGTAAAGTAATGAGACATAAATTTAGGTAGTCAGACCCTTAGGAGATTTGGCCAAAACTATAATGTTTTCCAGCTCAGACAGCTGTCCATGCGGATTCCTCCTGTCCTCAAGAGAGACCATACAAAGTGGCGAATTTGAAGATGTTTATAAAAAATCTTTATGGGGAATATTAAAGTCAGTATTAATTTGCTCAATTGACCTGTCGGAGATCAACAAGTCTGCGAAATCAGACAGGCCTCTGGAGGACCATTCCATTAAACCAATACTCCTGATCTGTGCAGGTAGGTCAGGGTTCAAAGCTAAGGAAGACCGGGCTGAGACGGTAGAGGACATATCCAGGTATTTCCTCACATCCCTCCAAACCAGTAGTGTATTATCAAGGGCGTAACTTTGGGTCTACCATTGGGGGGGTTAAACTCGTGGCATATTTATTTATGTATTTATTTATGTATTCATTTTCTTGCTTGCTAATTTGCCATTCCTGTGTTAGAAATACATTGTGATACTTTTACTGATTTAGGCTACTTAACGTAAATGCAGCCGTTCACTTGACTATTTATACCATAACGACACAGTAGTTAAATTCAGTGTTTAAGCACTAGCCAACAGTTGCAGCTGACAAGAACTTAAAGATTAATCAATTTCATCACTGTATTGGCACCTACATGCAGCAAATGTATTATGCACAATGCAACTCTCGATACATCACACAATACAGGGTGGCACACTGGAGTGCAGCTTGCACCTTTATTCTGAACTGATTTCACATATTGCCCACTTACTATCACATTAAGATTGCTATAAATTAATAATAATAATACTAAAGGAGTAAGACCTGTTACTGATGGTGAAGTTGTCTTTAATGTCGGGTGTGTTTCCAGAGCCACTAAAAACAGCTGTAATCAAACCTCTGCTAAAAAAGGACAATCTTGACAAGACACAAATGAACAACTACAAGCCTTTCTCAAATCTCCCATTTTTAAGTAAGATCATTGAAAAAGCGGTTTTTCAACAGCTTAATCACTTTTTAAAACAAAATAACTGCTATGACACCTTCCAGTCAACTTTTAGACAGAACCACAGCACTGAGACTGCTCTGACCAAAGTGTTTAACGACATAGGTCTGAATACAGACAGTGGAAAAATGTCAGTCTTAATTTTACTAAATCTCAGTGCTGCATTTGATACAGTTGACCACAATATATATTACTGAAATGACTGGAAAACTGGGCGGGTTGAACAAATTTCACGGAAAAACATATGTTTTGACTGTTAAGCCCGGTGAAGATTCAACACATTAGCAATCATTCCAGTTGTCAACGCCGCTTAAAAAGGTGATTTTCTCCTCTTCTAGCATTATCCTGACAGGAGAACCATGCCAACTTTGGATGCAGTTATCTTAGTGATAGCAATAGCCTCAATATCGTTGGAAAGCTTAGTTTATGGCCGTTCATGTGAGCACAATAACTTAGTTTTGTAAATTTTACCAAAGCGACTGGTTTCGCCTTGCAGGATCACATATAAGGAACACATGAGGTGAACGTCTTGGTATGTGCAAGACAACATTCAAGATTTTCGCGCTAGCTTTGTGAACTTTCTGAGCAGCCGTCACAGCCCTTTTCCATTAATTTAACTGTCGTTAATCCACCTCTTAGCACAACAAACCCCAAAAACGTGTGACTGTATTGGAGCAAACAGCAACTTAAGATACAGTTCAGTGACATTGGTTCTACACAGTGATCCCTGGCACCACTCACCAGCGGCTGCGCCTAAACAAACTTTCGGTAGAGAAATTGGGTTGGGTAATACCAAGTAGTCGGTTTGGGGGGGGTTACATTACAGATTATTTAAAACATGATACTATCTTGAAATGAAATGAATGAATAAAGAAAACAAACAAAAGTTATTCATTCAGAATTTTATGATATTTTTTGATGATTTGATTTGATGATATGGGGGGGTTATATTAGCTGGATCTGATTTTTGAGGGGGTCATGACCCCCGTAACCCCCGTGCAAATTACGCGCATGTGTATTATAGACGATTGTGTTATTTTTTTAGAAGAATCAATTGATCTATATTATTGATAAAAGGGAGAGAGTTGAGCCTTCTGGGATAACAGGAACGGCATTCGAGACTCATCCACCGGAATCTTTCCTCTTCAGAAACCACTTTGACATGGTTTTAAGATGTGATGATCAGTAATAAAGTTGTAAATTTGGCAGAGAGAGGCCTCCCAGATCCTTTGGCTTAGTAAGTTTAGAAAGCTTAACCCTTTGGTGTTTGTTGTTCCAAACATAGTGAGAAATATGAGAATTAAGGGATTTAAAAACAAAGCAGGGGTCAAGAAGCATGGGAGATTTTGAAATAAATAATTCAACCGAGGAAGAATATTAATTTTAATGGTGTTGATTCTCCCAAGAAGAGAAGTCAGTAAAGAAGTCCATTTCGTTAAGTCATTTTTAACTTTTTGAATAAGAGGAGAGTAATTAGTTTCAAACAAATTGTTTAAGTCTGGAGTAACAAAGATACCCAAGTACCTGGAGCTGCCCTTGGACACCTGAAATAGTATATTAAAGTGGGGTATATTAAAGGGCGTAGCAACACAATTCCCCAAGTTAATCTTGTAGCCTGAAGATGCACCGAATGTGTCATTAATAGCCACTGGATCACAAGTGACATCGCTTTTCTGCATTCTTATCATGTTAATAGAGCGATCGTTAATTTGATTCTTCAATTGATGAGCGAGTAAGCGACTAGATTTATTACCAAATTCATAACAATTCTGTTTAGTATAAAGTAGGGCTGGGCAACTATTAAAATTTTTAATCTAATTAATCACATGATTTCCCTGATTAATCACGATTAATTACATTTGTACGCAAAATCCAAAAACGAATTCAAAAGTAGTGTATAGCATTTAGGCATTTAACATTATTTTAAATGGACTGCCATATGAATGAAAGTGCCATAACATTTGTTGTGCAAACACACTTTTAACATCAGCATTTTTCTGTAGTTTTTATGAAGAAGCCTCGCGCCACTGTCTGTTTCCTTGAATGACTTGCTGCTATCAGTTGTGTGTTTTGCTTATAAGTGATATTTTAGACTGGAACTACTACGGTGATAAGACAATTCAACTTGGCAGAGTTTACAGATGACTTTGGTTCTGTCGACTCCGGCGTCTGGAAGAACTTTAAAATGAAAATGGCCGAGTAAAAGTTCCGTACCCTTCTCCATGTTTGGTGGATCCGCCGATTACTTTCTTTTCCGGTTCCGCAGCAGACAGCAACAGACTTTTACAAAATAAAAGCCTATAAAACGGGTGGTTTGTGGCGTAGTGGGTTGAGCAGGTGTCCCATGTACAAGAAGCTATAGTCCTCACAGCTGGTTGCATGTCGTTCGAGTTCCGCATCGGACGGCCCTGTGCTGCATGTCGTTTCCCCTCTCTCTGCCCCCTGCTTCCTGTCTCTCTGAACCTTCCTATTAAAGGCACAAAAGCCCCCCCAAAAAATATTTTTTTTAAATTTAAAATAATAAAAAAGAAAAAAAGACAGAGGATAAAACAAAATAACGCCTTCAGCTAACAAAAGTCCTCTCTTATACATGCAATATACTCAGTCCACTTGGTCCAAGTTCTAGAGAATTTTTCAATCTGGATTCTTAGTGAGTATGTCATTTTTTCCATCACATATATATCATGAATGACATCTAACCAGTCAGTTAGTTTAGGAGGATCTGGTTTTAACCATCTTCTGGTAATAGCCTTTTTACTTGCAACTAAAAGCATCAATAGTAGTCTTTTATCATTGTGGTCCCAGTCATCAAATTCAATGTTTCCTAGAAACATTGTGTCAAACCTGTATGGGATATTGAACTGAAAAACAGCTTCCATGTGTGTGTGTCTTTTTTTCTATTTCTCTTTCTCATTATACTAACTTTTTCTAGATATACCTATTGAAATGGAATGTAAAGTGTAAGCTCATGTTCTTTATCTTTATATTTTTTCTTATTTTCTTTTCTTTTTTTTTCTTTCCTTTTTTTTCGTTATATAAAAATGTATATATCCATAGGCCATAAGCTGAGGATTGATTGCAGTAATGTATACATTTACTTGCCTTAATAAAAAATATTGGAAAAAAAAAAAAAAAAAAAAAAAAAGCGTTAATGCGCGATAAATGAATTATTGGCGTTAGATTTTTAATGCGTTAACGCGATAATAACGAGGTAACTCGCCCAGCCCTAGAATAAAGTAATAGCTTTTGAACATGACGAGTATGATCCATATTAAGTTTAGTCTTAGCAGCAACTAGCAACTTTAAGTTTGCTGGTGTGGATGATTGTTTATGTATATATTCCTGCCTAGTTAATTAGAATCCTGCGTTTTGACGACCGGTTGTCCAGACAGTGGTGCCGGGGAGCGGATAAGCTGGTTGCTGTCCAGGAAATCTGGGATCTGTGGACAGTCTCCCTAGAATGTTCAATCCCGCTGTAGATTGTGTGGACAAGTAACTCTTGCCATACGGGGGCGTCGTGAATTCCAGAAGCCTCGTCTTAGAAGCTTATGCTGGCTCAGGTGACCCCACTAGCACCATCACGCGCCCCAGCCGCAGTGTGTACTCTGCCCTACACTGCAGTTGTGTTCTGCACCTGCAAAAATCTGTGGACAACAGATGGGCAAGGAGCACTATAACACTATTTGCAGCTCTTGCCTCCCTTGAACTGTATGCCGTAGTTATTATTGTTATTCAGGTTATGTTCATTTATATATCGTATTCTTGCTGTGTTTTGTTGTTATGGTAAATAAGTGGAAATATTACATGATCAATAGGTTAGGTTCTTTGTTAAAAGATAAAAACTAATTCATATTTGGTATTTATGATTAGAATGGATGCAGGTTTAAAAATGAAAAGAAAGTTGAAAATCAATTAGAATATTGTACAGCCTGATTTTGATTAACACATTTCTGTGCAAGGGTTCTTAACGTGAGTATTTTACATGGAGCAAAAAGAAATAATGCAAATGAATAAATGAATAAATGTTGCTTCTAATCTTTCACATATACCAGGCTGCAATACCCAAACCATAAAAAAATCCAGTTTGTATGAAGTATATTGAAAATAAATAATTTGTGTTTTTTAAACCATTAAATGGAGTTGCATCATGACAAAAATTTGGCAATTTAATGGTTAATAATTGTAAAAAAAATTATTCATATTTGATATGTATGATGAGGACTGATTTAAAAATTGGAAAAAAAATTGAATGAATAAAACAATTATTTTTTATTTTTAACAATTAATTATTATTTTATAGCTTTTTAAAAAAAAAAATTCATTGTGTGAAGGGACCTTAATGTGAACATTTCAAAGGTGCATCAAAAGGTTAACAGCAAAAGAAAATTGTCTAATGGGGAGGGGAGGGAGGGAGTATTTTACTTCTCCCAGCGGGAAGCCTTCAAATTAACAAAAAGAAAATTGAATGCAACAGTCGTCGGCTCTGTTATTTCTGTTTTTCCATTTCTTTCCGCACATGAGAATGCTACATCTCTAAATTAATTAGCTCTGGATATGTTTTAATGATATTTATACTTTGTAGTGTAATTGTCTAATTGTGCTTTCTTAAAGAAACGCAGTGTGTTTTAGAAGACGAGCTTGCTGCAGCAGAAAGGAGGGAGAGATATTCTCAGCTTATTAAGTTTTTTTTTTTATGTTCAGCACATCATTAAGTCTGCTCCCATTGTGATTGTGCCTAACCAGCCTCCTCTTTCCTCCTCGTTGTTCTTTCTCTGGGGATAGATTCTACACCAGCCTGTTGGTCAATTAGCCAATGTGTGTAATTCAAGGCTGAGAAAAGACCGAAGGGAAATGCAGATTGTGTTTTCCTGGGTGGGGTATGTGGTACTAAAGGACAGCAAATAAAGAAAGGTTTATTCTTAATAGATGTTTGGCCTTGGGGTATTATAGGCGCACTCTTATGGTCATGTATCTACTACATGTTTCCCCCATAAATGCTCAACAATATGACCAGGTGAGCAGTACCATTCATTGTGTCTGACGGAGAATATCCTGTATGTTAATTACTATTACTATTTTTTTTAGGGATATTTTTAGGATTAGAAAGCATAACAACACCTACCCACACAACAGAATAAATGAATGAACAAAATAAAGAAAAGGTTGATCAACAAATTAAAAGGTTTTTACAGTTGTGGTTGTTTCAATGACTGTTGATGAATGAACATCCCTCCTCTCTGCTCTCTGTCTCTGACACATTTCCCTCATTTGGGTTTGTGTTGTGTTGTTGGCTTGCATTTGTTCTTTAGTTCTGTACCCACCAGTATTTCTGTAAGCACAGAGGAGCACCTGTGAGTAAGCTATTTACAGTTTTTCTTGTGATTACTGGTACACAGGGCTGTATGACCTTCTAACCTCACCACACCGCCACCAAAACACAAGAGTCATTGGTTTTAGTGATGGGTCATGCGCAGTGCGCACAAGCATCGGCTCTGAGAGCCGGCTCTTTGTAGTGAATCAGAAGAGCCGGCTCGCATCAAGTGAGAGCAGAGTCCAAGTTTTTTTCCATCCGCTGCTTAGGTTTCACTTCCAGTGCTCAGTCCCAGCTCTGGTTACGACAGAGCTTTGTTATGATTGGCCAGCATGGCGACCAGCATGCGGTATTCACGTGAGAATTAAGGAGTTTGGTTCTGGTTTTGGTTCTGTTCTGTGGATTTGTTTGAAATTTTTTGGTTCATTTGTCCAATAAAAAAGTTTAATTGAGGACATTATTAATGTTAGCTTGAGTTTGGTTCTGTTCTGTGGATGTGTTTGAAGTTTATTATTAATTTGTGCAATAAAAAAGTTTAATTGAAATAAACAAATGTAAAAGTGGTTTTGTCACAGAATAAATGCAAAGAATTAGGCAATTATAAGGTCTCTCACAAAAACACTGAAAGCAAAAGGGTTTTCAACACATAAACCATGATTTTTTTTTTTTTTTGCAAAGTTAAGGTAAAATATAGGCTACAAAAGATCCTAAATAAAGAGCCGTTCAGGAGTTGAAAGAGCCGGCTCTTCTTTGGGATCCGAGTCAAAAGAGCCAGCTCTCGGAAAAGAGCTGAACTTCCCATCACTAATTGGTTTGCTGTGTGGATGCTTGTAACAGCCCAACACTTTTACAGACACATTTTGTTTAACCAGATGATTCCAGCCAGTGATGGCACACTGATTTTATGTGGGCGGAGCAAGTAGGCGTGACCACATGTCCTTAAAGTCAAAAATGTTTTCCCTTTAGTTTTTGCATGATGCTTTGTTCTGAGGGCACATGAGCGATAATTCTGAGATCACCGGGAGTGAGAATCACCAGATTAATTTTTGAGTGAATGGCGGTGATCTTGTAAGTATTCGAGGAAAAATGTAACCGTCTGTGGATTCCCAGAGTTCTACGATAACAGCTGTCATGTGTAAAAGTCTGAAAAATAGCAGCAATCTGTTGAATTTTCTTGGCTCTACGTTAGCTGCCTCAGTGGGCTGATTACGGGTGAAAGGACAAATGATTCCTTGTAGATGTAGATTTTAATAGGTAAGAAAATGAGCATAATTCCATTTTAAATGAGACCTTAAATGTCTCTGAGGTTACAAGATTCAGTGTTGGAGTAGAGTTTTTCCCTGTAGTTATGTATGAATTGGACTAATTTGGAATCCAATTACAATTGCAATTGGCTTGAATTGGGTTGTATTGAAGTGCCTTGAGATCATATTTGTTGTGATTTGGCGCTATATAAATTCAACTGAAGTGAATTTAAGAGCTCAGCTTGCTGATGTTCCTCAATTTATTGAACAATTTTAGGTGTTAAAATGTGAAAAAATATAAGCATGTTGTTTCTCTCACTGTTTGTCCATTAATCCCTGTGAAGGTGCTGTTAGTGTTTCAGTAAATAAACACGGACACGAGATCATTTGTTTTTGCTGCATTTTAATTGATATTAGGGTTTGAAAATGCAGTTGTATCTGAACCAACTGTCGATAAGAAACTACCTTCTTTGCCATTCATCTGAAGATGTAAAATCAGTACATTAAAGGGCCTGAAATGTGACTTTGTCATATGAATGACGCAGTGGTTGAAATACACTCAATTTGCCGTCATGAGAAGCTAATTGCTGCTGAGTGAAAGCTGTGTATTTTCATTAGCATACTACATGAGTTTGTTGGTGTTTCCTGATTTTGAGTGATTCTTCTCCGCTTTTATCATATTTTGGTTGTAGAGAATGCACATTTAGATAAGGATTCAGCTTGCAGGTACTCTCAGGTGGCATGTTGTGGCTGTTCCGTCATAGATAAGCACACAAGGTCGTTCAGTTGTTGTGACCCTTCCCCTCACTGCATTATGCATTATCCTCTCGTTGACACCCTTCAATATGTCAGCCGGTGTATGGAGCATACCAGTTTGTTTGCCTCGTATATCTGCTGGTGACATGAGGTACATTGTGTAATAGTATGTAGCTTACATGAACATTGGAAGACCCTTGTGTGATCTTATCCCTTTGTTATAGGCTCTGCCTCTGCTCTGCTCGGGGATTCGTTGAAGCAGGCACATGAAAGTCTTGAAAAGTTTGGTCTTGGTTCAAAGATGGCAGCTCTTTCAATAACGTGCCCTGCATTCGCTCTCAACCAAAGGAAATCCTCCTTTCGCTTCTAGTGCTCACCTGTTCTTTTTATCTCTGCACTATAGATTAATATTGCAAAGCCTATAGCTGCTACCCTCATCCTCTCCCCTCTTCCTCTTGTTATCTCTGCATCCCATCTCTCCCAAACACATTCGCTCCCTCACCTCCCCCACTGACTTCTCTACCCCCCCCACCAGCTTGTGGATATTGCTTTTTCTTCTCTCCATCTCCCTTGTTTTCTCCACCGCTCCATCTCAATCAAGAATGCCGCAAGTTTTATGAATTCATCAAAAATGATCATGGACAGTCCAGGGAGGCAACAAGGCGAGACGATGGCGGTTGGAACAGACGGAGGAAAGAAAAAGAGGTAGGGGAAAGAGGAGCAAAGTGAGGGGGTGTTGCTGTACTGCTGAATTTTAATGAGTACCAGAGGGAATTTCCTCTGCACATTTTTTTCCCTTGCTCCCTTCCCTCTTTCTGGGATGCACTCATCTACTACACGGCCCTATATCACTGTCATATGAATGAGCTTTAACCGAGTCGTGCTTTGGCCTGGACAGAGCGTGTCACTGAATGGAGCTGTCGGCTACGCACCAAGAAAACGGCAAACCAAAAGTTCTAACTGAACTGCCAATTTGTCATGTTTATCTTTTCTGTCCTCCAGCCACAAAACCACACATGCGGCACCCGCCACATCCCCTTCCTGGAAACAAGTGCAGATGTAAGCAGTGTTTCTTTCCACGACAGTTGTGCTGCTCATTAGTGAATAATTCATTCTTTTCATTAAGGCCTGACAAATATCACAAGCATCCACGCTGTGTGTGTCTTTTCTTAACTCTGTTTTCTTTCTTTCCTTTCTCTCTTGTCTTCCACCTCTACGCCCTTGTGGCCTGTGGCTTCTCCACTATCCGTGACTTGTCTTTTTCTCCTGTCTTTCCTTCCCTCTTGGGAAGAGTTTGTTATGCTTTGCTCTGACAGCAAAGTACACAGATAAAAGATAATTGCCTGGCTTGACTCCTCCATTGATATGAAAATAGGATTTAAATTATTCACAGTGGTTTAAAGGTTAGTTGAAGGTTATTGCTGGCAGATAGGAGTAGGACGAAGCAGGGTAAGGCAATAAAAAGGGGGGGACGTCTGTTGCAAGCTGTGGCCGGAAGGTGAGGTGCTTTTCTGAAAGGCTAATTTGCAGTGCAGGCAGCTGAGACATCTTGCGAACAAACCACAAAGCCTCTCTGGGGGATTTGAACATGGTGGTGGAAGTCAGTTATTAAGCAGCAAATTAAGGGTGGCTTCTCGGCAGAAAAACACTGTCAGCTGTAAATAAGGCTGGTTCTGATCCGAGCCCAGACTCTAATCCTTTTTCTTTCTCTCTTGTCTTGCGTTGCATGGGATTTTCTTCTCTATGCAAGGTTAACAGCATATGTTGGGTTATAAACGGCACCTTTCTTCAGTGGATAAAAAAGGTTGGGTTCAAATCTGGCGCAGTTGTGTGGGACAAGCTTGTTTTGAGCTGGACATGATGTACTGTGGAGGGGAGAGGCAGTATTACCTGTGCTGTTGTTGCCAGTGTCCCTCAGGACATGCTCAGTGATCACAGTGGGGGTTTCTGGGATGAAAAGAAGAGGAGAGAGTTTTCGAGGAGTCCTCTCTTTGCCCGTGTTGTATTACCACAGCATGCGTGTCTGAAGGGCTTTGTTATCCCAGCAGACAGGGTTCAGATACTTTTTACATGGGAAGGTTGTAGTAGGTGGTCTGTAAACAAAACAAAGCTGCCGTCATCCATGGGTTTTGGTTCACCAACTGTTGACTTCCATCTTCCAGCCATTCAACCATTTCCATTTTTTATTTCAAATTCAATGAATACATCAACACTGATGTGCCAGATTCTGCCAAGCGTAACCACTGTAATTAGCATCTTTTAATGTCTCACATTAAAGATACCATTTATCTATCCATATCCCATTTTATTGTTTACCTTCTTTAGTTTATATAACAACCACACCTGTTTCAACATCCGGCAGATGTTGAGTCCCATGATCATTAATTTTAAAGTCACCTTTCCACACCTGATGAATTTTAGTACAATATCCTCAATGTTGAAGCTCAACTTTTGGTGTCCACTACCTCATTAGGAAAATATCCCTCGTGGGCTGGTAAAGGCTCCTCTGTGTTTACCAGGTAGTTGCTCTCTGCTTTTTACAGTGTTGTGATGGACACATGTAGGCAGAGCCGTTTCATTCAAGCACTGAAATGAATAAATAATCCATAAAATAAAAAAATATGCCAATGAAATGGATACAGAATAGATCAAGAAAATGTAAAATTTTCACTGGCCAACTAACTCATTTAAGGAAACTTTTACTTTTGAACGTCACTTTTATTTCATGGCTCTGTTTATTTCAGTTCTTTGAATTCAAATGAAGGGGCTTGGCTATCTGTGTGGGGTCGGTGCTGTGTCGAGCACCCCCCCACCCTCTCATCCCTGATGTACTGTGCATGTGCCACAGAGTTAAAAAAACAATTAGATTTTTAAGGTCGAAGCTTTCTTCATTTCTATATTCTCAACAAACTGCTTTTTTGTTCACAATAATTTTGTAATAATTTAAGAGTTTAAGAGTCACCTTTTCTCCTTCAGATGGTATGTTGTTGTTCAGTATCTATAACACGTGTCAAAAAGAAGGCCCATGGGCCAAATGTGGCCCGCCATTTCATTTTATGTGGCTCGCGAGAGCTTAAAGGTCTGATTGTCTTAAAATAAATAAGTCAAAAGTGTGCATTGACCATAAACTACATTTCCAACAATGCATGGCGATTATTTTACCCGCGAAGTGACGGCATCCCGCTACTAGATTGCAGTGTTTCGACATCAAAGCAATTTTCCCAACGATTGGAATTGAGAAATATGAATAATTATCCCAAAATGTCCAGGAACAGAAAAATTTATGCAAATGGAAGACAGTTTCAAGAAAGATGGGAAGATGAATACATGTTTGTTATTCAAGGAGAAAAAACGGTATGTCTTTTGTTATGAGGCGGTGTCGGTTGTCCAAGAGTACAATCTACATGGGCATTTTGACACCAAATACGGAGCTAAGTATGCCAAAGTTAGCCTTCAAGATAAACAAAAACTCCAAGAATTAAAAGGCAAACTGCGATTGCAGCAGAATATGTTCATGAACGCCACAACCAAAAACAAAGCGGCAGTGAAAGCTAGCTTTATCATGGCTGAAGAAATCGCACACGCTTCAGTCTTTTTCAGTGGGCACGTTTTTAAAGCAGTGCATGCTGAAGGTCTGTGAGCAGATGTGTCCCGACCTGATACAGACTTTCAAAAATGCCAGTTTATCAAGAAACACCATCGCGGACTGAGTTGAGGAACTGGAAGGAGACCTGGCAACACAGCTACATAGCTTTTTCATTAGCTCTTGATGAAAGTACGGACAACATGGATACAGCGCAGCTATCCGTTTTTAGTAGAGGCGTGAGGTCGGACCTATCTGTCACTGAGGAGCTGTTGGATGTAGCTGCCATGCATGCGACCACAACTGAACGGGACATTTTTGATGCGGTGGAGAAGTCCGTAAGTAAAAATGCATTGCCCTGGGGAATGTTGATTGGAGGAAAAGCTGGCTTGGTTGGACTAATGAAGGAGAAAATGCAAAAAAGTAACTGTCACACGCCTCTGATCACGTATCATTGCATTATCCATCAAGAAGCTTTGTGCGGGAAGGTGCTGGGGATGGATGATATCGTGACCACGGTCATGAAAACCGTGAACTTCATTCGGGCGCATGGCCTCGATCACCGTCGGGTCCAGCTGTTCTTGCAGGAGATGAGCACAGAGACGTACTGTACCATACAGAAGAAAGGTGGCTTAGTCGGAGCAAAGTCCTCAAACAATTTTTTGAGCTTAGGGAAGACCTTGCTCTTTTCATGCAGAGTAAGGGAAAACCCTCGTCTGAACTGTCAGATCCAAACTGGCTGGGTGACTTTGCTATGTTGTGTGACATAACTGAGCATCTCGCCCAACTGAATCAGAAGCTGCAAGAATGCAAACAAGTCCTCACGCAGATGAACTGCGTTCAAGTATTTAAAACATTACAACAATATATTACAACAATATTGTTGTAATGTTTAAAATACTTGAACGCAGTTTTTCTAGAGAAGATAATTGTTTTGTATATGGGAGTATCGTCCATTGACTCTTTTGGGCTTTAACATACCAACAACAGGTAAGTGACATGCTGTTTATAAAGTTGTTTTGTAATGTCCCCATGCCAGTAATGTGAGAACCATGCATATGGTTTTGATGGTAAGGCTTGTGACTTTATTGTCGGATGGTTTATAAAGTGGTGTGATGTTTCTGCAGTGTGCAAGTTGTTGTTTTTACGTGGAAGGTTTATTATTGCCCATTGGCCACCACATATTTGGCTAGCATGACAGGCTGCGCAAACAGCGCAATCGCCGCACAGGGAGCGCCGATTTGCACCTGTCTGTGTCGTACTGTCAGTATTTGACAACCTCTAGCAATGGGATTGCGCTTCAAATATACCGGAGTTCCCCTTTAATGAATGTCGAATGAATCGATCGGCGCTTCTCTGACTTTAGAGCACAGCATTCAGGCCTTGCCATCTATACCGATCTTTTCACCACCGATGTCTGCCCTGCACCTGCCCTGCTTCAGATGAAGTTAATAGAGCTTCAAAGCGATTGTGGCCTGAGAGCACAGTGCCAGGATGCTGCAATCCAGGACTTTTACCGTCTAC
This sequence comes from Odontesthes bonariensis, assembly GCF_027942865.1. NCBI lineage: Eukaryota > Metazoa > Chordata > Actinopteri > Atheriniformes > Atherinopsidae > Odontesthes > Odontesthes bonariensis. The sequence continues at coordinate 13,677,872 of NC_134506.1, read as the reverse complement.
TGCCCCCTGGTTGGATGCCACAGCTTCGAGTTCATGCTGCCCGTGTTCTGTCTATATTTGGGAGCACCTATCTGTACGAACAGGTGTTTTCAATTATGAATCTAAATAAAAACCAGCACTGATCACGCATCACAGATGACAACCTCCACACTGTTCTATGAATTGCCTCAGCACAAGACTTAAAACCAAATACTGACACACTGGCCACAGAAAACCGTTGTCAGACATCTGGCTAGAAAATACATAGGTAAACATTTTTAAAAACCTAATTAAAACATGATTGAATGTATTTCAAACAAGAAGAAAATAGATTAGATTAAGATTAGATTAGAAAGATAAAGATAAAGATAAAGAAAAACAATAGAAACGCACAACAGCAGATAGTGTCAACAATAGCAGCAGTTGTACTGGGCTTATTGCACATTGATTATTGCACATTTTATCTTATTTCACAGTATTTGAGTGATTGTTAAGCAGTCTGACTGCAGCAGGAAGGAAGGACCTACGATATCTCTCCTTCACATACTTGGGGTGAAGGAGTCTGTCGCTGAAGGAGCTGATTAGTGCACTGATGGTGTCCTGCATGGGGTGGGAGACATTGTCCATCATTGATGATGGTTTTGTTATGATCCTCCTCTCTCTCACCACCTGTACTGAGTCAAGGGGGCGACCCAAGACAGAGCTTGTTTTTGTAACATGCTACATCTGTCACACATATTCTTAGCATCTCTGTTGTACTGTTATTCTTCCCCTCTCAACTGTGACAAATAAAGATTTGAACAAAGTTAATGTCATAACTTGTTTTTGATATTTTTCTTTATTCACTTGGATAGTTTGATTGTTGATTGAAGGAGTAATGTGGGTTTCTTAACCTGTCAAATTAAAAGGATTTACGTTAAAATAAAAGAGCAAGAAGCAAACATACTTTTTTTACATCTATACAAATATATGTAATATTTAAAACTTGAAAAAGTAACAAATTCATAGTTATCTAAGATTCAGGAGTAGTTACATTTATTTTACATAACAATTCTTTACATTTCGTTACATTTATACAGTCCCGCAGTTACATCTGGCCCTTTGAGGGCAACCATTATGCTGATGTGGCCAACACTGTGGTACAACAAGCCAACACTGTGGAGTCGGACGAGAACATTAGCTGCATCTACAATGTTAAAAATACTATTTTTTTTACCTTTTGTAATGGAAAAGTTGCATGTTCTGCTTTGGATTTCAGTCCTTTACTCTTCAAAAGCAACAGCAGTATTGGCTCTTATTTTGGTTCTTTCATTGGTCCATTGGTTTCATTTGGTCCATTCGTATGTTTGTTGCTCAACATCAAAAAGACCCAAAAAAATCATTAAAAAAAGTATGTAGTTAAACTCTAGCTACTTGATAACTCATTCTTACCTCTTATGAATGTTTGGCCACATAAAAATATTCTGCCCACCAATGTCAAAAAGGGTGCTTCTTACATCCCTCTCCTCATTGAAGATTGAACACATTTTTTGCCCATTTCTGCTAAATAAACTAAGATTTTTATTCAAATTCAGTGAAGATCCCATGTCACAGCCATTCCCACTCGAGGAGCCTATTGATTACCTGAAGCCAATCACTTGATGGCAGTATGGCCTTAGAGAGCAGCCAAGCACCGCTTTTCCCCCTTATTCTTTAATTAGCGATCCAACCCTGGGGCACTAATCTATGCGTCCCCGCTCAGATATTTCTTAGATGTGCACCGCTTTGATTTCTCTGACCCAACAAGGAGTGCTGGGATTGGTGTGCGCTGCAGGAATGCTAATATGTTTCTAGAAAGGCAGGCGCTGTCAGCCTGTTGGCAGACAAGTGCAGATCAACCAAGACTTTTTTTCTTTTAATATTAACACCTGTATACATCATTCTTTTCTAATAAATTCCAACGTATTGCCATCCTTGAAAAATTCTGTTTGTAATAACCAAACTGGCAGATGAAGAAACTTTAAAACGGGCAGTAACGCAGAAGCACATCCAAAGTCACGTCCTTGAAAGCCTTCTGGGAATATCTTAACAGGATGAGGGATAAGAGTGAGGCATGCTCAACAATCTGCATGAACTTGGACTTGGACACTTTCTTTATTTAATGTTGCATTGTAACATCTGGTCTCCTGAAATGTATATATGCATATAAAAACTAAGAGTTTCGGACAAGCTCACCGTTGGTATCTGCCTTGGTTAAAGACGGCAGCTTTTGTTCATGTAGGCAGGAGTCAATCCTCACTCAGATTTCCTCCATCTTGCAGCCTTGTCGGGGAGCCTCAATAATCAAGTGTAGAGCAGCTCCTGAATAAATCAATTGGTGATGTATGACTAAAGCTGAGGTTAGGCTGCCTGGGCATTACTTTGATGAGGCTAGATTTGTGTATCAGTCATAAGCCAGTGCTGCTACCTAGCACACTTCAAACAGGCTTAGTGTTAAGCCAATTAGCATGACTGTGCATGGTGTTGATCTGGCTGTGACATGGAGCAGACTGGACTTAATTGCGTATTGCCAAACTGGCTAATGCTAATTTCTAGTGGCCTCTTGGAAAGCTGAGCCCTGAGGTAAACAAAGCAACAGGGTTAATATGTTGTTAGTGCTGTCTCTGTGCTCCGACTGAACTAAAGCTTATCTGCTCACATTGAGCTGCATGTAGTAACACAGCTTTAGGCTAAGCACTGGTTTTGAATCTCTTACAATTTATGTACAAGTATCACTGTTTCATTACAGCTTTATTATCTGGTTGAACCCAGGTTGTGTAATTATGATCGATCTCTTCAGTGGATGCGATGATGAAAACTGGAAAATGATCCAGAGCATTCATGAAAAATGTCATCTTACTCAGCAGAGATGAATTCAGTCATTGTGAGGCTAATGTCATTTAAAACCTCTGGGAGAGAAATGCTGCAGAAGGATACTGTAAGAAAATCTTTTCTTGTGATCTCATCTTTGTTTCATACATCACTTGATAGACAGGTTTTTATTTTGCGAGGAGTTCATGTTGTCATTAGATGTCTTAACGCGCTCCCTAATATCTGTTTACATCCTTTAGTCTTTACTAGTCTTCAATCTCAAAATGAACCTGGCAATACATATGCTTGCCTTGTAAATGATATATTATTCTGATATGTGTTGTTTTTAGCTGCTTCATCAAGTCTCAGTCCTTTCAGACCAGCTAGTTCATTTATAGATAGTTGAGGCAAACATAAGCACTCATAATAATGTTATTATGTTATCTATTATTTCTGATAAAACTATGTATCCTACTATCAGTTCCAATTCTTACCAATTTCTTGCTTTGATTTCTTAGAGCTGTATTATTTGAATAACAAAACTATCTTTGACAACATTCAAATTCAAAATGTTAGTTTGTATATTGATGGGAAACTTCATAATCCATTAGCTATCTGCGTATCTATATATGTTGAAGCACAAGGTCCTGTGAGATCCTTTTGGAAGAAGGCAGCTTATTCAGCGGGTGATTGTAGAGGCTGCATCGCTCTCCTCCAGATAGATCCATAGATCTAACCATCTATGGATGTGCTCGGGAATTTGCTTCGGAAAATTGAAACTGAAGAAAGTGAAAATGCTTTTTATTCTATGGTTACTCTGTACTAGGGGTGTGCAAAATAATCGTCATGACGATGCATCGCGATTCTAATTTTCGCGATCTACTGCATCGATTCTGGACGCCAAGTATCGATTATTTAATGATAGGACACATGCAATTGATGCATTTCGCTGCAAGGGATGTTTGCAATATATGTATATATTTTTTATAGTTTTATAAAGCCTATGCACTTTTTTTGTCTGTACTGATCATCCCTATTTTGTTATTTTAAGTTTTATAAATCCTATGCACTTTTTGTGATGAGTGTGTCCAGTAATAGTAATATTTGTGTCCAGTAATATTTGTTTTAATGGCAATACCTCCAAAAGTTGTTTCAATAAATACAGGCATGAACTGATTTGCTTTGAGTTATGTATCAATTGAAGACACTATCCAGATCATACACAGCCAGTCAGCCACTGGTAATGGCTGTATTTTTTTTTTAAGTATGTTCAGTGAAAATATCTCAATGCATCGCAATAATTCAAGTATCGTGATGCATCATGATAGAATCGCATCGTGGCATGTGAATCGTGATTCGAATCGAATCGTGACTTCTTTGCCAATACCCACCCCTACTCTGTACCAGGTATTTTCTTTCCGATTTCTTTTTGGAACTGAGTTTCTGTAACCATGGCAGGCAACTGCTTATTTAAACTTGATCTTAAATAGCTGAAGAAGTAATAAAACTGAACATAAACGTGCTGTATAACCACATCACAGAAGAAGGTTTCTCGCACATATAAGCTGTGATTCAGTGGTGAAGCAGTCACAAAGTTTATGAACATAATTGAAGCTTAATGGCAGTACAGTGTGCGCATTAACACTGAATCATCCAGGGAATAGGTTCTTGGTTAAAAAATAACAACAAGAAAAAAAATACAATAAGTAATAATGAATGTTCTCCTGAGGTGCTCTCATAGGTAGGAAGAGGAAGTGAGGGATAGAGGTATGTTTGGACGGGTATATTTGTGTGCGTATGAGTTTGTTGATGTGTATTCTGGGTGCAGTGAGGGCAGCCCAGTCTCAGATCTCAGAGGGCCTGCAGGAATGTTCGCTGCCTTTGAAGAGTCTGCTGTCTGTGCTCAACAAATATCGGGTCTACAATGAAGGGAATGCGGCTTCACAAGGTTCCATCCAGCCCTGTTTTATTAAGGGATCCCATTGGTTTTTTCATCCTGCTGCCTCTGTTGTTGTAGGGGATGAAGCGGGCACATACATACTGATGAGGTGAGCTGGACCCGAGGCTGCAGCTCAAAGAGACATGCAGGCTGGCTGAGTCCAGGATGAGGGGATAACAGTGAAACTGATGTCTCTGGATGGAATGCAGTTTTCTAAGGCTGCTTGCCATCTAGAAAAAAAAAAAAAAACTTTGAAGTTTACTGTGTTTAGTTTGATTCTATTTAATTGAAAGTCCAGGTAAGAATCAGCTGGGGCAAACAAGACCATACTCAACAGGAAAGGAAACATTTTCTGACAAGAAAAGGACACACAGTGTTTTCTGCTTACCTGGCAGCAACTGGGCATCTCAGTGTCACTGTTTGAATTAGCTTTTTGGTGCTTTTCTGCAACATTTTGCATTGACAATTTTCCTTGATGGCATATCACTTTCAACACAGCAAATATCTGAACCTCTGTCGTCACATTTAGTGACGGTGCTCTCCAAACTTTCCTCTTCCATGGTTAATTAGCTGCACTTGGTCTTTTTTTTTTTTCCACATCATCTAAACCAAATGAACCGGACAGATCTATCTTTAAATCCGTTTGAGCTGACTGTAAAACAATATTTTTAGCTGTATCCATCCACTGCTGATTGGTTTAACACAATGCAGAGTGCTTCTGAATCTTATAAGACTGTTTTTATGGCAAAAGGACTTATACTCCTACAAGGTTGATTAGTGGGATTTCTCTTCTCACACTGCTGTGATGACAAAGATGGCGTCCTCAGGTAAAGCAAAACATCACATTTTTCCGGCATTGACTCACGAGTAAGATGCCAGTTGGAGTTCTTTATGACGCCAACTGTTCAGTAAGCTTTAAAAGGTAGAAAGGGAAGATTTTACAGCTGCATCGGTGCGTTGCCTGGTTATTTTGCATCCCCCAGTTCGTTTGGTACCTCTCTTGATGTGGGGTCCTTTCCACATCCTCTTTCCGTTTCTTTTGTCGGCTTGTCTGAATAAAGCTGTGAGGAACATTAATGTAAAAGTGACTGAACGGGTCCTGGGCTTTAAAAGATTGATCAAAAGTTAATGTTAGTGGGTTTCGTCATGCATAATCTTGAGCTGTGATTATTTGTTCTGACATCAGGCCGCTCTCACCAGCTCTTTTCTTTTAACAATAATAAATAATGATGAGAAGGTTGTGGCTCGTAATGATGACGTTTCTGTTCAGCCTTTTCGTGTCTTTCAGTTCCCGCAGTTTTTAGGGCTGCATCTGTTATTGTTTTGGTTTACTCTCACTGCTGCCAGTTTGCATTTAGCTTCAAATATTGCTGCATGTTGAAATTAGTTAATCGCCTTGAATTTAGCTATTTTTCAAGCTTTTTCACTGAAGCACTCATCAATTGTGACTGATCACTTGAGACAGAAGTCACTCAGCAGCATCACTTAAGGTAGTGAGAAGATTGTATTAAGCAAAGGAGACTTTCAGATCAGTCTTCATAACAAACCGTCAGAACAGCTGGACTGAATATCATCTCAAGTAGCACGATTGACCCAAAAAACAGAGGGAAGTAAGCCAGGATAAGTGTTAAGCTTAGTCAGGTTGGACCAAGAGCGTTTCCTATAATCGGCCTGCTTCTGGCAGATGAACGGTGAGGAGTTTACTGACCTTCAGATGGATGAAGTTTGCTCATGTTGTTTATCTGCTCACCCCTCCTCTCCTCCTCCTTTACCTCCGAGCACTGTATTACTGACTCCTGACTCAGCGTCTCACCAGCCTAGACACCAGGATTGAGTGTTTTTCATCGCAGCCGCACTTTTTCCTCGTTTGAAACAATATAGTCTGACTGTTGCTATTGATTTTTGTGGATTGTGCTCACGAAAGCACTCCTTCAAGTCCCTGCTGCTATATTAAGCAATCGTTTCCCACAATAGATGACACTCTTTCTCTGCCTCCTGCAGCAGTTTGGTTGGCTCTAATGGGCCTGATATGACTAAAACTCCACATTGATCGCATGGCAGAGGATTTTACAAGCGCTGGTCGAAGTTTCTGTCAATGCGGCCGACGCAAATGAGCCCGTTTTCAGCTTTATGGTGAATTTCTTTTCTGTCGACCGGTTCAGCCTGACAGTTCAAGGTGCTTGTATGATTATATCATATTCAAAGATGCCGGAATGTAGGCATGAAGACTGTGCAAAATTAAACTCAATAGCCCACTTTTGAAGTCTCTTGGATTCAAAATTAAACCTAGAAACAGTGATGTGCCTGGATTGATTCCACTGGCCCACCATTTTATTTGCATGTCTCTGGTTCTAATATGATGTGACTGCATTTCTCTGCCAGGCAATGAGGCCCTCTGAAGTATGTCTCTTTAAATCACTGGGGCCTCGGGAGTGCAACTGCAAATGATTTCAGACGCTGGGCTGCTTTTCACATCAGTTGTGGCGCATTGGATTCCCGCTACACTATCTGCTATCTCCTCCCCATGTCACTGAGCGTCAATAAATCAGTACACTCTGCAGGCCGACCAGGGAACGTGTGGGGAGAATAACATGCCCTGTAGTCACGCATATTTAAATATACAAGGGCTCTGTGTTGCTGATGATTGGGCCACACATCACAGCCCGACGCACCCAAGACAGCGGAAAAAATGGCTGCCGTTCGGGAACACTTAAGTGGTGAAGCCATCTAGCATGTGACTCGCTGATGTAATCTAATTGACTTTGGAGAGTGGTTTGTGTGAAAGTATATGTGTGTCTCTTTCTCTCATAGAGCAGTGTGTGAGTATAAAGCTTGAAAATGAACGAATTTTACATCGTGCTTACAGTATCTTTGAGTCTGTGCCATTCATCATAAAGTGGCCTTGTTGATTCATACAATGAGCTTCAACTACCAATCAGTATGTTGATTTTAATTCTTTTTTTCCTTTTTTGATTGATTGATTGAAAGCATGATAGATAGTGTTCAGATCTCTTCTTTCGTCCAATCAACAGTCTACAACTAAAAAATGATCCATTTACTTTTGTACAAGACAAAGAGAAGCTGTGAATATGAATGTGGAACTATAGCCTGTGTGGAAGATGGATTCAAACAATGGATACAGTCATAGTCATAATAATCTTCAATCCCTCAGTCACAACAGCTCCTGGCTGCTTGTTTTCTGTGCCCAGCAGTCCAAAATCATTTACACCAAAATATATTTTGGTGACATCGTAGAGGACTGAGAAAGTTGAAAATGATTTTATATTTGAATGCAATCCAATGCTTTTTTTAAAAAGTATTTTTACTGTACTTTGAAAGTTACTTAAACTATATATTAGTTATCAAAGGATGTGGCGATTAGGTTCTGTTAATGAATATCTTATTTTCTTCATTTCTAGCTGTACATGTCCGTACTTCCTATCTGGGCTAAATATGACCTGACCATGTATCCCACGCGTGTCAGAATCTTAAAATGGACAGTTTTGAGTTGTGTTGAGTTAACACTCTCCTGATGCATTCCTGTTGTTTACACAGGAGCCTGACACCAGGGTGGAGGTGGACAATATGAATACTACTGTAAGGACTATGTGACACGCATCCATGTAAAAAGCTATGGCAGCCCACCCAGCTGTCTGTCAACATCTCCAAGGGGACAACTGTCAGATTAAGAGCCCGAGCTTACTGCCAGTAGATCACAATCTGCCTCCTGGCCTCAATTATATTGCCTCTCGTCCTCCAACTTCCCCCTAGTGTGGAGAGAAGTATTAGTTGTGAGGCTCATCGTGTATTCAGAGCTGTAATGGCTTCTCCGCGCCTGCACTGCATAGATTAGCACCAAGGGCCGAAGGGAAGCTACATGTTGGCACAGGCTTTATGAACATTGCCGTGATGGATGTCGGGCCCGAGTGTCATTAGTGCTGTTGTGCTGTGAACTCGGTAATAGATTGCCAGAAAATCCTCTCAGCATGGCTTGATATCCAGTTGGCGTAGGCATGGGACGCGTGCACATGTGCAGAGAGGACTAATTTGCTAATGGAAAATAGCAGCATATTTTGTGTGTGTTGCCACCGTTGGTTTTATTATTATTTTTAAGCTGTATTTGCCTTCTTCCTAATTACTGTCTTGGTCGTAATAAAAATAGATGTTGGTGCAGTGAGGACATGGAATGGATTCATTCGACACATATGAGGACCAAAAACACATACAGGGTTTTTCCATATATTGCTTTCACTCCCCCATTCTTTCACACATAGCGAGTCCCTCTGGGCTCACCTCTGCCAGCCAAGGTTTATTATCTATTTGACAGAAGGGCTGGCGGAAGGCATTTGAACACCCCATAAATTGTCATGCAAGCTGCAGTGTGATGCCTACCAGTTTCATTCCCTCAGCAGCCTGGCACACAACCTCAGTGCCAACCCATCACGCGGCCATTTGCAGATCCAAGTTGAAACACTGCAGTGCAATTAACAGCATTGATCATTTACATAGAGGCAGAGCTCATTTTCATAATGTTTCCTTTATTATCCGAGGTAGAAATTAACCCAGGAATATATTTACATAGCAGTCGCCAATGGTAACAGCTTGCTAATTGCCTGTTAGATGATTAATAAGCTTACAGCAGATGCTAATGAATCGAGCACGCATTGTTTCAAAGGTGCTCATGTGGCAGTGCTTGTTTTCTGTTTTTTTTTTCCTTTTTTGCAGCTCAATTATTGCCGTAATTATGTACTCGTTGCATCTGCTTTGAAGCAAATACAATCAAACTATGGAAACGCTATGTATGATACCTGTGTTTATGGATGACTGATTGAGATGTAGGGTTGTCATCATAATAATAAATCAAAGACCCATTCCCTGACATTTCAATGAGGACGCTCAAGACCTGAAACACTAAAACAAATCTTATTTGCAATAAAGAAAGAAACATAATCCATATCAAAAAAATGTGTTGTATACTTTAGATTTATATCTTATCTTGTCAAGCATGAAATGTAAATCATCCCTTTTAGAAAGATGGATAGATATAGATAGATAGACAATTGATCCCTTCGGGAGGTTCATGTTCCAGTAGTTCCAGACGTAGGAAACATAACAAATCAGACAGTAGTGTCAATCGAAAGGTAATAATATATGCATGTAGACACTAAGTAACAGTAGTTTTAAAAAGTGGCTTTTTTTCCACGATTCTTACTCTGATCCACTCGACTATTCCGGTTTCATACCATCGAGATGTCTACATCCAAAAATTACAAAACAAATGGTTTCACATGGTAGTCTACAAAGACCTTGAGGTGGCATCTGTGTGGGTAGACCCAACTATTTCATACAATCTTTTACAAAAATGTAACTTTACCTGCTGGCATGACGGTTTCTGGAATTATCAACATTTTCACAAAACTCCACTTATAGACATTTAACTCTTGTCTATAAAAATAAATACTACATCTTTAGAATGTTTTTCCATGAAAAAAATGATGTCTTTAGATGTAACTCTATCTTTTCCTAATTTATTATGCGTCTATCTGTGAATATGCTAATTAACCCTGCCTCCACCTACACCACCTGAAAAGCTGTAGCCCTTCATTTTCAACTCCGGCCAAACACTCGATGCTGCGGCTCGACTATGCTGGCACACAGCTATAAGTGCTACTAATGACAGATAAATCTGGTATTGGGACACCTGCTCTGTCAAGTCCCACTCCACCTGTTGACAGAAGTGGGTTCTTCACTTTGTTACCAACCAGCTGGATTTTTAAATCTGTTATTTGACAAACTTAAACCGGTGTATCAAAATCATGACAATGGTTTAAATGGTATTTACTGCTTACCTCATATGTCCACTACAGTATATGATAAGCAGCATATGAACATCTGAAGAAGAACTTGATTTTTAAACTTTTCAACATCTTTAATTTTATCTAAACACTTTTGTTTAGTTTAGATATTTCAATCAAACTAACAACGGGTGTCCTGTTCTCCAGCTTGTCATGTTGTGCTTCCATGTTGTTAACATGTGTTGGATTGTAATTTGGTAGCAACTTTCAGATTCTTTACAATTTGATCATAAAGAAACTATTGGAATATATTCTGATATATTCAGGTGTCTAACAGTTTTGTTTAATGTTTACAACAGTTTGCTATATTACCATTTGATTATTTGAAAATATAAATGTTGAACTAGAGGGAAGTGTTTATTATTTAAAGCGATACAATGTAACTTCTCAAAAAGCCCCTTATGGAGCTCCCCCTACAGGCTTGGAGGTAATGTACGGTTACACTGTCGTAAATACAACACCCTTTCGCTTTCACATTTCACGTTTGTTGACGAACCGGCGAGGAGTCAGAAGGTGCAAGCTATTTCGACCGAGAAGGTAAGAGTAATCAAATGTACCTGGGAGCGTGAGAGGGGTCTATTTGTTTTTGCGGTAGGTGTGCCAGAAAGCAAGTCGAAGTACTTCCGCTCAGCTCCCGGGCCGCTCCAGCAAAGTTACATAGCGCAGTTTTTCCAACTCAGACCCCCGAAGGGCATAGGAGACAGGCCAATCGTAATATTAAAACTCATTCTAGCTGCACAATTTTTTTCAAGCTGTTATTTTAAGGTAGAAATGTTACATAGTATTGCTTTAATCCGTTATCCCGTAACCCCTTTGACACAGCCCTGGCCATCTTTCAACAATTCATACCAGAGTATTTCATCATATAATAGTAAATATTTTACTGTTAAATGAGTCATTTAGTAGCTAATAGCTGGTGCTCTACTTCACACATTTTCTCTGCTGTCTAATGCTATTTTAGAGCACAGTGCACGTTAAGCACCTTACAGAAGAGGTCATCTTGGCTTAATTATATCACAAATTAAAAGATGTGTTCTGTTTTAGATGCAGGCTCCAACTGTGCCCCATACAGTGTATTAATCTCTGCAGAGAAACGCACAAATGTGACACACCCACGCTCCCCAGCAATGTGTGCTCGATTCCACCCTTCTCTCAATCCCATCTATTCTTTGGTACAGTATTATCATACCCATCCTAACAGACAGATAAGCTCTGGTTTATGGAATAAAGGCTGACTCACTGGTTGTGATGCAGAACCGAATAAATCTCTTTTCCAATCCGCTGTTTTGCACCAGTTCTTATTTAATATATGTGTTGTTTTAAAATCTTAAGCTCGAGAAGAGCCCGTTTTATACTCTTTCTCTCTCTCTCTCTCATACACAATTTTACAAAGAGGTATGCTCAGTGCCTATGTTACACATCTAGATGGACAATATATCCTTAATCCCCATCTCTTTTTCCCAGGCTAGTTTACAGTTAAATAAATGGCTTGTGATTTAATAGTACCAAAGCACAATGCTCTCAGTGCAGCAAGTGATTAGCACGACGGTGATTAGCACGACTCACTGGTTGTGATGCAGAACCGAATAAATCTCTTTTCCAATCCGCTGTTTTGCACCAGTTCTTATTTAATATATGTGTTGTTTTAAAATCTTAAGCTCGAGAAGAGCCCGTTTTATACTCTTTCTCTCTCTCTCTCTCATACACAATTTTACAAAGAGGTATGCTCAGTGCCTATGTTACACATCTAGATGGACAATATATCCTTAATCCCCATCTCTTTTTCCCAGGCTAGTTTACAGTTAAATAAATGGCTTGTGATTTAATAGTACCAAAGCACAATGCTCTCAGTGCAGCAAGTGATTAGCACGACGGTGTCTCTTAAAACCCTGCGCTGTTGTTTATTTAATTGTCCCTATGATGCTGCAGCCATGCTCTATTTATTTTGCTGCTTAACTAAAACAAAAGGCAAGGTTCAACTTTAGTGGAGGCTCATGCAATATTGAGCAGACCAGGAGACTGCACTGCACTCTGGAGATCAGTCCCCCAAACGCTGTGTGTGTTCAGTCGTGTTCGCTGAGTGTTTTTGCTACGACTGCGAATAACACAACGTTAGGTCTATGAATAATTTCATGTGTTTATGCTTTCTTTGCCCCCCTGAGTTGCTATTTTTTCCCTCCTGGCTTTCTTACATCCCTAATGCAGATTTCTCTCCTTCGTCTCCCACAGATGCCTCCTTTTTTCCCTCCATCACTTGTAATCATTGCTAAAATGTTCGACTATATTTTTGTAAAATATGTTTTGCAGTTTGCCATAACAACAGCTTTAAGTCGGTCATAAAGTACAACAACTGGAAAACTTTCTGTTTGTTGGGTAAAAGATGCCAAAATTAGCCCCAATGTAGCTAGTTATCTGATCTGAATCAGAAACTAAACGCTCTACTATCAGAATATTGATTAGATCCTTGTCAGCCGCCTGCAGTTCACACACACCTCTTTTGTTGACTCAGATCACGGCGTCTACCACCAGAAATTTGTTAAGGACGTTCTGTTTAGGGACCTTTGGACATCACTTTTAAATTTTACCGCTGTGTAATTGTATGTAGTTGCAATTCAGATTTTTGACCCATGGTGACACAGGTGTAACAAATGATTGAAACTAAAATAATTTGGCTAAAAATAGGCAATCTGACCTATGTAACATTACAGATCTTTTCAGAAATGTGATCCATGTTGGTCAGTTTTAAATTCCCTATCATTTTCCTTTAAGGAAAAGTGGTTCTTGGTTCTTATGGTCCAGAGCTTCTTGTGGGTTCAAAAGTTACAACAGATGAGTTGTAATTGGATGAGACGAAAGACTAATGCCCCTCTCACATATAAGGAAAATGTCACTGAGGTTTAACTCAACTAAGACTGAAGATTTTACAAAGACTTTGACCTTGCAGGGTCATTATTTGCAAGACTGCAACTCGAATTTTCTGAGATCATTTCCCATCTTGCACCTGGTGGAACTTCCTTGCAGCCATGAAGTCGACCGATAAGGAGCCGTTTGCCACAGCTGCATTTTTAAGTGCAGTTTTGTCGACACCGTATAATGTGGACAAGTATCGAGTTTGTCGAGCATCGCAGCAATTTCCTCCCACTTTTTCTCCTTCTCCGTTCTGTCGTGGTAAAAAGAAGAGGAAACGTTGTAGAGACATTCGTGCTGTTGCCATGATGCAGCTAGTTGCTCTTTCTTTTGTACTATCCAGTTTTTTGACTCATCGCCATGGCAACTCTCGGCCACAGCTTCCGTGCTTCCTGTTTGGAAGCAACAGCAGCGCACCTTTGGTCCCTGAAAGACAAAATTTGAATAAAACAAAAACAAAGACTGAAGATAATATTAAACACGTTTGATTTTGTCGTGACCCAAAAATTTGAGAAAGATGACCTTATAGCGGCCTGGATTGGGTTTTACGACCACCTCACGCCAAATGACTTTTATCACCACAACTCTCATGAGATGCCTCACGATTTTATTCTGACTGGGAAACTGTCCACAACTTTGAAATCGCTTGAAAACTCATGGTGTGTATGGCCAACTTCCCTTGCTCGGTAACCCAAAAGTAAGTGCAGAGTTAAAGCCCACAGTTGCCTGTTTCAGTCCACCTCACATTAACATGCATCGCTGTTGATCCAGTCACAAGTTGAGCAGCTCAAAGTGCAGGTGTGAATGCACTCACTGAGGAATGATCGCTCGGGCTACATTCAGAGGTCGTCCTGTTCTTTTAAGACTAAAATCACAAATTTGTTCCCGGCAGTATTCAAGATCCACCTGAAAACCTGATGTACCTTGTGAGTAAAAGTTGTAAAATTCACAGGAGAACATTTGTGTTTATTTCTGCAGCAACTGTGAACAAGAAGGTTAAATTCTTTGGATACTCCTGTAGATCCTGGATGGTGTCCTGTTCTGTATTTATTTTAGGTCTCTTATATTGCACCTGAAGCGCAACATAGCCAATAATCTTGTCAGCGGCTTACTATGAGGTCTGAACAGACTCTATGTGAGGGGACACATGGAGGTACCCTTCCCCTCTGAACACGATCTCAACGCAGTCTCACCTTGGCTGTCCGTCATGCTCCTCCAGCTCTTCTCCCTCTTCTTTTAGAAGCACAGCGGTGTTGGAGTTGGACGCTGTCAGTGCTCCATGCAAAGTTTTAAAAATTACACTCTATCATAGCCATTCTGAAAAACCTAACATAAAACAAGCTTTTTGTGTGAATACTTTTTAATGTTGAATAATTTAAGTCATTTTCACTGTAGATTAAATTCTTTACTGCTACCTGTAGTCTTTAAGCCAGTGAATTTTTTTTCTTTCAACACCTGTAGAGGGTTGAACATATTCAGGGTATCTGGATTAAATAATCCTAACTATGGAGATCTCACTAAGCATTATCATGGGCCCGGTTATTACTGAGTTAATTATGGATATGTCCGCAAACTTGTGAAATGGTCCCACTTTCTACAAAAGTATAACTTCTACAAAATATCACCCTAAACTAATAGAATAATCTAAATATTTATAGGCCCATACAGGCTGAAAGGTTTACAGCTACAGTAGCCAAAGTAGGAAGGAAAGCTGGATAAAATAAAAGATAGAAAATTAAAATGTTACTTTTTAAATCTAAAAGAGTCATTGGTGTTTGTTTAATATAAGCATTTGGTAGAGATCTCTCGTAAAGATGGCTAAAGACAAACAATGCAGACAATCTGTAGAGGTGGAAAAGAGAAGAAACTGAAATGTATTTAGTATTTTAGGCTTATAATCAATTTCCGCCATGTCCGCTCGTACCCATGGTTACTCAAAAGATTTTCTTAGTCCTATTTGACCGTCTCTGGTTACTCCACAAACGCAAAGTCCTGCACACATTTGGGAATGCGGCAGAAATCATACATAAGATGCATAAGTTACATTTAGCTTTGGTATCCCCCTCAGCTGAAAAGTGTTCCCAATATTGCTCCTCTTTCTCTGGCTCATTTCGAAACAAATTTGGCTGCTTCCCTTTCTGTCCCTTTCTGCGAGCAATGAGTGACTGACTGTCTGACTAGATTCCTATATTACTTTTCCCTCACGTTCTATGTGTGCGCGTGTCGGCGTGGCGCCGCTGAGGCGCTTATTTTCGCGCCACGAAGGCCTCCCCCCCATACAGAAGTGTCAGTGCTCACTCAGACACTCACTGCTCATGTGAAGGGCACGTGCAAGCTGCCTGCGCCCTACCCCCCCTACTCGTAGTTGTCCTATGTGGGGGGAATCCGCAACTAGATGTCCCCTGGGAGCTGCGTTAACAACACGCATGAGTAAAAAAAAAAAAAAAAAAAAAAAGAACGAGAAATAGAACGACTCCCGCGCCGCCGCGACTCGGCTCCCTTCGTTCATATCAAAGAGCCGTTCAAAAGAACCGGCTCGTTCGCGAACGTCACAACACTAAATGGTACGTAGAAAGACTAAGGCCCAATCCCAATTCACCCCTTGGCCCTACCCCTTACCCCTTCCCCTCCGTTTTGCGCGTTCACGTGAAGAGGTAGTGTTGTCCCAATACTCTTCCAAAGCCCTTCCCCTTAGCCC
The DNA here is from genome assembly GCF_027942865.1 of Odontesthes bonariensis. NCBI lineage: Eukaryota > Metazoa > Chordata > Actinopteri > Atheriniformes > Atherinopsidae > Odontesthes > Odontesthes bonariensis. The sequence continues at coordinate 13,661,665 of NC_134506.1, read as the reverse complement.
TACCCCTCCGTTGTAGCCCTTGAAACGGAGGGCTTCGGCCAGGCAGACTCCGTTTGAAGGGGTATGATATATTTCCCAGAGTACAACGCGACTAACGGGAGATCGCGAGTCTTTTTAAAAATTCACCACACAAATGTAAGTTCTTCTATTTTTTTGCCATAATTTAACTGTTTTAACCGTTTTAGGTTGTGATAACTGGTGTATTGTGTGAGTTTAAAGTGGTGGCAATGTGTAGTTGTTTTCTGCTATAAACGCACATGGGAAAAGTCGCTATTTTACATGGAGTAATCGGTCAATGCATGTGAAGGTGCTGCGAAAGAGTTGTCGTTTTTTAAATTGTAACACGAGTATTTACAAGCAATGTAGTTGGTTAACCATAGAGAAGTTCCTTTTGAGCGTCATTTCGCTACCTATTATCACAAGTATTCATATACGTGACTGATTCACAGGGACTCAAGCACAAACAAAGAGCCTGATCAGGTTTAGCGCCGAAAACGAAGATCTGTTTCTAAAGTCATCCCCATCCCCAAAAAGAAGTAGGAAGTCCAATCCCATAATGGATTACCTGATACAGGAGATCCTGAATGGAGCAGAAGCGCCACGAGCAGAAAACGGAGCGCTTTTTAGCTCTGTTTGAGCGCATGATAGACAAACTTTACGGTGAGTTGATGCGCCATGCACCTATTGTACACACAGCCACCACTACCGCATTCTGAAACACCTTTTTTAAATTTTTTACAATGGATGAAAGTGCATGCTATAATGTCATGTCGGGTCTTGTTCCCCCAGAACATCACTGAGCCCATGCAGCACCTCCGATGTGCCATGCACCTTCGCTGTTCCTGCTCCGGTCATCTCGTTCTTGATGATTGCACTGTTGCCCGTTTATATTCATACTGTTTATATTCATACTGTTTATTGTCCATATTTGCACCACACACTTTACAGCAGACACTTTAAGCTGTTATTTCTGAAAATAAGCTGCCTTACCAGTCTGTAATGTGAGCCTAATAAAAGAAATTAAGGACAAAAGGTTTGTGAGCATGATTATCACATCAACATCATATGAATGACTGGAACGGATATTGGTATGAAGAGATTTATTATACAAGGGATAACAAAAAAAATTGGGGTACATGTTGTGGTCCAATGGGCAATAATTTGTAGGATGACCCGTCTGCTGGAAAGAAAAACATGGAAAGATCAGGCTTTTATCCTCCCAAACCAACACATTGATAGCACACACAAGGCAGTGCATTTATTTAAGTCATCAAATCTGAACCTGGTATAAAGAAAACCGCTTCAAAAACGCATGAGCTGCATGTTTATCCCAAACGGAACGAGGCGAGTAACAAAGGCTAAACGTTAGCTTATGCTTTCAGCTAGGTTAGCCAGGTTATGATACTACTCCAATCAATAAATCAGCAAATCCAACGAGACAAGTAAATTGTTTCTATATTACACGATATCACAAATGTACAGTTAGAAGCACTTACAAACACACACACACACACAATCATTTTCACACACCGGCTCTGGAAGCTACCAGTTGCTCACTCACAAGCGTTATTTGCATTAATTTCTTATTCTACATACCGTAACAAGATCCAGCAATGCTCCCAGATGTCGAAGACGCCTTCGCCTGATGGCACTCCGTCGATTCGACGCAGATATTTCTAAAAATATCCGAATAGCCCAGGACAGCGCGAACACCACAGCACCGGTCATGTTTGTTTACTTCTGGCTAAAGCTGTCGCTTTTGGTTACGTAACAACTGACGGCGCGGACTTATTACGTTCGTGAGTGTGAAGTGCTGTCCCAATTCGAAGGGGTGACATTCCTAGCCCTTCGCCTACCCCTACGTTTGAAGGGGCGAGGGGTAGGCGAAGGGGTAGAAAATAGAATTGGGATTGGGCCTAAATGTTCAGTGGGAACGTGTCAAATCTCAAGCATGCTTTATACGTCACACTTACTGTAAATTAAAGTGGCTATAAAACAGAAGTATTTTGATAATTGTACACTTTGGCACCTTCTGATTGGTATATACTGTTGCACCTTCTGAGCCACAGCAGCTCAGCCTCTTATGAATATTCATTGTTTATTGTGGTGCTATAAATAGTGGCAGCCATGCATAACGGTAATTATTTGGCAAATGGCTTCTCCGCGATCCCCAACTATTATCTGGTGATTAATCAGCTATTCTGTTCCGTTCCAAACTGTTAAAATTATATTGGTCGCTAAAGAAAACACTAGCAGTCGAACTCTAGCAAGGAAAACTGCTCTGGTGTTGTTGGTGGACCATGTCTGACCATTTCCTTTTTACCTTTTTCAGGGTAGTTTTGTCTGATTTTTCTACATTTTTTTTTTTTCCACATCCGGTATTTGTGGTTGTGTTGGGGATTCCTGAGAAAACCAAATAAAACACAGTCTCAATTTAGCATCCATTGCACCTATGCTGCTGTTTTCATTTCGAATTCTAATAACGTCGCTTTTTTAATGCAAAGGATTCATTTAAGGAGGGGGTTATCCATTCATGGTTAAAGTTTGGAGTGGAGATTAGGTTTGTGCATTTTCCTGCAATTTCACAATGATCAAGATTTGTAAAAGCAAAACATCCACGGGTTTATAAATCTTCCGGAAAGACCGCCCAGACACTTTTCTCCCTTTGTGAGCACACAGTTTTATTCAAGAGTCTACACACGGTTTTCTTAATCTTGATCCTGGAGTTTTTGAGGGAAGACAGACTCGGCATATGTAAATTTAATCCCCAATTTGTGTTGCTAGGGGAGCACGAACTTGCCTTTCATTCCTCTTTTTTAAAGCCATTTGAATTTAAATATTTTTCCTTCCTGTGAAGCGTGCATTTAAAATAAAATACAAAGAAGAATACCAGTTAAACTGGACTAAATTTTACTTAATGCTATGAAAGAAACATAAAAACTGTACATGCAACAGTGCACAGGTCATACTTGTGAAACACTTTTCATAAGCTGTGAATGCTGGCATAGGAGTTTATGCATCCTCATTTCAGCTCATTAATTACCGAAAGTTGGCAGAAGTTTGCAAAACTGCACTCATAAAATATTAATATGAACAAATATTCAAGGGATATGTAGGGAAATGTCATAGAGGGACCAATTAGGAAGAGTGCCTGCAGATTTGTAGAATTCACCTCAATGGAGTTCTGCAGAGATTTTTATTTATATTTACATGTTTCACACTAAAATGAGATTATGGTTTGTAGATCAACACAGTAGACTGAAGACATGCCTATTCCATTTGATATGTAAATTAATAATTGAATTTAATGCAGTTAGTTATATAATAACACAGACAGACTGACATTGAGCTGATCCTCGGATGTCTGTTCTCATCCATATAAGAACACAAAGTACGTATTTGTCAATGTGTTCTTTTTACCTTGTACATCTTTTTTTCTTTTATTGAAGCAGCAATTTGCTCGCCTGTAATTAAAGAAAAAAATGAAGAAAAAAACGGGTAATGAATGGGGAACTATTAATATGCTTTAGTGGAGCTGCCACCACATTACACTGCTAATATTTGTGCTGTAAATGTTTGAGTCATATGAAAGTATTTAAATGGTACTCGCTTTGTTACTTCCTGTGATATTAAAAAAATGTAGTGTGTGCAGTGATCTTTTCAATAGGTTCAGTTCAGAGCAAAGCTCAGCGTTCTCATCTCCTGGCTCGAGCCGTGCAGACCTCACAGCCTCCCCGTCACAACTTCAGTGTCGTCCTGCACCTCAGAACAAGCCTTCACTTTTAACACATTGGTGTTAAAGATGCCATCATCTAACCGCGTCAAGCCAACTCTCATCTGGACAAAGCAGGCAGCACTGTGAGGATCGTGTTCTTTGATTTCTTCAGTGCTTTTGATACAATTACGAAGACTTGTGTTTCTGAGAAGGTGGTGAGCAGCACACGAGGGGACTGTACTTTTAGCGTTTCTCTTCACTCTGGGCACTTCAGACTTTAAGCACTTTAACTTTGGAGTCTTGTCTTCTCCAGAAATGCTCTAACAACTCTGCAGTTGTTGGGTGTAGCAGTGATGGAGTACAGAGAACTGGCCGACTTCTTTGTAGCATGTTGTGAGAACAATCATCTAATTTTGAACACGAACAAAACAAAATAAATAATTGTGGATTTCGGGAGGCCCAGGAGTAAGCCAAACGCTGTTTCTGTCATATGAAAAGAGATGGTGTTGGAGAACTACAGAGACCCGGAAGTTTACCTGGATAGCAGACTGGACTGGAAATGTAACGTCAAGGCTGTCTGCCAGACGGGACAGAGCAGACTGTGCTTCTAAAGGAAACTAAAGTCTGTGATGGAGAGTGCAATCTGTTTTGCAACCACCTGTTTAGGCATAGTGATCAAACAACAAAGTATTATCAGGTTTCTGCAGCTCCGCATCAACAAAAAACATTACAGGAGGTCCCTCAGCAATAACTCGACACAGTACATTTTTTTTAGATTCTTTATTCAATTCATTTGAATTCAGTTCAATTAAATTTAAGGAAATTTCAATTCTTATCTTGTAATCATTACCACTTAAGTCGTTTCAAGTGCATCTGTGTGGAAATTAAGGGTTGAAATAAGAACCTATGCTTCCCGTGGTTCTTCAATTTCATTAAAAGCAGAACCTGCTTCGTCTTAATGCAGTGGTACTGCCATTCTGTTTATAATTAGCCATCTTGTTTCTTCCAGAGGAGATGACACCTCTTCTATGTCTTTTGTGTATCCCAACCTGATAACCACCTGTTGTACTCGGCTTCACTCTGTGACTATAAACAGCAGACAGGAAGACCACCAAAGAGGTCCGCAGTCAGCCAAATCCCTTTGCCAGAGACCTCCCAAACAAACTTCCAGCATGGTTTATTTGTTGTCAAACAAAGCTGGAAAAAAAGATGCAATTTATTCTCAACAAAAAGACAGCAGCAGTTTTTCTTGACAATGCACATTCTTTCATTAGTAGCGCTGTTGCTGCTTTTATCACAGTCAAAATAAAGCATGTGTTATTCTATTTTAACTTGTTGTGCTCTGGTTTAACCCTTAACGTTTTTATGGTTTTCTTACGGTTTTCTTACGGTTTTCCTCAGCCCCCCTTTATATGTACCTAAATATGTTATATACCTTTGGAAAGCTAAGGGTCTTACGATTCCAATGATGTATGGCAATCCAAGAAACAACCAGAACTGTGGACACAGTAAACACTTATGTAAAACCAGTCGCAAATACAAAAAAGTGTCAAAGTCACCTATAACGCCAACAAAAATGGTCCTGATACGTTGGCAGGGGTCCAGTAAATGTGCTCAAGTAAAATAGTTAGTCTACAACAAGTCTTTCGCCCACAAAGACACAAAGTCTGCGGAGGCAAACTTTCAGAATTTCCGTCAAAAGCATATTTTTCTGCACATTCTTGATCATAACTTCAGTTAGCATGCACGTATTAGCCCCACCGTCATACCGAAACAGCTCTGGTCTTTTAACTTTTGAATGACATCTTACTTGTTCCAATAGATGACTGTTTACCCTGTCTGCCGGGGCAAAATAGTCAATTACTCACTGATGCGTCATAAGTATCTGCCCCTATTCTTATGTGTGCGGCTTGAACTAGTTTCGGCGGATTTTACTTTGAAGTGGCGCATTGAATAGCAAATGAAATTCTGAAAAAAAAATTGGTATTCAGGTTGAGGGGTGATCTCTTCTTCCATATATGGAAAATGTAACGCGTAAAAAGCATCACAGTGAAATAGTCAAGCTTTTTGAGTTGCAAATTATGCATTGTCGTGCCTTTTGAAATGTAATAATTTGTGTGCAGCACATATTTTGAGACGATTTTTCCTTTCTTGTTTTTCCAGCTGCCCTTTTAGGTACATGGGGGGAGTTGACCTATCGGATGGCCTGATAAGATACTTGAAGGTCTTGCACAAAACACAGAAGTAGACTTTCTTGTTCCACTTCATGGACATTGCTTTTGTGAATGCATCTTGCACAAAGAACATGGCAGAAGCAGAGGTGAGGTTCCTTTGCACCAGAAGGCATTCAGGGAGACCTTAGCCTTGGAGTTGGCAGAGACGGGGTCTACCACCATTTCTTGCCAGTCATCACAAACCTGTGCACATATCAGGACACAGCACAGCTGGATGCTTGAGGTGCAGACACTGCCAGACCAAGACTCCTGTGAAATGTGCCACATGTGATGTGCCCCTCTGCTTTGTGCCAGGCAGAGACTGCTACAATGATTAGCATGTTGCCAACAGCAAATAATGTTAATACAAGTTGTAAATACTGTTCAGTGTGGTTTGCTATGTCATTATTTATGTATATAAACTAATTGCATTTAGACCAAACTATTTGTTTGGACTTTTATTGTATGCACAAAGCTCTGGTCATAGACAAAATTGTGCTTCTGTTGCTCTTTGTCAGTATTTCAAACAGTGGATCTGGATGTGGGATAAGACAGTCCCAAATGTAGCCTTTCATTAGAGCCCCCGATCATGACTGTGTGTTGAAGCGTTCAGGAATGGCAGCCTTTTTTCCCAAGGCACAGCTTTGTTGTATTACAGTCAAATTTGAAGTGGGACTAGGTAAGACTTCAGCCTGTAGTCCCATTGTGTTTTTCAGTCTGCAGCCCTATGCTAAAGTCACTTTTAAGACACATATGTAGGAAGAAAAATTTGGCAGACATAAAAATCCATCTCTTTCACTGTATTCAAGCTCATATTATTCTGTGACAGTAGCACGTACCAAGATTCTGACTGTTGTAGGTGAAAATTCAGAGCGTTCTCTTTCAAAAGAGACCTCAACCAGCCCTCTACTCCAAGTGGTTCAAGTACAGCTTTCAATTTACTTTGGGTATGCTTTTTTTTAGGAGTTGCAGGCAAAAATTGCCCGCCTGTAAAGGGTTTAACTCTGTAGTCTGTTTTTAAGTTACTCGGGTTGATTAAATCTCTGCTCAGACTGCGTTTGGTTGATCTATGTCGGAGCTTAAATGTCACTAAAGTCACTAAAGTCATTGTACAGATAGACTTGTTATAGCAGGTAATGTACAGATGTCGGTAACAATATTCATCATGATCTCTCTTTAATGATTCTGTAAGCCTCGCTGTTGACTTGTTTTGTAAGAATCAGTTCCATAAAGTATCCCAGTGAGACACAACAGTTCATCAGTATTTATAAAACCCAAAATAAATGTGTGCATTAATAATTAAAAAAAAAATCACATCTGTGCCTTTGTTTTGATGTTAAACCAAAGTGTTGTGAAAAAAGGATTTTGAGCCAATCTGCTTGATTTTAAAAAGCTGCTAAAAAACAAAACAAAAAAAAAACTGCAGCAATTATTTAAAGCAGTGTTTTTCTGTCCTATAATAAAATGTAGATCAAAACGAAGAGTGAAGTTATAATCATCTCTACCCTGTGAGATGCACAAAGCTATGTTGGCACCATCTGTTCATTACCCAACAGTCCTCATAAGCCAACAAGTTGAAACACCTGTGTGGGTGAAGCTTAAGACTTTAAATTCTCTTCTATCTACGTAACAGTTTTTGAAATGGCTTCAACTTCTGGCATTAATTCAAATAAGTCTGTTCTCACCCTAACCACCAGTGATCTGCAGGGAACATGGTGTCGGTTTATACATCTAACGTATAATCTAATGTCCTTTTATAGTGCAAAGAAATCACATTTGGGGTGACCAGATAGACAGTTTGTTGAACGAAGAGGTCGTCTTTTTAACATCCGTTTTCCACACCTAATTTCCTGGCTCATGACTGCTAATGACAGAATAATAAGGCATTCCAAATAAATTTGCCCCCTAATCGCAAACATCTGCCATTGGAAGGTGTCATGTGGTACTAAGCAGCGAAATCTGTAAAACAAACAAAAGTGGCTGATAAAACTATTTTGTCAGCAGAGTAAAATGCGCTGAGCCTGAAAGCCATAATGTCCTCAGCTGTGCATTTGGTCCCCTCCTCAATCAAACCTCTGACACAGTGATTTGTCCGCCTCAGTCCTAATAGCTTGCAGGAAAGAGCCAAGCTCAGAGTTTATTCTCCTCTGGCACCGTGTCCTAATTATAGATATTGCTTTGGCAACATTGTTAATTTGTTCAGCCTTTTCTCTCTTATCAGATGAGCCCTTGTTCCATTGAAAGCTGTTGGGAGATTTGTGTGTATGTGTAGGTATTAATCATCAGTAAGCCAATTGCTGGGATCTAAAAAAGAAGGTGAGTAAGAAGTCAAGCAGGGCGACATTTCTGTAAAGTTTTTTGCTTTATCGTGTTGAACTTTTTCTCAGTAATTTAAAAATGCTCTAATAATTTCTGCACTAGATTAGAGATGATCACATAACTCGTGCTCAGGTGTGTGAAGGGTAATAAAGGTCATAAACTCCTGCAGGAGGATGAAAGCTTTCCCACACAAACCAGAGTTAGTACTGCTTTTCCTTCCAGTGCCACATCAGTGTCGGTCTTTGTAGGCTTTGTAGCTGTTTTGATAGCTATCAGATGGATTTCTGTGGAGTTTTCTTCAGACAGGATAAATTGGGATAACTTAATCTAGAGCAAGTACATGCTAAACTTATGCCAAAAAAATTACTATGCTGCCATGCTAATCCCAAACCTGTACAGACTCAGCCTTGTTACGCCAAGAAATGTTCATAATTAAAGTTTGAAGCTGGATTGTATAGTTGCTTCAAGAACTATAACCATTTATCTTCTCTCAAGTTCATCGTAAAAAATGAAAAGTAGCATTGAAATGCATTCACTGACAGTTACAGGTTGATGCCTGAGATTATGAAATGCTTCAGGGCCGTGACATTTTCCCCTTCCACTGTGTGATCTATTGCTGTTATTGTAGAGACTTGTGATAGTTAAATTGTTGTGTTATTCTTAAGTATCCACTGGGGATGAACTGACATCACCAAGGTTAGACTAACAAAAGGAAAACAAACCTTGAACCTTGGACTCCCATTTCCATCCTGGCTCTCGTTAACACCCCCAAACACATGTCTGTCGGCCATGAAAATCTGTGTGTAAGCAGCAGTTCAGCAGAGAAACTGTCACTCACAGCCACGATGGAGACACTTGATGAAATCTCTCATGTTGTCACATTTCACTTGTAGCACGTCATCTTTCCCCACTTAGTTCTGAAACTGTTTGCAGTCAGCGCTGTTTCCACTTCAACATCTCTGTTACTGATTAGACCAGTTTATAAAGATCACAACTTCTCCAATCTGGACGGTCTTACTGATCTCTTCTGAACTTTCAACCTCTTTTAGACATGCAAAGT